>NC_063052.1:23391725-24089225 GCF_018812025.1 Megalobrama amblycephala | reverse complement strand
ACTAGGTAAGCAAGCAAGAACAATAGCGAAAAATGGTAGATGGAGCGATAATAACTGACATGATCCATGATTACATGATATTTTTAGTGATATTTGTGAATTGTCTTTCTAAATGTTTCGTTAGCATGTTGCTAATGTACTGTTAAATGTGGTTAAAGTTACCATTGTTTCTTACTGTATTCACGGAGACAAGAGAGCCGTTGCTATTTTCATTTTTAAACACTTGCAGTCTGTATAATGCACAAACACAACTTCATTCTTTATAAATCTCTCCAACAGTGTGTAATGTTAGCTTTAGCCACGGAGCACTATCAAACTCATTCAGAATCAAATGTAAACATCCAAATAAATACTATACTCACATGATCCGACGCATGCATGCAGTATGCATGACGAACATCTTGTAAAGATCCATATGAGGGTTATATTAGCTGTGTGAACTTTGTAAATAGACTGTATTATAGTCGAGAGCTCGGGGGGGGCAGGGAGCGCGCGATTTAAAGGGGCCGTGCGCTGAATTGGTGCATAGTTAATGATGCCCCAAAATAGGCAGTTAAAGAAATTAATTTTAAAAAATCTATGGGGTATTTTGAGCTGAAACTTCACAGACACATTCAGGGGACACCTTAGACTTATATTACATCTTGTAAAAACTGGTTCTAGGGCACCTTTAAACTATTTTGTTTTGAGCCTTTTGCAATTTATCTTTCATACCTTGGGAACAACTACTATACCAAAAGGAGGTAGCATAATCAAAATGGGGTTGAATCATGGCTCCTGCCAACAATTTTAAGGAATGAACATCCAATAAATCAGTTTGCCTAGCTAAAAACCTAATTTTACTACATATTTTTGCAAATACCTTTCTAGCCATAAAATCACCTGTTAATTTATTATCTATTAAACAACCCAAATACTTTACTACATTTTTTGCCTCTATTTCCGTATCATCCTTATTCAATTTCATTTTAGATGCAAAGAGAATGGCCTCAGTTTTACCTGCATGTAGAGAAAGCTTATTATCTAAAAACCATTTGGACATCTCTTGAAGCTGCAAAGTCATTGTTTCCTCTAGGACCCCCTTATCCTGATGAAACACTAAAACTGCTGCATCATCAGCATAAAGAAAAAGTTCCTCTGAACATGCTGCTTTAAGGTCATTTATATATAAAAGAAAAAATAAAGGACCTAAAATACTCCCTTGAGAAACTCCACACTTAATAGATAAAGGACTAGACAATATAACCTTAATGGCTACCCTCTGGCTCCTACCATCAAGGTAGGACTGAACCCACCTGAGAGATTTCTCACAATACAATACAATGTACAATAAAATTGTGTGGTCTACGGTGTCAAATGCCTTCTGAAGGTCCAACATAACCATCCCACAAAATTTGCCATTGTCAAGCACTTTCCTTATCTTGTCTGTCATATATAATATACAAGTCTCAGTTGAATGTAAAGGCCTAAACCTTACTCATCCTTAAGCCATCCTAGGTGTATATGACTTTCTTCTTTCTGATGAACATAATCGGAGAAATATTAATAAATATCCTGACGCATCCGAGCTTTATAATGGCAGTGAGCAGGATCAATGAGTGTGAGCTGAAGAAAGTGCTTCCATCTATCATAAACGTGTGCTCTGGGGGGTTAATAAAGGCCTTCTGAAGCGAAGCGATGCATTTGTGTAAAAAAATATCCATATTTAAACAAGTTATTAAATAAAATATCTAGCTTCCGCCAGACCACCTTTCATATTCAACGTACGAAGAAAGTGTAAAACTCTTAGTAAAACTCAGTTTTCAAAGCTTACACTACGTCCTGCCCCTTCCCTATTCAACTTACGGAAACTTTGTACGCTGAATACAGAAGTTGAATACAGAAGGTGGTCTGGCGGAAGCTAGATATTTTACTTAATAACTTGTTAAATATAGATATTTTTTAACACAAACGCATTGCTTTGCTTCATAAGGCCTTTATTAACCCCCTGGAGCTGTGTGGAGTATGTTTATGATGGATGGATGTGGACGGAAGCACTTTCTTCAGCTCATACTCATTGATCCAGCTCACTGCCATTATAAAGCTCGGATGCGTCAGGATATTTATTAATATTTCTCAGATTATGTTCATCAGAAAGAAGAACGTCATATACACCTAGGATGGATTGAGGGTGAGTAAAGCTTGGGCTAATTTTCATTTAAAAAGGAACTAATCCTTTAAGCCAAACGCCCTTTACAAAAAAAAAAAAGTAAAACAACAATATCGGATAATTTTGAAGTTGGAGGAGAAAATTAGATGTTTTTCAATCTACCGCAGTACTTCCGCCTACGTCACGCGTGACCTTTCAATGTGGCGGATCGCAGAGTAGTGCAAGACGAGCATTTGTGGTTAAAAAGTATATAATTTTTTTTTTTTTTTTTGAAAATGACAGATTGTTTCGCTAGATAAGGCCCTTATTTCTCGTCTGGGATCATGTTTAGTGCTTTGAAGCTGCACTGAAACTGCGATTTGGACCTTCCACCCGGTAAATCCCACTGAAGTCCACTATATGGACAAAAATACTGGAATGTTTTCCTCAAAAACTTAATTTCTTTTAGACTGAAGAAAAATAGACATGAACATCTTTGAAGACATGGGGGTGAGTAAATTATCAGGAATTGTTTTTATCTTGAAGTGAACTAATCCTTAAAAAAACCTGTTTTTTTTGTGAAGAAACAAAAGAATATTTTAAATATAATATTAATTTAAATTTCTCTTTGAAAAGAGGGCAAATAGAGTGTCTGGTAGGCAAGGGTCACAGATAACTGTATGTGCTTTAATCTGTGACTGTTTTTCAGGTTCCTAAGCAATGCCTGTTCCTCCTCCACCACCTCCCCCAGCACCCCCACCTCCACCTGCTGCAGCTCCTGCACAAGTGAGACACATACACATTCATAGATACCTATTAATGTTATATAGTTCACCAGACTCTAAACACTGTGTGTGTGGCTCTTTCTTTTTCTCCATATGTGTGTTGTTTTCTCTCTCTCTTTCTGTCTTTCTCTTTGTTTCCATCACCCAGTTCCTCCTGGCAACCACCTGGCCAGATTTGCATTATTAATTACAGATAAAATTACACACAGAGGGATATTCAGCCCAAGTGTCACATGATCAGATTTGACTTTCTTGTTTAATGCACATGCAAACTAATGACATTTTTGAACAATTTAAAATTGTTCACATTTGAAACCGTTAATGGGGAAGTTCCCCCTAAAAGTAAAAATTGTGACTCATTTACTCATCCATCTGTCATTCCAAACCTGTTTGGCTTTTTGTTTTCTTCTCTGGATCAACAAAGAAGATATTTTCCAAAATGTCTCAGTGGTTTTATGTCTATACAATGAAAGTCAATGGAGTTCAAAACTTTTGACGCTTTCTAAGTCATACCCATGTTATGCTGATTTATTTACACATCATTTAGTCATAGAATTCAGTACTTGATTAGATTAGACTATTTGTTGCCATGCAGTTTAAGTTTTATTTTGGTGTATCATGGATACTGTGATGACAATCATAGCAGAGAAAACTAAAGGCATAGTGTTTTTCATCAGAATTGCACAAAATTAATTAAGTTGCAACTTTTCTCCCTCTTTCTTTTACAGCCACGGACAGACCCTCCTAAAGTCCAGCGATCTGAGGGTGGAGGTCGCAGTGCACTCCTGTCTGACATTCAGAAGGGGACGAGGCTGAAAAAGGTCACACAGGTCAATGACCGAAGCGCACCAGTCTTTGACAGTGAGTTAGAATAAAATTAATTCACATAAGCTCAATTTTCAATTCATAGTACATCTATAATGTAACAACTCATAAGTTACCTGATCAGGTGAAATGAGTCACTTGTCAACAATCTGGTTGCAAGTGTGGGAAATATGAATACTAAACTGATACTATTTAAAGTATTTCATTTCCTGATTATCTGATTTGGCATATATCTGCTGTATGATGGCAACACCATAATGTTGTTTATTGGTGTAACCAGAGTTACCGGCATTTAATTTTCATTTTCAACAGTTATTGATTTAGGATGAGAGTGTTGCATAAGAACCTGTATTAAATTACTCTCTTGTGAAAATGAAACTGAGGGAGTTTGAGAAAGAAAGAGTAAGTATGAAGAGAAAACCAGGCATCAGAGAAAGTCTGAATGGCTGATAAATTGTAAGGGCTTATCAGTGGCAGAGCTATATTTGAGCTCAAGGTCTATAGCCATTGGGTTCTCACACTTCAAAGCACTCTATCCGTATATGGAAATGCACAGTGGTAGATAAAGGGCCAAGACCTCAGGAAGTGCTGGAGAGAGGATCACACAGAAAGTGGGGGGTGACAATGCTCCTCATCTTCCTCTTTATTACAAAGGACAGCAGTATTCTTTATGCTCAAGACATGCCATGTTCATTAAAAAGTCATTGGCTCACTTCAGCTTACAGTTCCTGTTTTGCATCACAGTTCGTCTTAATGTCTGCCTGCCTTATGTTATTGTAAGTAGGACATGTTCCTGGAACAATATCTTTTGTCCTGGACAAGATTATTATTGTTAATAGGAACTATAATGATGATGAAAACTAGATATTGAAGGAAAAAAAAAAACGTACCTCGGTATTGAAGTCACAGTTCAGTACGGGTTATATATACAGTACTGTGCAAAAGTCTTAGGCCACCATTAGATGTTGTTTTAGCAATGATATAATGACCATATATAATTATTTATCGGTCTCTTTATTAAAATATAACCAGAAAATACTGTAAATTTGTATGCAATATTAAAAAAAAGAAAGAAAAAAAAACAGCTTTTATAGGCTTAAGTGGCAAGTATTTAGTGACCTCCCCTTACACTTGAGAAATAGCAGGAACCTTAAACCTAAATGGAATGGAAAAGGACTGGAAAGCCAAGAAAACTTTCAAAATATGAGAAGTTTCTCAGAGTATATATATATATATATATATATAAGGGGTGTAACGGTACATGTTTTCGTCCCATAGCATAGGGTTCAGACTTGTCCCCCTCAATATTTGATATTTCTTATTGCTGCTCTCCATTACACACTGCTCTGTTTGTTGTTAGGGTGAAGTTAAATTTTTAGGCTGGTCTGCCTCAGCCTGTCGTCAATATCAAAATGGTGGCCAATCAGATCAAAGAAGGCGGGGCTTACTATTCACTGAAGACAAGTGTGATTTCCAACATGACGCTTTTAGTTTTTACATTTTGAATTGAAAATATGCTATCATTTAACTGATGTCAACTGAATGTGAAAAGACAAGAAACTTTTTTTTTTTTTTTTTTTGACATATTCGACATACAAACAAGAGTGAATGCATATTTTTAAATAAAATATTATTTGCAAAGAGTTTAAATGTACTACTAATTAAAGGCTATAATTAGACCTAGAACTTCTTTTACCATTCTCCATTCTCATTCTTTATTCGCTTAAATCCCTTTTAATATAATATATATTTAATATATCCCTCTTTAATATAATCTTTTTGGACCCCATAGACTTTCTAGGCTTTCTAAGTCATACCCATGTTGTGCCATGTTAGACATCATTTAGTCGTGCTAGAATTCAGTACCTGATTAGATTAGAACATTTTTTGCTACACAGTTAGTGTTTTATTGTGGTGTATCATGGAGACTGTGATAAAAATCAAACCAGAAAAAACTAAAGGGACATTGAAACACATTAGAACTGCACAACATTAAAGGTTCAGTAAGCGATTTCTGAGAAATGCTGTTGAAAATTTAAATAAATCACCCAAACAAACAATTTTTTGGGAAAAAAAAAAGTGTTTGTACATAAGTCCTGGCAGTGGAGAAAAAGTGGATTGGAAAAAAAAGTGGATCACCACAACACTACAGCACTCTTATAGCCAGACAGCAGTAGTAGAGAGAGAGAGTGAATGAGGGGACATTTGTAGAAAGACAGATGGCTGAGATTCTGAGGCTGATTTGGGGCTTGGAGAAGTTTTGACATGCCCTGACATTTGTGCTTTTTTCAGTTGTTCATAAACATATAAATGACAAAAGTGTCATTACACTGTATTCAGCACAAACTAGGCTACAATAATATGTGAGGAACATGTATGTACATATTTGTATTTTTGAAGGAATAATGTTTATGCGTGGTTATTGAAAAAACAAACACTTAAGTCACTGAAATAAGGCCAAAAAAGTATATTTAATCTATGTTCACAAGACTTTTGGGTATTGGAGGTTGTAGACTAGAGTTTTTGCTTCAGAATTATGTAAAAATTATGCTGCCTACTCCTTCATATAAAACAATATATTGATTTAGTTTTTGTAAGACACTTTTTGTCAAGAAACACAGTATGCGTGGAGGCGTGAATCTGCATGAATAATGGGCCATTTACACCTGAGAAGACAAAGGAATCACATAGTAATGATCTGAAATGACTTGCATATTAATGAGGCCTATCAGTCAGGTAGGCTGTGAAAAAAACCCTTTGTAATAATGTCTCAGCTCATCATAAACATCAATACTGTGAAATATTATTACAATTTAAAATAATGGTATTCTATTATATTCTTTAAAATATAATGTATTTCTGTGGTGCAAAGTGTCTGAACAGTTATGTTACCTCTATGGCATTTCATATAGGCTTTTAGCTTAAAAGCATGCACATTTGGAGAAATATTGATGGATTCTTATATATTTATGTCAATTTTCTATACTGAGAAATAATATTTATTGTCATCACTATGAGTGCTGGATACTGTGTTTTTAATTCATACTTGCAGCCGGAGGGCGCTCTTTACACCTTTAGTCCACAAATTCATAATATAAAGAAGAAAAGGAACTAGGAACTAACGGCATGTCTTCTAGAGATCGCTAACCATTGCTTTAACATCCAAATAAACACTTTTCAAGACAATAAATACACGATTGAGACGATGAATGCATGTATTGCCTCTGAATTTGCGTCTGAATAGCGCTGGCTCCATGGGCGTGGCCGCATTAGCGGATAATGAGCTGGATCACAGACTTCTGACATGGCTCTCTTTTCATACATATTACATAAACACAGAATGTTTGTTTTCGATTTGACTTGCACGATTTAAAACCTGACATTTCAACATTTCTTTAGACGTAAGTGTCATTTTTTTTGTCATTAGTATTCATAAGTTACAGTTAATTTTCTGAGAACTATCAGATTGGACTTCGTTCAGAGGGAGAGGAGAGATCACGCATCATGTTAGTTTTCTTTATTTTACAAAAAGCACAACATTGTGTTTTTACTCTGAGTGTACACAAATAAAAGAAGATATTCTATAGTTTCAATTGATATATTACTTATGTCTCTATGACAAGAAATGACGGAGTATTTTAAGTCTGTTTTGCTGCAATGTGAAAAAAAACCTGCAAAACGTGCCGGCGCGTTTTCAGACCTCAGGGAGTTAACAAAGAGGAAAATGTCTAAGGAATTGGAAAAAGCAGGGTTACGATGAGATGAGCTAGGAACCGCGTTAATATTGGAAAAGCTTTCCAGTGGAGAGACATTAGAGAGCATACCAAGTTATCCTGTTGTTGTTGAATCACAGCTGATTTAGTGTGTTGTTATTTTGGGGGAGGAGCAATGAAGGGAAGGGTGTGTTTCTTTTGGGTAGGGGTGCATTTGTTTGAGTGTTGTTTTTTTAAATATCAACAGTGTTTCTCAAAAATCGCTTACTGCACCTTTAAGTAAGTTACAAAGTTTATCTTTCTTTTACAGCCACAGACAGACCCTCCTAAATTGCAAACAAATTAAATATATATATATATATATATATATATATATATATATATATATATATATATATAGATTTAGAAGTTAATGCAAAACCTGCCTTATGTGCCTTAAATAGCAACTGAATTTAATAGTTTGGGCTCTGTTAATTGTAACCTTTAATATATATATATATATATATATATATATATATATAACATAATTTATAAATTAAATAATGAAAAATTATAAACAATATTATAAAAGCTGGAGTCTGCTAAGAAAATTGAACTGATTTTGAAAAAAAGATCTGAATGGTGGATTGCAATGTGATAAACATTCTACTTGGTGAAATTACTGTAAACACAATGGTGATATATGTATTTGCAGAACCTAAAGTGAATAGTGTGAATGATGGTGGAAGAAATGTGGCTGCTGGGAATTCTACAAACACAGCAGGATCTACTCCATCTGCAGTGGGTCCAAGTCTGGGTGGACTGTTTGCCGGGGGATTTCCTGTACTCAAATCAGTTGGACAGAGAGAGAAACAGACACATCACAACCTGGGTATTGAAGTCAGATCTATTTATTGTCATGCTGAATAAAGGTTTTCAGTGCTGGAAAACTTTTGTATGACTTTTGGATATGGCTTGTTTGTGTTTCAGTGTCTCGTTCCGGCTCTACCGCCAGCCTGAAGCAGCCTCTCTGGAACCCTCCATCACAAGGAGATGGTTTCAGGGGAAGTGCCCCTGACCTTTCCCCCTCCCACAGGCCTTTGGAGAGAACCTCATCACTGTCTAAAGCTCGGCCTATTTCCTCATACACAGCTCCGCCCTCCCCCAGCCAAACTACACATCCTACTTTCAAACTGTCCTCTACTCCTCCTTCCTCTGCCCCACCCCCTCCTCCACCTCCTCCTCAGGAGCGGCCCAATAATAGACCACCACCTCTCCCCACCTGCCCGCCTCCACCTCCTCCTCAAATGGCCAAACCCACTTGGTTACCTGTTCAATCACACTCCATTCCCATGCCCACAACTCCGCCTCCTCCACTGCCTCCCTCGGTTCCTCCATCCTCACTTCCTGACAGATCATCTGGTGTCTTCTACCCTCCACCCCCTCCACCGCCTCCATCAGTCCCTCCATCCTCACTCCCCGACAGGTCATCTGGTGTCTTTTACCCTCCGCCCCCTCCACCCCCTCCACCCCCTCCATCAGTCCCTCCATCTTCACTCTCTGACAGGTCATCTGGTGTCTTCTACCCTCCGCCTCCTCCACCACCTCCGTCCTCGCTCCCTAACCGCTCATCTGGAGTCTTCTTCCCTCTGCCTCCTTCACCGGGGCCGTTAGAAATGAAGGACAGTACATTAGGACCTCCTCCCCCACCTCCTCCTCTTCCTGGTTCATTTGCATGCAGTAACACCTCCTCAGCACCTCCTTCGCTACCTCAGAAAGTATCTTCCTTGCCTTCACCTACATACAGGCCCAGCGTACCACCTTTGCCACCATCCTACCCCTGTAGCGCACCCAGTAGACGACCCCCTGCTGTGCCAAGATTTGCAGGTAGAAGACTAATGACCTTTTTATATATATTTGAAAATATTATATATATACACTACCATTACAGAGTCGGGATGGCTCGATACCACTTTTTCATGTTTTCATAACGTTCATACCTGAACCACACACACACACACACACACGATATATACTTACTGCAACATCTGGTAAAATCTTGATTTTAAAAACTATTACAAATATACTATTAGCATACTAAAAGCGTTTCTTTTGAAATGCATGGTGGAGATTTTTAATAGGACAACAGGCATGATACTATACAGAAGCACTTATGCAAATCCCGGACACATGATGATGCACTTAAAGCAACATGGACAAGCCTCACTCTGCAATAAAAAGTTCATAGCAGAGAACATAGAGAAGATATTATTATGTGTATTGAACATTTTAGAGAGTGTTTTACCATGTTGACTGTAGTAACTGAATGCGACACTGTTTAAAAATAAAGAATGGCCTCTGTGAACTTAAATTTAACAACGTAATATACTACTTTCTGTTCCTCAAATAAAGCAATTTAATGGCTTCAGAATACTTAAAATATGGTGCTCTAAACCTTCTGTGATCCTTTGGTAATGCACAGTATCAAATTTGTACAGACTGATACCTGATTCAGCCAAAAAGGTCTGTATCAGACCGATACGGAGTATCAGATCACCACATCCCTATTCAAAAGTTTGGTGTCTCTAAGATTTTTTAGGAATTTCAGTAAAAATATATAAACATCCTTAAAGGGTTAGTTCACCCAAAAATGAAAATAATGTAATTAATTACTCACCCTCATGTCGTTCTACACCCATAAGACCTTCATTCATCTTCGGAACACAAATTAAGATATTGTTGATGAAATCCAATGGTTCAGTGAGGCCTCTATAGACAGCAATGCCATTCAAACTCTCAAGGTCCTTAAAGGTACTAAAAACATATTTAAAACAGTTCATGTGGGTTCAGTGGTTCTATCTTAATATTATCAAGCTACGAGAATACTTTTTGTGTGCCAAAAAAACAAAATAATGACTTTTCAATAATATTTGTATAACTGCTTCATGAAGCTTCTGAGCTTGTTTCGAATTAGTAATTCGGATATACTATCAAATGAATGAAATCACGTGACTTTGGCACTCCGATTCACTGATTCGATTCGTAAAGCTCCGAAGCAGTGTTTTGAAATCGGCCCATATAGATATTGTTAAAAAAGTCTTTATTTAGTTTTTTCTGGCGCACAAAAAGTATTCTTGTCGCTTTATAATATTAAGATATAACCACTGAACTCATATGAACTGTTTCAAATATGCTTTTAGTACCTTTATGGACCTTGAGAGTTTGAATGGCTTTGCTCTCAATAGTGGCCTCGCTGAGCCATCGGATTTCATCAACAATATCTTAATTTGTGTTCCGAAGATGAACGAAGGTCTTATGGGTGTGGAACTACATGAGGGTGAGTAATAAATGACATTGTTTTAATTTTTGGGTGAACTAACCCTTTAAAACAAGAGAAGTCTATGCTAAGAAGCACAATTGCACAAAAGATTATAACACTTGTATATATATTTTGAGGATGCATCTATTAATTAATTTACATTTCATTTTTGTTTATTGTTGGCTTTTGATTGTTAGGAAAATTTGTAAGTTTGTAAATTTGTCAAGATGAAGTCAGAAAGTTTTTTGAAAAAAAAAGTTTTTGAAAGTCTCTTATGCTTACCAGGACTGTCTTTATTTAAACAAAAATGCAGTAAAAACAGTAATATTAATGTGAAATATTATTAGTTAAAAATAACTTACATTTATTTTAGTATATTTTGAAATTTGAATCTAAATTTGAAATGACTCAGAAAAATTGGAAACGATAGTGTATTTGCAAATATGTATATATAAATATGTATATATAATGTAACAAAACTTAACTGATATTAATTATAGGTAGTCATTTATCAAAATTTTTGGATTTACAGGTGCTCCACGGATGGCTCCACCCCCTGCTCCCCCGGCTCGCTCTCCTAACACTGAACTCTCTAGTAGGATCCCGCCCCCTCCTCCTCTCCCACTGTCAGCTCCGCCCAGCTCAGTACGCAACGGACACCTGCACAGTTTAGGTGACAAGTCAACATTAATGATGAAGCTAAAGGCCTAAATGGGTTTTACCTTCAGATGAACAGCAACAAGCAATTAGAAATTACCTACAGTAACAATATGATTTGCTAATTGTGTATTTGTATGTTTGTGATCACCCATATGCAAAGCCATTTGATTTAACGTGGCATTTCTGTTTTTTTTCCAACTCACAAAGTCTTTGTCTACTTTTCAGATGACTTTGAATCAAAGTTTCACTTCCATCCGATAGAGGACTTCCCCCCTCCTGAAGAGTTCAGGCCCTTCCCACGTACTTACCCCAGCAAGGAGAACAGAGGTACAACAACCTCTTTGTGTGCGAGAGTGTATGTGAGGAAAGGTGAAGTCTCTTCAATGACAGTGCTCACAATGTTGCCTCTGTTCATTTAGACAGGCTTGATCTTTTTTTAATTTATTTATCTATATACAGTTGTAATATAGCTTTTGCTTTATTCTCTTTACTACATCTATAATGCACAGCCTAAAATCAGAATGACAAAAAACAGGTGATAATAAGATGGGGAATAATAAGATGGATGTTGGATGATGGTAGTCCAGAATATATTTAGTATTAATGTGTTTGAATTTGACAGCAAAAAAGCATATTAAAGGATTAGTCCACTTTTAAATACACCTTTCCTGATAAATTTACTCACCCCCATGTCATCCAAGATGTTCATGTCTTTCTTTCGTCAGTCGAAAAGAAATTAAGGTTTTTGAGGAAAACATTCCAGGATTATTCTCCTTACAGTGGATTTCAATGGCTACCAACAGATTGAAGGTCAAAATTACATTTTCAGTGCAGCTTCAAGGGCTTTAAACGATACCAGATGAGTAATAAGGGTCTTATCTAGCGAATCGATTGGTCATTTTCGAAAAAAATACAACTGTTTATGCTTTATAAACAAAATATCGCATTGAACGTACTTTCCGCTTCCGCATTCTTCATAACGCTTACGCTGAATGTTCTACGCCTTCCCTATTCTACTTACGGAACGAACGCGGCGCCAGTTTCGTTTTTTTCCGTAACTTGAATGGGGAAGGCGTAGGACATTCAGCGTAAGCGTTATGAAGAATGCGGAAGCGAAAAGTACGTTCAAGGCGATATTCTGTTTATAAAGCATAAACGGTTGTATTTTTTTCGAAAATGACCGATCGATTCGCTAGATAAGACCCTTTTTACTCATCTGGTATCGTTGAGTAAAATATCGGTGAGTAAATTTATCAGGAAAAGTGTATTTAAAAGTGGACTAATCCTTTAACACACACAAGCTATGTTTCCATCCACCCAGTTTTATGCATAAATTCTAAAAATGCGCATAAAAAAAAGCATGCGCTCAATTGAGGTGGATAATTTTTTATCTGATAAGAAGACATGCGCATAAACTGTGATGGAAACACATTTACTGAATAAAACCCTCAATGTGCAACAAAAAACTTGCATGATTTTACCTCATCAGTGAATTTGATTGAATAACTGGACTAACCAGCAGACCAATTTCATTGCACTACAACGCAAAATGATCATTCTGAAATGCCTGAGCCATAGTTTGTTATCAAAATGATTTGGTTTTATTCCCTCCCAGAAGCGTCTCAACTTCCAAATTTCCATTTTTATTACAGATATTTCCCAGGCAGTAAAGATTTTGTTCTCTGGAACACATAGGATAGAAACGGAGCTTTATTAAGTGTCCGTTTAAGTGTTTTATGCGATTTTCCAATTTTGCCCATAAGTTAAATTCGCAACTTTGGATGGAAACATAGCTAGTGATATTATTAAGAGATGTCAGTTAGTTGGTAGACAACCACTGACCTAAAGGTACTGTTCAAAATTGTGGGGTCAGTAAGATTTCTTTTTTTTTTTTTTTAAAGAAATTAATACTCATGAAAGATGCATTAAATTCATTAAAAGTGAGAGTAAAAACATTTGTTACAAAATATTTCTATTTTAAATAAATGCTGTTCTTTTAAACTTTCTATTCTTAAAAGAATTCTGAAAACAAATATGTATAACTGTTTTCCCAATATATTGAGTTGCACTGTTTTAAAGATGCTTAATTATAAGAAATGTTTCTTGAGCAGCAAATTAGCATATTAGAAATTTTCCAAAGGATCATGTGACACTGAAGACTGGAGTAATATATTTAAAAAGAAAACAATTATTTCAATAATAATATTTCAGTTAGTTACTTTTGTTTTTAATCCATTTTGATCAATTAAATGCAGCCTTGGGGAGCATAATATACTTCTTTCATAAAACATGTTACTGACCCCAAACTTTTGAACAGTATAATAGTGTATATTGTATACAAGTCTCTGATTTAATGCAACCAGCCTGTTTCAGAACCAGATTCAAAAGTTGAAACAATACAAAACTGCAAATAAATAGTTTTATCAGTTCCTCAGTTGATTGGTTTCGTTTAAAACACAGAAACACTGAAACTACCTGTCTTATTGAAAATGAACTATTCCTGTTTTGTTTTCACAGTCAACCCACAACCTCCTGCTATGAGGACTCATTTAAGATGAAACATGAAGCTTGGTGCTAACCTTTATCAGGACAGTTTTTAAGCATCATTTTCATCATCAGTGAAGAACAGCAGCCAAATCTGTAGGTCAGATCAACTCACTTAGCAGCACCACATTATCCATGAAAACATTTTAGTTTGATGTACAATTAGTATACTTTTTTTTTTTATCATGAATATTTCAAGAATGAGTTTCCCCATTATAGTTGCAGCCCTGTTAAAATCTCTCATTCTTATTGAAAGTGTTTATCTTTTTAATCTTCTTCATTCAATAATAAGTGCTTTAACATTTAATGTATCTGGAACAAATGTATTATCCTAATAATTCCAACTAATTTTGCTTATACCTGACAAGGCTTTTATTAATTATCCCATCAGCTGTCAACATACCCTGAAAATTATGAAACTACTAATAGAATAAACATGAGAAAGAAATTAAAACATGGCTCAACAAAATAAAGTGTTGAATCTGTGATTACAGATTAGAGAAATCTTGCTAACAAATAAAGGCCATCCATTTGTAAAAGGGAAGAAAGTTCACCAAGCAGTAATAGTGAAACAGTGTGTTTTAGGCCTAAGGTGGTGAGAATAAATGGTTAAAATAGACGAAACTATAGATATAGTAAATGGAATTACATTGCTAAAACTAAAACATGTGAGGTTTTTAGGCAATATTGACCTGTTTTTATTTCTTGTGGCTGCCTTTGTTACTGAATCTTCATCTATCTAATCAAATCAAGACTTTCTGAAACACCAAAGAATTACTCTTTGATTTCCCTCATTCTATATTTTATTTTTTACATCTATCTGTATTTGAAATCTCTGCCAGTATGAAATGCTGTATTAAAGCTCTGAAAACAGAAGAATTCTCATGCGAGACACTGGGAAACAGTGCCACTCACTGGACATGATTGCATTTTATTCCTCTGACTGAATAAATTATTGTTTAACCCAAGTAAACATTACAAGACATACTTTTTTCTGTGAAAAATGATCAAGCAGAGAATTATTAGGTATCAGTTCATAAAAGTCTACACACAGTTCAATAAATAAATAAAAAAAATACAATGAATACCTGCTTTTACAATACATGCTTTACAATGCACATATACCATCAAAATAGAGCTTAGTCTGTTGTTCCTTGAGAATAAGAAAATGTTATGTTTATGGAAACATGCACAAACTTAATCATGCATTTGCAATACCAAACAAATAAATACGTTTCATATAAACATATTATACATTAATTTAAATCATAATAATTTCATTACACAGCTTCATACTTAAAATATTCATCCCCCAGCTCAGCTGCCATTAAAAACATACTAGAATCAAAGAACAGGTGCTGTAAATAGTGCAGTACCCGCTGAGTTGTACCTTAGTGTGTGTGTCTAGATGAGTGTGAAGGAGGCGAGGGAGACAGAAACAGCCAAATCCTCTCAGATCATCTGCTAAATACCGCTGATCTCAGCAGGCTCTCTCTCATATCTGTGTGTGTGTGTGTGTGAAACTTTTGTAGGCCTTAGGTCCTGTATTTACAGCCGGTTGAGTCGATGAAACAGGAGTCAGTGCACCTGAGCTGTCCAAAGGTGCTATGTGTACAAAAAGATAGAGACATTCATTTTATTGGGTGTTGACATTAAATATTTTGGGAAATTGGCATGTCCTGAGGTGTGGCATGCTGTGCTCCATCTAAAACTATTTTAAAAAGGATTTTGCATCTCTAAAATTAATAGAAAGCATAGAAATGTGTACTTTTCAAATTTTATAGTCACACCCAGGACCATTTGTGAATTGGTAAAAGATTATTAAAATGTTATTTAAAATAAATATTTAAATAAACAAAGCTGCAGTCTGTAAGTTTTGCCTCTTTGTCGCCATCTCTGTTTAAAACCTGCAATTGCAGTTATTTGCGGAATTATCATCTTTACGTGGGTAGTGCATCAGCACGGCTCCTGAGTGTGGATGAATCTAATGTTTGCTGTCAGTCACCGCATCGTTGTGGATACTGTACTTTGGAATCACAGATTCAACGTCTTGGAAGTATGCCCAAAAATAAGAATTTTCACCAGAAAATGTCATCTGAACAAGTAAGTAACATGTCTGCCACTTTTGTTATGACCAACTGAGAAAAAAAGCATTACAATAAATCGTGCTGCCAATGGTGATTAAATCTAATGATTGCTAAGCATGGATCACGTCAAACCATGCAAATTATTATTATTGTTATACTTTGTGCTTAAATTGTTAATGTTAAAGGGGTGGTACAATGTTTTTTTTCTAGGCTTGATTGTGTTTTTGGGGCACAGTTTAACATGTCTTAATGCTTAGTTTTTTTGAAAACGCTTGAAACGTTCATATATTTTATTTTTATTCTACACCTCTGTTTCCACTGTCATATTAACGGCTCGTTTGACTTCCTGCTTCTATGAAGCCACTCTCTCCGAAATACGTAATGTGCTCAGATTGGTTAGCAGGCCCAGTGTAATCCAGAGCCATCGTGATTCGCTGAAGCGTCCGGAAACGTCACGCCCCTTACCATTTTTTACCGGATACATGGGCTTCGGTTATATTGTATGCTCAATTTGATTATATTGCTGTATCAAATTGAGCCCGAATCAGACCCAGATGAGGCTTTTAAAGGATGTTTAAGAATGGTATTTCATTTAGTATTTGTGTCAAAGTGTTTAGATGCTGTCACTGCTGTTTGTTAGCTTTCAATATACAGTTTTATCCTTATTAAAGCTTTACTGTAGCCGAATACATGACTGAGTAGTCGCATTTTTGTAAAGGTAGCGTTTAATTTACAGCATGAACAACTGTTTGTCTATGAACATAGAAGTTTGTTGGTGTTTGTTGGAGAAGTATGCACTATAATACAGCTAACTGGCTAGCGAAGCAAAAACGACTTGCTCTTTGTATATGTCCTTGATGCAACCAAAAAATGAACTATACGTTTAAAAGACATGTACAAACAATAAAATGTGCTTACACTTTGAAGCCAATAAACAGCAGCTTCTGCTTTTAAAGTGGGAACTGCTCCATCTTTCAGTAAAAGCCTAGCTTTGTGCAAATCCAGCATTGAACTCGTGTAGATTCTGGAAGCTGTCTTCAGCATCGCATCCAGTGTAGAAAATATCAAAGATTACAATGGGTTCTATTATCTTTTTACGCGCCGCTCCGCTCGCGTCCAGTGTACACAACTTTTCCGCTTTCATTATGCTGAATGACGTGGCCTCGCCCACTTTGTTGTGTGTTCCCAGGGGCGTTTTGCAGGGTTTATGATGTCACCAACCTGGGAAGAAGCTCGTTGTAGTCCAAACCAGTTGTTTTTGTAGGCAATAAACTGCCATAACTTTAAAAGACAATATCTCCGTTTGCATTGAACTTTCAGTGCTGTAACTTTGCAGATGTTGTTTATGCTCAAACAGCAACATTACACACTAACTAAAGTTAAAAAAGTGAAATCGCATTGAACCACCCCTTTAACAACATCAGCATTGCGTGACTATGTGTATTTAGTGTGTATTAGCATTACCTGTGGATTTCAATTTCTGTAGCCACCCTAAGTCAGAAGTCTTTTGCTTTTGACTACGGGTGAATCTCCAGTTGTCACTGATGATTGTCATTTGGATCTTCCTGGATTTACAATCCGCCATCAAAATGAAAGTTTAATTATTGCAGCTGCTGTGAGAAAAGGCTATAAATGATCCGTTACCAGCAGCATCCTCACATGCCATATAGCCCACTAGCTGGGACTCCTTCATGTAAACAGACGTGATGTAATGACGCAAAGACAAATGGCTGCATGCTCGAATTTCCCACAGAAACCCACCGGTACCGCTCTTAATAGAAAACAATATTACAAGCTTACCGTTGTGAATCGGGCCAAGGTAAGGAGATAGTTTTCAACTGGTTATGTACTTGCTCAAAAATTGAAAAAAAGTTACAGACTGCAGTTTTAAAGGTCCCGTTTTTCGTGGTTTTTTGAAGCTTTGATTGTTTTTATAGTGTGCAATATAACATGTGTTCATGTTTCGCGTGTAAAAAAAACACAGTATTTTTCACATAATTTACTTATCTGTATACCGCTGTTTCCACTGTCATAAAAACGGGCTGATGACTTCCTTGTTCTATGAAGTCCCTCCTTCAGAAATACGTAACGAGTTCTGATTGTGCCAGCGGTTCCTGTGTTGTGATTCGACAGCAGCTTAGCGAACCTTGCCCGGAAAGGTCACGCCTCTTACCATAACGTGGAGATGCACGCGCTCAGTGTTATTGTAAACATGTCTTTAATTTTACCCTATCAATTTGAGCCGGAATCAATCCCGGTGATTGGACTGCGGGATGAAAATAACAGCGTTTCGACGACATGGCGACAAACACACTCTACAGACGCAACTCTTGTGTATTCCTGTGGGCGGAGGTTAGTCAAAAAACTGTTTTAGTGACGTCATTAAAGAAGGAAGTAGAGGGATGTAGTCCAAACTGGCCGTTCGATGTAGGCGACTTCTGTTAAATAAAATATCTCGCTTGGCATTGAACTTTGAGCTTTAAAATTTTACAGATTTTATTTATACTCTAACAACAACATTACACACTAACTAAAGTTTGAAACATGGGATCACGAAGAACGGGACCTTTAAATAATATTTAAAATTACATGTAAAAAAAAAAAAAAAAGAAGACACTTAAGCTTAAAATCTGTTGATTACAAAAAGTCTACCCAATATGCATAGGACATTGTGTGTGTTGTATGCATACCCTGGCAGATATGATTTGCAGGTCTGGTAGCCGAAGTCTTTCCCGTCACACTCTTCCACACCCTTATTACGATATCCATCTCCACAGTATGCCTTTTTACAGCCTACACACAGAGACAGAGATAAAGAACAGGAAAGAGACAGAAGTGGAGTGAGTGAAGACAGACTGAGAAAGAGGAGAATTGATAAGACACACTCAAAGAATGAACAAGAAGAAAATGTGAGTGCTGCATTTCTGTGTAAAATGGAAATTATTTACACACCTTCAACACAAGATAAATTTACTGCTAATTAATTTTACATTTAGGCATTTTCCTTATTAGCTACAGTATGTGATGGTTTCTGGGATTACGTGACTCACCTATGCAGTCATCCGTAACAACCTTGTTTCCGTCGTCACATTCCTCCCCATTGAGTTCCTGCAACTCTCCATCGCCACAGACTCCATTCCCATCCCTCATCCTCTCTGTCGCCTGTAGAGGCATCAGCTAGAATACAAACAAAAGCTCCTATTCCCAAAATGCCTGTCTGGCACCATGTTTCATGGCATTGTATTTAAAATGGTCCCATACCTGAATGGGCTCCCATCCATTTTTATCTTTGAAGTAAAGAGACCTCTGATCCTTTCTGAAGGCGAAAGCATTCTCTTCGTGAAGACCTTTTAGCTCTTCCTCACTGCTCACAACGAATATCTGGTCAGGAAACACAAACTGATTAAGAAGCAGATAAAAAGAGGCTTATTGATTCCATTAGAAACAGGCAAAGTAAATCAGATCTGATGGTAAAATTTGGCTTGTTGGATGTGAACAATGTGTGTGTGCATCAGGTTTCGCCATCATCATAGGGAGCAAACGTACTCACAATGATAATAAAACTCGAAATCATCTGGAGCTCCTCGCAATGAAAACAGCTCAATTTAGAGATTAAATACTGTCTTAATAAATATCTAAAAATACCAAAAGGTTACTGTAAGGGCTGGGTGTAGTAGGGTTACTAATTTACTTAAAGCTGCTGTCCGCGATTTTTGGCCCTCTAGCGGTTAATAAACAGAACTGCACGTGTCTTGCGGAAGAACATTCTAGCCGGAGTTACTTTTCTCCGTGTATGTCTATGGCGAGTCACGCAGTTACTGTGATACTCTGCGGCGAGTCCTACCAGTCTGCTCTGAAATAGTCCGAATATAAACACTTATTATAAGTGTACCATAATGATTCAGAATAAGACAAAAACATGGTTTGGAAAATGAATTCATGTTGTACATTCTCATTATATAATTTTTGTAAATTTTGAACACGAAAAAAGTTGCGGACTGCAGCTTTAAAGTCTACATGAAATTGACTCCATTAAGTTTCTGGTCTTATTGTGAACGATTCATCAGTGCATTTTATTCCAAAGAAAAAATGGTTTGTCTTTGTCATTTTTAACCAAAATGTAATATGCTCAATCATCCTATCAAATTACATTCCTTTTAGCAAACTTGCATTGAGTCGTGTTTCATTCTTGTATGTAGCGCCCACTTCCGAATGGATAAAATCAAGTTTCTTTCGGAATATCTTTCACCTTACATTACAGAAGTAACATGTACATTTAATATAAAAACAACAGAAGTAAATGGAAAGTCCTCAGTTCTGAGTTTGTGTGGCTTACCACTGGAACTTTGTCATATTTGTTACGGTGTTGTAATGGGGCACTGGGTGGACTGAGAGAAGGGAAGCTGCAATCACAGACTCCAGGAAGACCGGGCAATCCCTTCTCACCTTTTTCTCCAACTACAAAAAGCCCTGTACATCATGAGATCCCCAAAAAACAAAAGCAAATATATCAGACTTGAATATTAAGCTAGAGCAGTAATACACTGATTTTAAAATCTCTGCTGAAAAGACCAGAATGTAGCAAAACTGTCCCCAGAATTTAGCTAAAAGTCACAAAAACTAAATTTAGTTCTTCATAAATAAATTAAAAAATAGTTTTTAGTTTTAAAAGATGCTAAATGTTTTTCTATAGTAATTATAATTAGCTTCATATAAAAACAACAGAAGTCTATGGTATTCCCTCATTTTTAATAGCTAAATACACATGTCGGTGTGTGTGCATGTGAGCATGTATGTTATCTCACCAGATGCAGGTACCCCAGGAGGTCCTGGGTGGCCCCTGGGTCCAGGTGGACCAATGGGACCCACTGGCCCCGGAAAACCTCTCTCCCCATAAGGCCCCTATATCAATAATTATAAGTTGATAAGATTTTTAAAAATGTTTTTGAGAGAAGTCTTTTATGCTCACCAAGGCTGCATTTATTTTATATATTAGACATATATTAAAAATAGTACTATTGTGAAATATTACATATTCTTTTCTATTTTAACATATTTTAAAATGTAATTTATTCCTGTGATGGCAAAGCTGAATTTTCAGTCTTCAGTCTTCCTTCAGAAATCATTCTAATATGCTGATGGTGCTCAGAAACATTTCTTATTATTATTAATGTTGAAAACCATTCAACAAATCTTTTGTTACAATATAAAAGACTTTACTGTCACTTTTGATCAATTTAAAGGATTAGTTCACTTCAGAATTAAAAGTTCCTGATAATTTACTCACCCCCATGTCATCCAAGATGTTTATGTCTTTCTTTCTTCAAGCTACATATTTTACTTCATAACTTGTTAAATATGGATATTTACACAAATGCATCGCTTCGCTTCAGAAGGCCTTTATTAACCTTCTGGAGCCGAGTGGAATATGTTTATGATGGATGGATGTGGATGGAGACACTTTCTTCAGCTCATACTCGTTTGGTAATGCATACTGCCATTATAAAGCTCGGATGTGTCAGGATATTTATTAATATTTTCCCGATTGTCTTCGTCAAAAAGAAGAAAGTCATACACACCTAGGATGGCTTGAGGGTGAGTAAGCTTGGGGTAATTTTTATTTGAAAGTGAACTAATCCTTTAAGGTTTTTGAGGAAAACATTCCAGGATTTTTCTCCATATAGTGAACTTCACCGGGGTACAACGGGTTGAAGGTCCAAACTGCATTTTCAATGCAGCTTCAAAGGGTTCTACACGATCCCAGCTGAGGAATAAAGGTCTAGCGAAAGGATCGGTCATTTTCTAAAAAAATAAAAATGTATATACTTTTTAGCCATAAATGCTTGTCTCGCACTAGTTCTGCGATGCGCCACACATTATGTAATCACGCTAGAAAGGTCACACGTGACGTAGGCGGAAGTACTTCGGTAGGGCAAAAAACACCATCTCATTTTCTCCTCCAACTTCAAACGTCCTGTTTTTCCTGGGACAGTCCCGTATTTGAGCTCCATTTTTAGTGTCCTGACTTATTAAGAAAAAAATCATATTTTCATCTTTCCTAAAATTACTTTACAATTGGGTAATCATAGAACGAGAAGTAGAAGTGTTCTGTCACGCGAGAACAGCCCAATCAATTAATCGTTGAACAAAATTACCATCTAATCACAATTCGTTATTAACTTGCCATTAGTAAAGGCTGGATCGGCAGAATCGTGCTGAAAGACACACACCAGAAGCACTCTCTCTCGCTCACTTTCTCTTTTCTTTGTGCGCGGTCAATTCCCCTTGTATGATCAAATGCACACATAGTTTTTCAAAATGTCCATCGTGTGGAGTATCTCATGTAAATACAGTCTGTTATAACTTATGGCTTAAGTGGACGTAAACAGGTGGGTGAAAATCGGATATGTGTCAGTATATTACATCCATGAATTCGGTCTTAAAGGGACAGTAGCCTAATTAAATATTTGTCTGTCATTAATGTTAATCAAACAACAAAAGATGTTAAATAAACATATGCATGGTAAATAAACCTACAGTATCTGAAAAACAAGTTTATTTAATTTTTACCCTCTATAGTATTTATCATATTGTTTGTAAATTTCTTTATATATATAAAATTGCTCATATCTTGGTCATATTGCCCACCCCTTGCTCACCCGTCCCATATTCTACCATGAGAAATCTGGTCACCCTACTTTGAAGCTGCATTGAAACTGCAGTTTGGACCTTCAACTCGCTGTACCTCGGTGAAGTCCACTATATGGAGAAAAATCCTGGAATGTTTAAAAAAAACTCTTAACCTTAATTTCTTTTCGACTGAAGAAAGAAAGACATCTTGGATGACATGGGGGTGAGTAAATTATCAGGAAATGTTAATTCTGAAGTGAACTAATCCTTTAATGCATCCTTGCTGAATAAAAATATTTATTAAAAAATATTAAAAAACAAACAACAACAACAAAAAAACATACCAACCCCAAATATTTAGATGGTAGTATACAAAGTCAATGCATCAAACTAGTTGCTGGTCTTAAAAATGACATTCAACTCTGAGGCCTGTGCAGTGATCTAAGGAACATTAAACGTGTATGTCACGGCACTGGGCTGAATGATAGTAGGAATCTAAGGCCTACGGTAACAGTCCAGGTATTTCCCTGCAGTTAGTAAAGACATTCCCAGGAAGTGCCTAAACACAGTGTAATACAAGAGCTTGGAAACATGATCGGCAGGGCTGAACTCAACATCAGAGGCCCTGCTGGTCCAAATCCAGCTACCAGCATGGTGAGATTTTCAGCTTCTTATGTTACTTACGAAATGACACACACACACTTACACAGTTACAGACTGACCCGCTGACTGAGGCAGACGGGTTAACCGTGTGCACATGTGGGTTTTAAATATGTCTGAAGCTTCTTCCGCCAATAATCCAGTCCCTTATTATCACTCAAGATCTCAATATCAAAACAAACTAGAGGAAATCTGATGCCATGTCAAGTGCTGTGTGTGTTCTCACCTGTTTGCCTCTCTTGCCTGGTCGTCCTGTAGGACCACGCTTCCCTGAGACGCCAGACTCACCCTTGGGTCCCATTTCACCCTGGGGGATTGACGAGGAGTTTCAGAGAGAAGGAGCGAGTCAGATCAGTGACATCCAAAACATATTATCGTGACATGCATGACGTTGATTTTAAAGGTTAAAATGTCACATAATACCTTCTGTCCCAGCATCCCAGGCATTCCATTTGCTCCCTAAAGAAAGCAGACCAGATACACACATGAATATGAGTTTAAATTTAACGGAGGGAAGCTAGCAGGAGCTGTGCATGTAAACCTCACTCCCCTGGCCTCATGAGATGCATTAGCGACTGACGCTAGAGACTGCGGTTATTAGCGTCCTTGTTAGTGTGCCCGCCTCCCAAGCCAGAGATGCCAGTTCGAATCCCGCTCGGAGCGGATTTAGTAGGACCGGTTACATTTGGTGCTGTGACCTGGATGGGAGTGAGGTCTAGGGGGTGAGTGTAACAAAGGAAAGCTAGAGAGACAGAGACAAGCTAATAAGAGCTGTGTATTTAAATCCCCTGCCTCAAAAAGGTGCGCTAGATGGTGCCAGAGATGTCGGTTGCGATTCTTGCTCAGAGCGTGTTGAGTGGGACGGGTTATATTTGGTGCCGTTACCCAAATTGGAGTGAGGTTTAGGGGAGTGTAATGGAGGCAAGCTAGTAAGAGCTGAGTGTAAATCTCACTTCCCTTCCTCAAGAGGTGCACTAGAGATTGCTGCCTTTAGCATCTTTGTTAGCATGCCCACCTCCCATGCCAGTTCAAATCCAGCTCAGAGGGGGTTGAGTTGGACCGGTTACATATGTTTACACTTAGATTCTACATATTCATGTTGAACAGAGAACAAAAATCTTATATGTGATTTAGGGTATACTCACACTAGGCGCTCTGAACTGTGCCCGAGCAAGTTTGACCCCCATAGCCTGGTTCGTTTGACTAGTGTGATCGCTCCGTACCATGCCCGGGGGCTTAACCATCCCTGGCCTGCTTGAAAGAGGTGGGCTAGAGCTCGGTTCAGGACAATTGCATTCGGGCTCGGTTCAAGGCAACCATGCCAAATGTGAGTACACCCTTAGAAGCTACAGTATTCTGGGTGCCAGTGTATTCTAAGTGCTTTAGGCTATGTTCACAAAGCAGCAGAATATGGTTGTCAGTCTTGTATTTGAGTCCTTAATACGGTTACGCTCATACACAGTCCGGTTATTTACGGGAGTGACAACCGCATTCTATAACCGAACTCACACCTGTAAATTTTCATGACTCACAACTGCATTCTCTGAATATTCGTGCTGTGTGAACGAAACCTCACTGGACAACTAGTTGTCTGTCACGTCATACAGTGCGAGAAAGACACTCTGCTAAGGTGCTATGTGTGTGGTTTCGCTTTCGGTAACTTACTGTGACAGAGATATGAGCTGTGTGTCATCTGAAGGTGTTATATTCAGTCACTGTTCTCCACTGGAGCGGCTCCCATCAGTTTTGTGTTTCTTTTTCCAAATTCAAATGCCGTGTCATGCGCAAAACGTTGCAATGGACATAACACACGAGTGCAGCTGTTAAAGACTCCGGCTAGCATGTGTTTACATGCAGTTGTAATGAAGTTTTGATGAATGAACTCGCGGTTCAATTAGTCTCGTCATGTCAAAAGTGATAATACTTTTCAGTTTTATGGACATCACCATCTTTAATATTACGTTGGTCACTGTCGTTATGGATACTAGTAAGAGAATAATACGGTCTTGACACTCGTTGCCTGTTCATACAGGCAGTGTTCCAGACGCTACTGTAAGTTGCTGTGTGAACGAGACATTTCGAGACTCACAACTGAAAGTAAATGCAGTTGTCAATCCCAAAAACTGACGGTGTGAACGTGGCTTTAGAGCATTGCTGTTTGGTGGCTATGGTGTTCTATATGGTTGATAGGTGGTTGGATGTGTTTAAAATGTTTTTGCATGTTTCTCATTGGTTCTTTGGTTGTTAGGGTGTTCTGAGAGATTGCAAGGTGGTTGAAATCATGATGTAAGCATTTTAATGTGTTGCTACGTGGTTGCTAGGGTGTTCTGGGTGGTTACTAGGTGGTTAATATCATGTTGTAAGCATGTTGCTACTGGGTTGCTAAGTTGTTCTGGGTGGTTGTTATTGTATTCTAAGTGTTTTAGAGGTTTACGGTATGTTCCAAATGTTTTAACATGTTGATTTTTTGGTTCTTTGGCTACTAAAATGTTCTGAGTGGTTGCATTTTAAAGTGTTGCTATGTGGTTGCTAGGATGTTCTGGGTGGTTGCTAGCATGTTGTAAGAGTTTTATCATGTTGCTAATGGGTTGCTAAGGTATTTCTGGGTAGTTCCTCTTGAATTCTAAGTGTTTAGAGGTTGATGTTTAGAAAATGATTTTGTGTGTTGCTCTTTGGTTTCTAAGATGTTCTGAGTGGTTGCTAGGTGGTTGCAAGCATGTTGTAAGCATTTTTAAGTGTTGCTATGTGGTTGCTAAGGTGTTCTGGTTGGTTGCTTACATGTTGCTAAGGTGTCCTGGTGTGGTTCCTAATTCCTAGATGGTTGCTAATGTGTTCTAAGTTGTAGATGTTTGCATGTTGCTATTTTGTTGCATAGGATGTTCTGGGTAGTTGCTAGGTGGTTGCTAGTGTGTTGCATTTTGGTTGTTGGTGATTGCTAGATGTTTTGAGAGTTTGTTCTATAAATATTAGTGTTTCTATTTTGCTGCTAGGGGAAACACCATTAATAAGGAACTCTAGAAACTGGGTCTGATGTGATTGCATCCTTAATCACCTTGTCTCCTTTTGGACCTGTAGGACCAAAATTCCCCCGTGCTCCCTGAAACCATAAGAATAAGTTTAGAGAAGTAATTACAGTCAGTTAGACTTCAGTTCCATATTGTACAAAGTAGAGTTGTCAAAAGTATTGACTTCGGTACCAAGTCGGTACTGAAATTTTAAAAATGCGATGCTTTGAGCGCTGTTGAGCAGATATGCCTGTGATTGGCTTCAATGATTAATGCACGGGAGCATTTGGAAGCGCACAGAAAAGTTTGAATTGAAAGCATTGAATTTGAATGCTCCCGTGTGTATCTGTGTAAGCGCCATATGAAGAGCGTCATTAATGACTGTTTACGACATGTTTTTGAAGCGCTTATCATTGAAGCCAATTGCAGACATATCCGATGAGCATGTGAACACAATGGCCAATCAGAGGTGTTTATGAATCTGCTCAGTGTCAGATTTTTAAAATTCTTGGTACTTTTGACAACTCTAGTACAAATGTAAAGAAACATTTAATTTCAGTTTAACAGACAAACTGTACCTTCTCACCCTTGTAGCCTGACAAGCCCTAATGGGACAGAGAAGAAGACAATTATTATTTCCGTTGGTTCTTTTCTCATTGATAGGTGAGTTGAAAAGGCATTTCTGTAATAACCAAAACAGCACAACAATAATAAGATGCCATTCCTTCTACTGTACACCAGTTACACCTGGAGAACATGACTTACCTTAGGTCCAGCTGGTCCCCTCATTCCTGGCATTCCCATTAGTCCTGGGTCTCCTTTCTCTCCCTGCCAATGAGGTCATATAAACAGTCAAAAGGGCTCTAATGAGCTATTTTTATATCCATTTGTGTCCATTTCTCCTGATAAAAGGCATCAGTCAAGAGTGACACAATTGTTTTCCCGCCATTAACGGAATTTTCCGTCATTTAAGACAACTCTTGCCGCCATTGACAGAATTTTCTTGCTTTCCCTGTTTTCACTGTTATATGGTAGGGGGCGCTATTACAACTTCTGAAAGAGTAGAGAATCTCCAGATCAAAACAAAGGCAAAAAAGGAGAAGAAACAAGTTATAAATGCATTGCTTATGCACGTTGTAGTCTTTAGACTAAACATACCAACATTCAAGTGTTGATAAAAAAAAGAATGCATGAAGCTACTATAGAAGAAAACTTCTTTTTTTAAAATAAATAAATAAATAAATAAATAAATAAGCAAAGGCTCTGTTATTTCTTCTGGTATATTGCATGTTCAGAACTTCAGATATTCATACAGCAATATATTCTGGGGGCCATGAAAGTTTTGTGAAAATTATCAAAAATGCTTGTGGTGACTGGCAACTGTTTTAAAACACGCTGGTGGAGAAAGAGTAAATCTAAGACTTGGCCGTTACTTTGATGCAGTCATTTACAATAATATTGAAGACCAGACATTTCAAGGGAGATGGTGATAACAGATGTTTTGTCATTTTAATTAGGTTAGTGCAGTGTATATATGGCTAGATTACATTGGTCAGTTGGAGTACAGAGGTAAAACTCACCCACCTTAGGTCCCTCTGGGCCGGGCAGCCCTGCAGCACCTGGTTTCCCTGGCAGACCCCGACGCCCAGTACGACCCTACAAAGACAAAGGGAAGAAATAGTTGTGTACTATACACAACTTTTATACACCCACTGCAACCCAGCCAGATCTGGCAATGTGGCCAAAGTGCTGAGTGTACAGAGCAGATTTAATCAAAGACAAACCACCTACTCAGCATCCCTGCCTCTCAGCAGTCCTCTTCATTCCTTTAAAACATCAGCCTATCTAATCTTTCTTCTTCTTTTTGAATGCCTTCCAGGTTCTTTACTCAAACACTCTCTTTCTCTTGCTTTTAACACTAGATCTCTATCCCCACTGTACTGTAAAAAGTAACTTTATTTCTGGTCTTGTTTTCCAACAAAACCATCTACAAAAAAAAATACTTTAGAAGTAAAATTGTGTAAGATAAAAAGTATTAAGCAATGAGAGGCTGAGCATTTCATGGGTAAATTGTGTTCTTAGCGTAATGCAAAGCCTTTACCAATGGTAAAATCATGGTGAAATTAGTGTGACGCACAGACATTAGTAACATAAGTTATAAACATATATATATATATATATATATATATATATATATATATATATATATATATATATATATATATTTTTTTTTATTTTTTTTTTTTTTTTTTTTTTAATATTAAAAAATCTCACTAATTTCTAATTAATAGATATATTGAAAATGAAAATAAGTGTTATAATCTTATGCAATTGTGCTTCTCAGGTACATTTCTTTTAAGGATATTTTTTACTGGAAATCAAGATAAAATCACTTATTAAGATTAAAATTATTAAAACCATATCCCATAAATCATCCTGTGTTCCAAACTCCTTCCCCTCTTTTTGCTTGAGAGTTTAGTGCAATTAAATAGCTGTGTGTGTTTTGAATGAGAGCAGCAGTGCAGGACTGAGATTAATGTCTGAGTTCAGCACTAAGTGATATTACAGGGCAGAACTGCAGTGGACTGCAGCCAATGAAACAGCACCTTGTAAAACTATTATATGCACCAAGAGAGCATGTCATAAACAGCGTACAGGACTGCAAAATGAAACCTGTCTCATCATAAACACAGACATTTTATATGAAATAAAAGAAGTGTGAACCAAGACTTCTGTTCCATATGTGCTCTATAAAACATGGAAAACATCTCTGACTTTTTATCATTACTGGTGGTATCCATGCATCTGGCACAAGTACAGTACTTCAGAAGATCAAAGATGAGAATCTGACCTTTGACCCTGGTCGTCCTATGTCACCCTGAAGTAAAAAAAAAACAATTCCTTCAGTTTCATAATAGATTTCAAAACTAACAGGCCTTGAAGCATTTGATTCCTCTTAAAGGTGCAGTAAGCGATTGATTGGACCGAGCAGCACAACAAACTTGTAGCCAATCAGCAGTAGGGGGCGTGTCCACTCATGATGGGGGAGGAGAGAGAGTGAGCAAGAGGGAGATTTGAAGGACTGTAGAAAGAGAGATGGCTGAAAGACATTACAGAAGAGAAAAGCTCAGAGGAATATCACAGGGAAAAGAAGGGTCATGATCAGGCAAGAGTTTTAGGACCCGCGTTAATATTAGAAATGCTTTCCAGTGCTGAAGAGACCTAAGCGGGAAGGCCTGAAAACGGATGCCAAGGTTGCGTTGTTTCTGCTCCATCGTGAGTAACATTGGTTTTGAGTGTGTGCTCTTGGCGACTAACAACAAACTCTTGCTTGTATTTACTCATGTACTGTATGTTAATTTTTGTTCCTCCTTGTTGTTTGTTTGTCATCTTCGCTTTATTTTCTCACAAAGCTTTATTTTGCTTTGCTTCTGCTATATGATAATGCTATATGATAAAGAGACATCCACTCTTGCATTGCATATTCGTGTATTTTAGGGGTGGAGCAGAGAAGGGAGGGGTGAGTTTGTTTGGATTGATTTAAAATATCAGCAGTGTTCAACAATGATTCTCAGAAATCGCTTACTGCACCTTTAACCAGATGTTTAACCGTCTCACCTTATCTCCTTTGGGTCCCTCAATCCCTGGAATGCCACTGTGACCCTAAAACAAAGAAAAACCTTTACATTTAAGTATGAGAAGTTGTATTTTGTTCTTGTTTAGTTGTCTGGGGAGGGACTTCAGTACCTTTTCTTGTTCCTTACCTGTGGTCCAATGGGTCCAGGAGGTCCTGGTGGTCCCATTACACAACGTTCCTTCACCTGCTCCTCATCTTTCTCTTTCTCTCTTATCCTCTCCACAGGCCTAGACAAGGCCTTGAAAAACAGATAAATGGTAGATTAACAGACATTTCTTGCGGCTAGAATTATGCATACTAATATTGTGTCACTCACAGACTCTCTTTTCCAGACACCAGGAGGGGGCGGGAACAAAGGAGGAGGAGGCGGGGCCAGCAGACAACAAGGGTCAAATCTTTTCAAAACATCATGTGGATCCCGAGCTAAAGTATAAACCACACAACCAACCAGACGGCATAGAATTAAGGATAATCAATAATCTTATTGGCCTGAAGTGAAATAGCGCTGTGATTTAGCTGAAGTGTTCTTAATGCAGTATTGATGAAAAATCCCCCTACCGCACAGACAAACAACTTAATGGAGAATGGATACATATGGATATGTGCATTTATGGATGAATGACAACACAGATTTAAACATGAGACTCAAGCAAGGCAAACAAAAGTCTGACAAAACATACAAAACCTTTCATTTGAAATATAAAAATTAATCAGACACACATGCTGACATACTAATTATATTACTGTAAGCATACATTTTATGAAGGTCATGACAGAGGTAACAGTGCATATATAGGAATAACAAGCCCTCCAATAGCTTTGTTTATTTATAATAATTTTTAATAATGTAATTTAAGTTCCAGTTATGTGCAAACCAATCCATGCCTACATATAACAGACATGTGAATATAATATACATATAAAATACAGGTACAAAACAGGGTCAGATATTAATATTTAATTGCACTATTGGACCATATGAACTCCATATAAATATTTTGCACAAATTTGTGGAGTCCATGCATCTGTGAATAAAACAAATAACAAATAGCCTACAAAGCAATTAACGAAAATGGTTCAATTCAAATTTTCACCCAGATTGTTATGCTGATAATATAATGTTAAAAACAGAAAATGATATAGAATTATATATAATTTATTAATATACATAATTTATTAAAAATAATATAGAATATATGGTTACACTTTATTTTAGTGCCGTAGTTACATTGTAATTATTCAAATAAGTACCGAGTACTATTAATTAACTACATTTACTTACTTTAGAGTTACAGTTAGGGTTAGGTTTAGTTACTTGTAATTAGGCCTATGCATAATTTACTGTTATTACTATAGTAAGTACATGTAGTAACGTGTAACTACGGCACTGTAAAATAAAGTGTTACTATATGAGATACATATACACACACACATATATATATATATATATATATATATATACACACACACACACATATCTTTTTTAAAAATATAATGTACATAGACAATTATGTAAAACAACAAATCACACGCTCTCAAAATCACAAATTGATAATCACTTAAGAGCGCGCACACGCATTCGCGCTCTCAGTCTCTCTCATACCTGTATGAATCGGGAGGAAATTATCCAGACTGAACGGTGAAAGGTAGGCTGACACCGAGTACAGCAGAAACTGCAGCTGTATCCCAATCCTGCTCATGGCCATGTTCCTATAGGAGTGTGTCAAAAATACACAGATCCGAGTCGGTGCCCGCCCTCTTACTGCTCAATCCCTCTCCCATCCAGTTTCAAATACCAGCAGCTCTCCCTCTCACACCCTATTTTCTGATCTCGGTCTCGTCTGACAGTTTAGCTGCGTTATTAAGTCGTAAGAATGCTTTCCACGGAGTCTTTGGGAATCTCCAGGCGCGATTGCTGTTCCAGTCAGAGATCTGACATCTGATCCACCCTCTCCAGCCCCTCATGCCAAGATTAGACCCCCGTACTACCAATATACACTTAATACCAGACGCCAACAAACTGTCCAGCTATAATTCAGGCCACGCATGTAATGAACGACTCTCTTAAATGTATTTGTAAAACGCATAGTTTTACAAAAGAAACAATCACTACGAACTGGTGCAACTGTCAGTCATTATTCACGTCCTAAAAACGTACCAGGTGATGGCTGTCCACTGTGGAAACTTTCGCAAGTTTTATTTGGCAGCAGGTCACATGATTTGTAAATTTAGTGTCTATAAAAATAAGTATGCTCGTGAGCACAATGTTTTTTCGTCTAACTAGGCTAATTAGCTAACTAATTAATTAATAAGTTTGGGTGGGACTTTTTAAGGAAGTGCACTGCATTTATTTGATCAAAAATACAGTAAATTGGTGGAAAAACGGAGGTAGTGGTTTACTGAAGTGATCATTTTTGTTTACATTTCTTGGGATAGGATGACACTACATGGGGTAAGAACCAAATAAAAACCTTTTTATAGCCTTTGTGACAACTAGCTCTGATCTCCCTTAAAAAGGGTAGTTTACCCAAAAATGTTTCTGTCATCATTTACTCACCCTCAAGTTGTTCCAAACCTGAATTTCTGTGTTCTGCTGTACACAAAGGAAGATATTTGGAAGAATGCCAGTAACCAAAAAGATCTCACCCCCCATTGACTGCCATAGTATTTATTTTTCCTATGGTAGTCAATTCTTCCAAATATCTTACTATCTTACTTCCAAATATATTAATACACATTTGTGTAAATGATGACAGAATTTTCATTTCTGTCAGGACCACTATCGTCAAATATGATTGATAATGCAAGAACTACCTGCGCATCCATGCAGCCTAGCAGACACCAGGTGTCGTATCCCTATAGGTAGATGCAAGTCACCTGAGAGTCGGCTGATGTGAGCTTGACTGACGTGACCTGCCAGAACTGACGCTAACGCTGGATTTTTGGGTGAACTATCCCTTTAAATATGCGATATACAAGTAAATAAATAAATAAAAACACAACGTTATTGAATAAACATTTAATAAACAAAAAGATTTAATAGACCTTCAGTGTATTAAATTGACAGAAACACATCTGAACATAATATTTCCTTTAAATTATTGATGTGGATTTTCATTTTAATACAACAAAGATGAATTAAATAGAATTTATATTTAATTGCTAATCTTAAAAAGCCAAGACAAGAAAATAAGTCATAACATTTTACACATCTTTATAGACAAAAAAAAAAAAAATGTATGACCAGTTGACATCATGGGGCAAGCCTAGAAATTTTCATGATTATTTTTGCTTGTAAAGAGTAATATAGCTTTATAGATGTGTTACTAATTAACTTGTGCCTTGTTTAGTCTTTAACACACCTTTTCATGATTAAGTGCCATCAGGAAAAGCAAGGCAAAGAATTTATGAAACAATTTTATGAAAAACGGCTAAAAACGGCCAATTCTGCCAAGAGATATGAAACTTAAGACAAGTAAGATTTATCATCCACTGGAACAAAATTACACGTTCCAATAAAACTGTATAAACCTTTATAATTTGGCATCTTATTTCAGTCAGAGTTAATGCCAAAGAGGAGAGAGCAACAGAAGCAAGAATGACACCAAAGTTCTGTTCTCACTCAAAGTCAAGATTACAGCATACTGAATGTAATCTCAAAGACACTAAAATCAAGCTTTACAATAATCAAGGAGATAAATCATATTCCCTTTAAAAACATTAGTGATAATAGCAAATTACATAAAATAATTCATGAACAGAGAGTAGAGCACCAAAAACATTGGTCCCAAAGTAAGAGAGGCATTTGATAATATACAAAAGTGTACTCTTTTTTTTTCCCCCCATAAAATTTCATTCAATTAAATAGTATAAAAAGCTACGTTTTTATGATGTAGCTGCTAAATAGCTGTAGTGCAAATAAGCCTAGTGCATATATAACGGCTCTCATAGTAAAACATTTTTATAGCAAGTTTGTGCTGGTAAAAGATACTTTCATCTGAAGAGGTACTTCCTCAGCCACAGCAAGTGTAAGGCCGCACAAGAACATAGTTATAAACACTTTTTGAATTTTTTTTTCTTCTCTTCCAAATTAGCTTCTCTAAAATTTAATCTATCATTTTCTTCTCCCATTTCAAGACCACCATTGCTGATCAAAGTCATCAAAGTTCAACTGTGCGAACCTGTTGTACAAATCACTTTCAGAATATGTCATTCCTCTGCTTCTGTTGCCCCTCCTTCCTCCCCTATTGCTCCTCCCTCTCCCTTCATTGCCCCTCCCTCTCCCTTCATTGCCCCGTCCTCTCCCCCCATTGCCCCTCCCTCTTTGCTGTGCCTGTCTTTGCCCCCCTCCTCTACCCTTGTCCGCTGCTGCTGATACTGCAGGACCTGTCAACGCCTCTAGCAGAATGGAATAGAGCTGCCAAGCAACAGAGTCCCCTGCAAGCAGAGACTCACACTGGTGACCCCCTCTTATGGCAGCCTCAAGACCATGCAGCAGAGTGCCACTGAAAACCCTTTAAGAAAGAGAGAGAGAGAGAGCAATATAATATAATATAATACATATATAATATACATATATTTTTTGGTTAAATCTGATAAAAAGGTACTGATATAATCAATGTGATTTATCTAAAGATATTACATGCAAATATTATAACATTACGATAACACTTTTCAATGAAATGAAAATTCTGTCATTAATTACATTATTCACTCATGTCGTTCCACACCTGTAAGACCTTCGTTTATCTTCGGAACACAAATTAAGATATTTTTGATCAAATCCGATGGCTCAGTGAGGTATGCATTGCCAACAAGATCATTTCATTTTTCAATGCCCAGAAAGGTACTAAAAACATTTAAAACAGCTCATGTGATTACAGTGGTTCAACCTTAATATTATAAAGCAACAAGAATACTTTTGTGCGCCAAAAACAAAAAAACAAATAGCGACTTTATTCAACAATATCTAGTGATGGGCGATTTCAAACACTGCTTCATGAAGCTTTCGAAGCTTTACGAATCGTTTGTTTTGAATCAGTGGTTCGGAGCGCTTATCAAACTGCCAAAGTCACGTGAACTATTGAAATTTCGAAACACTTATGACGTAACGAAGCCTTGTTTACTGATTTTGGCGCTCTGAACCACTGATTCAAAACAAAAGATTCAAGTAATTAATGACATAATTTTTGGGTGAACTAACCCTTTAATGCATTAACTAACATAAACTAACAGTGAGCAAAATATTTTTTTTTACAGCATTTATCAACCTTTGTTAAAGGTCCCGTTTTTCGTGTTTTTTTGAAGCTTTGATTGTGTTTATAGTATGCAATATAACATGTGTTCATGTTTCGCGTGTAAAAAAACACAGTATTTTTCACATAATTTACTTATCTGTCTGTATACCGCTGTTTCCACTGTCATAAAAACGGGCTGATGACTTCCTTGTTCTATGAAGTCCCTCCTTCAGAAATACGTAACGAGTTCTGATTGTGTCAGCGGTTCCTGTGTTGTGATTCGACAGTTCTGAGCGCACCGTGCCCGGAAAAGTCACGCCTCTTACCATAACGTGGAGATGCACGCGCTCAGTGTTATTGTAAACATGTCTTTAATTTTACCCTATCAATTTGAGCCGGAATCAGACCCGGTGATTGGACTGCGGGATGAAAATAACAGCGTTTCGACGACATGGCGACAAACACACTCTACAAACGCAACGGTTAGTCAAAAAAGTTTTAGTGACGTCATTAAAGAAGGAAGTAGAGGGATGTAGTCCAAACTGGCCGTTCGATGTAAGCGACTTATGTTAAATAAAATATCTCGCTTGGCATTGAACTTTGAGCTTTAAAATTTTATTTATTATTTATTTTTTATTTATTTATATAAGATTTTATTTATACTCTAACAACAACATTACACACTAACTAAAGTTTGAAACATGGGATCACGAAGAACGGGACCTTTAATGTTAATCAAAATGTTCATGTTCATGTTAGTTCACAGTGCATAGATAATGTTAACGGATACTTTTGATTTTAAAAATGTAATGTACACTGATGAGCCAAAACATTACGACATCAGTCAAAGGTTAAGAGAATATCGTTGATCATCTCCTAACAAGGCCACAAATTAAGGTCTAGGTAGATTAGATGGAAAGCAAATAATCAGTTCTCGTAATCAATGTGTTGGATGTAGGAGAAAAGGGCAGGAATAAAGATTTTAGCAACTATGACAAGGGCAAAATTGTTAAGGCAAGACGACTGGGTCAGAGTATCTCTGAAACGACAAGGCTTGTGGGTTGCTCCCAGTCAGTACCAACAGTGATCCTAGGAGGGACAAACCACAAACCGGTGACAGTGTGTTGGGTGCTTAAGGCTCATCGATGCATGAGGGCAACAAAGGTTTTCCAGTCTCGTCCGAGCCAACAGAAGGTCTACTATGGCACAAGTCACAAAATTTGAATGATGGTTATGGGAGGAATATGTACACAGTGCATAGCTGCGTATGGGGCTGCGTAGCCAGTCAGAGTGCATATGACGACCCCTGTCCACCATCAAAAGTGCCTACAATGGGCATGTGAGTGTTGAAACTGGACCACGAAACAGGGGAAGAAGTTCGCCTGGTCTGATGAGTCACGTTTTCTTTTATGTCATGTGGATGGCAGTGATGGTGATGGTAAAAGGATACAATGTGGGGTGACGACAAGCCAGTGGAGGGAGTGTGATGCTCTGGGCAATGTTCTTCTGGGAAACCCTGGGTCCAGCCATTCATGTAAATTTGACAAGTACCTACCTAAACTTTGATGCGGACCAGGTACATCTCTTCATAACAATGGTGTTCCCTAAAGTAAGTGTTCTCTTTCAGCAGCATAATGCACCCTGCCACACATTTTTCAGGAATAGTTTGAGGAACATGATGAAGAGCTCAAGGTGTTACCCTGGCCTCCAAATTCCCCAGATCTCAAACCAATTGAGCATCTGTGGGATGTGCTAGACCAAAATGTTTGATCCACGAATGCTCCACTTTGCAACCTACAGGAATTGAAGGATTTGCTGCTAATGTCTTGGTGCCAGATACATACATATATATGTGTGTGTGTGTGTGTGTGTGTGATTTGTCCAAGATATTACATACAAATATGATTAAAACTGTATTTTCCTCCTCAATATTGTACTCTTTTACGGCAATTCTGCTGAATAGAGAAGATTTTATCAAAACAGCAAGGATGAGAACTACAAAATATTTCACTGGGATCATTTTATGGCCATACCATACCAGGCGCATTGAGGTTCAGGTAGTGGGAAACATAGTAACTGGTTCAGGAACATCGCCACCCACATGCAGGACTGCCATTGGCTGAGCAAATGGGCCACACCCAGATCTAGGCCTCTCCTTTGTCCTGGATTGACCCTCAGCTGAGATAATTGCTGACATACATATGCAGAAGCTTTGCTGCCAAACAGTGGGTCTGCATGATAAAGAGAGCAAAACAATATGGCTCAAGGTGATTAAAGCTCTCAAACTAAAGTCGTCAAGTTGATAAGCAAGTAAAGTTAATTTGCATCAATATAACTGACGTGACAATGACTTCATAAAATTTATTTAAATATTTTTTTCTACGTCTCAAAGCACACATCTGAGACAGATGTTGAGTAAAAAAGGGATCAGTGATACCATTAGGATGGCCGCTTCTCCAGCTGAGTTCCCCATACACCATTCCCAGCAATATGGCCTGAAGCAGAGGGTGACTGGGCTTTGGTTTACAGTTATTCATCCAGAAATACGTCACACACACTGGAAGGCAAAGGTGAGGGGGTAAAGGCTCCAAAACGTGGCCCATCACACCCAGTGTTCCCAACAACACCTGAAGCTTCACTTGTGCAGATGCCTAAAATAAAAACCAAATTGGAGATTGGACAATTGGAGGAACGTATATGCAGACAAACAGTACAGTTACATGCAGAAACAGTTTCTTACCTTGTCAATAGCTGAAAGATTCAGCTGTGGAACAGAGTCGGGTCGGTCAGCCTCCACTGTGTTTTTCTTGAGATTCAGTTCATGTCTGTCATACTCATCAACGCATGGGGTGTCACACTGTTGTCCTCCTTTACCCTGTCTGTTTCGGTCTCCTCTTCCCCTTCCTCTTCCTCTCTGGGTGACTGCCTGTGGCATCGGACTGCCCTGTCTTGCCTTTTCAAGCAGCAGGCTGTAGATGGTCTTTCGGATACTCAATGAGCTTGTATGACTGCTAGGCAGGTTACTATTCTCCACCTGCGCAACCAGCAGAACCTTCTGGAGTACAAGCACATCCAAGACAAAAGAGGAGAGCTTACCTGATGCTGCCATTCTTAAAAGCCACTCGGGCTGAGAAACCAGTGCTGCTGGGAGCCCCTGGGCATCTGGAAGTGCAGGTTGAGGACTTGAGAAGTATTGAGCCAAACTGCTATTATGAGGAAGCTGGTAGTCCTGCATTCCTGCAGAGAGCTGTGTACGCAAGTTTCCTTTCTGTTGTCCACCCAGAACCCCTAGAACTTCCTCCATAGCATCTACTGGGCTGGTAAACTGAGACAGCCAGAGCAAAAAGCCCTCGATTCGAGGACTGGAACTACGTCCGGTCTTCCGACCAGATGGTACTCTTTCGAGCTCCACACGGCTGAAAAAAATCTCAGTTATTTTGGCAGGTGTGTAGTCGTTCCCAGTGATGACAGCAAATAAAGGGAGGAGCTGCTTGTTCATGTGGTTGAAATGCGAGCAGAAGCGGTTCACAGTGAAATGCCGGGCAGGGATGTAGCGTTCTTTGGCCTTTCCGTTGACATTATTCCATTCGAAGAATGAAAACGGTAGGTAGCCACCTTTCAGGTCGAAGATGTAGAAGTCACTGTCGCTGGTCAGAACTGGACATCCCCAGTGTTTGGCAAGAGATGCTATCTCAAAATCAGCTTCGGAAATGCATTGCACTAAGGGCACGCCAAGCTCGGAAAGGACCTGTCTGAAAACTTCACGTGCAAGCAGAGGGAGAACGCAACCGTGAGATCCTCGGGAAAGAGCGTGAGCCTCTCGGATCTTATTAAGGATTCGTTCCTGCTGTGTCTTGAACTTCTTGTCTGTCTGGTCCATTCCACCATCTAGCACGACGAACGGCTGCACGCCGCATTCTGAAAGTGCTGCGAAAAACTGTCGAACCAACACAGCAAACATGTCGTAGTCTCCACCCCGTGCTTGATCCAATCCAGAGTTGAAATACAATCGAAAATACAAGCTACATCCATCAACCACAAGGCGGCAGTCTCGCAGTCTCATATCTGTGAAGAATTGACGATTTCCTTCCACAAAACTTGTAAGCCCGTGAACCCCCATGATGTCAAAGAAATGCTGCAAGCAAAACAAAAAAATTTGTCAGTTGAGCCACATTTTAAAACAAACTACAGATGCGACATACTGCTTGTTTTTTTTTTGTTTTTTTTTTATTGTAATGAATCAACAAAATGGGACCGTGAATATTATTGTATTCTAGGGCTGGGTAAAAAAATATCGATTTTGGATTTTAATCGATTCTCATTTTACGAACCGATATCGATTCTTAAATCCCAAGAATCGATTAGTCTAGTCTGTTTTCAGTTGATGAATGAGCAGAATATGTAGCGCTTCCCATCCAATAAATCCCAATTATAAATCTTTGTGCTTTGTTACTTTTGATATGAAGCAAAGTCTCAGATTTCAAATGACGTCCATGTTATTATGATATTCAAAAAATAAATACCGTTTTGGCGTTTAATGCCGTTTAATGTGACGTGACAGATCGCTTTAGCGCCTCAGTTCAAGAGAAGCGGCAGCACGGAGCGCATGTGAACTGATCCTCTCCTCCGCTTTAATACCAGTTACAGCGTGAAATAAACATCTGAAGGCATGTTAAAATATACAGTACAACTTACTGAAATCCGTATCATGTCTCGTGTAATAGCTCAATCAGTGTTTCAACCTCGGAAAGACATCAATAAAACAGCTTGTAAACAATGTCACATAATGTCACATTTACTTCAGAAAATCATATTCAGAGACCAACTCATTAGTCAGCTAGAAAAGTGTACTCTAGAAAGCAACATTCTGATAAATATAGCTATGCACTGTTGCATATTCATTATAATTTTTAATGTTCTTCAATATTTAATGCATGTTTGAATAAATCAGTTATGACAACGAATTGAAAAGAATTGGAGTAGAAATATGATTATGTAATTCTTAACTGTATTTATAATAAAAACATCATTGAGTGTAATTTAAGTGTTTGTATATAAATAAGTTAATTTAACCTTCAATATTATTATAGTAGTATCAACAGACTCCCATGTGTAGTTTACAGCATTAGTTTTGCCATGTACTGTAACTGAAATACTACATCCAAAATAATGGATATTGAATCAAATCGAATCGTGAAAATTGTGTCAATACCCAGCCCTAATGTTACTGAAGGATCTATGGATTCTTAATAATAACCTGTGTGTGTGTGTAGCTTCAAATCAGTGACCATACATCTGTCTTTGTTTTTTTTATTAATTTATAATCACAATCAATTAATACTTTTTTTATTATATTACTTAATATTTTACTTATTTTCCTATTTTAGTGCTTATTAATGTTGTTTAATCTTATGATTGTGTTGTTTTAAAGGTTATTTGTCTTTACAAGTTATAGATAAGAGAATGTCTCCATTTCAAGGTTTTTAACTCCACAGGATGATGTTGTGGAGCAGAAAATTTCCACAGACTTTGCTTTGGTATAATAACACTTGTTGGATTGTTGCTGGATAGACGAAATCTAGACTAAGTGGGGACGAAGTTCAGACAAAGTCTGAGCACTGAAACATATGCCACTAAGAATATTCAGTAAAACCCTGTTAATTTTTTTTTTTTTTTTTAATCATCATCATCATCATCATCACTTTGTCTCTTGCTTTTTCCTCCATCAACCCCTATAGACTTTTGTTAACTATTTTGGGTATCAGAAAAAAAAACTGATCTCTTTTGACAGGATCTTGTAAAAAGACTGGATCTAATATTTCTGGTGTGGAGATTGAATCTAACATTTTTGGCGCAGCTGGCAGGATGTTGGCATGATCTAACATCACTGGTAATCACTTGATTATGTGTGACCTACTTCAGACACAACATTACTGACTTTGTAATGTGTGCTTTAGCCTACATTCCCTAATAATGCAGAATGCAGATATATATTGCATATATTGAGGCTATAGCCTCATTTACCTGAAATCCACCAATTATAAAACAATATAACAGAAACAAAAAGTCATAGTATCATATTAGTAAACATGGCTGATAGCAAAGTCATAATTTCATTAAAATACAGTGGATATTTACTAAAGTATTCATTTTTTTAGATAAATAAATTCCCTGGATGTCAATAATGTGCATTTACATTGTAAGACTATTTATTGTACTTATTTTGTAATTTAGACATTTTACGTTTTACCATCTATTAAGTTGTATTTTATGTTAATTCACTGTAATACATTTTTGAAAGTTTAATATTTAAAACCAATTACCATATGTTTGTTGTTTGTTTGTTTGCAGTGACTCTGTCTGCACAAGTAACGTTATTATATAAACTAAAAATGGTGCTGTGTATTTTATAAAACAAGCACCAGTGCAGTATCTAAATAGCGCATGAGTATTTTTCAGTATTAAGAGTTTAATCAAATATCTCTTACTTGTTATACTCGCCAGAGTGCTGTCATATATCACGCCGTGAATTTCCTTCCTAGAGTAGATCTGCTTCGCTCGTTTTGTATTTTGGGCGTGACAGCGCACTAGCGCCACCTATTGCAATGGATATTGTATGACAGAAAGAGGGCGCTGTTTTCCCTGTGTAATATCAAACCGTCTTAGATTAAACATTGAAAAGAGCTTCTATTTCTAATTATTTTAACAATTAAAATATGAAAGGTTAACAGCCCTGCAAATCTGTCAAGTATATCAAGTAATTTAATATATTAAGGGAGGAATAAAAATATAATTTATTTCCAGAGACGATTATCAGTGACATAAAGCTATCATGTCTTCAGAACACGTAGATTTCATCAACTAGTGTATACTTTTACGAATAAAAGTATCCTTTTTATTACTTTTCTGTCCTTCAACATCCTCTTTTAATGTATGAAGACGGCCATATTTTCTTTCTTTCTTTGTGGGTGGGGGGTAAGTAAACGATGACAAAAAAGGTATTTTTGGATAAACTAATACTATGCCTTTAGGACAAGTTAAGCAGAAAAAAAGACATGCTTTGATAAATCATAATTATAAGAAGTCATAATTATGACAGAAAGCCGACATTATGAGATACTAAGTGATAATTATGATATAAAAAATGGAATTTCAGAAAAAGTAAAAAAATAACATATTAAATCATAATTGAGATGGTCGAAACTAGTTATAATTGTCAATAAATCAATTATACATCACTTACTTTTGTCTCATAATTTGACTTTATATCATAAGACTAGACTACGTCATATGATTTACCAAAGCATGCTTTTTTTCTTAATTGGTAGAAAGTAAATACACATCAAGCAAAAGTAGTTCTCATTTATGTGTTTATTCCTTTTATTACGTCTTTGCATTGAGAGCATCATGTGCGTTTCAAATAGAACTTCCATTTACTTTTATCTTCTTGTGTTTTGTTGTTTTCCTACAAAATTATGTTTTTATTCACCAACACTACCCCCTAATGCAGCAGTAGACCTGTCTAAATTACACACACTCACTGATCAACACAAGAACTATCACTCTTTCTTTAACATAATACACACACACACACACACACACACAGGCACACACACACCATGTCATTTGGAAATCAAAAGCATACTTCTTGTGTTGAGCTCACAGGAGAGGAGGAAAGACAACGGTAGTGTCCAGAGAGCATGTAACAGACTTTAAAATGCTATGGCAGTAGCATACATCTCCATGGGATACATACAACACAACATATAAATAAGGTAACTAAGTCACAGAAAATGATCACAACGAGGGTAATATGTAGTGCCTTTATAAGGAGATCAATAACTAAGAGCTTTCAAATGGGGTTTGCCCTACTCTTGATCGGAGAAAATGGTTAGAGCTCGAACTAAAACACAAAATGACCAACTGACATAGTTAGCTGGAGAAAAAGCTTTAGACAGGTCCAATAATGAATCAACAGAAAAACAGATGCCATCTGTTCTTTTTTGAGATTGAAGTGTCAGATCAAACAGCAGCTGTATCAGGGGCAGGCTGGTGAAGAAGACTTGAAACGATGTGAGGAAGGACCAGAGATGCCCAACTGGGCTGTTGGTGGCGATGCAATGGTTATTGGGCGAGTGAGTTGGAAGATTATAAATAATAGGCTCTGTGGTTTCATGTAAGGCTCCAGAGGGTTCAGGGAAAGGGCACAGGATGTAAGGACACAAGGTGTTCATGGTTAGATAAATGGGAGAACAGGGTCATGGTTTTGTTTTTATATTAGAGCAGGAAAAAACGTCTGGACAAATAATGCGCTATGATAACAGAGCGGACGAGTATAAGGAAAGAGGAAGTGTGGGAGAATCCTGAGCTGTAGAGACTGTTGTCGGGGTGGCTGGTTTGCAGGACAGCGTGTGAGGGGTGGCTCGCTCGGTGCCTGAGTGCTGCTGAGGGGGCTGAGGGGTCCTTGGGGAGAGCTCCAGGCTGCCCACAGAGATGCCTGAGTCCGTGCTTTGGCTGCGGCCACTGGCGGTGCACGGGTCCTCGTCAGGCTCCGCCTCTTCTTCCTCCTGCAGCCACTGAAGTTCTGACTCCTGCAAGGGGAACGACCGGCGTTCCCATGGCAGCACAGCCTGCAAACGCAACAGAGGACGATGATTCATTGAGGTTAATAAACTTCAAAACGCTGGGTTTATTATATGCATTCATATTCTTGTACAATGTAAAGCATATTAAGCATATATCTTTCGAGATTCACAAACAGCCCCCAAAAGCAGACTTGATGATCTATAAAGTAGAAATCCGTAGACCTTTTTTAAACTAAAGAATGTTCTTCCAGCTAAATAATTGCCATGGTTACAGCAATAATGAAGTTGAATAGAACATTAAGTCCTCTTCCTCGCACACGCACACACACACACCTGCTGTTCATCCTCAGCCTGGCTGAAGGGATCCTCCGCTCCAGTATAGAAAGGGCTGCGTGGCGAGACGTCTCCTTCTGTAAAATGACTCTGCCTGGAATCTGGAGAGCCAGGTGTCTGCTCCAATCCCCTGGAGCTCTTCCCGTCCCCATGGTAGGAGGAAGAAGATCTGAGGGAGGAAGTCAAGCAGAGAGTGAAATTTCAAGCAGTGACCGCAGCATCCTGCAGTTTGACATACTATACTTAAAGTGCATATTGCAGGTTAAACATTTTTTTCGAGATGAATATATAACCTTGTACAAAAATACCATATAAAAAGGTACTGCAGGGTTTAAAAATGTTTTGCAGGACATAAGGGCATGAATTTAGTAGATAAAGTGACGGTCTCTGTAAAAAACGCTTTTTTTCAGCGTCGCGTCATTTTACGTCACTAAAGGGAGTCGTTCGCCGAGCTCTGTGTTGACTCAGTGCAGAGTAGATTGGTATTCAGTGACAGCGGTCGTGAATCAGTGTGTTTTCGGTAGTTTTTGTATTCTATTTATCATCGTAATAGTAAATTATTGTGTTTGTGGGGGATGCACAAACTCCAGCCTGTCAGGACATCGAGTCCAAGAAGAAGGATGCTGCTATCTTCGGTGCCGGTGTGTTTTGTGCAGGTGAAGAGACGGGACTTCACTTCTGCATCTGCTTCGATAAACGCGTTCATTATAAACCGGAGGATTATCATCATCCCGGCGATAAGACGGAGTTCAACATTGTAATACTACTGTAAATAATTCGATTAAAAAAATAAACTTACACACGCGATGCTTCTTCGCCATTTTTACTTGAATCAATTTCAACACTGATGAATACAAATTATGTTCACAAATACATACAGTCTGACACTCACACAAAACAGTTTTGAATTATGTGCTGGTAATGTACTTGAGGTAACTTGACTGTAAACGTATAGAGCCTATACATTCAAGTTCACACAACTACATAATCATATGCATCCCCACACAGTGATCGGCACAGAATAAACTCATAACACAGAATTAATGAATAAAGGATAACATTACAAGAAACACATACAGTAACAGTACTTATGTTCGTCCGCCTGCGGGAGACATGATCACGGATCCGTCAGAGAGATGAAAAGTGAATGGTGCACCGTAATTATTGTTTTATCATTTCTTTTCTTTTTTTTACATTTGCTAACTAACGTTACCAAATTGGTCGTGATGAGAAACCACTATATCACGTAACGTTAGTGTGGATGGATATTAAGGAAGTTTATTAGTTTCTGTTATTAGTAATCAATAACGTTACTCCTAGATGACCAATAGCTTTGCTTTTGCCTGATTCCTAATAAGCTGTACAATACTGTGATCTGAGAACAGTGTTACATATCGTTTGCTAACGTGTATAGGCTATCTATAAGCTAACATCGGTCTCCTGCCCTGTTCTCCACTGCCCTGTTCTCCTCACACAACTCAACTGCTCAATTTGTCTCTTTTAATCATTATTCTGTCTAATTCTGGCCTGTTGCTGCTCTCTTGACCACATAGTAGGCAAATTTTTTGGCTGTGGTTTGTTATACGAGTATGAATAAACATTTACAGTTTCCTCAGCGTCGGAACTGTCATTGCGATCCTATTGCGATCCATTGATCGCGCTCCCTTCAGTTACGTCACTTCCGATTTGGCTTTTTTCAGATGCGGAAGTAAAATTCTCTCACAAAAAACGACCCCAGAAGCCTTATTAGCGTATTTATACAAATCTATTTCATACATTATTTTTCTATACATTGAATCACTGAAGCTCTAACCTGCAATATGCCCTTTAAAGTGGCTGAAGCTTACACATGTAAATTGTAACCTAAATTCTTGATGTTGAAAAAGTTAATATATAAATTAGTGGCCAACTAACGTTACACAAATACATATTTTATTAACTTAACTTAGAGTTCTAATACACTATTGTTGATAATTTTGGGGTCAGTAAGATGTTTTTGAAAGAAGAGTCTTATGCTCACCAAGGCTGCATTTATTTGATCAAAAAGATGGTAAAAGCCAGTAATGTGAAATATTATTACAATTTAAAATAACTTTACTTTTAAAATAGTTTTAAATGTAATTTATTCCTGTGATGCAAAGCTGAATTTTCAGCATCATTACTCCAGTCTTCAGTGTCACATGATCCTTCAGAAATCATTCTATGCTTTCTATCTTTACTGTTAACTGATCAATTTTTAGGTTCATTTTATATTTTATTTTTCATTTTATATTTATTTATTTTTGAACTTGGACCATCCTCGTAAGACCTTTGGCTTTATATGTTGGGGAATGTACACTAACAGTGTGTGTGTATATATATATATATTTAATTGCTTTTCCCTGTTGAAAAACATTATTCTGACAGAGACACCGGTTTAACATAAACATATGCCTCTCTTTCACAGAAATGATTCTCACCTGCCCCGGCGACGTCTGCGAGCCCAACTCCCCCACCGACTCCTCTCTCGGCTCTCACACACTGCATGGCGGCTCAGAAACACAGCGTCAGAGAGATCCTCCACCTATGCAAACATTGCAAACAAGTATGCAGCGATCATTTTGAATAGTTGAGAAAAGTGTCTTCATGAGAAAGCATGTAAAGAAAATCCCCAAAAAAAGAAAAAAAAAAAAAAAAAAAGTAAAAGTTAAAATTAAAGGTATAAAACCAGTTAAAAGTATACATACCACCTCCTCCTCCTCATTATCCAGTCCTTCCCCATTGGGCTGGTTCTGTGTGTTATTGTAATTCAACGACAGGGCATGTGGCCCCTCCTGGTTCTCAGAGACCCCTGAGAGAGAGTCCAGCTCTCTCCAGCTAAACACAAATCATAGTTACACATTTTTCATCAGAAACCACAATACTTAACAATAGTGCTAGACTAATATATCAGCCAACATTTTAAGATTATCAGCAGCAGCCAAGAAAACCTGATGGTAAAATATCTAGCTTCCGCCAGACAGCCTTCTGTATTCAACTTACGAAAAAACGGAACTGGCATCACGTCAGTTAAGCTTTTCCCACAAGTTGAATAGGGAAGGCGTAGAACGTAGCATAAGCTTTTTGAACTGCGAGAGTTTTATACTTTCTTCATAACTTGAATATGGAAGGCGGTCTGGCGGAAGCTAAATACTTCATACTTCATAAGTTGTTAAATATGGATATTTTACACAAACGCATCGCTTCGCTTCAGAAGGCCTTTATTAAGAGTTTATTACTAATTCATCAGAGATTTCACAGAAAGAGCAACTGGAGGAAATATCCTTTTTGAACTTTTTTAATTAGTGGTTTGCAGGGGAGCACTTATGAATTATTTTAAAATAAATCTCTTTTTCTTTATTGATTAAAAAAAAAAAAAATGTGGAAGCATCCACACTTTTTTCCAACAGATATTACCTACTGCATTACTCCAATAAGCAGTCACAGGTGGTAAAGTAACAATGTCCTGCTGAAATAGTGAGTGGACTGATCTATTGTTATTTTCATAGGGTGAAGCAAAACACAATTTGCCAACAGGAGTATTAACCAAACTCAGAGAGAATGGAAGTAGAGATTGAGCACCTCTCAATAGTAATAACACCTGATGGGATTGAACCCATTACTATTGAAAATTCTTTGGGAGAAACAGCAAACAATGTCCCTGTACTACTTTATAAAAGATGGGACACCAGAAAACAGTGGATACTAGGCACTGTGTTTGAATAATTGATGGGAAATTACTTGAAACCAAAGCCACTTTGAACAATGGCTATCTAACAGAAGGACCATAGGAATCAGACTCATCAAAGCTAAATTATGTAATCGTTCATTCTTGTTGTAAAATTTTGGAATAAGTACATATTCTGTGTGCTGTTTTGGATGTCTGGTTGCATTATTTGTACCTTGGGGTGATAATTTCCTTGTACTGCAATCTCTGTACTCGTGCTCCTAGTCCAGCCAGGCCCAAAGGCATTACCAGGTTGTCAATGTCAAACGAGCTTTCCGCTCTCCTCCTTCGCAAAGGCTGAGGAACAAGAGAGATTTAAGAAGCTAACAAGTAGAACAGTAACCTACTGACAATTTTTTTTTTTTACCAGATTTACCTGAGCAGGTGTGTCTGTTGCTGGAGGTGTTGCCGGCAGGATTGGCAAATCTGGAGCACGTGGATGAAGACAGTTGGGAATAATCACACCTCTCTGGCTTCTGCACCCAGAACCACCTACAAAACAGATTTGTTAACTTCTTGAAAACTGTAAGACTTTTTGGTCTTGGATGCACGCAAGAAAACTTGTCCGGAGTTTTACATCATCAACCCATACACGTTCGGCGACTCTGATCTGCATTACACACGGGCCTGAAATGGTGGCTAACAAAAAAATCTCTAGTGTTAATTTTGATTATGGCTTGTTTTGAAAAAGAGAATTTGACGTTTGGCGTAAGAGAAGTCACATTGCCAGAATTCCGTCAGAGGTAAAATTTGATCGCAACGGTCATTAATCGGCTGTTGGTGAACATGTCAAATTAACAATCATAGACTTCAGATTTTAGCCAAGGATCAGAGGAATCTTTTAGGATTTGCAAAATTTGTCTCAGACGGCCAAATCGTGTACCCAGCTTTAGTTAACATGAACTAATAATTAACAATACTTCTACAGCATTTATTAATCTTAGTTAATGCTAATTTCAACATTTACTAATACGTTATTAAAAATCTATTGTTGTATTTGTTAGCATTAGTTAATGCATTGTGAACTAACATGAACAAACAATGAACAGCTGGATTTTTATTTTTAACAAATATTAATAAACATTGTAACAAATGTACTGTATTGCTCATTGTTAGTTCATGTTAGTTGATACAATAAAAGGTGCTAAAGAGGATGTTTTGTTTTATACATTTTTGCAATATTACTTGAAACTGTCTTTACTAACTGATAAAAGACTATTTATTAGGTGCACTGAAAGGAATAAAATTAATATACATCATCTGTGCACGAGGTAGGGCCTTAAAAACATCAGCCAATCGTTTACGCGATCATCGCGTAAACGATTGGCCCTCTGGCTTGTCAATCGCTGCCGTGACATTCCTTTTGAGAGACGTGCGTGGATTGGCTCTCTGGCTTGTCAATCACTGCCATGACGTTCCTTGTGAGAGACGAGTGCGGCTGCGAGCTCCAGTAACTTTCCACACTCCACAGGCGCCGCATGCGTTTTTTTTTGTCCGGAGACAGGAGTAACAACTGCAGATTATGAGTTACCTGCGGTGAGTCCGACATAATGAATCCACTAACACGATACAGCGAGTGCCGGTGGTAAACACTCGTGTTCCAATACGAGTGTTTACGAGTTTTGGGAGGCGTTCCTTCGAAGGAGGGGGGTTGTTCTTACGCATGCGCTCATTTCAAAAACTCAGTAACAGTCTTTGGTTTCTCAGTCGACGAAAAGATCCTCTTTATCACCTTTAACTTGTGTTAACAAATGAGAACTTATTGTAAAGTGTTACTTATTGTTAAAGGGTTAGTTCACCCAAAAATGAAAATTCTATCATTTATTACTTACCCTCATGTAGTTCCACACCCGTAAGACCTTCATTCATCTTCAGAACACAAATTAAGATATTATAGTTGAAATCCAATGGCTCCGTGAGGCCTGCATAGGGAGCAATGACACTTCCTCTCTCAAGATCCATAAAGGTACTAAAAACATATTTAAATCAGTTCATGTGAGTACAGTGGTTCAATATTAATATTATAAAGCGACGAAAATATTTTTGGTGCGCCAAAAAAACAAAATAATGACTTATTTAGTGATGGCCGATTTCAAACCACTGCTTCATGAAGCATCGGAGCACAAATGAATCCGTGTATCGAATCATGATTCGGATTGCGTGTCAAACTGCCAACGGCTGAAATTACGTGACTTTGGCGCTCGATTCGAAACACTGATTCATTTGTGCTCCGATGCTTCCTGAAGCAGTGTTTTGAAATCGGCCATCACTAAATAAGTCGTTATTTTGTTTTTTAGGTGCTCAAAAAATATTCTTGTCGCTTTATAATATTAATATTGAACCACTGTACTCACATGAACTGATTTGGATGTGTTTTTAGTACCTTTATGGATCTTGAGAGAGGAAGTGTAATTGCTCCCTACGAAGGCCTCACAGAGCCATCGGATTTCAACAAAAATATCTTAATTTGTGTTCCGAAGATGAACGAAGGTCTTACGGGTGTGGAACGACATGAGGGTGAGTAATAAATGACAGAATTTTCATTTTTGGGTGAACTAACCCTTTAAGTGTTACTCACCAAGGCAGCATTTATTTGATCAAATAATATAGGAAAAACACTAATGTTGTGAAATATTATTACAATTTAAACGAAAAGTTTTCTATCATAAAATATATTGTAATTTAAATGTAATTTATTCCTGTGATGGCAAAGCTGTCTTCAGTGTCACATGATTCTTCAGAAATCATTCTAATATGCTGATTTGCTGCTCAAGAAAATAATTCTTATTATTATCAAATTGAAAATGTTGAAAACACTTGAAAACGTCCTCAACACTTGTCCTCAATATTTTTGTGTCAACTGTTACATTTTTATAAAAGTCTTTACTGTCACTTTTGATCAATTTAATGCATCCTTGCTGAATATAAGTAATAATATCTTTAAAAATATATATATAAATCTTACTGACAGTAATCGTAGTATACTCTATACATTGTACGTGTGTTTATAATAGAAGTGTAAATATATATTTCACCTACCAGGTGTGTTAAATAAAGGAGGCAGTGCATTGGGCGGACGGGGACAAACGAGTCGCCTCCTCACTCTCCCAACTTGTCCCTGGCCCCGCCTCCCCAGCCAAGAGGACGCCGATGACATGTCTGTCCAATGCAGTGAATTATGAGAATGGTGCCCGGCCAGCGGGCGTATCCCACAATGCAGTGTGAGGGGTGAATCTGCAATGGAGAAAATTCAAAGCATGAAGCTAAGAAGTAAATGTTTTGATGTTGATGAGTATTTGATACACATATTTCATCCACAGTGAGTGGATAAGTACACTTAATCCACACTTACAAATATATGCATGTTATTGCATTTGATAAACCAATCAAAACACTCTGCATAGCTTTTAAATAAATTGCTGTTCAAAATTAAGAAACTTCCTGGTTAGAATAATGTTGAAAAGTAACATTAGTTCTGAGAAAATTCCTAGCATCATTTGTTTGCAGATTCCACTTGATTGGATATTTTGTTGTCTATTTAATAAATAAAATAATTTAAAATAATTATATATATATAAACTAATTTAATAATATTATATAAATACAGAATATACACACACACATACATATATATACATACATATATACACATATATATATATATATATATATATATATATATATATATATATATATATATATATATATATATATATATATATATATATATATATATATATATATATATATATATGAGGGCCACTGTAATGTGAAAACCACATCTGAGGATTACTTTTTTAAGGACATCAAATTATCATTTGAACAGTGTTGTACAGCTTGTACTGTTGAAGTACAAGATAGACTTAAATAATATACAAATCGAATTCTGTGCTCATAAAAAATAATAATGAAGAGATAAAAGAGATAATATATGGATCTCACCTGATGGCATTGAGAGGACAGGGTGAACGGACATATCGAGCAAAGTCTGCCGCATCCACAGACCCTTCTCCTTGTCTGAGGGGGAGCGAGGAGGAGCACCACCACATAACACACACACAGTTTGAGGTTCACACCAACACTGTAATGAAACCGCCTGAGAGGGACACACAAATGCAAGAATTCTGTTTTATTATCTACAAAGCATAATATAAAATGGAGAGCAGCCAATAATAATAAGAGTTACTTTGCATAACAGAAAAGTAGCAGCAAGGGCAACTCTGAGATTGTCTTCACCTTTGACCCCAGCGCTGTGCAATCTTCCAGGCGAACAAGTCTGTGACGCCGTTGCCGGAGTAACGGTCGAACCCGTGCAGCAGAAGAAGGTGGACTGGGCACTGTTTGCGGGGTGGTGGGGTCATCTGCCTGCCACTTCCTGTTAGAATCACCAGCAGAGGACAACCTAGGGGGTGGCACAATGGTACATTAAATGTCAAATCCAAAAATCTATCAATGTGTGTTTGTATGCAAGCTAAAATGTCTACTGACTTGCAGTTGTTGTGTGATGTGGGGGAGGAATTTGATGCTCTGAGTGGTGAGTCAGGCACAGAGTAAGCGGACCGCACCTGGACGAACAAAAAAAGTACAGATGAATCAAACAACCCATAATAACCCCCCCCAAAAAACATACATGGACACCAAGAATACCTTTCCCTGTCGAAGATGCGTGTAAAGCTCTGTCAGTGCACGGATCCGATACTCCAGCTCCGATACTTGAGTCTGCAGCCACACCCACCTGCTGCCAAGCCACGCCCTGCTCTCCGCCCACTGCCATTCTTTGCCAGTGACACTGAAAGAGGAGAAAATAAATAGAGTATAAGCATAATATAAGATGTAATGTGTATAAAACAATTGCTTTGATCCAACGCTGCATTATTGTAAAGAACATTTTACTAATCAGAAGAACCCATCTAAAAAGAACTAGCTGTGCAATGGTAAGGTTCTTCATGGAACCATGAAATGCCAAAAAACAACCTTTATTTAACAGTGGAGGTATACGTTTTATCAGTTCATGTATACTCTGGGAATTGAACCCATGACCTTGGTGTTGCAAGAGCCATAATCTACTGTTTGAGCTACAGGAATGCAAAAATAAAAGCTCTTGCTGAATTGAGGATGAACAATCTTCTGACCCATTTTATTATCGACAGCCCAGCGAAAAAGGGCTTTGTAGCCTCTCAATGTGGCGGCCATGAATCAACTGCCAGTATAGCATTTATATTGAACGGTACAGTGGTGATTCAAATGCAACACCAACATTCAATGACTCATTTGAAGCTTATTGTACATATGCATGTGTAGGTGTACATACATGTGTATATACAAGAAGGCAGAGTGTTTGAAATTGCTAGAAAATGGTCATTTTTAAAGGGATAGTCTACTCTACCCAATAATAATGTCATTCTGTCATTATTTGCTCACCCTCATGTGATTCCAAACCTGTATGACTTACTTTCTTCTTCTGAGCACAAAAGAGGATACTTTTAGGAATATCGATAACAAATCAGTTTTGATTCCCATTGACTTCCGTTGCATGGACAAAAAAAAATACATTGGAAGTCAATGGGAACCGAAAGTGTTACAGGTTTAGAATGCACATGAGGGTGAGCAAATGATGACAGAATTTTAATTTCTGTGTGGACTATCCCTTTAATCGTGTTTATTTTGTTCAATCACCCTGGGCTTTTTATCTTTGGTATATCATAATGGAGCACTGCTGACTCCTTTCAAAATTAGTGGTTTAAAACATTCCTTAACTCGGGGTTAAGAGATCTTAACCTGGGGCTAAGCATAATGTGAAAGCTTACATTGATTTTAGTGACAGCGGTCTAAAGCGATGACCTCCTCTCTCCAATCCCTGATCTTCCTCACTGTCGCTGTCACCTCCGGAGCTGCTGGCCGTGTGGTCCGAGTCCAGAGCACTCTCTGCAGTCCGGAGGATCTCGCTGCAGCTGCGTGCCAGCCTGCTCAGCTCAATCGAGTTTCTGGATACGGCGCTGGGCCTCCTGGTGCAGCTCAACCCTGGGCTCCTGTATAGGCCACGCAGTTGTTGAGTGACATGCCTCTCCACCTGCTTCACCTGCACGGCCTGCAGGCGCCTCCAGAGGTGGTCGGTACGACCCTCCAGCTCTGCCTGCCTGCGTTCGGCTTCACCCCTCACTGCCTCTATCTGCTCTGTGCTGGGGCCCTCAGTATCAGTGCCCACACCTGTACCGTCACACTTCTGTGGCTCTGGCTCTGTCCCGTTAGGAGGCCCACTCTCAGACCGAGAAGAACTGATGGATAGGGCACACATGGGCTTTTTTGCGCAATCACGTAGGTCATACTTGGGCTCGGGGGGTTGCGGTGGGAGGTTATTGTGAGAGGCACCGTTTCCGCTGACCCCGTTGTTATGGTTGGCAGAGCTGGCAAGAAAGGAACGCACCCTGTACAGTCTGACGCGCCCTTTCGCCGTTCTGGATGTGGGCAGCTGGGCATTTTCATCAGGCGGGCAAGCTGCAAAATTCATTTTTTGGGCCCCGGTAGTGTTCTCGCACTGGATACGACGTAAGGATGTGCGCTTGAAAGTCTCGGCAGTGCTCGCGGACCGCTTCGCGTGAGCTTCACCATTGGAACCAACGCGGGCCACGGCGTCCGAGCTGCCGCAGTACGTGCCCGAGAAACACACCCTCTTGGATACTCGGGTGAAACTGCATCCTCGGCGCTTAATGACCGCGGGCTCGGAATTCCCGTGACCACACCTTGCAGCGGCTGTCATCATCGCGCGTTCGGTCTCGCCGTGCGCCGTGTGTCCTCGCCGTGCTCTCGCGGTGCGCACCGGCGGCAGTCTCACGCTCGGTCTGCGCTCGTCCCTCCGTATGGTAGCGCTCATGAAACACCGCAAACTAGCTCCTTCGTGATCAATATTAATGCTGTTATCCTCGCCCGCTCCAGCGCTTTGTCTACAAAAACGCCCGCGTCCTCCACCGTATTCCCCCGATTCCGCGCATTCGACTCCCTCCCGTGTGATATCAGCAGCGCCGTTCGTAAAAAATCCCTCCTCGTTCATTTTCTGGGCCGGATCCGTATCAACGGAGGTGGCATCGTCCCATTCGCGGAACGCCTGGGCCTCGGCTACGCTGCTCTCCCTGTCTGAGCTCCGCACTGGGGCAGCGCTGGTGGCTGTAGCCGCAGCGGCCGAGCTTCCGTCACCGCTGACGGGCTCACCGCAGCCTCCTCCCCCGCAGCAGCGGCTGGCGCTATGCGGACACCCGGCCCCGCAACTCTCCACTCCAGGCCCGGCTGCACTAGCGCTCATTTTATTCCGATTGCAGTAGTAATACATCGCTGTGTCGTTGGCATGGCCGGGTGTGAAACGAGGACATACAACGAAGCTCCGTTAACGTATTTTTCCGTTTTCGAAAGGAAGACGGGCTTCTCTTTTCACCCGTCTTGCCTTTCCCTGCACTGTTGGCTGTCTCCAACACTCCCTATTCGCACTGCGCATGCGCCATTCACTGGCCCAACCTTCAGTAAAGAATTAGGGGTTTTTCAAAAACTAGTTCACACTCTTCGTTTGTCACACGCCATGGGCTGATTCTATTGTGTGCAGTATTGAAAATAATTATACGTTTAAAAATTCCAACATTTATTGTCTTCAAAAGAAGACGCAATCTCATGCATGTCTGTCTTGAAAAAGTGACGTTCAAGGGCAGCTGCATTTCGACATTTATACCAATGAATATATATATATATATATATATATATATATATATATATATATATATATATATATATATAATTATAAACTATAGATGGATAGATAGATACTTAACTATATTAACTATATGTTAATGGCCATATTGTTGCCTTCTAATTTGTGTACTAATCTTACAAAATAATGGCCATTATGCAGTATGTACTGTGTAGTATGCAGTAGGCGTTGTTGGCGCCTTTTTTGGTTTAGCCGCTAGAGGCGCTGTGGAGTCTTCAGTCATTCTGGGTAGCGGCGGCTAATTAGCATGTAACAATGGCCACACAATCCATAGGATCTGCTGCTGCGGGACCTACGACAAGTCAAGCTGGTTGCAGCTCTTCATTGAGCCGAAGAATGGACGGTGGACCGTGCTGTAAATTCTGGGAGAACCCGGAAATAATCTCTCAGATGGAAACAGTGCGCAGTTGGATTGGGAAGCATTATAAAAAGGTTAGCGAGCTAGATAGCCTGAGGACCCACATACACGAAGCTTTCTTTGATTTTCTTTTCTTTTTTTTTTTTTACAGACAACTATGGTTGTCTTGCTCCTTTTGTCGCTTTCTGATTCTAATTAACGTCTTAAACGGACTCTTAAATACTCTTTTATGTGGCGGTATTTTGTCTGTTTGGCTTAAATAATACAGAAATGAAAAGCTAACTCGACAGAACACGGTCACAACGTAACTGACAGAAGTGTTCATGTTAGCAATAAAGTTATGGTTATATCAAACTCCACAACACAACCCTTTGATTCAGTATAAAATAAACAACTGATTTGTAGTTTCCATATGATGCGATGTAAGTAAAAGTTGATGTTAGCAGCATGCTAGCAGCTTTAAGTTTGCAGGAACAGGTTTGTGGTCAAAGGTGTTTGTTTACCTGACTTGACTGACACACCCCCCCTCTCAGTGCCATGCCATCCCTGCCCACTGTCCACTATGTAGATTACGCATGCCATGATGCATCTAATGTGTTAAACTGTTTAAATGTGCAAACCAGAACAGTGAGTAGCAAAGACTCTTGTAGGGAAAGCTCCTGAACATTGTTAAGGTTATAGGCTTCTTTGCAATTCTTGTCACTTTTTGTTGTGGTTGTAAATTGTTGTGCAATTTTAAAAACAAGATAAATGTATAGTATTTTGTTCCCCCCCCCCCCCCCCCCTCAAGTATGTGCAGACTGATGCTCCCTCCAGCAAGTCCCTGTCTGGGCTGGTCATCCAACTGCTGCAATTTCAGGAAGACACTTTTGGTCGGCGAGCAAATAACCCAAGCTTTACAAAACTCCCAGTGAGTTGCTGCTTTTCCACTTCTTACTCTGACAAGCCATACACAAGCACTTTTATTCTTGTAAATTTATCTACATGTTTTTTAATTTGTAACCTGATTGATTGAGTCAAGGAAGTAATCATCAGATTACCACACCCAGATCAAGTCAAAGCATGACACCTAGATTTGCAGAATTATGAGTGATCTGTGTGAATTTGTTTCAGCAGTGTTTCTTTGTCCTCAGGTAAAATGTTTTCAGGACCTGAGGCCAGGAAGTGCTCTCTGTCATATTCTGGGATCAGTGTACAAGTTTAAGACAGAACAGGGATGGTTAGTATTACTGCAGAATAGTGCTGGATGGTATAATGGCAGAAATTATATGTACAATGTACATATAGAGATTCTAATTTACCATTTATTTTTATTTAATATTTTTTATGTGTTATCTTTAGGTTTATGTCCATAATCTATATATACTTTACCATTATGTGCAAATTGTGATGCAATTTTTTTTATTATTAGATGAACAGAAAGTTCAAAAGAACAGTATTTATTTAAAATGGAAATCTTTTTTTATATAATGTAAATGTCTTTACGGTCACTTTCAATCAATTTAATGCATCCTTGCTGAATAAGTATTAATTTTTCAAAAGAAACTTACTGACCCCAAATTTTTTAATTGGTAGTGTATGTATGATTTTATGTATAATATAATGATGATATAATTAAAGTACTGTTCCATGATGTAAGATTTTAGTCATCATGCCACCCACAGCACGGTAAATGTAAGCTGTGATTCCTTGGCTAATAAAATTGAGTGTCAGATAAAGATGATGTTAAACTTATCTCATCTATTGTGTGATCTTTTATTTATCAAAGGAGACGCTTTGACCTTCAGAATCCATCCAGAGTGGATCGCAATGTAGAGATGTTCGTCTGTGTGGAGAAAACTCTGATACAGGTATTTGTGCTTGGATCTTTTGCAAAGACGAAGATCATGAGCAAATCTAAGTGTGGTAAAGTATCTGACCTCTGTGTTTTGTTTGTGCTAGAATGACTTATTAAGCAGACCTGTGGTGTACCTGTCCCCTGATCTTGAACAGAAGCAAGCACTTAAACTCAAAGACATTGTTGTGCGACACCAGGTCAGTGGAAAAACAAAAGGACCAAAGAAATGGAGAAATATAATCACTACACAATTGATGCTACAGACGGGTATTTAATTTTGTAGTCAAGTACTCTAACACAAAAAGGCACGGTTTCACAGACAGGACTTATATTAAGCCAGGATTAGGCCTTAGTTCAATTAGGAATAGCTTTTATTAATGTGCCTTAGTAAAAAAAACATTACCTGTGTGCATTCTGAGACCAGAGGCGGCCTTTGCAATTTGGAGGCTCTCCTCCGTCTTAAAAAAAATAAAATTATATATATATATATATATATATATATATATATATATATATATATATATATATATATATATAATGAAATATTGTATGCAATGCGACTCCAATTAGCCTACTTTATTATCTGTTATATTTGAAAATGTTAACTCATATTTCACTCCTAATAGTTGCATTTATAAACGCATTATATCTGCCACTGTCTACGCATTACAATCACAACTGAAAACAAAATTACATTCAATCTTCGTCAATTCAGTCCTCCCCTCAGCGAGTACCTTGGACAGTGTGATAGGCTTGAGAGCAAAGAAATAAAAATGAGAGAATATGGATTAGAAGTGATTTAATAGAATTCGTAATACATTATGAATATACAAATAGGCTAGGCTATATCAAGAGGAAATATTTTGCACCTAGGCCTATTATGGATTTGACATTTAGACATCTTTCCGGAGTGCTGCAAAAGCTCTGACAAGTCCTTATTATCTAGCGAACTCATAACATCTTCAATTGGCATCTGGGCAAGTGCGGACAGTCTTTCTTGCTGAATGGTGTACCGCAGGAACGATTTTTATCAGCTGCGAGCGTGAGATATAAATATAGAAAAATTAAATGACGGGAAGGGGAATGAAATTAAACTGAAACTTCCAGTAGCAGCAAATCATTGTCTTTACGAGTGAGTCATTCAATCATTCAGTCAAAACAATCCGTTCAAAATTGCTGATTCATTCAGGGACAAAGCTATTGTGACTGCGTACGAAAGCTTAGGGGTGACTTGTTGCCTCACTGCCTGCAAAGTTTGCACATGAAGGTTCCTCGCGAAACTAATTTCAGACAAACTTCTAAACAGCATAACGGTTTAACGATCTACAACAAAATAGAGCAAGCTTTGGCGATATCTAAGCGAATCCAACCCTCTCCATTGACTTTGTATTGCGTGAAGCTGCCTCCTTGTCATTTCTTGCTTCTAACAAAAGACAGAGCAATGCCTAAAAGCTGCTATGTGACAGGGTGTGCAGCAAACAAGCTAAAAAACCCAGAACTAAATTTTTATAAGCTACTGGACCGTAAAAGCCAGCCTTTAAGGAGACAAAAATGGATACAGGCAATAAGAAGTGAAGCATCAGCAGGAAGAATAAGAAAATTGTGGGATCCTGACACTCAATATGCCTATGTGTGCAGTAAACATTTTGTCACTGGTAAGTCCTCTCAGGTCCTATAATCCTTTGACATGGTTAGAAATAATAAATGTTTTTTTTAATTAATTTTTTTAAGCATATCCTGTCTCCAGTTATGTTCCCCTCCAGTGGGCGTGGTTCTCAGAGTAACATGACACGTTGCTCTCTCAATTGCCTGTATCCACTATTGTGTCCTTAAATACTTAAATACAAAATGTTTTTTGGGTCGACATAAAATACTTATAAAAACTTAGTTTTTGGGGGGGGGGGGGGGGGGGGTTAGCTTGTTTGCTGTACACTCTGTCACATAACAGCTTTTAGACATTGTTCTGTTTTCTGTTATAAGTCAGAAATGACAAGGAGGCAGCTTTACACAATACAACGTCAATAGAGAGTATGCCACATACTCAACTAATTGCTTAATTGTGCACATTCCTAATACAACATTGTTGATTACTGTATACACAATTTTGTCTTGCCTTTTCAGGGCACAGTGACCGAGGAGAGGTCACAAGCCACCCACCAGGTGTACCCGTCATCCTCCACATCAGATGAAGGTGTGTATATTTTTATCAAGCATAGCGTTAGTTCTGGCAGGTCACGTCAGTCAAGCTTGCATCAGCTGAATCTCAGGTGTGGTCCACGTCTATCTATAGGAATATCGCCTATCACAGCCTCCCTATATAGGTCCATTCGGTATTATCAGCAGCTTTATCGTGTTGCTCAGGAGCTACTAGGGACTTTACGCAACAAATAAATGGAAGAGAATGGTTGCTTTTGGCATTAAATGACATACAGATACGATTAAAATGCCACATAACCATAAAACATAATATTTACGTATCTAATCTGTCACGTATTATCGACTACGGCAAATCGGCTATTCTCCAATACTAGATGGTTACAGTAGAACGTCAAGAAGTAGCAGTTAAATTTGATCGAAAAAGATCCATCCCCAGCTCCCCCTCTCGTCCAGTAATGACTTGGCCTGCTGATATTCCTCTTTGAATCAGACATTTATTTTGATTTTTTTTTTTTTTTTTGTGTGTGTTACATTTAATTATTGTCATTAAGAACATCAATGATATCTGCAGTACATTTTTGTTGGTTCTTTTTCCAGAAGACTGGCTTCGACCAGTCATGCGATTGGATCGGCATGTGATGGTACACTGGGGAATGTGTCCAGACAGGTAGAAAATACATCACACATTCACACATGTACTCAAAATGAGCAGATTAGAAAATGCTACATTTTGCTCTGTTTTCCAATGATGATATACGTTTCATATTGTGTTTCTTTAGTTATGACTCACTTATATCAGCAAATGATATAGATGGAGAAGTGGAGGAACCTCCCAACCCAGACAGGTGCTGGAAGGTGAAAAAATCCTTTTAGTATTAGTACCTTGAGTTCCCATGATCCCCCCACACTAATCTTTGCATGTCTTCTTGTCTGTTGTTGGGATCCATCAATGATTAGAATTAGGGATACATGGATAGGATTTTTTTTGGCTGATACGGATTTTAACTCTTGGCCATTTCTGATACCGTTTTGTCACTTGCTCAATTATTTGAAGATTTGTCATTAAAATAGATTACTGTTTTCATCACTTTTTAAATGAGTTAATTAGTGCAGAGTTCAAAAACACATGCATTAAAGGTGCAGTATGTACTATTGACAGCTAGTGGTTGAAATGTGTACTGCAGTCAAGTGTTGTCAAAAATATTGATATTTCAATAATTATCGATACTGAAATATCTTAAATGATTCCAATACTGCTTTTCTGCTCTATCGATAACAGCTGTGCGTTCTCACTCTCTCTTCTCTACGATGGCGAATTTACGCACACCCTCCTCCTCTCTCTTACTCGTCTCCATTGCTCCGATTGAATAGTGCTTGTATTGTGCATAATTTTAGTCATCCCTGCAGGTTTCACGCTCACACCAAAAGCACATGCACCACTAAACTAAATAAGTGGTGCTCTCAAAAAGCCCCATTAAACGTGGTGATGAAAAGGTGGTGAGCCTTATGTTGTAAGTTGATGAGTTGATTTATCCATGTTTTAATATGCCTCTGTCTGGTCATAGAGCTTTTTAGATGGATGCTGAGGCTTTTTAGGTTGGGTAGAATCTGCGATCTCCGACCCTGTTCGTTTGCTGGCTTCCATGGCTGCAATATGCTGTGTTTTCCTCAAACTAGCAACCCGGGGTGTCGAAGTACAATTGGGTAAATTGGCTGTGGGTGGGATCACATAGACAAAAAAAAATAAAAAAAATGGACATTTTAAAGTATGTGAACTTTGGTTTGAACTTAAGGCAAAAAAATTACATATAGCACCTTTAAGGTATACTAGCTAGTTTATTGCAGCAATAACCGATATGCCAAAGGTTTTAAATTGATAAAAAAAAAACAACTGATAAATATCTGCAGCCGATACATTGGTGGATCCCGAATTAAAATATTGAGATGTTCTTTTATTTGTAGTGATAGGAAAGTGTGAATATCTACTTAAACATCATTTTATTTTCTTAGGTTCATGCCAGATGGATTCTTGACACAGACACATATAATGAGTGGATGAATGAGGAGGACTATGAGATTGACGAGAATGGGAATAGTATGAGTTTCCGCAGGCGTATCTACCAAAGCACAGAGGTATGTTCTTTTATCTAATTTCTTTGTTTGGCTAAATTTATTTTAGTTTTAGTTTATTTTAGTCTGTTTTTTGTTTAAAAAATGTATGTCTTTTTAAGACTCTACCTCTTTTATTTGTTTTTTTCTTTCATAAGGAACAGAAACCTGGGAAGAAGAGGCGTCGCTCCCCCTCTCCACCATCCTCTGAGTCTAAGAAGAAGGGGGGAAAGAAAAGGTATCTTTGTAATCACTTAATTTGTAGTCGCTGCTATGCCACTTTTTTGTGCAAAAAGGCTATTGCTGATCGGAAGAGGGCAGAAAGAAATTTTAATAAACATCCAACAACAGAAAACCTCATCAGACTGAAAACCTGTAGAGCAAAAGCACGAAGAATTATTAATGAAACAAAGAGGCAAAGTTGGAAAAATATGTGTCAAGTTTAACATCACAGACACCAACAAAGAAAGTATGGGATATGATACGAAAGATGAAAAATAAGGAAGGAGGATTACAAATACAACATATTAAAAATCAGGATACTTTGCTAACAACGAAACAGGATATTGCTAATAAATTGGCAGAGACATTTGAGAGAAATTCATCATTAGAAAACGGTCTTCCCAGATTTAAAGAAATGCAAATAAAGCAGGAACAGAAAAAACTTAATTTCTCCTCTGATAATGCTGAATTGTATAACCAGCCTTTTACCATGGAAGAACTTTTGAAAGCCATAAAAAACTCCAATGACACAGCCATTGGACCTGACAAAATTCACTATCAGTTTTTGAAACATCTACCCTATAGTGTATTATCGATTCTACTGGAAAATTTCAATAACATCTGGAAATCAGGAAAATTACCATATTACTGGAAAGAGGCAATAATTATACCAGTACCTAAACCTGGAAAGGACCATACTGACTCAAATAATTATCGTCCAATAGCCCTAACTAGTTGTTTATGTAAAACCATGGAACGTATGATTAATGACCGGCTGGTGTGGACCTTGGAAAAAGATCAAAAGATCAGTAAATATCAATGTGGATTTAGACGGGGAAAAAGTACTCTTGATCATCTTATAAGATTAGAATCTTTTGTACATGATGGTTTTATTAAAAAAGAGCATGTAGTAGCGGTATTTTTTGATTTGGAAAAAGCTTATGATACTACGTGGAGGTATGGTATTTTAAAAGATTTGTATGATATGGGTTTTAGGGGGCATTTACCCATTTTTATTTCAAATTTTTTATCCAATAGAGTTTTTCGTGTTCGAGTAAGAAATGTATTATCTGACTTGTATGTACAAGAATCAGGAGTGCCTCAAGGAAGTATACTTTCAGTAACTCTTTTTAGTATTAAAATTAATGGTATTGTAAGTGTTATGGGGTCTAATATATTTCGTAGTTTATATGTAGATGATGTGTGTATTTGTTATCAAGGAAAAAATATGAACGTAATTGAAAGACAAATACAAATATGTATAAATAAAATGTATGACTGGTCAGTTAAAAATGGCTTTAAATTTTCTAAATCAAAAACTGTATGTATGCATTTCTGTTTTCTGCGGTCTATGCACTTAGATCCAGAGCTTTTTTTAGAAAGAGAACTTATAAAAGTCGTAAAAGAGACAAAATTCCTAGGACTTAATTTTGATAACAAACTATCTTTTATTCCTCATATTAAAATGCTGCGAAACAGATGTTTTAAAGCAATGGATATTATAAAAGTGCTAGCAAGGATTAAATGGGGTGCAGATTGTGAAGTACTCTTGAGACTTTATAGGACACTTGTTCGATCAAAAATGGACTATGGGAGTATTGTTTATGGATCTGCTAGGAAGTCATACATCAAAATGCTGGACACAGTACATCATACAGGATTGAGACTTGCCTTAGGAGCATTTAGGACTTCCCCAATTGAGAGCTTGTATACAGAAGCAAGAGAACCATCATTATATAACAGAAGGCTGAAATTGGCTCTCAACTATGTAGTTAAGCTAAAAGTTAATGAAAGTAATCCAGCATATTCTTCAGTTTTTCATCCTCCATATTCACATTTGTATGAAGCTAGACCCAGATACATCAGTCCTTTTGGAATTCGCATAAAATCACACTTGGAAAATATGGATATTAATCTGGATATCTTAACATCGACGCATTTGTGTCCTATACCGCCCTGGGATATTAAAAAAACAATCATCATCATGAACCTGGCTCAGTATAAAAAAAAGGAAAATCATCCAAATGTTTATCGGGAGGAATTTTTGGATATAAGACGAAGTTTACCAACTCACGTACCTGTGTACACAGATGGATCAAAGTCAGACAGTCGGGTATCTGCCGCAGTAGTGATTGGGTCAAAACGCTATGGCAAGTGTATTTCTGGACAAAGTTCAATTTTCACAGCTGAAGCTTGTGCATTACTTCTAGCTCTTGAACAAATAGAGAAGGAACAACAACGTAATTTTTTAATTTGCACAGATTCTAAATCCTGTCTACAAGCACTTGATTTTTTGAAAACTGAACATCCTATAATTATCAGCATAATAGGAAAAGTGGACTCTTTAAAGAAACAAGATTTTAATATTGTTTTTTGTTGGATACCAGGCCATATGGGATTGACTGGTAATGAACAAGCAGATAGAGCAGCAAAGGAAGTACTTCATTTGGAAATGACAGAATGTAAAATACCAGCATCTGACGTTAAACCCATATTGAACCTTTACATTCACAGTAAATGGCAAATGGAATGGAACGAATGTGTAAATAACAAATTATATGAGGTGAATCCAGTTTTAAATCAAGGAGTTATTAGTTATTATTTTGAAAACAGATATGACCAGGTTGTATATACAAGATGCCGAATTGGACATTCAAGACTTACTCATATATATTTATTGAAGGGGGAAGATAAACCGATCTGTGATTTGTGTAAGAATTTCATGAGTATAAAACATATTTTAATAGAATGTCCTTTCTTAAATAATATTAGACAACAGTTTTATACAGAGAATACATTAATGGACATTTTCAAAAAGGTTTCTCCTGGAGTAATTTTAGAATTTCTGTCGAATATTCAGTTGAAAGATTCTATGTAATTGTTGTTATTAATGTTGTTGTTATTGGTGTATATGCCTGATTTTGTATAGTGATTGTTTTTAAGACATACTTGTTAAAGTATTATAAATAATGTATTGAACTGATATTGCTGATTGCCATGAATATAGCCATTGCTGCTGATATGGCATTAAATCATAAATAAATAAATAAATAAATAATGCCACTTTTTTGTAACCTATGCGGGAAGTTAAAGTTAAAGTCAGGGAGCATTAGTGGCTAAATCACTGTAGCTTTTTCCTTTTGAAAGGGTGAATCAATCGATCAATCGATTCTTAATAACTAATGTTGGTACAACTCAATAGCTCAGGGATGTATAAGAGGCGTGGCCAACCAGAAGAGGCGGAGCCAGAGGAGGACCTCACTAAAGACATGGAGGATCCCACACCAGTGCCTAACATGGAGGAGGTCATTCTGCCTAAAAATGGTAAGTACCTCCCCTGTGTTTAGTGCTCATGTTGATGTCGGGAGTGTAACACATTATTTATTTCTCATTGGCTGCAGTGAACCTAAAAAAAGACAGTGAAAACACTCCAGTCAAAGGAGGCATTATGGCTGATTTAGGTAAGTTTGTTTGTGGAATTCACTGTTGAGTGAATCCGTTTGTATTCATGTGATTTCAGTAATAACCTAGAATATCTATGTGTTCCTCTCAGATGACCAGGAAGAGGACCTGCTCTCTGGTGTCAGAGTAAGTCAGTCTGTCATGGTTGCTTTCTGTCAGTCTAACACAGAATGTACATCAAGAATCCAGTTGTTAAAGAAACTCTAGATCAACTATATTCTTTAAATATGTGAGTTCTGACCTATTTTGTGTGTAGGATGAGGAAGAGCAGAGGGAGTACGGCCGTGGGATGGAGGGGGAGGAGAGTGCCACAGAGCAAACGCATCACATCATTGTGCCCACCTATGCCTCATGGTTTGACTACAATTGGTGAGGGTTTAACTGAACAAGTGTCCAGATTACGCCAACTCAAATTCTCAGTTTTACATAGGTATCAGAGCTGAGGCCTAGTGCTCTGCGCATACTTGGGCATTTACCATTCTTACATGTTTTATTTTTGTGTGTTAGTATTCATCAGATAGAGAGGCGAGCTCTGCCCGAGTTCTTCAATGGGAAAAATAAGTCCAAAACACCAGAAATGTAAGTCGGTGTATATGCATATTTATGCACATGCTATCTGTATGAGATTCATCGTACTGAATTCTAAATAAACATGCTCATATTTTGTTTGTAGATATCTTGCATACCGCAACTTCATGATTGACACATACCGGCTAAATCCTCAGGAGTATCTGACCTCAACCTCCTGCAGACGAAACCTGACAGGAGATGTGTGTGCACTTATAAGGTGTGTGTGTTCACTTGTATCCACTTACTTTGACACCTGTAATTTGCAATTAGTTCATAAACCTGTTGATGTGCATTATAGGGTTCATTCGTTTTTGGAGCAGTGGGGGTTGATAAATTATCAAGTAGATGCAGAAAGTCGACCCCTCCCCATGGGCCCACCCCCAACACCACACTTTAACGTTCTTACAGACACACCGTCCGGACTTGTCCCACTACAACACAGACCCTTACAGGTATTGACAAACACCAAATTTGTGCTTTAAGGGTGCTTTCACACTGGGCACGTCTGCTGCAGTACGAGTCCGATTGTTCCCGGTGCCCCCCACAGCGTTGGTCTTGTTTCACACTCACTTGATTCTATTAAATTCTGGTGCATTTGTGTTCATCTTATGTCATCACCAACGTCCACGGCGCATGTTGGTCAATATATTATGCTATGGTATACGACACTTGGGTTTACTATATGTGCGTCGCATGAAGGTGGCCTTCTGGTGCATGCAAAAGGACTCTTTTGAGAAGACAGCGGATTGTGAGCGATTCATTTGCCACTCTGATTGCACTCTCTCTACATGATGACACTGCATGCTCTCACTCGCTCATATCCAGTCATCATCGTATCATCTTCGTCATTGAATTAGTGATGTTATCCATCTACTAAAACACATGTGCAGGTTACTTTACTTCCTGAACAAGTGCGCACCTGAGTTTGAGTCGCTTTCACGTTCATGCAAATCGCTCCACAGTTCCATTGCAACCAAACTCAAGACAACCTCCTGTGGGCTCCCGGGTTGTTATGAGAGTTTTTGCATTACCAGTTTTCCATGCAAACCGTGCCCTGTTTCAAATTAATCTGCCAGTGTGAAAGCACCCTAAATCATCACCTCTTAAATTTGACAAAATAACTTGCTGTATCTAATAGGTGACATGAAATATGGATTTGAGTTGAAAGCAATCAGTTGTCTGGGACAATTATATAGTTTAATGGTCATTATACAAAATGTTTAATAAATATGGTATATTTTTTATTTGTTGTGTGTTGAAAGGTTTCAGCCTCTCAGCATATGTTGCATTTCCCAGAGAAATCGACAGAAAAACCATCTGACCTGCAGAATTTTGGTCTACGGACTGACATTTATGCTAAGAAACATCCAAAGGTAAAAACACTAACAGTGTTTGCAACATTCATAGTTTCAGTTTAGCGGTACTTTAGCAGAACTTTCTAGAATCTGTTGATTGCATTGAGCATCTGAATGCTGTGTGCTTGCTTTCTGTCTTAGTTTTTTCTTTTTTTTTTCTTTTAGAGTAAAGGCGCAAATGCAGGGAGAGAATGGACAGAACAGGAAACACTCTTGCTTTTGGAGGTAAGCCATTCAAACAGTCAACATGGTTTTTTTGAATGCTTAAAGGTTTGTATTCAGGAGTCTTCAACTGCAGTACTGCCAATCATTTTTTTTTTGATGTCAAGCAATTACAAAAGACACAACACACACAAAAAAACTAAAGTAAAGAATCTATAATCAAGCCACATCTTTATTATCCGTTCCACATTAAAATGTATTAAGTAAAATTAAAATGTAATCTGTATGGATCTGTACATTTAAAGGGGTGGTTAAGTGTTTTTTTTCTAGGCTTGATTGTGTTCTTGGGGCACAGTTTTACATGTCTTAATGCTTCGTTTTTTTGAAAACGCTATATTTTTCATATATTTTATCTTTATTCTACACCTCTGTTTCCACTGTCATATGAACGGCTCGTTTGACTTCCTGCTTCTATGAAGCCACTCCCTCGAAATACGCAGTGTACTCAGATTGGTCAGCAGGTTGGTAGCTGGCCCAGTGTATTGTGATTCGCTGAAGCGTCTGGAAACGACACTCCCCTTACCATTCGTTGCTTCAGTGAAAATGTAAATAATAGTGTCTATATTGCTGTATCGAACTGAGCCCGAATTAAACCCAGATGAAGAGGGTCAAGCTGCAATCGCGGCATTTAAAGGATGTTTATGAATGGTATTTCATTTTGTATTTTTGTCAAAGTGTTTAGATGCTGTCACTGTTTGCTAGCTTTCAATATACAGTTTTTCCTGATTAAAGCTTTACTGTAGCCGAATACATGACTGAGTAGTCACATTTTTGTAAAGGTAGCTTTTAATTTATAGAATGAACAACAGGTTTGTCTTTGAACACATATGTTTGTTGGTGTTTGTAGAATTTAGCTAACTGGCTAGCGAAGCAAAAACGAGTTGCTCTTTGTATATGTCCTTGATGCAACCAATCACAAACAATATTGTACAAACAATAAAGTACTTACAGTTTGAAGCCAATAAACAGCAGCTTCTGCTTTTAAAGTGGGAACTGCTTCATCTTTCAGTAATAGCCATCCAGCATTGAACTTGTGTAGATTCTGGAAGCTGTCTTCTGCGCCGCATCCAGTGTAGAAAATATCAGATTATAATGGGTTCTATTATCTTTTGACGCGTCGCGCTGCGCCGGTGTACACAACTCTTCCGCTTCCACATGCTGCACCACATGGCCACGCCCACTTTGTTGCATGTTCCCAGGGGCGTGTTTTGCAGGGTTTATGATGTCACCAACCCGTTGTAGTCCAAAACCGGTCGTGTTTGTAGTCATTTAACTTTAAAAGACAATATCTCCGTTTGCATTGAACTTTAAGCGCTGTAACTTTGCAGATACTGTTTATGCTCAAGCAGCAACATTACACACTAAAGTTAAAAAAGTGAAATCGCATTTAACCACCCCTTTAACAGTAATTATATAGTAATAATAATAATAATATATTTTGTCACATAATATAATATACAATAATAATTAAATAATTTTATATTATGGCTTTGCAAAATAAACATAAAATATATAAATAAATTAATACTATACATATGATATGTCATATCATATGTATAGTACCATATAAATTTACTATGCAACACCTAGGTTGCATCCAAAATCACATACTTCCCTAATATTTAGTAGGTGAAAAACAGTATTTGACAAAAGAAGTATGTCTGAATTCACAGTACTTATAAAAAAGTAGGCAAAAAGTATTCGGATGACCTACTAATACTGGCAAGATTCTGAAGTGTGTACACAATTGACACTTTAGTATCCCATGAGGCCATGGAAGAGGATTTGTGAATGACAATGAACAAATGCAACTGACGGTGTTAGGTCACATATGATAATGGTGAATGTAGTATATTCATACTCTATAAAACATACTTTTTAGCGCTTACAAAGTAAGTACTTTATTCTAAGAAAGTACCTATTCAAGAGAGTATTAAATCTTGGATGCAGCCTCAGTTTTAAACTGAGTGTAATGAGTCACTGCTCTCTATCCATCAAGGGGCCCTTGGCCTGATAAAGGTTGTCATTATTTGTCTTTTTTTTTATGCTGTCTCTCTTCTCAGGCTTTGGAGATGTATAAAGATGACTGGAATAAGGTGTCAGAGCACGTGGGTAGCCGCACACAGGATGACTGTATTCTTCACTTCTTGCGGTTGCCCATAGAGGACCCGTACCTAGAGAACTCTGAAGCCTCAATGGGTCCTCTGGCCTATCAACCTGTCCCCTTCAGCCAGTCAGGGAACCCTGTAATGAGCACTGTTGCTTTCCTTGCATCTGTGGTCGACCCTCGAGTGGCCTCCGCAGCTGCCAAAGCAGCTTTAGGTAAGAGTTTGTTTGTTAGTGTGCGTGCTGATTTGAAGATATGTGTGGTGAGAGACATTACGTATGTAATGTTTTAACTGTCTTTCAGAGGAGTTCTCGAGAGCAAGAGAAGAGGCCCCGCCAGAGTTATTCAATGCCAGCTTTCACAAGGCACAAAGAGTTAGGCATAATTTAGATCCAGCCTTTACGCTCCAAACAGGCGGCATTGCAGGACTTGATGCTGACCATTCAGAAAAGCCTGGTACTTATCTCACTTTTTTATGTGTAATAATTTTAACTCTTCCCCCGAGTTCACATTTGAACTGCATGTTAAAACCACGTTAAGAACTTCCATTCATCCAGAATGCATTAAAGTGAGAGTAAAGACATTTTATAATGTTACAAAAGATTTCTGTTTAAAATAAATACTGTTCTTTTGAACTTCCTATTTATCCAAGAATCCTGAAAAAAAGTATTACAATTTTCACAAAAATAATAAGCAGTGTTCAACATTGATAATAATAAAAAATGTTTCTTGAGCACCAAATCAGCATTTTAGAATGATTTCTGAAGGATAATGTGACACTGAAGACTATGGCTATGGAAGTAATGACTACTTAAAACTTGGCTTAATTACATTTGAAAATATATTAGAACATTCAAAAACAATAAAAAAATCTTACTGACCCATTTTTGAAAGATAGTGTATATAAATTTTAGTCATGTAAGAATGGTCATACTTGAAACATCCAGGGGAGGGCAGTAAGTGAAAGAATAATTTTCATAATATTTCATGTAATTTAAATAATCACCTTATATCTCCTCTATACACCGAATATTATATAATACAGTTTATGATTAACATTTGGATTATGACTAATATATGGTTCTCTCTCTTTTTTTCTTTTTTTTAGATGGGAGTGGCATAGAACCAATGAACACTGAATATGATCAGCATGAAAAGGTATGAGAAGCCTCTTTAGATAGGAAAAAAACATTCGTTCTGATGTTTTATATTCTTACTTTTATAAATCTTAATAAGAAAAAAATGTGATTGTCACTGAGCATGTATTGTCTGTTGTAGCTTGAGGGTGACAGCATCTTGGGAGAGGGAGAGCGTGTGAAGAATGAGGAGAAAGAGGAGAGTGAAGGAGAGAGAGGAGAGGAGAGCACAGCAGGTCAGACCATAACAGATGCTCTGCATATTTAAACTCTTTGCATTCATTCACCTTCATTTAACACATTGCTGCTGTGTTGTTAAATATTTACTGAAGCTGCAGGAACACTAAAGGTGTTCAAAATAGTATACATTTGAACAGAATTCAGTATGCATAGTATGCTAATTGTCTGCTTTTATGTGATGCTATCTAACATTTCTCCCTGCATTATGACTTTAGCTTTGTATAACAACCCATATGCCAAAAATATGACAAAAAAAGCAATGGGAACCCGTAGCTGTTAATATTCACAAAGCATGTTATAAGTGTTTTGTGGGGACAGTAAGATTTTTTTTTTTTTTATGTTTTCTTATGCTTAGCAAGGCTGCATTTATTTGATTAAAAATACAGTAAAACAGTCATTTTGTGAAATATTATTACAATTTAAAACATATTTTTTTCCATTTTAATATATTTTTTAAAAATGTAATTTATTCCTGTGATGGCAAAGCTGAATTTTCAGCAGCATGACACATGAATTCTAATATGCTGATTTGGTGCTCAAGAAACATTTTTATCCGTGTTGAAAACAATGGTTGGTAACAGTATACAATAAGGTTTCATTAGTTAAAGGTGCCATCGAACCTTTTTTTACAAGATGTAATATAAGTCTAAGGTGTCCCCTGAATGTGTCTGTGAAGTTGCAACTCAAAATACCCCATAGATTTTTTTTAATTAATTTTTTTTGAACTGCCTATTTTGAGGCATAATTAGAAATGCGCCGATTCATGCTGCGGCCCCTTTAAATCGCGCGCTCTCCGCCCCCTCCCGAGCTCTCGACTCTATCATTGCATAAACAAAGTTCACACAGATAATATAACCCTCAAAATGGATCCTTACAAAGTGTTCGTCATGCAGCATGTCTAATCGCGTAAGTATTGTATTTATGTGGATGTTTACATTTGATTCTGAATGAGTTTGATAGTGCTTCGTGGCTAACGACTAATGCTACACTGTTGGAGAGATTTATAAAGAATGAAGTTGTGTTTATGAATTATACAGACTGCAAGTGTTTAAGAATGAAAATAGCGATGGCTCTCTTGCCTCCGTGAATACAGTAAGAAACGATGGTAACTTTAACTACATTTAACAGTACATTAGCAACATGCTAACGAAACATTTAGAAAGACAATTAACAAAAATCATTAAAAATATCATGTTATCATGGATCATGTCAGTTATTATCGCTCCATCTGCCATTTTTCGCTGTTGTCCTTGCTTGCTTACCTAGTCTGATTCAGCTGTGCACATCCAGACGTTAATACTGGCTGCCCTTGTCTAATGCCTCGATCATGGGCTGGCATATGCAAATATTGGGGGTGTACACCCCGACTGTTACGTAACAGTCGGTGTTATATTGAGATTCGCCTGTTCTTTGAAGATCTTTTAAACAAATGAGATTTATATAAGAAGGAGGAAACAATGGAGTTTGAGACTCGCTGTATGTCATTTCCATGTACTGAACTCTTGTTATTCAGCTATGCTGAGGTAAATTCAATTTTAAATTCGATGGCACCTTTAACTACTTTAGTTAACATGAACTAAGAATGAACAATATTTCTACAGAATTTATTAATCTTAGTTAATGTTAATGTCAACATTTACTAATACATTATTAAAATCATATGTTGTATTTGTTAAGATTAATGTACTGTGAACTAAAATGAACAAACAATGAACAGCTGGATTTTTATTAACTAACATTAACAAAGATTAATTAAATACTGTAACAAATAAGACCTTATTGTAAAGTGTTACATTTACATTACATGTTTTAAATATAAATTTATATTTATATTTAATATATTTGTGGAAACAGTGATTTTCAGTGACATTTTTTCTGGGATACTTTGATTAAAAGAATGTTAAAAAAAAAAAGTTACATTTATTTAAAATAGATTTTTTTTTTTTTATTTGAATGTCTTCACTGTCACTGATCAGCTTCATGTGTCTTTGCTCAATAAAAGTATTAATTTCTTAAAAAATAAACAAATCTTGTTAACCCCAAACCTTTAAACATGCAAGCTTTCTGCTCACAAAGTTCTTTTTGTCTAGTACTTTCTAGACAACAAGTGAAAAAAACAGAAAAAAAAAAAACAGGATGTCATGCAGTCCCTACTGTAGGCAGTGTGATTGTGTATGATTTCTTGATCTTTCATACTGTTTGTGTCTAAGCAGAGGAGAGTTTTGACATGGCCCTCACCCAAGGGGAGGGGGAGGAGATGAAGAGGAGGGTGGAGCTTGATCTGGTGGAGGGAAATATCGCAACAGCTGCTGCTGCAGCACTGGCCTCTGCAGCTACCAAAGCAAAGGTGAATGTCAAACCTCTTTTCATGTGCCCCCTAAAGAACCACAACCATTAACAGTGACCAAAAAAGTGATTCATCTGAACTTGCAATTTTTCTTCCTCTTCTGTCCCTCTAGCACTTGGCAGCAGTAGAAGAGAGGAAGATCAAATCTCTTGTGGCTCTGCTGGTTGAGACTCAGATGAAAAAGTTGGAGATCAAACTGAGACACTTTGAAGAGCTAGAGACCATTATGGATCGAGAAAAAGAGGCTGTGAGTCGGTGTGCTTCATTCAAGCAAGACCTGGCATATTTCCAAGACTACAAGAAACTTTTGGAGGACATTTAATTTCTTTCTTAATGCACTGTTTTACAACCTCCATCTTAATTCCCATTGATTTATTTTTGGAAGTTATTTATGTTAAAAATGCATTCATAATTTCATTAATCTTCTAAAGGGATAGTTCACCCAAAAAAGAAAATCTGTTATTATTTACCTACCCTCATGTTGTTCCAAATCTTCCAAAGATCTTGTTGACTGCCAACAGCATTTTAATGTAGAGATTTCAGGATGTTTAAACTTCATGTGATATCTGTATGTTGTAGCTGGAGCAGCAGAGACAACAGTTACTGTCTGAGAGGCAGAACTTCCACCTGGAGCAGGTGAAATATGCCGAGCTGAAGGCACGACAGAACGTGGAACCGCAGCAGCAATCAGGAACCGCACAGAGCAGCAGTACTGCATACAATCCTCTTCACCACGGTACACCCTTAGGAGCGAATTATACTTTGGTTTTTACGCATTCGTGAGGCAGGTTTTTTCTACATTGAAAATTTTTTGGCAGGTGCCAAAACGAATTTTGTCCCGCCAGAGCCTTATTTGACAGGTATTGTGATTGTGATAGGTCGCATGTTAACTGACGGAGAGAACAAGCAAAGAGTTCCTTCCTTGTGTGTGTGCACTCTCTCTGTCTTAACCTAAGCACTGTCTTTGCTCTCTATCCCTCGCACATACTAATCTAAATCATTTGGCCCGGTGCTAAAAGTTTGTAAGACCGGATCCATGTTTCACGTGGTGCATTCGTATAATTTTTTTTTTCCCACATTACCACTGGGTGTGAATAGTGCTCAAAAAAAGTCACCTCAGCTTCTCTGTCAGGCATTCTGCACATGCAGCTGACAAAAACAACACTTCCAATAACAGAAGAAAAAAAAATTATATCCAATCATTAAGTGCTTTCTGTGTTGACAGAACAAACAAATTTTGCGATGTCCATAACTGCCGGATTCGCACACAACGCATCCACGTCCGCTAAATAATGTCCGATTCGCGATCTAATGACTCATTTGAACCGATTCAACTGATCTGTCCAACACTGACACAAAACTCACGAGATGTTACTGTCTGAATCTGTGTATAACTCAGAAGAACACATCTGAAATGAGAACATAAGTGTGTTTACCCCATTTAGCAAGAGTGGTTAGTAAGATTTAGCCTTAATAATCCACAGTATTTTCAGGTTATTTATATGACAATGTGTAGTAAATTACCTAAAATCAGTTTAGACTAGAGTGAGGTGAAACCTGAACAAAGCAAGTTGTTGTTAGCTAGGTGCATTCAGTTGTATTTCGTACAAAATTAGACTATTAGTTAAAATAAACTTTTTAATGCTAGTTTTTAGTATTGATTATTATATATCAAAATAATTATCAGATCTAGCAAAGAAGCATCTTCTCTTATAAAGCTATGAAATCAGATTTTTTTGCAAAGAGGGCAAGAAAGGATTACAGTGAGAGTGGCACATTATTGTCAGTATTGGGCTCGCAGATCAGGTGGGTTGGGTACTTTTTTTTTATTGTGGATGACCATGTCTGTCAGCCACCACCGAAGACCATTTTTGACCCAGGAGAAACCCTGTGAGGTTTCTGTGTACAGTGTGCTTGGTGCAGATTTCATCACCAGAATAGAATGTGTGCCGCCCAGTTTTTGTAACCGCGCGTACTTTGTACACACATGCGCATTGCATTTGTTTTGCGCTAATCAGTGGCCCCTTTAATTCTCGTGCTCCACGCCCCAAGAGCTCACGCTTGCCTTAAACAACATAAAAAGTTCACACAGCTAATATAACCCTCAAAATGGATCTTTACAAAGTGTTCGTCATGCAACATGTCTAATCGCGTAAGTATGGTATTTATTTGGATGTTTACATTTGATTCTGAATGAGTTTGATAGTGCTCCGTGGCTAAAGCTAACATTACACACTGTTGGAGAGATTTATAAAGAATGAAGTTGTGTTTATGAATTATACAGACTGCAAGTGTTTAAAAATGAAAATAGCGACGGTTCTTGTCTCCGTGAATACAGTAAGAAACGATGGTAACTTTAACCACATTTAACAGTACATTAGCAACATGCTAACGAAACATTTAGAAAGACAATTTACAAATACCACTAAAAATATCATGATATCATGGATCATGTCAGTTATTATTGCTCCATCTGCCATTTTTCGCTGTTGTCCTTGCTTGCTTACCTAGTCTGATGATTCAGCTGTGCAGATCCAGACGTTAATACTGCCTGCCCTTGTGTAATGCTTTGAACATGAGCTGACATATGCAAATGTTGGGGGCGTACACCCCGACTGTTACGTAACAGCCGGCGTTATGTTGAGATTCGCCTGTTCTTCGGAGGTCTTTTAAACAAATGAGATTTACATAAGGAGGAGGAAACAATGGAGTTTGAGACTCACTGTATGTCATTTCCATGTACTGAACTCTTGTTATTCAACTATGCCGAGGTAAATACCTTTTAAAGGGTTGTAAATCTAGCTCAAGTAAATTTTAGCATGCCATAGTCAACTTTTAATCATATAAAATGTTATTCCCTAACAACTAAATTGTGGCTACTGAAAATGCAGAATGGCTAGTTTGTAAAACCACTAGCCATAGTGGCTGGTGAGCAGAAAAGCTAATGTCAAGCCCTGGATCCAATTAATTCCCACAATAGTGAAGAAAAGACAAACATCTGTTTTATGTCAACCTTAATAATAGTTTGCTTTTTGCATCACTCTCAGGTCGTTCGGTGGGCAGTGCTGGTGCTGGACAGATGATGGGTGCTCGGCAGCCTGGAGCTCCCAATGGCATGTGTGAGTAACACATGCCACAACTCAAAAGCTAATCAACACTGGCACATTGTTTGAAAAGTTCAAAATGAAAAGCAGCCTAATTCAATTTCTTTCCAACTCAGACCAAACTCCACCGTCCTCACAGTCTGATGGGGCTGCCCCCATGTAATGTCCACTAATGGAGAGATAGGTCTTCACTGCCTTGGAACCCAAAATCAGCAAGATCACATGAAGGACACAGTCACATCATGTACAAGTTACCAACATTCACCTCTACAATAGCACTTATTCTGTGTATATTTAATATTTTTTAAGCATTGATGCTGGCATTTAAGGATAAGATTTGAGGCTTTTCATCGCCATATCTGTGTGTACTTAATGTTTGTAGATCTGTTTTTGTATTGCCACCAAGCACTAAAACATTTGTGGCTGAATAAATCTTTTATATGAAGTTATAACTTTTTTGAGTGAGCTAATCTATATTGAAGAAGTATCTTGCAATTTTGTGGCAGTGAACTGTTTTGACTATGAAGAAAACTGAGCTGCACTATTCCTTGATCTGTTCCAGATGTATTTTTAACAGTTTTTAATTTTTAAAAGAAACTAAGATCTCAGATCACTCTAGTGCACAAGGTTTTGGATAAATCTCTAAAAGCTGTTTTCCATTACATGAGAGTGAATAGGAATGGGAGCTGTGGAGCTCATAAATGAGATTTGAGAGCTACAGGGGGAGATTTTCAGAAGAAACACTATCAATATACGGAAAATAGCAGCTTTATTTCCCTTAAAATGATTTTCTGTGTTCCATTTAAGAAAGAATTACACACTTGGAACAACATAAATGTGAGTAAATAATAAAAAAAAAAAAATATTTTGAAAAGCATAAATAACATAATAAAAATGAAAATGACGAACACATAACAGAATTACTGTAACGTAATGAAAACTGAAAATCCAAAAATAAAATAAAAGTTCAAAATCTTAATATATTTCTATACTAAAACCACACTGGTAAGAATGTAATTTCAATGCTCTGATTTTAATAATGTAGTCGCTATGTTACTGTTAAGGAGTGTCCCTCCTTTCAGCACGAATAAACAAAATGTTTGTGTGTGGACTGGCGTCTATGGGTGACCCAATTTCAGATGCTTTGTTCGTAGGACCCGCCTGCATCATTTTTTGAATCCCAATCCAAACCGTTTAACTGAAATTAGGCCTATGTATAATGAAACGGTTTCTATTTATATTTTAAAAGTAAATCTGCATTTGGGGACAGTATTGAGCGATATTTATTTACTCCTGAGCTGATTGACTTTTTCAGTGATTTATCAGACATGGCAAATTGGGTGTGTCTCAATCAGCTCCCTAGTTCAGTAATCAGGGCACTTGTGTCGGTAATGATGCGCATGCGCAGATGACTTCACATCAACCGTGAGTTCCACTGACTGATAAAACTAGCTGTGGGCTGCGCGCGGTTAAGCGTGTGTGCGAGACGTCCGCTGGAATTACCGCAGTTAGTGGTATATGCCTGCCGGTGAGACACGTTTAAATGTCTTAGCATCTTGTTGGAGTTGGATAAGAGATGACGGGTCCCTAGCGACGCATAAGGTGGCCTGAATCTCAACCAAAGGAATAACAACTGAAGACAAGATCCGAAGTTGGCATGAAGTAGTGCGCTTCGAACGCATTCAAACTAAGGAGATTTATATCCAGGATTATTGCTCAAAGTCTCCAAAATATCTTCCTTATGACTATATCTTAAATACAAGATCCAACTGATTGAGTTTAAGTGTTTTTGAAGACAGTTTGAGACATGATGAATTCCAGGCGCACGTTGTTTTTTACTGTCTATGGTTGGGAGTCAATGGTGCTGTCCAGCGTCCTGCTTCTGCACATCATTCCTTTGTGTGCTAATGGTGAGTACATGTTTGAGTTATTATTATACAATATTTCTAAATGCCTGCCTTTCCTGCATTTAACAGAGACCTGCTTTGTGGGTCGTTTCTGTTGTGACCTGTTGGAATCAGAGCTTTCAAAGACAAGAGTATAAAATGTTCTTCAAACATTTGAAATGTTGTTTATTATTGTATCCAGCGAAATGGGTCTCTAAAAATATCACCCAACAACAGTGTTTACATATGAATTAATTATGTAAATTATTTTTTGCATAATACTTGAGACAGCTGTAGTCAGACAATACAATACAATACAAAATGTATGTAAATGAGAGAAAATTTACAAAAGCACAACCTCATTCTAATTTAAAGTCTTATTTTTCTTCAATTTGATGGCATTTTTTGTAAATATAATTTCAGTTTATTTATTCGTGGCTAATCTTGGACCAAATAACTTATACATTAGCAGCATTTTGGTAAATTTCGGTCCTTAAAAATGTTCTTTTATGCTGCATGTGAAGATGAGGTCAGTTGGCTTTGCTTCATGTCTACCAAATTATCACATTGGTGGGGTTGACCTTCATCTCACTACTGTAGGCTGGGCCAAACTAATGACTATGTAAAGCAGGAAATTTTCATTTGCATAAGGAGCTTTAAACCGCTGTACTTGGCTGAACCTCTGACCTCTTAGCTGACTTCCCTAAGTTTATGTATTATGGCATCACTGCATGCATCTTTCATCAACATAGGACGCTGATCATGCGTACAGGCTCTGATGATAAATCTGACCAAAGCAGTTTGGTACACTTAAAATGGGCTTGTGAATGATCAAGTCATTTAACAAATCCAGTTCTCTTGTTTTTATTTTGTTTTTGTAGCTACTGCGGTTTGTAGTTGGGTCTGTCGTTCCATGTAGAGTTCTGTTCAGCCATGCAGATCTGTTGTCTTTTTTAGAAGTGAACAGTAACTGAGGGTGTATGTATGTGGGGATGGGAACATGTAAATGGTGCAGTTGCTCTGACATGTTGCTGGAAATATTGATTAACACACTTCCTGGTAAATGATGATTGACAGTATTGATTAGCTGTAAATTTCAGTGGTAAAGTAGTGGGTGACCCATATGCACTTTTTGATAGCCATGCTGATATCAATATCTTTAGAGAGCAGGGTGTCTGATATACACTGTGTGCAGAATTATTAGGCAAGCTGACTTTCTGATCATATTTTTTTTCCAAGCACATTTTACCAATTTCAATCCACATCAATCTTAATAACTACTATTAATAATGTTTTTAATCATTTATAAGTGATATATAATTGTTCATGAAGGCTGGAAATGAAAAACGCTTTATATTCAGGTGTGCAGAATTATTAGGCAGGTTTGCTTTTACAGGCAAAATGAGCCAAAAAAGAGATTTAACTCAGACTGAAAAGTCAAAAATGATTAAATACTCATGAGAAGGACGCAATACTAATGCAATACTAGAAATTGCAAAGTTAAAGCATGACCAAGGGAAAGCAAAATGCTCATTGGGTCAGCGGGGTCATACAAAAACAGGTGGAAAAGAAAAGACACATGTTAACTGCAAAAGAGTTAAGAATTAAGGTGAAGAGTTAAGTGTGAAACCATCAGGAACCCTTTAGTCTCCAGCGCCACCATTTTCCAGAACTGCAACCTACCTGGAGTCTTCAGAAGTGCAAGGTGCCAGGATCTCAGAGACTTAGGTTAGCTAAAGAATCCTAAAAAATGACCCGCTTTTAATAAGAATCACAAGCGGAAGTGTTATAAAATACATGAAGACTGGGTTTTTATAGGCCTTATAGACAGACAGATTGAGAGTGACTCCTGAAGGACCAGCACCACATCCTCTTTTACCACTGTTTGAAGAATTTATCTTCCAGAATCTGGTAGTAAGTTTTGGAAGATCATTTTTAGTCCATCTCTGCAAGACGGATATTTCAGGATTAGAGAGGGACTAAAAGTGAACTCCCACACTTTACTGCCAGATTCTGGAAGATAAATTCTTCAAACAGTGGTACAAGAGGATGTGGTGCTGGTCCTTCAGGAGTCACTCTCAAGCTGTCTGTCTATAAAGCCTATAAAAACCCAGTCTTCATGTATTTCACAACACTTCAGCTTGTGATTCTTATTAAGTGTGGGTCATTTTTTAGGATTATTTAGCTAACCTAAGTCTCTGAGATCCTGGCACCTTGCACTTCTGAAGACTCCAGGTAGATTGCAGTTCTGGAAAATGGTGGCGGTGGAGACTAAAGGGTTCCTGATGGTTTCACACTTAATTCTTCACCTTAATTCTTAACTCTTTTGCAGTTAACATGTGTCTTTTCTTTTCCACCTGATTTTGTATGACCCCGCTGACCCAATGAGCATTTTGCTTTCCCTTGGTCATGCTTTAACTTTGCAATTTCTAGTATTGCATTAGTATTGCGTCCTTCTCATGAGTATTTAATAATTTTTGACTTTTCAGTCTGAGTTAAATCTCTTTTTTGGCTCATTTTGCCTGTAAAAGCAAACCTGCCTAATAATTCTGCACACCTGAATATAAGGCATTTTTCATTTCCAGCCTTCATGAACAATTATATATCACTTATAAATGATTAAAAACAATATTAATAGTAGTTATTAAGATTGATGTGGATTGGAATTGGTAAAATGTGCTTAGAAAAAAAATATGATCAGAAAATCAACTTGCCTAATAATTCTGCACACAGTGTATATCATACTACACTATTTAATTTAAATAATATGCATAACAATTGCAATTAATTTTTTTTTTTTTTTTTTTTTTTTTACATATTTCTAATTTAGCAAATATTTGATTTAAAAATGTATATAAAAATGAACTTGATTAAAATGTAAAATAAATGGATTTATTTGTTAGAAACTTCTTATGTGATCTGATTATAGAATATTTAAAAAAGAAATGGTTTAAAAAATGAATAAAAAGGTAAACTCTATAACCAACAGTGCACTCAGTAATTTGGCAAGTTTGTGTGCACTGGGAAACTTATTTTCTCAAAAAAATACCAGGTAGGGCTAATATTACATGCAGTGACATAGCAGCAAACTGGATATAGCGCAGCATAGTTTGAAATCAAGAACTTAAAGGGTTAGTTCACCCAAAAATGAAAATAATGTCATTTATTACTCACCCTCATGTCGTTCCACACCCGTAAGACCTTCGTTCATCTTCGGAACACAAATTAAGATATTTTTTGATGAAATCCGATGGCTCAGTGAGGCCTCTATTGAGAGCAAAGCCACCAAAACTCTCAAGATCCATAAAGGTACTAAATACATATTTAAAACCGTTCATGTGAGTACAGTGGTTCTACCTTAATATTATAAAGTGATGAGAGAACTTTTTGTGTGCCAAAAAGAACAAAATAACGACTTTTCAACAATATCTAGTGATGACCGATTTAAAAAATCTTTTTGTCAAATTAGTGATTCGGATCACCTATGAAGCGGCTAAACTGCTGAAATCACGTGACTTTGGTGCTCTGAACAAGTGATTCGATTTGTAAAGCTCTGAAGCAGTGTTTTGAAATCGGCCATCACTAGATATTGTTAAAGTCGTTATTTAGTTTTTTTTGGTGTACAAAAAGTATTCTCGTCGCTTTATAATATTAAGGTGGAACCACTGAACTCACATGAACAGTTTTAAATATGTTTTTAGTACCTTTCTGGACCTTGAGAGTTTCAATGACTTTGCTCTCAATAGAGGCCTCACTGAGCCGTCAGATTTCATCAAAAAATCTTAATTTGTGTTCCGAAGATGAACGAAGGTAGAACGACATGAGGGTGAGTAATAAATGAAATTATTTTCATTTTTGGGTGAACTAACCCTTTAAAAGTTATGCAATATAAAAATAAAAGTCCCATCCCTGTCAAAATCTGAACGGTTTTAACCAAACAGAAAAACGGGTGATTTAAAAACGCCATACACTCCAAAAAAAAAAATTAAGCCTTTAAGATTTATGCATTTCAGTTAATAGTAAAATTCCATTGAATTGAATAATTCTAACATATTTTAATTAAATAATTGAATAATCAATTATTCAGATAAAATATGCAAGGATTATGCCTATTCAATTCAGTTTGATGGAATTTTGCTATTAATTAAAATGCGTAAATCTTAAAAGGCTTACGTTTTTGGAGTGTATATTGGCCGATATTATCGGTCGACCACTACCTTAAAGTCAGCGCAAAATCAAAATTGACGTTGCTTTATGTATATACTGTTCTTGTGGCACTTATATATTGTGAACCATTAATCACTTTTTTTTTTTTTTTTTTTTTTTTTTATAAAGATGTTTGTTTAAACCTTTTTTTTTTTTTTTCTCAACCCCTCACCTCCGACTACTTGTCACATACACCACTTTTTACAGTCTATCATGTGCCGCGTCACCCCCTGGGTGGTTTCTGCCGCGACCACGTAACACTTTCTTGGTCACGAGCCACTTCCTCTATTCATATTACTCAACTCCTGTAAAAGGTTTACCTTTATAGATTCAGGAGGAGTCAGGTAGGCGTATAATATTTTCTTCTTAGATTATATTATCTCAGGGTCTACTTCTGATCACTACCGTACCTCCTAGGCCTACAGTTCAGATATCAACCAAGCCTACCTGGGTGGGTTGGGTTAGCCTCCCGTTCAGTGCACCACAGCTGGCTCTTCGCCCTCAGAGGACAGCTATGCCTGCTAATGCCACAGCCCACTCTGTTGCGACTGGTTGGCAACCTTGACTGACTTTGTAAAGTCCGTCGGGATATCTTTATAAAAATATATCTTTTTCAGACAGTCAACTTCTGATACCCCAAATGGATTCTCACTCTACGACAATAAAAAGACTGAGACAATACTATCAGAGTTTGAGGGCAGTCCTCATTCTCATTTTATTATTTCTTGCAAAGGCAAAAGCTAAATACACCACTCTATGCCAGCTAACCTGGAAGTTCCATGGGCCAGATAAATAATTAAATTTTTAAAGCTTACCCTCTTCTCTATTCAGTATATGTTCTTCTCTAAGAAAATCAGGTGTCTTTAATCTTCTGAGGGTTGTGGTCTGACGATGGCTTCCGCTTGCTGATTGCTTGTATGCTCTTTCTTCAGCAAAATTACACAACTACTACTACTGCTCCAACTACATCTCTTTTTGAGAGCTATAAAGGCCCCAATATTTATATTCTCTTTTGACGCACTTTATCTTTTCATTTACGCACATGTGGTTTCTACTTGCGTCAATTGCTAGGTTACTTGTCTATCACCTTTTTTAACTGGAGTGAATGCATTTTATATTTGCAGCAATGGCTTAAGCAATAAACACATTTTTTATTATACATTTTTATCAGATTTCTACCTTGCTAGACATTTATTTCCTAACTGTCTTCATTCTTATCAGTTACACACGACAATGCTTCTATCCCCCAGAACCCATGTTCACTTACACACATAAAGCAACATCTGTCATTTTTACAGGATGTGGTATACACTTCACTTGAGCCCACAGCATGTTTTTGCATGTCTCGTCTATGAAAACTTCATAGACCCCAGAGATTCTTCAAGTTTAGCAATTTTCTGCTTTTTATTATATCTTTTAAAATCTTTATCAAACTGTTTGGAAGAGAACACTCCATTTCTCTTGACAATCGGTTCTTAAAATCAAATCCTGCCCACAACATTGTCAATGAATGTCCTGATTCCTTTAGAAATGCGTCATATTACAGAAGTAAAATTTTGTGTTGTGAACACCGTTTTATATTGACTTCAGTCAAACGTCTTTTCATAGTTATTCATTTGGTTGAAATGTATTGTTGACTGTTGTGGAAGTAGGTAGAAACTGTACCTCCTTCTGTTTATGCTCTGTGTCTCTTTTGTTATTATGCTAAACTAGGGACAATCATTATTATAATTGAAACATGCATTGTTAGTGCTTAGCTGAAATTAGTGGACATGCTGTGAGAAAAGGCTGTTACTGTTCTTTGTTGTTTTTGCCAAGACCTGGCACTCACATCCTCAACCTGAGTGAGAGAGGGAAATAAAGACCGAAAGGCAGGATGCATTCACAAACACGTGCACAGATTTAGTCTTTGAACCATGCAATCACACTAGTCTGTCTGGATGTTTATTTTAAAACCTCTTAAACCAACCTCTGATCATTTCTTTAGGACACTTTCTCGCTAAAGTTGCCTAGATCCTTTCCATGCATGGCACAAGAGAGCCATCTGCCACTGCGGTCTCATAACAGCAGAGACTGTCAATGAGCATTAGCATCAACGAGCAAGTGTTAGCGCCCGCCTAGCCTGTCCGTATGGAGCTCCCAGTGAGGGCCAATGGTATTTATCCTGCCAGACGCTGACACTAGAGCTGCCTACACTGTTGGAAACTTATGGAACTACATAACCTGTTGGACACTTGCTGATCTTCAGCGTCTGTGCAGTAAAACATTACAGTTGAATTAAGCATGTCACTGATCCAGTTTTGTTCTCGGTAAACATTTCTAGGCACGCTGTGTTTAAAATAACAAGGCGACGATCTCTTCCGAACACCTGATGATGTGCAGTGCACACACATTGACCATGTTTACATGCACAAGAATATTCTTGCATTAACTGGAATTTGGACATTCTGATTATAAATCAGTCATGCAAACACATTATCATGATTAAGACAAAATTCTGTTTTCTAGAAATCCACAACAGCTTGTAAATGGGTCAATAACATGACATGCATTTTGTGTCCAAGTGCATTATTTCCTTTTAAAATAATTTGATAAATTCATTACATGTATCACTTTATTCTGTTAAAACCTATTTGGTTTGAATACATTTTCAGTACATTCAGGTAATATTATTTTATGTTTTGGTATCTTAAACCTCCAAATAATTTTATGTTTGAAACCTTTCTTATAAACAAATGTTATAAAAATCAGTAGTTTTAAAGCTGAGGTAATTGAAAAATGTTTGTCCAGCAATTTGTATGTTCTCATGTCAGGGTGGCACAACTGCAAACATGGGTCTTTTATTATGGAATGAAAAGATGATAACAATAAGCATAATAATGCATCATCAAGAGGACCCCAGTTGATCTTTGTGGCAGAATGAAAAAGTTTGTGGATTTCTCTCAAATAGCTACTTAGGTTGGTACACTTTCCATGTCAGGTGGTACAAGGAATGTAAAACTAGGAAAATGCTATTTAATCATAAACCCCTTTATTGAATTTAAAATTATATGTATGAACTTGCTAGCATAAGCAAAAGCTAATACAGGCATCTAAGTAGAAGCCTGTTCGATGTAAAATTAGTTACAAAAGTCAGGTGGTGCAAATAAAAAAAACATTTAAGCTAAATAAAGAATACATTTAAGCCAAGATTGTCTATTCTTATTCTATTCCATAACTTTTTTTTTGGTTAAAAATTATCCAGTTTGATTATCAATTTGAGCAAGTACATAACTAGCCAGTGTTCAAAACGATCTCCTTACCTTAGCCCGATTCACAATGTTAAGCTTGTAATAATGTTTTCTAATTCGGGTGGTACTGGTGGGTTTCCGCGGGAAATTCGAGCATGCAGCCATTCGTCTTTGCGTCATTACTTCACGTCTAGGGCTGGGCGATATATCGCATGCGATTGTCACACGCATTTTGTCAGTAAAGCCGGTTCCCTGATTACTGCGAAATCGCCATCACCTGCTTTCAAATGGAGCGTCATTTAATAGACAGAACCGTAGATCACTGACAAGCTACGCAATGTCGCGTTCATTATCGCAAATGAATCGCCTTCGATAATGAACGCGATATTGCGTAGCTCTGTCTATTAAATGCTGCTCCATTTAAAAGCAGGTGATGGCGATTTAGCGGTAATCAGGGAACCGGCTTTACTGGCGAAATGCGCGTGACAATCTCATGCGATATATTGCCCAGCCCTAGTCACGTCTGTTTACATAGGGTGTATTCACACTAGGCACGGTTTCCTTGAACTGAGCCCGAGCGCGATTGTCCCCCTCCCCACACACTTGCACTTAACATTCCAGGCCGAAGCACGCTTACGTCATATACGATGCAACTTTTTGAATGGAAGAAAACAGGAAGAAATGCACTTTCGCTAAGATACTGCCTAATATAGGCTATTTATAAGTTATGCCGTGCAGCGATTTTCAATAGTGCATATCAGAGGATTATTACGAAGTCAGCTGACGATAATGGAGGAATTTGCAGCTTTACTCGTGAACTACAATTCCTGTTCATCAATATTTTGAGAATCAGACCTGTTATAAACCCAAAAACATTCAAATTAATTACATGGATTTATAAGTGTACTATCAAAGTAGTAAAAAAGATGTTTGCTGTCATAATGATGACAGTAGCCCACACAAAAGGAGTAACTGTTCTGTGCTCTGGCACGGTTAGCGCTCACACTGCATGCGAACCACGATTGAGCCAAACCAATTTCAAGCAGACCAGGGCCGGCTAAACGAACTGCACCAGGGCACAGAACGGAGCGATCACACTTGTCAAACGAACCGGGCTTTGGAGGTCAAACGTGCTCGGGCATGGTTCAGAGCGCCTAGTGTGAGTACACCCATAAAGGAGTCCCAGCTAGTAGGCTATATGGCATGTGGAGGATGCTGCAGGTGGCGGATCATTTATAGCCTTTTCTCACAGTAGATGCAATAATTAAACTTATCATTTTGATGGCGGATTGTAATCCAGAAAGATCCAAATGACAATCATCACATCAGTTACAACTGGATTCACCCGTAGTGGCTACAGAAATCGAAATTTACAGGTAACGCTAACACGCACTAAATACAGTTACGCAATGCTGATGTTGTTAACATTAACAATTTGAGCACAAAGTATAACAATAATTTGCACGGTTTGACATGATCCAAGCTAATCAATTGTTAGATTTAATCACCATTGGCAGCGCAATTGTAGTTCTTTTTTTTCCCTCAGTTGGTCAGAACAAAAGTGGCAGACATGTTACTTACTTGTTCAGATGACATTTTCTGGTGAAAATTCTTATTTTGGTCATGCTTCCAAGACGTAGAATCTGTGATTCCGAAGTACAGTATCCACACCAATTTGGTGACTTACAGCAAACATTAGCTACACAACCCATGTAAACGTGATAATTCCACAAATAACTGCAATTGCAGGCTTCAAACAGAGATGGCGACAAAGGAGCAAAACTTATGGACTGCAGGTTTAATTATTGTTCTAAAATGTTATGTATTGTTCTAAAATCAGTCGAGTGCTTTTACTGTAATTTAGGCAAGCGCGCTCATAATAGAAGCGATTGAGAGCGCAGCTCATGGTTGCATAGCAACGACAGACGCCACTGGAGCGAAAACGCAATGGAAAGAAAGAGAATGCGGCGCGGCCGCTTATGTGACGCGATATGTGAGTGCTCCATAGAATGGCGACTTTTTCTTTGCAAATCAGACAGGTAGAAAATAGAGAATAATAATAATAATAATTTAGCGGGCCGGATTATGTTTTATTTTTGAGATCAGTTGCGGGCCGGGTAGAGGGGGTGGGCGGGCCGGCAGTTTGAGACCACTGATCTAACGTCTTTGCTGTTGGTTTCTTCCTACTCTTCCACTTCTTCTTCTCCTTACTTGGCGGCCACGGCCAGTGCAGCTGGCATCCAACTTAAAGGTGCATTGCTGCCACCTACAGTACTGGAGTGTGAAACAGATTAGTGGGGGGGAAAAAAACAGGTGATGACTGCGTGCGTGGCGAGTGGTGGGCCGGCCCGTCGGCCGTCCTGGAGTACCGGCCGTTCTGTGATTTTCCAGATCACACAGATGGCCAGTCCGCCCCTGTTTGGTGGTATGGGTAGGTTTAAGGCTGGGTTAAGGGGCAAGGATCAACAGTGTAGGCTAATATGTCATTACAGAAATTAATTGCAGATGTTATATGCAGGTATTTTTAAATAAGTACAAGGTAAAAACATGTATGTACGTACCTAATAAGTGCATTGTATCAAATGATTTATGATTTAAATGATTTAAATGTTAGTGCATATAGTTAAAGGGAGCGCATTAAAAAGGATCCGACTGCAAGAGACGAAAAGAGAGGTGATGAATCTTGTATAGTGTTCCATTTCAGTTGCTGCATTTAATGTTTTAAACATTTTGATGTATGTATTTTTGAGATTTTAATTTAAAATTCTCAACTGACTTAAGCTGATGATTTTTTTTTTTTTTTTTTTTTTTGCATCAATAAAACGTTTTTGTTATTCAATCGGTATCGATTACAGTGTCTCGAACCAACCTAGTGCACTTTATACAAGTTCCTTCTGGTTCGTCTAATCTGATTGGCTGAGAGGTCTTTTCAGCCATGAGATTCTAGAGATAAGCTAAATCCAGCTGCAGAATCGCAACGCCAGACCTGCAGCAACAGGTTGGAAGTGAGGGGCGGAGCTTATACAGTTAAAGGGTTAGTTCACCCAAAATTGAAAATTCTGTCATTAATTACTCGCCCTCATGTCATTCCAAACCCGTAAGACCTTTGTTCATCTTTGGAACATAAATTAAGATGTTTTTGATTAAATCTGAGAGCTCTCTGACTCCTCAGTAGACAGCAATTTAACCACCACTTTCAAGGTCCAGAAAAGTACTAAAGACATTGTTACAATAGTCCACATGACTGCAGTGGTTCAACCAATAATGAGTCGGCATTCTGGCGTGGAACCTAGAAGCGGTGAATGTAAACAGCGTAGGAGAATGACACAGAAGAGAAGATATTGTTAAATGAAGTTGCTATTTTTTTGTTTTTGCACACAAAAAGTATTCTCGTCGCTTCATAGAATTAAGGTTAAACCACTGTCAAATGGACTATTTTAACAATGTCTTTAGTACCTCTCTGGACCTTGAAAGTGGTTAAATTGCTTTCTGTGGAGGAGTCCAATACCTCTCTGATTTCATCAAAAATATCTTAATTTGTGTTCTGAAGATGAACGAAGGTCTTAAGGCAGGAACACACCAAGCCGACGGTCAGCCGTTGGGCAGTTTTTCTTCGTCGGCCGACTGTTTTCTCAGTGTGTTCTGCACCGTCGGCTGAAGTTGGTCCTCATCGGCTTTTTTTCGACGTTGAATCGCCATCGGTCCGTCGGGCCTGATCATCTGATCATTCTGATTGGCTGTTCAGCTACTGCCACCTGCTGGTACGGAAAGGCATTTCATCTTATGCAGGCGCAGAACGGACGTGCTACTTGGCCAGGTGTCGAGAGTCGGTTTGGTGTAAAAACCTGACGAAAAACTTGATGAATTTCTGGACCTTTTATAATGAAACAGCCAAAGCGAAAAAAATGACAGAATGATATAAATGTTATAATAGATAAATTAAATGTTCACTTTTTTGTTTTTTGTTTTTTTTTACATGATTCCCAATTATTTCGATTCACGAGCATTTGTACAGTCATTACATTTTTATTTCATTGTTTCGCAATTCATTCAGTTTTATCTTTTGAAGCAGATTTGTTACGTGACAGCATTAAAGTTTTAATTAAAAATTAAAGTCAAGATCAAGTTATCTGCATCTCCTGTGCTGCATCAAGCCACTTCCATAATGTCACCACTCAAATTAATGCATGGTTCAGATTAACTGTACAGCATGTGTATAAGACTCCAATACAATTGTAAAGTAATTATTCCATCATGAATAAAACTGGCTGTGTCTATAGTGTTATAGACTACACAACATTAAAATATTATTTTCAAATTAATTTGTGAATTATCATCATTTTAAGTTATTGTCCCCAGATTTTAAGTATCAATTCCACTTAAAAAGTTGCAATCTAATTCTGTTTACTTGAAATAAGCCTGCTCACGAGCAGGTTTAAGCTTACGGACCTGTTGCTATGGTAGCAAGTCCAGGATGAGCGTTGAAAAAAATCCAAGATCATGCCAAATCATCATCAATCAAATCCAGTTAACTGAGTTAGCAACATACAAATAACAGGCCCCTGACTACTATTGCAATTATGCAATTATTGTAAATTAATATGAATAAAATACACAAACACAAAGTAATGTGTTAGGCACTGCAGATTTCAATTAGAAATGAAATTAGATATGTTTAAAAAAAAAAAAAAAAAAAAAAAAAAAAAAATTCAAAATGAATTTAAACACTTTGAAATGTTATTCAACAATTGAAAATGTTTCAAAAATATGCATTACATCCATTCTGAACACATTTTTTAAATGTTTTTTTATATTTGCCATTGACACATGCCCATTTTAATAAATTTTCTGTCTCTGCATGCATTATTTGGAATATCTGCTGAATTCCAAACACAGTATAGTAATTTTAATGTGTGCTTGTCCAAACAAAAGTATTTCTATATTTGTGGTACATTTTAGATATATGAAATTATTTTATAATATACTTTTATAATTTAATAAAATTATCACAATGTTAGTATATTAATTAATATCTATGTGAATAATAACAATAACATTATTATTATTATTATTATTATTATTATTATTATTATTATTATTATAATAATAATAATAATAATAAGCAAACATTAATACATTTTGAGGCTTAATCAGAAAAGGTTGTGAATGGAAAAAATGATCAGTTTTTCTAGGGTTGTCACGATACCATAAACATGTCTTACGATACTATACCAGCTGAAGTATCACGATACCAAGTAGTATCGCGATACCATGCAGTCTACAAAATGAACCAAACTTTCATAAAAACATGAAAACAGACCAGATTTTTCTCTGAATATTTCATTAATAAGAATGAATAACAGGCTTTTATTACCAATCAAATGAATCATTGTAAACAAAATTCATCTTAGCACTGCACAGAAGCTGTATGAACTGACATTACGATGTAGCATTTATGCATTTACACTTCAATTACAATTGCATAAATAATGTTATGATATTAATGTTTCAAAGATAAAAATTTGAATATAGAAATAAAAATGTTGGTGGGAAAAAAATGATAGAATAGACCTACTTTTAGATGGTAAAAAATGATAGAATAGGCATACTTTTAGATGGGAGACTAAAGTCGCCAGTAGGTGGCAGCAAGTGTTAATGATTAAGTCAATGAATCATTCAACCGATTCGTTCAAAACGGCTGATTCATTCAGGAACGAAGCAAATGACTGTCTTAATGAATGGATTAGTGAGTCAGTGACTCGTCCAATTTGTTCAAAAACAGATTCATTTAGAAACGAAACAAAAACAGCGCTCTTGCTCGTGTCACGAACTATCAGGAGCATTTTTGCCAGCCTATCTTGAAATATCTAACCCTGACTGGAGAGCAGTATGTATATTAAAACATAATAGATTTATAAAATCACGATTGATATGATTGATAAAAACCGAGTGCAAACCCGCTATAGCTTATTGATGAATGGAATCGCATTTTTCTGAATCGTGTTCGCAAAGATGTTTCTAGAAACAAACTATTTAATCTTTTCCAGAAGTGGTCAAATGAGCAACGGAAAAACTGAGAATTCATTCTTATATAAAGATTTTATGATGTTAACTGAGTGAATTTCAGACCCTTTCTCCAGTTAGAATGCACTGTGAACAACAACGTGCAAGTGCAACTTTATCTCATTGCAAAATTAACTGAAGCATCAGGAAACAATAAGGCGCTAAATCTACAGAGCATTTACTACACAGGGCACAGCAGACAGTCAACGGCAGTCTCTTGTAATGTTTTTGCAGGCACATTCAACTGAAGTGTACCTGCCGCACATACAACATTCCTTACAGTACTGACGATACTACCGTTTAAAAAATACAATGGCATCGCCAGTATTTTGAAGCTTTAGTATCGCGATACTACCGTAGTACCGGTACACCGTGCAACCCTAAGTTTTTCAAATGATCTGCTCTAATGTTTTCTCAATGCACTGAGTGCAGTTTTTGGCCCAAATATTTGATTTACTTTAGGCGGCATATCTATTAGTGGGTCATACTGTACAACAGTATTGCAGGTCTCATGGGTGGGGTGCATGGAGCTGGCACGGTTAATCAAACAGGTCTGGCATCTCTATATGTCTGTTCGACTTCGCACTGATCCTGCTGTGAACCTACACTCCATCCCTGTTGCCAAAGACATTCATGCCAGCTTCCCTGCCAAGCAGCATCTCAGTACTATTTATAAATAAACACATGGGTGCCAGTGTGGATTTTATTCAGCAGACCTTAGAATGACACTTGCCTTTAGGTTACTAAGTCATTAGATTTAAAATGAGGTGAGCTGGCTTAAATGTTGAGTAGTCTCTTACATAAAGAGCATTGGCTGCATTGTTGAACAAATTGGCAGGCCTACGTGGAATTTGCGGCCACAGAAAATGGAACGCCGATCATTCGCAAAGTTCTACACGTTCTTTGCCCCTTGTGCATTTTAAAGTCCCGTTGAAACTGAAGTATTTGCAGATCTTTTTCTGTATTGTGATGTGTGAAACAACAGATTATTGAAAAAGAATAAAATGTAGCGCAGGGACTTGTTTCTATCTATCGGTTGTTGGATAGAGGCAGAACTGAATGCGAGCTAGGGCTTGCTTGCATAGACTTGTTAGGTAGTCAACTACTTCAACCACTAGTCTCTACTACTATTCTACTAGTCAACTACTTCAACTAGGCCTACTAGTCAGAAGCCATTGAGTACTTGAGCACGTACTGTAGTAACTATAACAAGCAACTTCAAGCCTGCATCCTTCACGTGTCAACAAACTTTTCTTAACGCAAACCAGAGAGCCATTACATGACCAAATAGTGTATGTGGCAACAGGACGATGACTATATAGGCTAATGAAGTGCATATAGTAAGAGAAAGATTTCATTTCTCTAGTGAACTAACAAACTTTGGACACTGAATGGCTTTTCTGAGGTAAATGCTACATGACATATTGTTTACAAGCATTCATTGATGTCGTTCCCACGTTGAAACACTGATTGAGCAATTATGAGATATGACCATTTCAGTAAGTTGTACTGTATCTTTCAACATACCTTCAGATGTTCTTTCATGTTTATTCTGTAACTAGTATTAAAGAGGAAGAGATGATCACGTTCACTCGCGCTCCGCGTTGCTGAATGAACTGAGGCGCCTGTACAGTGATCTGTTATTTAATGTTATTTAAGGCTAACTGTTCAAATGATTTTTTTTTAAATTCAGTATACACGCATTGTTTGAAGTCAAAGGTTATAATATTGTGTGCCAATTTACATGTTAGGTATATACATATAAGAGACAAAATGTAAAAAAAAAAATGTTATTGGTAACACAAACCACGAGTACTCAAGAAACTCCGGTATTGTTTTGACAAGTAACCTAGGAGAAATCAACGTCATGCAGCCATAATGCGAGCGTGCATATAGGGCTGCGTGATAAATTGCGATTTATCACACATTTTATGGCACGCATTTTGGCAAAGGCTGCGATTGTTTTATGCGCAGCTTGTCAGAGCTGTACGGCTCTGTGATCAGTAGTAAATGCTTCTCCATCTGAAAGCCAGAGGGCGCTCTCATGCAGAAACTCCAAATATGCCCTGCCACAGAAGATAACAAGTGTCATTCCAGGAAATCCATAGTCAGAATCCATTTAAAATGCATTAGCATTTGGAGTCAAACTTTATTGTCAAGCTGCGCATAAAAAAAATAATCGCAGCATTTGAGATCTCATAATCGCATTTAAGCATGATTTCAATTAGGGCTGGGCGATATATCGCATGCGATTGTCACGCGCATTTCGTCAGTAAAGCCGGTTCCCTGATTACCGCTAAATCGCCATCACCTGCTTTCAAATGGAGCGGCATTTAATAGACAGAGCCGTAGTTCACTGACAAGCGACGCAATATCGCGTTCATTATCGAAGGCGATTCATCTGCGAAAATGAACGCGATATTGCGTCGCTTGTCAGTGAACTACGGCTCTGTCTATTAAATGCCGCTCCATTTGAAAGCAGGTGATGGCGATTTAGCGGTAATCAGGGAACCGGCTTTACTGACGAAATGCGCGTGACAATTGCATGCGATATATCGCCCAGCCCTAATTTCAATATTATTTTTCGTATCCTGCGATAAATCGTGCAGCCCTACTTGCATGTCAGTTGTAAGAAAGGGGTTGTTTAAGTAGACTAAATAATTGGAGAATCTGACATACGACACCAGAAAGAAGTCAAGTTAAGACAGTGAATAAAAGTTATAAAGTCACAAAAATTGAAAACTGCATGGATGAGATGTTCACAATACGATCAAACATGCATTTTGAAAATAGGTGAATTGTCGTTTCATGCTGACTTTAAATATTTTAATTATGGTTTCAAATATCAATAAGAGTGTAATAGTCATCTCCATTTAACACAATTGAATTTTTAAAAGGATAGTTTACCCAAAATTTTCTGTTAAACACAAAAATATTCTGAAAAATATCCAAACAAAAGTTAATGGGGTCCAGTGTTCTTTTGGACTCCACTGACGTTCATTATATAGACAAAAACACTCTTATGTTTCTTTTATGCTCTATATTCATATTAATAATTTGTAATTCTGGTGTTAACGCATTATCTGTGTACATGGAACTTTTCATTGGAACATCTTGACATGTTACTTCAGATACTTTCCCAGATTGCAGGTCTGTTCGGACCATCAGAGAGTAAGAAAGAGATAGGTAGTGGGAGGGATGAGAGAAAAGTGGAAGACAAATTGACATTTGAAATTTTCCGTGCTCTGCAATAAGTCCCCCCCCCCCCCTCAAGAGTGTTACATAAGCAAAAAATGTCAACTAGAGACTGAGAGAGGAAAATTGTGTGCTGTTTTTTAATGATGAAGAGAGAACGTTGCAATGGATTATATTCAACAGTACAGTGTTGCTTTTACAGTACTGTAGCACTAAAGCTTGATGTTTACATTGGTCTTCTTCATTGATATTATTAAATTAGTATTCTGATTGTGTGATACTGATTGTAAATAGTCAGTGAGCACAATGAATGAGAATGAAGACCGCATACTTTCACACACTCTTACAAATTTAAATGTCTCACTAGTGAGGTCATGAGAAAATGGTTCTCTTCTCCATTTCTTTTTCACTCTCAATCATCTTATCCCCTTTTTTCCTCACTATTCCCCTCTCTCTTGCGATCTTGACATGCTTACTAAACAGGCAACTGAAGTCCCTCTCAAAGGTTTTGGCACTGGTCTTCAAATGGGCGGAAAGAGAAACACACTCTCACTGTCACAATTTCTCATCTTCACTCCATTATAGCATGTTTTGTGTTATTCTTCTTTCAGCGTCTCTCTTTCCCCAACGTCTCTTTTTTTGTCAGCTGACCCCTTTGCAAAGAGTTATGCAAATCAAAACAACTGTTTTCCTCTTATAGCCTCTCTCATGCTCTGTCTTTGAGGGGTGACAGTGTTTTTTACTTGTCAGTCCAGTGACTCTGTATAATTTAGCCTTTAAATATTTCAAAACAGATTTAGAAGGATCCAAGTGTTGCATTGATATTAAACTCTGCTGGTGGGAACCTAGATGAGAATTTAATAGAGTACTTGAACCTCACGTGAAGTACGTGAGAAATGATTCATGCATACCCTGCCATCTCCGTTACCCTCTCAGAGGGGACTGTGTGAATAAATGAATGAGAGAAAGAGAGGAAGTGATTCAAGTGGATTGGACAGAGGGGTCTCTGTTTTACATGGCTTTTGAGATGTTCCAAAATGGCAGCCTCTTTACATTTGCTTCTTGGCAACTTTGTGTGTGAGTGTCTGTTAGGGGTTGATGTGTGACTCGCATGTAATTTACAATGAAGAGGAATTAAACCATGGAAACTGAATTTCACAGTGTCAGTCAAATACTTTAAAGTGTATTGTTAAAGTTACTCAGTGGCTAAAATTTGACTTAATGTTGCTTGATTCTGCTTTGATACTGTTTCAATTTAAATGATGATCAGAATTTATTTGGCAAGTGTGCACATATCAAGAGCATATGCGTTTTGCATGCTTTGTTATATATGTTTTTTATATTAGTTTATTATATTTATTGTATTTCTTTAATAATTTAAAATACACTAACTTTCAAAAGTTTGGGGTTAGTAAGACATTTTAATAAGTTAATACTTTTATTCAGCAAGGAAGCATTAAATTGATTAAAAGTGACAGTAACGACATTTTGTAGTACTACAAAAGATTTTGTCACTTTAGATTAGGGTCCAATTCTCACTATTAACTATGACTTTTGCCTCAAACTTCTAATTACTGTTTATTAATAGTTAATAAAAGTTGAGGTATTGGGTAGGATTAAGGGATGTAGAATTTGGTCATGCAGAATAAGGCATTAATGTGCTTTATAAGTACTAATAAACAGTCAATAATATTGAAAATATATTTCAAAACACTGCTTCATGAAATTTCGAAGCTTTATGAATCTTTTGTTTTGAATCAGTGGTTCAGAATGTGTATCAAACTGCCAAAGTCACGTGAACCATTGAAATTTTGAAACGTTTCAAAACTCTTGACGTAACGAAGCCTCGTTTACTGAAATCACGTGACTTTGGCTGTTTGATACACGCTCCGAACCACTGATTTGAAACGCAAGATTCGTAAAGCTTCGAAGCTTCATGAAGCAGTGTTTTGAAATCGCCCATCATTAGATATTGTTGAAAAAAGTCATTATTTTTATTTTTGGGTGAACTAACCCTTTAAACCTAAAATGTTACCAAAATTTATATTTTATATTAATAGAAAGTTCTAAACAACAGCATTTATCAAAGAATCCTGAAAAAAAAAAAAAAAAAAAAAAAAAGAAGGAAAAAAAAAGGGGAAAAAAGAAAAGGTTTTAGATTTTCCACAAAAATATTAAGCAGCACAACTGTTTTCAACATTGATAATCAAGGCCCAGTTTCACAGACAGGGCTGGCTTTAGTAATTATTGTATTTAAGTAACTTTTATAAATATACCCTAGGAAAAAAAAACATTACTGTGTGCATTTTGAGGCAAAACATATGGCTCTGGCATATTTTATGATATGTCAGTGCAAGTTACTTTCAGTTAAAACAGCTCAAACATGCATTTTAGTCTAGGACTATCTTAAGCCTTGTCTGCGATACCTGGGGCAAATGTTTCTTGAGCACCAGATTAGCAGATTAGAATGATTTCTGAAGGATCATGTGACACTGAAGACTGGAGTAATGACTGCTGAAAATTCAGCTTTGCCATCACAGGAATAAATGACATTTTAAAATATATTAAAAAAGTTGTTATTTTAATTTGTAATAAAATTTCACAAAATTACTGTATTTTTGATTAAATAAATGAAGTCTTGGTGAGCATAAGACACTTATTTTAAAAACATTTAACAAATATCACTGACCCTAAACGTTTGGACAGTAGTATATATTTCATAATAAAATATTAGACAAGCAGGAATTTAAATTTCCATTTGTGTTCATATTTGAGGTGCTTTGCATTAGATTGGATCAAAAGGAAATGCCTCCAAAAGACAATCAATTAGGTCAGTGAGATTTTTTTTTTTTTTTTTTTTTTTTTTTTTTTCTCCAGTGTAAGGGGAATTCCCTATTGTGTGTTTATCTTTGTGCATTAAAGCTTACCCAGCTCTCTCTCCAGACTGACCAATGCATGTCTCAACCTACAGCCCTTAATCCTAATCTGAATCCCAATCCTGGCCCAAGCTCAGTGGGGTACATTAGTAAATCAGAGCTCCTAATCCAGCTACCACAAGCCGCTTTGGAAAGAAATCTGGGGCCTCACACACAGAAGTGTATAATTAAGCAGATTTGTCTGTGTGTGTGTGTGTGTGTGTGTGTGTGTGTGTGTGTGTGTGTGTGTGTGTGTGTGTGTGTGTGTGTGTGTGTGTGTGTGTGTGTGAGATAGAGTATATATTTTGTCTTTTGTTCTCTCTCTGCGTGACTGTGGAGTTGCTGAGTTTGTAGTATGGTAATAAGTGATTGCTTGTGAAGGTGTTCTTATACTGCTTGGATTTCTCACAAACTAAAACCTTACTGATTTCTCAGAGCACTAACCACACACAAGGATTTTAGGATGCTTAGCCCTGTAATGGAGAAGTGAATGAGATATGCTTAATTCAATATATTTTAAAATATAATTCATTTCTGTGATGCAAAGCTGAATTTTCAGCATCATTACTCTAGTCTTCAGTGTCACATGATCCTTCAGAAAGCATTCTAATATTCTGGTATGTGAAAACGGGAGTAGAAATGGAGAAATGAATTCCCAGTATTGGTAAATAAATTAATTGAACAAGCAGCAAAAATCAATTGAGTTATAATGTTGTGACCTAAATTTGTTTTTTTTGCTTTTTTCAGGCAGTTCATTTATCTCCAATTCTACTGGCACTAACTCCTCAGACTTGAATGGGGTGGGGCTTAAGCCTGCACTTCCTGGTGAGGCCACACCTATTGCCCAGGCCCACGTTCACTCTCGGAAACCACGAGCTGGAGAGGAGTCAGGCAGTGGTGGAGAAACCTCAACCAGTGCTGCGATGGACATCAGTGTTAACTCAGCTGAAAGGGAACACCTCATTGATCTGCCAATAGATGGCATAGCTGCCCGGCTGCCCACTCTGGCTGAACCCCGGACACTTGGCCTGTCCCAGCTAGACCTTAGCGAGGAGGGAATTGAGGACAGCGGCCCTCGCTGGAAGAGCGAGAAACTACAAGCAGATGGGACGTTGTTTGAGGTCACGATTCCTCCTACAGAGTTTACTGATTCCCAAGTAAAAGAAGTCATCACGGTGAATTTTTACAACCCTTCTCATGAACAGCACATTGTCCATGATCCTCCTGCTTGGTTTCAGGAGCTCCAGGGAGGAGATGCAACCTCCTGGACACTTTCTGATTTTTATGATTATCTGTCACCTGAATATTCTCCTACCGAAGTTTACCTAGAGGAGAGCCAACCAACGCCACCTAACATGGAAGATGAAAACGTTCCTCTCGTTGCCAGCAACACCAGAGTTTTTACCCCTGATGATAGTGGATCTGGAGAAACTTCACCTGGAGTATCAGTCGTGCTTAACAACTCTGGTTGTCTTCTTGGATTTGTGCGTATCAATAACACATGTGTCTCACCGTGCGACATCTTCACCAGTTACTGCTTCAATGGGGGACAGTGTTATGTGGTTGAGGGTATTGGTGCCTTTTGCCGGTAAGACGCACACATACAATGTGTAAATGCCCCTTCACAGCAAGAACAATAACTATAACAATAACTAGAAACATTCAGTTTTTTTATAAGCGGCTTTGCAGTTATGTCATCTGCCACTTTAAAGGGTTAGTTCATCCAAAAATGAAAATTCTGTCATTAATTACTCACCCTTATGTCGTTCCACACCGGTAAGACCTTCGTTCATCTTCGCAACACAAATTATTTAAGATATTTTGATGAAATCAAAGAGGTAAATGACTCGTCCATAGACAGCAATATAACCACCACTTTCAAGGTCCAGAAAGGTACTGAAGACATCGTTTTAACAGTCAACATGACTGCAGTGGTTCAACCTTAATTTTATGAAGCAACGAGAGTACTTTTTTTGTGTGCAAAAACAAACAAAAATAATGACTTTATTCAACAATATCTTCTCTTCTGTGTCATTCTCTTATGTTGTTTACGTCCAGCACATCCAGGTTCTATGTCAGAACACTGCCTCTTTATTGGCCGGCTCCAGCATCAGCATGACACACATGCGTTGTACTGCTCACATGTGCAGCTTTGGCCAATACTGAGCCGGAAGCCTTCACTGTGCTTACTGCGTCAACTGCGTAAGGATAATGACAGAGAAGAGAAGAGATTGTTGAATAAAGTCATTATTTTTGTTTTGTTTTTGTGCACAAAGTATTCTCGTCGCTTCATAAAATTGAGGTTGAACCACTGCAGTCACATTGACTGTTTTAACAACGTTTTTAGTACCTTTCTGGACCTTGAAAGTGGTGGTTATATTGCGGTCTATGGACAAGTCATATACCTCTCGGATTTCATCAAAAATATCTTTAATAATTTGTGTTGCTAAGATGAACAAACGGGTATGGAACAACATGAGTAATTAATGACAGAAATTTCATTTTTGGGTGAGCTAACCCTTTAAATACTCAAGCTCTTGAAAGTCCATTGGATTCTGGCTGTCAATGTTATTGTTTATCAGCTGGAAAAAAATGGTTTTGAAAGTGATTCTTTCCCCTGTGTTGTTATTGTTATAGCTGTGGTGTGCACTTCCCCATTCTCATAGGTTTAGAACGATTATTAAAACTTTATAGTTATAGTGATTGTCCTTCAAACGCTGATGAGTTTGAAGAGATGACTCAATCCTTTAGTTGTGTTCATGCATCTGTTCATGATGCGGGATTATGTTTGTTTTACATTTTCAAGAGAAGCTTAGTGCTGGTCTCTCAAATGTCCCAAAATCAATGTTGGGATTGAAGACTGATTTAGTCTCAATTGAAGGCATATCTTGGGAACAGTAGTAAAACAGCCTACCCTGAATGATCTTGAAACTGGGCCAAGCTCATGCAAGCATGTGGGTCTGGGCTAACCAGGTCATGCAAGCATTTTTACACTGTGCATCAGTTGCTATAGGGTTTAAAGGAAAGCTTTTAGGCCTTTTATCTAAATGCTCATTATACAATGCTGTGATCCTAATGTAACAACACCACTCTGACATTTTTATTATTGTGTATATGTATAACTTATTGGTTTTATGTATATAGTCAGACAGGCCACATCATTGTTTAAGTTCTCCAAGATGTTGCTGCGTGAACATGAAGGTGTCTCTATTGCTGTAGGTTGAGGAAATGTTTGGTTACAAAACTACAGCAACAGCACACTTATGTAACTTATTATTTTCCTTCCATCTGCTAGAAATATCAGTGATCATTAGCCGTTGCCTTAAACATGCTTGGTCCAGTACGTGTTGTGCGGTTGGGTAGAACAGAACCAGCTAGTTCTCCAGGTTTTTCATCAGTGTCCTTCAAAAGTCTATCTACCATTATTAAATACAAATATTTTATGAAATTCCAAGAATTAACATTAATGCTATTAACACTAATAATTTCAATAGTGTAATAATAACCTATTTTTTTCTGGTTTGACACACTGATATTTGATACTGATATACCTCATTCTTGACATGATTTGGGTTGAATTCCTGCATATACATTAAGAATGTTTAGCATTTATCTCACTCGCATTCAACTCCTAAAATTTGAGTACCACACTCTGAAATTTTCCAAGCCTGTCTTCGTGGCTTGGCAGCATGTCACTCTATATTAAACCAGCCTCCACTTCTGCCACAACCTTACTCTGAGGCCCATGCAGACCCTTATTAAACATTTGCTCAAAGGGATTTGGGTCAGAGCCCAGATCTGTGAATGTGTGTATTTCAGTTTAAGAGCTAAAGACCCCGTTTCAAGCTGGTGGTCTGAGCCATAATAGTGAGGTTTGGGGAATCTTATTTGTGTGTAGTGAAGCCTCAAGGCTAGATGATGTGATGTGTTAAACTGCTGTGTTATAGAGCATTTAGGGCACTAGCTTTACGCGGGATACTGCCCACACTCTTATATCCACAGCTTTAAAGTTTAAAATTAAATCAAAATCAATCTTTTCTTCCTTTCCTTATTGTAATGGATCAGTTCTCATTACTCCAAAGAAAAGAATAGTTTGACTTTGTAATCTTTACTTTAAAATAATCAAATATTTGCTTTTGTTTCATATTCATTTTATATTTATATATATTATATAATATAATAATAATAATAATAATATATATATATATATATATATATATATATATATATATATATATATATATATATATATATATATATATATATATATATATATAACAATAATAAAAATAAATTAAAAATCAAGATCAGTAATTAAGTAAAATGTCTATTTTCCATTTATTTGTAATAAGAATACATTAGGTATTGTTTAGTTATTTTTATTTTTATTTTTATAAATAAGATAAACGATTAGGAAAAAAAATCACTTTGTTCTTTATTTTATCTATTTTATTTTATTTATTTCATTGTTTTTATTACAAAGTAAAATGTATAAACAGATTTATTTACTAATCTATTTTAATTAATTTTTATTTTATTTTTAATTTAATGAAAATGTTTAAATGATTAGATAAAATAGTCTTTTTTTTTTTTTTTAGCAAACTCCCATTCAGTCTGGGTCCATTCTAGTATGTAATGGCAACTTTCAATCAGATTTTGGTGTGTGGCACATGCCTCGGGGCTGTCTTGTTGATCGATGAGAGAAAGCGTGACAGGGTGCTGTCTACACTAATGGGGTCAGTGCTATTAGAAACGTCCAGGTTTCCATCTGTAGGGCATGTAAAGAATGACCTATTAGATGAACATACAATTTGAGGGGATCCAGAGGGTGGTGGGGGTTTAATTATTTGCTGATATGTGTGTATTTGCTGAAATGGTAAATGTTTCTGTTTAGACCATAAAACTGAGTTTAAAATTGATCTCTTTTGGCTAAAGAGTAAACATGGTCTACATACACACTGACCAATGATTTCCTCTGCAGTATTGATGGGCCTTTCACTCATTACAAAATTTACCCATAGGCTACTGCGTGTAAGTGTATATCTGTGGTTTGTGCTTGACCAGAATATTGCATGTTTGTTAGTCTGACATTTATGACATGATTTGGCTTAATTTCTAGCTATTTTCGAGCAAAAACATGCAATATCACATCTATAATGTAATTTACTCAATAGAGACTTTATTGAACTGTCATATAAAATCCATATCACACTTTTTTTTTTTTTTTCTTCTTTTTTTTTGGAGTATCAACATGGCTGCAATTTACCTGCCAGCTTCTGTCTCAACTGACAAACCATATGGGCTAATATAACAGATCAAGCATCTTCAATAAGATATTGAATCTCTCAGACACCATAACTGACAACACTTTTATAATTTTGTAAATGAGATCATTTGGAAATCTATTTTAGTAGCTGTGAAGGTGCTTTATTCTCTGTGGGACCAGCACAAATAGAGCAGCACATACACATCCTTGACAGGGCCATCTGTCCAGTCATGCAGCTGTATGCTCTGTAGGACTAACCTTGCAGAAGAATCATTTTAAAGATAAATGGGTCAACAGGCCACATAACCCTCACAGCACACTTATAGTGAACAAGGATACGTAAATCTATATTATTTATCTCCCTTTCTTGTGTTTGTCATGGCCAGTTTGTTGAAATGTCTAGTTAAGATCACACACAGTTATGACAACTTGTCCTTTATATTAACGCACACACTCCCCTTGGAAAAATCACTTCAAGATTTCAATTTTCCATCAAAAACCGAAGATTTCAATATGAACTCATCACATAACATTATATAGCCATTTTATTTCTCCTAAGGAATATTAGGAGGAACAAACATGCTCTCCTGTGCTATAAAAAGCAACATTTGAGTAATACAATTAAATTAAATGATTATTTAATCAAATAATTCTCAGTCTAGTTTCTATTATATTTAATTTCCGTTCAATTTCTATTGCAGTCCAAAATTTTTGACCAGATTTCCTTCTGTGTTCATATAGAATGCATTGTCTCAAATTCTGTTTATAGACTGTTATTTCATGTGAAAGATGTTGTATACGTTGCATAGCTTTCTCTTTCTTTCTAACATCTCTCTTGTTTTGCAGGTGTAACATTCAGGAGTATATATGGAACAAGGGTTCCAGGTGTGAGTCGGTTATTTCAGACTTCCAAGTGATGTGTATAGCAGTGGGTGGGGCTGCCATCATGTTGCTCCTCCTCTTCATGGTTATAGTCTTTTTCTCCAAGAGGCTGCACGTGCTTAAGACTGAAAACCGACGTCTTCGCAAGCATGGGTAAAATTACATGTAAACTCGCACTCCTTAGGACACTTCCTTAGTCTTATGAGTCTTAGTTTCATAATTGATGGTTTAAAGAGGACCTATTATGCCCCTTTTCACAAGATGTAATATAAGTCTCTGGTGTCTCCAGAATGTGTCTGTGAAGTTTCAGCTCAAAATACCCCACAGATCATTTATTATAGCTTGTCAAATGTGCCCCTTTTTGGGTGTGAGAGGGCCGAGCTTTAACCGCTCGCACTTTGGATACTCAACAACAACAAAGCTGGAGAATCTCACACAGCCAAAATGATGTTTGTCATTTTTTTTGTCATTGTTCAAACCAGAGTTGGACACTGATGGAAAGACTCAGGAAGAAGTTACAACTTTTGGTCCCACTTTATATTAAGTGGCCTTAACTACTATGTATTTACATCAAAAAATAAGTACATTGTACTTATTGGGTTCATATTGAATTGCAAAACACTTTTTCTGCTATTGAATTGGGATACGGGTAAGTTTAGGTGGTATGGGTAGGTTTAAGGGTAGGGGTAAGGTGTAAGGGATGGGTCAACAGTGTAATTATAAATGTAATTACAGAAATTAATTACAGATGTAATTACATGCAGGTGTTTTTCAAATATAAGTACAATATAAAAACATGTATGTACACAATAAGTGCATTGTATCAAATCATTAATTTAAATGTAAGTACATAGTAGTTAAGGCCACTTAATATAAAGTGGGACCCAACTTTTAGAATGCGACTGGATGTTTCTGAATGGATAATGGATAAATTTATGTAGTTTATTTCTGTAGGAGTTGATTCAACACATTAACTAGCATACCGTCGTGTTAAAGGAGTTCACTTTCAAATGAAAATTAGCTCAAGCTTTACTCTCCTTCAAGCCATCCTACGCCTTACCCTTTTAAACTTACAGAAAAAAAACGGAACTGGCATCGCGTCAGTTCCGTAAGTTGAAATGGGGAGGGCGTAGGACGTACAGCGGAAGCTTTTTGAAGAATACAGAAGGTGGTCTGGCGGAAGCTAGATGTTTTACTTCATAACTTGTTTTTTTTACACAAACGCATTGCTTCACTTCAGAAGGCTTTTATTAACCTTCGGGAGCCGTGTGGAATATGTTTATGATGGATGGAGACACTTTCTTCAGCTCATACTCGTTTGGTAACGCATACTGCAATTATAAAGCTTGGATGCGTCAGGATATTTATTAATATTTTTACGATTGTGTTCATCAGAAAGAAGAAAGTCCTATACACCTAGCAAGACTTGAGAGTGAGTAAAGCTTGGGGTAATTTTCATTTGAAAGTGAAATAATCCTTTAATCATTTGTGCAAATCCAGCATTGAACTGACCCTTGTTTGTGAAGCAGTCTGGTGTAAAAGTATTTGTGCAAATATGACTCTTTACCGACTTTCTTTTGCACATTTCCTTCATAATTGAAATTCAACCATGGTGTCCTCAGTGGCTCAGATGCAGAGAGTCTATGGAGACTCTTATGTTCATTGGTACATCCAATAACTGAACATTTGTAATGTTTTATTGGTGCAGACATTGTATATCTCCAGCTGCTACAGCAAGTAAACAGAAATGGCGGACTGTGCTGCAGATCTCTCAGGGGGGTATCTATGCTAACAGGGCAAAAAAAGGAGTGGTTGAATTTTAACCATTATAGGCTGGTTGTTTACACACTGTGGACACACATCAGTGTTCAAACACCTTTATAAAAGTGAATTTTGCATAATAGGTCCTCTTTAAATATCACTTGATTGAGCTGAATACATTTTGGCACATACACACTGGAGTACAATAAAATGTACAGTGTTAATATGGGATTTGAACACAATGATATCACCCTTCTATCCTAAAAGTAGGCCAATCTGACAGTGCAACACAAGTGTGTGTGTGTGACTGAGAGGGTGACCTATATACTGTGCAGCCAAAGGCATTTAAACAGTCCAAGAGAGGGGTGAGATGGAGAGCAGAGGAGTGGAAGAGAAGAGAGGATAAAGGGAGAGGAGATAAAGGGAAGGGAGCATTGTGATATAGACAGGATGACAACAGTGAAAAGTCTAAGTTTGAGTTCCAATCTGCTGCAGGTAATATCTGTGTGCATGTGTGCTTGCTTGCATACAGTGTGTAGCAGAAACAACATGAGATTTTAATCCAGTGCATTAAATATAGCAAAAATGTCCAAGTTAAAGACCCTATGGAATTACAATCAAAGTTTTGCTTGTAGCTCGTTTGTTTGCTTTGAGGGCATCTATGTACTGAGTTTGCTTGAGAAAATTGTCACAGCTACTTTTATACGCCTGTCAATAAAAGATAAGCTAACCAGCCAAATCTTTCAGAAAGAAGAAAGTCAAATACACCTAAGATGGCTTGAGAGCAGGAATACACTTTTACTGTATTTTTGATCAAGTAAATGCAGTTTTGGTGGGTATAAGATTCTTAAAAAAATTTAAAACCAACCACAAACTTTTTAACAGTCGTGTATATCAACACAGGAAAGAAAGTCTGTGCTTAACAAAAGCATTTAATTAGATCTTTAATGGTCGTATCTCCCCAAATTAAGCTCTCGTTTAATTGATCAATCTATTTTATTATCTCTTGTTCTCTCTCTTTATCTTTCAGTAAATGCCGTCCAAAGTCGGAGCAGCACATCGATAACTTCTCGCTGTCCACCGTCGCAGAGGGCTCTCAGGCAAATGTAAGGAAACTGTGTGACACCCCGACTAACCTCCCCCATGCCCGTGCTTTGGCTTACTATGATAACATTATGTGTCAGGTAACTTCCTCTCCTGTCTTCCCTGCTGTTTTCCACTCTGCATGAGAAAATGCTCACTCTGTCTCTGTTGATTTAGGAGGTATACTTATTGTTTTACTCTTTTCTTTGTGTGGGAGATCTTTCTTTTCCATTCTTTTCTTCATCATTAAGATAATGATAAATAGAGATACCATCTTCTTCCTCCCTATCTCTTTGCCCCCTGAGGCCATGTGAAGTACTACAGCTGGATTATTTTATGCGTTTCCAAACATACTGATCATATTAGCGGTTGTGTAGTGTGGTTGGGCAATCAATGCAATGATTGTCAAATGGTTAAAACTAAATTGGAGTTTTAGTCCTAACTGTTTTTTTTTTTTTTTTTTTTTTTACAAGATACAATTAATATAATGGAATACCTGCTGAGGCTGATGTCGATTTAATTAAGAGGACATGATAACAAAGTATTAGAAGTGTGTCAGTAGAGTAATCCTCTCTCGCCACCCCACTCCTTAGAAAACCATGAGCAGATACACGTGGGAATATAAACCCAATGAGGATCCCTGCAGTGAGGTAAGATGACTCGAACTGACCTCCTCCCCGTGTGCTTTGAAGCCCTGCTGATTCAAATAAAGCGCTTTAATCCTGTCGCTTCATTATTACTCACCTTGAAAAGTCTACTATCATAGTTAAAACACTTCTCTTTTTCTCTCTCTCCCTCTCTCTCTTCCTGAGAAATGATATAGAAAAGCAATAAAATTTAGTGGATAAAAATAGAGTAAAAATGTCCTCACCGTAGTTGGTATTGTGACTTTTTAGTGTGAGAACTTGATTACTATAGCTTAACTTCATCTTGTTAGCCAGCGTAGTGTCACTGTGTCAACTGTTTAACTTCTCGCGTCATCCAAAGCACTAACAACATAGTGACCTTGTTAAAATTTGTTTTGACTACCCTACTTGTACTTCTGGGTGCACAAACCATGTAATGTCTATACCATTTTTGTTGTTGTTGTTTTTTGTACCATCTGAACTATTTAATTGTGTGTGCTTATTTTGCTTGTAGATTACCTTTGTCGTCATGTAATGCCCTGTTAATCTTTAAAAAACACAGTTAATTTAATAACTTGAACTCAGGGTTTCTACACAGTTTACTAGTCTATTCAGTTAAAATAATACATTTCTAAAAATAAATTTGTAAAACATGACTGAATGAATTCCAGGTTCACATTTTCATTATGCTGAACTATTTCTTTATAATAACTTTTGAACTTCACTAAACAAATGTTTACTTAAATGCCACTCAGACCAGCAATGGATAAAAGAGCAGACTGTAAATCAGACTGTACTTTGCTGTTTGGTGATCATACAAAATCAAACCACATTTACAGTATCAAACTGATGTGTCAGATGTGAATATATGCAGGTTATAAAGCATTTTAGGTTTCTTCTCATCATATAAGTGCATGTTTATCACTTTGAGAGAACCATTGAGGAAAAAAAAGAGAAAATTAAAATATTTATAGATTAATGTACTGTATACCAAATATAATGCTAAATATAATGCTGAATGAACCATTTGTTAAATATGGTCTGAAAAATCTACTGAGAGGTTGAGAAATTTGAGTCTGGAAAAGTATAGAATTTTGAAATGGAAAAATATGTAGGAACCCTGTGATCTTTAGAAAATCTGTAAATGAAAATCATTTAATACTGTACATTATAATGTTGTGTATCTTCACATTTGTAGCATCCCAGGCATATGGAAGCCCATTTCTACTACATAATAAAAAAGACAGAGTCATAATTTTGGGATTAAAAAAACATTATGGAATTTTAAAATTATGGAATACTAAGTCATTATGAGAGTCGAAATAAGATAAAAAATGATGCCTAAATTCACTTGTACTTGTAAAACAATTGATTTTCAATTTGTACCGTGGTATTTTAACTTCTATTTTGAGAAAGAAGTAAAATAGTTGGAATTAAAACCTGGAAATATTTAGTAGTTTATCAAAACTGTAATTTTAAAATCAGTGTAAAATCAGTGTATTCTCAATAGTAATATACAAAAATAACTGTCTTTTTGATATCATGGGCTTTTCACACTCCCGCCCTATTCGGACGGGATTAGTTTTACGTGGGGAGGTGGAGTAAAGTAATTTTACCTCAGGATGTCTGTAATATTAATTGGCCAATTTGCACGGGACAAGACATCTCAGTAAAACTAGCAGAAGTGGGAGGGGTAACTTGATTTACGCACTGCCGTCACCTCCCTGATGTGGGTATACGTTGCTTCCTGATACAATGTGTGAAAACACATATAATCTAAATATATAAACTATGAATAACAGTTAGGTCCGATTTATTAATTAAATTGTCCCACCACCTACAACACATGAATGTTTCTTTAAGTGCTTCCATGCTTGAAAAATGCGCAGAAAACGTACTCGGTTACTAACGTAACCTCGGTTCCCTGAGATACGGAACGAGTACTGCGAATGGGGAAAGGTCTCCCTTTTTCCCCACTGCTGAAGCCTTTTTCAACAACTTGTCTATGAGTGAACCAATGACGGCGCGGCATAGCTGCGCGGCCTATGGCGACAAAGCGCGCGAATATTCCCGCCGAAATGGGCGGGGTTAGGGGCTATATAAGCAGGCGTTTTGCCATAGGATTTCAGTGTAATTGACTGAAGTGACGACCCTGAAGCCGCAGCCTCGTGGCACGGCAAGTGACGCAGTACTCGTTCCGTATCTCAGGGAACCAAGGTTACGTTAGTAACCAAGTACGTTCCCTTTCGATACTTCACTCGTACTGCGTATGGGGAACGAATTCAACCACGCCGTGCCACGGCTGGGAACGATATAGCCTGAAATTGGACACATGGGAGTGGGTCCAAAAGACAAGCGAGAAGGCAAAGCCTTAATCGAACCCTAGTTACACTTAAGGAAATAATTCCTGGGGTTGTGTGAGGCGGAACTCGCCAGAGGCCGCTTAATCACACTGAAAGAACCCGAGCTTGCAAGGTCGGGACATCGAGATGATAGAATCTGACAAAAGTGGACGGCGAAGACCAGCCGGCCGCCTCACAGATGTCTTGAATGGAAACTCCGTTGGACCAAGCCCACGAGGAAGCCATTCCTCTAGTGGAGTGGGCCCTGACTCCTATGGGGCAGTCTGCACCCAGTGAGGAGTAGCACAGGTTAATAGCGTCCACTATCCAACGGGAAAGGCGCTGTTTTGAGACCGGAGACCCTTTGGTGCGGCCACCAAAACAAACAAAGAGCTGATCCGACTGCCTGAAAGGCTGCGATCGCTCCACATAGGTCCTCAATGCCCTGACTGGGCAGAGTAGCTCTAGCTCTCGTTCATCCGCCGAGGGAGGAAGAGCAGAAAGCGAGATGACCTGAGCTCTAAACGGGGTTGAGAGCACCTTAGGAACGTAGCCATGCCTAGGTTTCAGAACGACCTTCGAAGTCTCCAGGCCCAAATTCAAGGCATGCAGGGCTCACAGAGAGGGCCTGCAAATCGCCAACGCGCTTAACCGATGCCAGTGCTAACAGCAGAGCGGTCTTTAGCGTTAGGGGCCTGAGATCGGCTGAACCCATTGGCTCAAAGGGGGCTCCCTTTAAGGCCCTGAGGACCAGCGAGAGGTCCCAAGTGGGAACGGTGAGGGGGCGAGGAGGATTCAATCGCCTAGCACTCCTCAGGAAACGGATTATAAGGCCGTTACGTCCCACTGATTGGCCAGCAATGGGAGCATGGAACGCCGCAATGGCTGCTACGTAAACCTTAAAAGTAGAAAGGGGGGGCCCCATTTCCAAGCGTTCTTGGAGGAAAGACAGTATGAAGGATACGTCACTCTCCACAGGGTCTATGTTGCGTGAGGAACACCAATCAACAAAGACAGACCATTTCTGGTCATAGAGGCGTCTCGTGGATGGGGCTCTAGCCTGAGAAATGGTATTTAGGACGTCCCCGGGGAGGCTGGTCGGCTCCCATCGAGGGACCAGAGGTGCAGAGCCCAAAGCTCCGGCTGTGGGTGCCAGATCATTCTGTTTGCCTGAGAGAGGAGGTCCCGTCTCAGGGGAATCGGCCACGGGGCTCTCAGGGAGAGCTTGAACAGCTCCGAGGACCAAACCTGGTTCCTCCAGAGCGGGACCACCAGAAGGACTCTGTCTTGGTCTTCTCTGATGCGCCTGATGACCTGAGGGATCAGTGCGATCGGAGGGAAGGCGTAAAGGAGCGTGCTTGGGCCATGTATGGGCCAGAGCATCGACTTCCTTCGAGAAAAATGTTGGGCAATGAGAGTTGTCTTCTGAGGCGAAGAGGTCTATCTCTGCCCTCCCGAAGAACTCCCAAATCTTGAGGACCACTTGGGGGTGGAGCATCCACTCGTCAGAGGGGATGTTGCTCCGTGACAACATGTCTGCGCCCAGATTGTTCCTGCCAGGAACATGAGTCGCTCTGAGCGACTGAAGCCTCGGAAGAGCCCATTCCAGAAGACGTTTCGCCAGAGCGCATAAGCGGCTGGACGAGAGACCGCCCTGGTGGTTTAAATATGACACCACTGTCATACTGTCCGATCGGACTAGAACATGACGTCCTGTCAAGTGAGCCTGAAAAGACTGAAGGGCCTTCATCACTGCTAGCATCTCTAGACAGTTGATGTGTAGACGACTTTCCTCGTGACTCCACGAGCCGAAGGCCGGTCTGCCCTCGCACACAGCGCCCCAACCCGAGTTGGAAGCGTCCGTTGAGAGCACCGTCCTTCGTGAGACCGCCTGTAAGGGTACTCCGCGCTTGAACCACATAGGGTCCATCCAAGGTTTCAGGGCTAGAAGACAGGCCTGATTGACTTTGAGACATAAGCGGCCGTGCCGCCAGGCGCTGGGAGGAACCCGGAACTTCAACCAGTACTGAAGAGGCCGCATCCGAAGAAGGCCGAGCTGCAGCACCGGGGAGGCGGAAGCCATCAGCCCTAGTAGCCTCTGGAAAAACTTCAGAGGGAGACAGGCTTTGTTCTTGATTGAGGCCGTGAGCTGCTGAATCGCTAGAGCATGCTCCGGCGAGACTACTGCCGTCATGCGGACTGAGTCGAAAACTGCCCCCAGAAACGAGATTCGCTGGGTGGGACACAGCGAGCTCTTGGCTAAGTTGACCCTGAGACCCAGACATTGTAAATGGCTGAGGAGCACGGATCTGTGGTGTTCCAGCTCGGTTCGCGAATGGGCTAGAATGAGCCAGTCGTCGAGATAATTTAGGACCCGGATTCCCATTTGCCTCAGAGGGGAAAGCGCCGCGTCCATGCACTTGGTGAAAGTGCGAGGAGCCAGAGACAGCCCGAAGGGCAGGACCGTATATTGGTACGCCACTCCCTCGTATGCGAATCTCAAGAATCGTCTGTGACGGGGGGCTATCTGGATGTGAAAATACGCATCCTTCAGGTCCAGCGAGCAGAACCAGTCCTCGGGGCAAATGTGCGTGAGGATCTGTTTCAGCGTCAGCATTTTGAACTTCCGTCTCATGAGGGAGTGATTCAAAAGTCTGAGGTCTAGAATGGGTCTGAGACCACCATCCTTCTTGGGGACCAGAAAGTAGCGGCTGTAAAAGCCTGACTCGCTCTCTGTCGGGGAAACTATTTCCACAGCTCCCTTTCTTAGCAACGTCATGACTTCGGTTCGGAGGACATGCGCGTCGTCCGGATTGACCGAGGTTTGAAGCACCCCGCCGAAGCGAGGGGGCCGTCGTGCAAACTGGAGCGAGTAGCCCTGGGTTACGATCCCCATAACCCATTCTGACACATCGGGGATGGCCTGCCAGGCCTCGGCCCGAGTGGCAAGGGGTTGAATGATATCGGGCGACAGACCGCCGTTGAGGGGGTCGTACACCGAGAGAGGTGGAAGAGGAAATTTGCTCTTTTTTTTTTTTGATGAGGTAAAATATTGTTCGCCGTGAAAACGGCGTTTAGGGTGGGCGCAACAGGTGTGGGCCCAGCTGTCACTTGGAGCATGTTTCCCACGCCCGGAATTAAACGAGGCGGAGGGGAAATTACTCTTGGGAGCTTTTGGGGCTGTCCGGTCGCAACGGGACGATTCCCCCATCCTCTTCCTTCCTGACGAATCAGGACGACTTCGGAGGCACCGGGTCCAGCACAATCTTGGGCCGGGGTCCCTGGCATCTCGGGAAGGGAGGGCGCTTCGCAGGGCGCGAGCGCTGGCGGTGCTCCTTGGGTGGCGCTGCCTGTGTTGCGGGTGGAGCTGGCTTGTTCTGCTGAGCCGGCGCAGTCCTGGGGCGGCTGGACGCAGAAGCAGAGCTGGAGCGCTTAGGCAAGAAATGCCTCATAGCCTGAGATGATTTCTGCGCAGCAGTAAAGCGCTCGGTGAAGCCGTCCACTGCAGGCCCGAAGAGACCAGAGGGAGAGACCGGGGCGTCTAGGAAGGCCGTCTTGTCCAGGTCCTTGATCTCCGTAAGGTTGAGCCACAGGTGGCGCTCCAAAACTACCAGGCTGGCCATGGAACGCCCGATGGCCTGGGCCGTGGCCTTCGTGGCTCGCAGGGCAAGGTCGGTGGCGCTGCGAAGATCCTTGAAAGCCGGCGCATCAATTCCAGACTCGTCCAGCGAGCGGAGGAGTTTGGCCTGGAAGACCTGGGGGCATGGGTCTTGGGGCTTGCCCAGGCAGGCGACGCACTCGCTGTGTCCGTCGCTATCGTGCGGGGGGCCCTGCACGTAGCACATGAGTGACGGGGCATCGGGAGATGCCAGTGCCGTGAAAACGGCAGTTGGGTGGCTCTTTGTAGAGCGGCGAGGGCCGCGGAAGCTCTTAGAAGCGGTGAAAACTGAAACTGAAATATGGCCATTGTATGAAGCGCGGAGGCAGCCTGGCCCGCCGAGGTGTAAGCCCGTCCAGCCAAAGTAGAGGTGGTCCGACAGGGCTTGGAAGGAAGGGCCCTCTTGGTCTTCCATCCCACAGCCGCGGGAGGGCAGAGGTGAGCAGCCACCGCTTCGTCTAGGGGTGGCAGGTGCTCGTATTCCTTCTCTTCGGCGCCATCGACGGCGGTGAGGGCGGAGCGGTGCGTTGTATGAAGGCGGGCGGAATACGAAGCGCGCCACGACTTCGTGAGCTCCTCGTGGACCTCGGGGAAAAAGGGCGCTGAGCGCTGGCGAGGTGCTTGGTGGCGGCCTGGCAGGAACCACTCGTCCAGGCGGCTGCGAGACGGCTCCTCTGGAGGGGCCCACTCGAGGTCCAGCTCTTCCACGGCTCTGGACAGGATGCGGAATAGTTCATGCCCTGGCCGTGCTCAATGGGCTCCAAGGGAGGCGGGGGAGCGGGGTCATCCGGCTCACCAACCCATGCTTCCGCTTCGGAAGCCGCAAGTGACATGGAGTCATCCTGCTCGTCGTCTGTTCCTCCGAATGAGACGAGGTCACTTGCTTCGGCAGAGGGACGCTGCTCAGGGCGAGAGAACAGAACGGGAGAGAGTTCCCTCGGAGGAGAGGGCGAGGCACGCGGGGGCTGGGCCGGCGTGAGCTCGCCTAACTCCGGGCGCTGAGTCGCTCTACCCCGCTGTCTCTTCCTGGCCGGTTCGCGGGAGGAAGGAGACGGGAGGGCGCGAGCGGCGAGATCGCCCTCCGTGAAGAAGGCGACCCGCAAGCGCAGGGAACTGAGACTCATGCACTCACAGTGCGGGCATGAGTCTCCAGCAAGCGCGCCGTCCGCATGGGGCTTGCCCAGGCAGGCGACGCACTCGCTGTGTCCGTCGCTATCGTGCGGGGGGCCCTGCACGTAGCACATGAGTGACGGGGCATCGGGAGATGCCAGTGCCGTGAAAACGGCAGTTGGGTGGCTCTTTGTAGAGCGGCGAGGGCCGCGGAAGCTCTTAGAAGCGGTGAAAACTGCTGTGGAAACGCTCTTTTAGAGCGGCGTTAAGCCGCGGGTGAAGCTCTCAGGCGGCGCGCCGGATGGCGGCAGGGGACGCACAGGAAGCGGCCGGGAGCGGGAAGCAGGAGGCGGCGGCTAGACGACGGCGCTGCAGCTGCAGTCAGTGAAGGCGCCGGCGCTGTCCTCGTCCGGCGAATCCAGGCGAGTCCGCTGCGGGAGCCTCTTCAGACGGCGGCGAGAGCTGTCAGGAAGGCGGCGAGCTTCTTCGGCTTCAGGCGGAGATCAGCGAATAGAAGTAGAGGTCGTCGCTGAAGGAGAAAACACTGAAATCCTATGGCGAAACGCCTGCTTATATAGCCCCTAACCCCGCCCATTTCGGCGGGAATATTCGCGCGCTTTGTCGCCATAGGCCGCGCAGCTATGCCGCGCCGTCATTGGTTCAACAACTTGTCTATGAGTGAACCAATGACGATGCAGTTACACTGCGTTATTGAAAAAGGCTTCAGCAGCGGGGAAAAAGGGAGACCTTTCCCCATACGCAGTACGAGTGAAGTATCGAAAGGGGAACTACTTTTAAACAGGAAATGACTAAATTTTACCGTACATATTTACAGCGGGTCTATTCAAACTGGATTAGTATTACCTGATGTAATTTTTCCGGACCTTTTTACAGAAGGTAGAAGTCGCTGTAATCTTTACTGACATTGTCCGTAATGATTACCGAGATGGCACATTCAGATGGGACTAAAATCACTGAGAAGCTCTGGTAATAATTAGTTTACACTAATTATAAACTAATCCCGTCCGAATAGGACTTTAAAATTGTTAGTTAACCCTGCGTCATTCTAAACCCCAGGTAAACGGAATCCTGGGTTATCTTCACATTTTCACACAACTCGTAATTTACATTTAATCCTGGAAATTCATAAGATGACTTCACACTGTACATCTCTAAACATTCTTATTTGCAGAGGTGTAAAGAATACCTGAAAACCATACTTGAGTAAAAGTATAGATACCTTTCAGCGAAAATTACTCCATTACAAGTTACTAGTCCTCAACAGTGTTGGGTAAGTTACTCAAAAAAAGTAATCCACTACAAATGACTACATTAAAAATTGTAATTTGATTACATTACTGATTACTGCATGTAAAAAGTAATTAGATTACTTTACAATAGCAGATAAATAATTTAACGTTAAGTAAAATTAAACAGTCAAAGTCTACTTGCACTGGATGTACTGGTTTTGGCCTTATCAACGGCTGCAGTCATGACCTCATCTACTAAATAAAACACCTGCGATTCAGCAACTTCCTGCTAATGCACTCACATTCATGTAAAGTAGCTTTGTTGACAAGTTTGGGTGAGTAAGAGCAAAATGCACAAGATATAGTACCTTTAATGCCCTGTAGATGGTGATATCACTTCTTTATAGCAGAAACAAACTACTGCAGAAAAAGTTAGGTGCCATGCAAAATGTACCATGTGTAATTGCATTACTCATCACAAATGTATTGGAGTAAAAAGTACATTTCTTCAAAAATGTAGTCAAGTAGAGAAGAAAAGTTGCTAATATCTTTCAGATGTTACTACAAAGTACCCAAAAAGATACTTAAGTACAGTAACTAATTACATTTACTCAAATACTTTACACCACTGCTTATATTTGCATATTTGCGGTGTCAGTGCCATTGATTGGATGAACACAGCACACAAACCTGTTTACATATTCATATTATACATTGCTGACTGTACCATTAATTTCTTCCTGAATGGACTTTTCAGACTATAGACATAAGACTAAAACTCTTCTCAACTCCAATTTACACCTTTTCTTTCACCATTTGATATTTTCAACATCAGTAGCTGGAACTACTGTACTTTTCATACAACACGCTGTGTTTTTGTGACCGTCCAAAGTCACGTGAATATGAGAAAGACGATTGGGTGTTTGTTCCTAGGCATCTACTGTAGCTATAACATTCTAACACCGCACCATTTCTCACTGTACATGTTTGGCACCGCAATGCAGAAAAAAAATCAAAAGCAGTGCTAACCTCTGATTCTAAATGACAAGTGTGAAACGTTCCTCTATACCTAGGGTTAAAAGTTGTGTTGAATTACAAAAAATCCAGTGTTTATAAGCGCAGTGTGAAAAGCCCTGTTTAAACTTTCTGTTTTGGTTACAAGAGTACAAGCTCTGTGCTCCCATCTTTTTGTAACCTTTCAGAGTAGACTGTCATGAATAAATGTTCCACAGACTAGCGTGTAACATTTGATCTTTAAAGGAGGGCCAAAAAGTGGTCTGTCTTCTATATTCACCCACTCAGAGACCTATTGCCCTGCAGTACCTGGTAAACCTTGAACTTGTCAGACCCTGTTCTCTAGTACTTTGATTTAGGTCTTTTATTTGTTCTGAACTGAAAAAAAAAAACTAGTCTAGTCACTGATCTTTCTTTTTGATAATTTTTTTTTTATTATTATTGCCTTGACTTTTTTTTTTATTCACCTTCTGTCGGCCCAGTCCCCCAGTGATTTCATAGTGAAAGAGACTTTTTTTTATGATTAAAAGAGAGTTTGACAGCTTCACTGTGCAACAGGGAGGAGAAATAGAGCAAAACTGAGATGAGACAAGAAATGAGGGATGATTGATGACAGACCATAGACAAAAGAGCCATGAAAATATTCCTAGGTGACTTTATTTACTTGTGAGTTGTTTACTTGTCTTTCCACCTCCTGGGAGAATTTATTTTACTTTTTTTTTTCATCATCTCTCGCGAGAATGAGTATTTGCACGCAGCAGCATGAATAAAGTCTTCTTTTGTTTCCTTTGTGGTTTCATAAGGGATATCACAGGTAGCAAGTTACAAAACATGTTTTGAAAAAGCTTTGCTTTTAATGGACTTGTTTTAATGCCTAGCATTAGTAAATCAGAGACTCACACTCACAGCAGTAAACATTGCTTTGAAAACACCATTTTAACAAGTATTGCTTTACAATGCCTTATGAATAAGCAAGGTTTACTGTTCCTGGCATATTATCCAGTTAATGTAACCACTATGCTTATAGTGTGTTAATAATGTCTCTTGGTAAATGGTATAAACTGTAGATATCCCTTGAAATTCCTGGTCGTGGATTAGTTTATGCTCTGAAGTTTAGCATTTCCTCCTCCAAGCTGTGTAGAAAAAACTGAATTCAGATCCATGCACTTACTCATGAACCCCAGAAAATTTTGTTTGTTATGGTTCTCCAGGGCCTTGTTTACAGCTAGTATTAACATCCGGTGATCCGACAAATCCGTTGGAGTGATCAAACCTCAATGCATTCCAAAGATGCACATCTTCAAATGTGTGGCATCCCAGACATATGGAAGCACCTTTCTGCCACATAAGAGAAAAAAATCATGCTTTGGTGAATCATAATTGATACAAAGGCATAAAAAGAGAAAAATTTAAATTGACAAGTTCATAATCATAAATTTGACGTAATTATGAGATTCAAAGTCTATTATGACAGATGAAATTGAGATACTAAGGCCTTTTTTACACCTGTTATTAAGATGCTTTTTGGTCGATCGGATCACAAGTAGACGAGGGAAACTTATTTATACCATTTATACCATTTATACCTGATATTTTAATCCGTCTCTTTTGTCCACTTCTGACTACTTCTGTCCTAGGGCTAAATCACAAATCATTTTATCTTGCCACTAAGAGTTCTAAGTGGCAGTAAAGGTTCTTATTTAAGAGTTTTTTTCTTAAACTATTCACAGAGCTGCTGAGACCAACTTTTACTAAGGAATAGAGTGAAGTCTTAAAGGTGCAGTATGTAGGATTTCTGTCCGCTAGAGGTCGCTAGAGGCCTATTCAAAGCAAAGGCGTAGTTTGATGACGCCAAGTTTGAGCGCAGAATCTTAGGACATGTGGTCTTCACCTCAATGGACGGGGCAAAAAAATAGGGATAGGACTTGGGAAGAAATCATGTTCATGGATGCGATTATTAATGTTACTGTAGTATGAAGCAGAGCAGGACCGAGTGTTGTGGGAGCTGAACGAGGCCGCTGGAGCGATTGCCCAACACACGCCTCACGAGCAGCAGAACTTTTATTATGCCACAGTCGCCGGTGCCGTTTCCGCTTTTCCGGTCATGAGTATGAGGTAACAGCTCTGTTTATCATATACAGACAAACTGCAGTAAGATGGATCGATTTTAGAATATCATATTAAATACTGGATGGCTTGTGTTTATAAATGGCATTCAATTCATTTTTAAACCGTATTGTATGATGGAGAAAATTCTGTATTACTGTTACTAAAAATAAAGCTGCATCTGATTATGCTATGTTAGCTACTTCACAAAATGGTGTTTTTCTCTGAGGCATGGTAAAGCATGGTACTCGCAAAAGATCAAGAAAATTTGATTTAAACAATAAGACTAAATGTGTTGAGCTATATAACAACAATTAGTTTTCTGTCTATAAATATCAAAACAATTGTTCTCGTCTATTAAAACGTGTAATATATTAAAGCGTCTTTGGTGTTTCCATGGTTTCTACAAAATAAAACCGGAAACCGAGGGTAACGCGGGTATGACGCAATTGACAGGCGGCGACTCACACGTCCCGGAGCCTTGGCTAAAATTACAATTTTCTCACGATTTACAAATAGTTGGAAACCTTTGGGATATTGTAAGTACTCAAGTGAACAAAATATATAACACTGGCCTAGTGGTTTTTGGATATTTTACTGCAAAAATCCTACATATTGCACCTTTAAGCTAAGAGTAAGGGCGGGGTTGACCTCGTTGTTATGGATGATGTCAACACACTTACTAACTATGCACACAGTGATTGGTTGATGGGGGAGGAATCTTTGACAGCGATTTTAATCTTAAAATATTGTAGAATGAGGTATCATGTTGCCATATTCAAATAAAGGTTTTAAAATGTAGGCTAAATGTCACTAATAAAACTAGTATATGTTCAGAGAAATTTTCAACCTCTACATGTCTGCGTTTCGAGAGAATGCAGAATTCAAGCGACAAATTATGTTTTATAAACAATGTTTGGGAGATACTGGGAGAACTCTGGGTTTGGGCTAAATTCCAAGCACTCCAAATACACTTATATATTTTTTTTACTCTATTCAATCATTTGTAAGTGTGGACTCGTGAAAACAACTGCCACAATCGGACTTTATTCATTTATTTATTAAAGATTTATTTTTGCCATTTTATCATAGTTTCAAATCTATAAATCAAAATAAATATTTATTGCATTTATGAAGAAAAGGTTCAGCACCTACCAAGGCGCTATCGCTATATTGCCTTATGGTGTACAGTGTCTTTGTGTGGATTGCTGTGGCAGATTGGCAGCAACGGCCATTAGGATTCTTTGTGATTTGATCTGGGTGACTTAGGAGTCCTCTTGACTACTCCTAACGTTCCACAGATTTAGGAGCTAGTTTTAGCGTTAAAATGCTTTGTGAAATACTCTTAAAGCAAAAATTTAGGAGTCCTACAATTAGGATTGACACCCATTATTTTTAAGAGTTTCTCCTATATCTGCAAGTTAGGAGCTACTATTAGCCTTAAGATGTTTTGTGAATATAGCCCCTGATTTCTATTAAGGGGAGGGTCTATGGGCGGGTAAGTGTACGGGTTTTTTCAGATCTTTGGATCTAATGGACAAAATTTACATATGAACTCGTCTGGAGATGACGGGAAAACAAACAAGAGCAGCAGCTTTCCTTTCCGCTCTGACAGCCGTAAGACCACGCTAAACAATTTGTGTGTGTTAGAAATCAGGAATGGTGAGAGAATATTGTTTTTTGTCTTCAAACCAAAGTTGGGTCTCCTGCCAACAATGTTTAAATCCTGTTAATCTTTTAATTTTATGGCTTTATTTCATAATTATTACTATGAAATGGTCAATTAAAAAAATACAAATCAAGTCAACATGACTTTCTTTAGTTGTCATATACTTGTCATAATTTTGACGTCGTCATTGTTTTTTTTTTTTTATTACTGCTTGGACAATATAAAGAGTCTCGGGCTGCATCCAAAATCAAGTACTCTCTCGAGTAGGTACTTATTCTGAATAAGTAATTACTCTGCGACAGCTAAAAAGTATGTTTAACTGTTTGTCTGAATTTCATTCATATTATACAGATATACTATATTTTCCATGTTGTCATAATCATCACCTACCAGCATTAGTTGCGTCGCTTCACTGTCATTCATAAATTGTCCCTCATGGGATGTCCATTAAATGTCAATGTAGGCTGGCATTAAATGTCCATTGTATGCACACTTCAGAATCTCACCTCAATTAGTAAGTCCGTGTAATTTTGCCTACTCTTTTATGAGCACTATGAATTTGGATGTACAACTCGTCATACACTGTTTTTCACGTATGATACAGTAGGGAAATATGCAATTTTTGGATGGAAACGCAGACTTGCATTACATAATTGCACTAAAAAAAACTGCTTCCTAGCAGGTTTAAACCCCTGGTTTTAAAGGATTGTTCCCCAAAATATACCCAATTTTCAATCAATCAATGTGTACATGAACTGGGGTTGACCAAAGTGCTGTACAATGAATTAAAAGAGAACAAGTTAGAGACATAATCAAAGTAAGCAAGCAATAGACAATCAACAATATACAAGAGAGACCCAAAATGAAGCCAAGGAGAATAAACATATCATTTACTCTGCTTCATGCCATTCCAAATCTCATTTTGTTTTCACATAGGTTTTTTTCCCCCACCATACACTGAAAAAAGTCATTGGGGGCTGTCAAGCTCCAAAAAGCACCACAAAGTATCGTAAAAATAAGTCTATATGACTTATGCACCATTTGAGATGTTAATGCTAGGTGTAAAAGGGTAGCATTGTTTACTTTCCTTTTCTCGTAGTAATCGTGTGTGTGTGTGTGTGTGTGTGTGTGTGTGTGTGTGTGTGTGTGTGTGTGCGTGCATGTTCCTCCATAGGATGACGCTTGCAAAGAAGAGCCATGCAAATGTCCCCCTAAAGAGGACGAGCCTTTGAACAACCAGAACTCACTCATGCCAAAACTCGAAAACGACAAGGCCGCCACAGAAGACAATGCAGAGGAGGTAAACTCACTGCAGAACAACATGAACATCGTGTAGTAACATCCTGTTGCCACAGGCTGGCGCTGTGACTGTAACGAGAGACACATTTGACACCATTCGACCTCTTAAAATTACTAAAATTCCCTAATTAATAGACTAAACATTGACATGGCACTCTTCCTTGCAGTCACCTCAAGATGGCTCAATGTGAGCTTCAGAACACACAAGCTGAACTAGCATGCTAACTTATGTTTGTGCGCTCTCATCACACGATGGAGTTCTTATTGCCAGAGTACCCTACCTGCACATTGGCGTTGCCACATTCACCTTGTCCTTGTTTGCTGTCACTGCTGATGTCACGCTGCATCATGTTATGTCAGGCTTTGTTATGCTATGTCCCGCTAAATCACGCTACGCTATGAAACACTTCACCCCACAACGCAAAGGTTTAGCCGCCAGGTTTACAACCTTTGACCTTCAGTCCACACCGCTGTGACACCTTCACCTTATGAACTCCTGTCTGTCCTGCCTTAGTCAGCATGCATTGGTGTTCTTTCGTGCAAAAGAAAACGTCTGTGGGAAATAACATAGCTATTTAGACAGTGTTAAAAAAAAAAAAAAGAAAAAAAAAAGATTTGTTGATGTTTGTTGACTTATTCAGTGCGTATGTCTGAATATATACTTACAAATACTGCTTGGATTGATATTGATTATGCAGTATGATACAGTTTTAAAGCTCATTGTGTCTTGAAACTAATTGATTTCTAATTTTGATGTATTGAAAATTGTTTTTGTAATTTTTTTTTTTTTTTTTTTTTTTTTTGAGATAAAACAAATGACAATAAATAAAGTAAGTTTGTTTGGAATAAAACGTTTTACTGGTACAATTGAGTGCCAGTGTATTCCTGAACTCCACTGCTCCCATTTTGACTCCTTTTTCACTTTCACTGCTGCTCCTCACTCTTTTGCTTGGCTCCTGTGCATGGCTATAGCATTCCTTAGGTATTGCTAACCATACTAGACATTTCACCCTCATAACAATGCTCTTATTGTAAGACTATAGGCTGACTTTACATATTGGGTTTGTATAATTTGGATAACGATTTCCAATTTGGTTGCGAGTTTGCAAAGGCAATGAGCAAAATGGCTACATATCCACAAATCATAAATATTTAAAAATGTAAAAACTAAAATTGCTTATGATTAGTGACAAATCTATTTTATATTTTTTTTCCAAAATTAATTTTATATTTAAATTTTACAAAATAAATATTCAGTATTCTAAAATGTGGGGTCTGTAAGATTTTTAAAGAAATTAATACTTCTATTCAGCAAGGATGTATTAAATTGATAAAGTGATGGACTTCAATTATGAAAAGCTATTTCAAAGAAATGCTGGTTGTTTGAACTTTTCTATTTAAAGAATCCTGGTTAAAAACAAAACAAAAACAACAACATATTACTGTTTCCACAGAAATATTAAGCAGCACAACTCTTTGTAACATTGACATTAATAATAAGGAATGTTACTTGAGCATCAAATCATCATTAGAATGGTTTTTGAAAGCTTGTCTGACACTGAAGACTGAAGTAATGGCTGATAAAAATTAAGCTTTGCCATCACAGGAATAAATTACATTTTAAAATGTATTAATTGTTGTTAGTAATTAAAACGGTTGCTTTAAATTGCAATCTTATATTGCTGATTTTACTGTATTTTTTTTTTTTTTTTTTAATAAATGCAGCCTTGGCGAGCATAAGACACGTGTATATACAGTATATATGTATGTGTGTGTGTGTGTATAGATACGTTACAAATTACACATCACAAATTTTAAGAAATCTGGCCATACATTCTAATGCAAAAAAAGAAAAAGTGCCCCTATTATACTATTTTAAAGGTTCCTCATTTTGTTTTTGAGGTCTCCTACAATAGTTTTACATGCATCCAATGTCAAAAAATATTTTCATTTTCTCAAAATATACATTGCACATCACCTAATTTCTCAGAGTCTGAAACCGTTCAAAGATTCTCTCCAAATCATTCATTTCTGAGAGTCTGCTCTGATTGGTCAGATGGTCCAGTCTGTTGTGATTGATCTGCTGCTTACACGTGAATGACTGATGTGACATTACAGCAAAATCTTGCTCCATTCGTTATCATTATTCCAGGTAGTAAGAACGACAGACAATCTGCATTAATTAACACAATTTTAGGTAATAGCGGGCCCAGCTGATTAGCAGAACCATTTCACTACATTAACATGAGTTAGCCTACAGCTGTGCACTTGGTGTGCTCCCTATAAAACACAAAACTATGTATTTTGAACACTTAGTAGAAAGTAGTCTATATACATCAATAGTTAAATATACTTACAGGTTGTGATTCGCAGGAGCAAGTTGATCCAAATAAAGCGGGTACTGCTCCATCTTTTAAAGGGATAGTTCACCCAAAAATGAAAATTTGAAGTTTATCTGCTTACCCCCAGCACATCCAAGATGTAGGTGACTTTGTTTCTTCAGTAGAACACAAATGATGATTTTTAACTCCAACCTCTGCCGTCTGTCAGTCAAATAATGGGAGTGAATGGGAACTCGAACAATAAGAGTCAAAAAGACTTGCATAGACAAATCCAAATTAAACCCTGTGGCTCATGACGACACATTGATGTCCTAAGACACGAAACGATCGGTTTGTGCGAGAAACCGAACAGTATTTATATAATTTTTTACCTCTAATAGAACACAGGTCTGATCGCGCTCTGACAGCGGAAGTGATGTCTCACACTCATTGAAGTATAAGCGCAAGACATCACTGCCGTTGTCAGAGCGCGATCAGACCTCACTAAGCGAATGCTGAACGCAGTTGGACGTAGTGGTGTATTAGAGGTAAAAAATGATATAAATACTGTTCGGTTTCTTGCACAAACCGATCGTTTCGTGTCTTAGGACATCAATGCGTCGTCACGAGCCGCAGGGTTTAATTTGGATTTGTCTATGCAAGTTTTTTTTTTTTTTACTCTTATTTTTCGAGTTCCCATTCACTCCCATTATTTGACTGACAGACGGCAATGGTTGGAGTTAAAAATCATCATTTGTGTTCTACTGAAGAAACAAAGTCACCTACATCTTGGATGTGCTGGGGGTAAGCAGATAAACATCAAATTTTCATTTTTGGGTGAACTATCCCTTTACTGGATAAAAGTTTTGCAAATCCTCCTTTGACCCCGCAGAGATTTGAGAAGCAGTCGTCAATAAAATGACAGGAACACAACAAAAGGTTGGGAGTTCTACTGCTGTGGTATCACTGTAAAAAACTGACTCTTTACATCCTAATCCTTTGGAAGTGTCTACAAAAGGGAATTTGCTTTCGCAGCTCAGGAAACAGCGTCTTCTCAATACGTCAACAACACTAAATGGTGTTTTATTCACAAAATTCGGGAGGAGCAGGTTCAAAAAATTAACCTAATTAGCACAAGTGGGAAGCATTCAGCTAATCAACCAACGAGAGGTATATACACTGCAGACTCACCTCTGTTTGGTGACAGTTCATCAGCATCCCTCCACCACCCCATCTCCTCACTTTTAGTTTAATCCGGGGGAGTACTCTTGGTTCAGGCTGAAATTCTGAGCTTGAAGCCCTCCCCTGGACAGCACACCAAATACGCATAACTTACTCTATTTATATGTATATGTATTATATGTATATGCGAACTCGTGAACCAACTAAAGTATTTGAGGGCGGGTCAAAGTAGACGTTGTTCGCTGGCAGCCAATGAAGACTGTAGGCTGGCATTATGCAAATTTGTTACAAACCTACGTAGATATGTTACGGAAGTGAGGCTGGAATTCCTGATGACACATTTCTGCAGTTCAAAATCGATTCCTTCTTTTCAGAGACAATGACTTTGTCATGTTCTTCGATCTTTAAAACATTGCAGACCCTTACATTCACAAACAGCTATATTACACACAGCATGAAAGGTAATGTTTGAAAAAGCATAAAGGTGGCACTTTAAGCTGACACCAAAGTTTCCCATCTATTATGTGAATGTGACAAACATAGAAAACTTCCTTCCCCTTAGAATTTTTCTGAAGAGCAGAAACTGAGCTCTTGAATCTAATCTGTTGAAGAATTGAATTACTGATAAAACAGTTAAGACATTTGAATTCATTTGGTGACTAATGCCAGATGACTGCATAGCAATTATGAGCAGAATTGATAGAAACAAGTAGGCAGTCAGTCTAGTACATTTGAAAGTTGGGAATGAGCCACAAAATAAGGTATTACAATACTTAATACAAAGTGCAAGTACAATCCTTTGTTTACTTAAACTTGCATATTCTTGATAATCTGAGATCAATTCCTGCAAGCTGATAACTCGCTCTTGAGTTATGCCCACCTCATATACAGTTTGTGCCAGGTTGGTTTCAACACTGAAATTACTCAACTTATACTAATGTTCTTAAAATAATGATTTAAGTTTCCTATTTTTACTGACTTTAATTTTAGCGGCTCATGAGGGAGTCATTATCAACAATTTATGTGATTTTTGTTAAATTCTTTATACTTTCTTGCTTTTTCTTTGATTTTGTATTGCTATGTGTTTGTGTCTATCTGTAATTGTGTGTTGTATGTGCTTTTTGATTCCTATGTTTGTGTTGTTATGCTTGCATTTTGTGCGATTGCGTGTGTGTACGTGTCCAGGGTGGTGTGACCATCGACTTAGAGTTGCTTCTTCCCAAAGAGGCGAAAATGCTCCCAGAGACAAGCCCCCCGCTTCACTACAACGTCTTCCTCTACAAGCACCCTAAATCCCCTAAAAAGTCCCCCGTGTTGCGCCGGCCTCCTGGCAAATCTGTACAGGGGAGGCCTCTGTCTCAGCTCTGCTCCAGACGCAGCTCCGAACCAGGCTACAGCCCCATTAGCACACGTTCCTTACCGGGAGTGCTCTCCGGGTCATCCAGCCCTTACCTGGGCACGGCCTACACACCTTAATACAAGTGGAAGCCTTCAACACTGTCTGATGTACAACAACTTGAACAAAAGAAATGAAAAATTATACTTCACATATGCGACTTGACCGTTATGAATTATGAGACATTGATTGTTAACAAGTGAGTGTTTTGGATGAACAAGACATGAATTCGGACACAATTTAATAGCATTGACCTTGACTCTTATTTGAAACAAAACTGCACAGCAGCACAATGAAGATTACTAGACCTGTGCAACAGGAATATAAAGGGAAAATAAGAATTTGAAAAACTGTTAATTTGGTATTACAGTCACAAATGTGGATTTCAGATGTGTTTTGGTGCCATGTTGTATTTTGTCAAACAGCACATTCATATTCACACACATGCATTGACAGAAATGATGGAACCTGTAAACATTCAGGGTATACAAACAAAATTGATTATTATTAACAAGGTGCTTTTTGTGTGTTTTTAATGTTAGATTAATACTTTCACTGAGAATAAAGAGTTTTAGAATTGTTTAGATTTGACGTTGTTTATTATTGGTTCCTTTGAAAAAAAAAATTGATAATTATTTTCATCATCTGTAGAAATGGTAGAAAAAAATGCAAGTTGAGGTTTATATTTTCTACGTATCAAAAATTCAAATTTGAATATGGTGTCACTTTTGTCACACTGCAGTACTATTTAACTGCAAAACTGATTTAAAATAATAATAAAAATGTGGACCAATTATAACTTACCCTAAAATCTTGATGTTAAAAAACTACATTGTGTATCAAAATATATTATCTTCCACATGCAATCTATATGAGACGACTGACCGATGTATGCTGATAATATAAACTAATACCATGTCCTCTAACAACACTTCAATACTAAGTGTGCTATTCTGCTCAAGCCAAAACCATCCTATAAAGAAAAAACTGGGTCAGTTGCTCTCCCAATGCTCACTCCATCAAAGCAAGGGATGGCGTGAACAGACTGCTGAAATAAAAGACTGGGTATCTTAGAAGAGTAATGGGCTCTTGAACTCACAAGACAAAAACATTTCCGAGTAGTTACAAACATTGCCTGTCTTGTATTTGCCATGAGATACATCAATACTGTTCAATACTAGATTCCAGTCACTACCTATTAAGCATAAAGTGAACCATGTGACTTTATATCCTAGGCCTCTCTTTGATCTGTTTATGAGTACAGTTTAAGAGTGTTTATTTTTTATTTTTATTTTTTTAATGTTTATAGACTTGAATAGTCTAAAGGCCTGACTCGATATGAACATGCCTGTTTTATTATTTACAGACATTTACTGCAGGATGTGCGTGTAGTAATTCTGTGGTTCTTTGTGCCTGAAGCAAATGAAGCATATTGATTTAATCTAGGCAGCTCTAGTAACCCATGAAGAAAGAGGGAACCAACAAGCTCATTACAGACAAGTCTACATCACCAGAACACAACCAGACAGTGCCATCATATGGCCATATTAGGGCAGTGGTGCATTCAACAATACCCTTTAACATTGGTGCATTAGCACATAACAGTATGTTTATTGTATTATACATCATAATCTCTAGGTTTTATTTTGTATATTGTATTATTAGGAATGCATACTGCAAAACTTCTAAGAATGGTCTTAGTAAGTAAAGTAGGGTGTGGTGTGTTGGGTCAGAGGACACATAACTTCAGACTAGTGAAAAATTTACCTTTCACCATAAGGACCCTAAAACAACATTGGCTTGGATGTCATTGCAATGGGAAAAGACCTGAAGATTGCTCACAGATGCTCCCCATACAGTTTGACCAAGTTTGAAGTGGTCTACGATTAAGAGAACAACTGCACAAGTCCAGGTATGTAGAGCTGCTCATTTTTTATAAAGGTAGACTTGTAAACACATCTTAAGTAAGCTAGTTTAATATTGAATTTCAAACAGAAGCATCATCTCCACATAAACCAGTGGTATAAGTCAGTCAAAAAGCATTTCCCTTTTTTTTTAATAAAATTACAATTTTGTTATGGTCTAATACAGAGCAAAAAGAAAGCAGTGTTTACAATTTTTCACAAAATTATATGTAAGAACTAGAAGAGTTTTGGTATTAAAATGTTTCTGAATCTATGGAAGACACATTGAAACAAATAGAAACACCCACAATCACCTCTCCCTCATCATCGTTGTCATCATTCTAAATGATAGTGCAGACTAAAGTGCTTTTTAGGAATAGAAGTAAAAAGAGTGATACTTGACACATAATATTAGAGAATTGCATAGAATTACAATGCCAGCAGTTTTCTATTTGCTTGTAGTACAATTGGTAAGTTATAGTTTGTAATTACTGATTCAGAGAGTACAGTGCAATTCTGGTAGTGTTAGTACTGTACATGTAGAAAAGGCAAGTGTTAGTGTGTGTTCAGACATTAGATCTTGTGTTGTGACTACAAAGAATCCAAATCATCAAAAATATATTTTTTTCTGCACCCCCTGTTGACACCCCATCATTTTTGATATTGCCCTGTGTGGTATCCCAACTACCACTGACAGCTTTTGCACAGTTGTTGGTGCGGGACACAGCAAGAGACTACTGTGATAGTTGAGTTAGGCTTTTATCTACTTGCAATCAGTTTAGGACTTAATGCTGATATTATCCACCTTGTTCTGAAGAAAATCCAGAACCGTAGAGGAGTTGGACCTCATCTCATCAGTTGGAGCAGCACTTGATGTGGAAGAGGATGGTACACCTAGTCCTGGAGTGGAGATCTGGTTCTGGGATGAAACCTGAACTGGTGATGGTGTAGGAATGAGGGTGCTGGCAAGGGATGGTGGAACTGGATTGTCCATCACTGCGGCAGCTGCTTGTCCTGATGACTGGTGAGACACATTTTGAGGGCCAAGTATTTGGCTTTGACCAGGAGTGTACATGGGTTGCCCCCCTGGGCCATTAAACATTGTGTTGAATTGGGGTGGAATGGTCTGTTGACCCATAGGTTGTTGGCCCATGTGTGTTGGTGCAAATGAGTACATATTACTTTGTGGTGGTACAGCTCCTGTTGGCATTTGGGGCTGACTGTGTGGATGAGCACCAAAAGGAATTTGGGAGTTTTGGCTCAAGGGTGCCTGTGGAAAGATTTGAGATCCTGGATGTACTTGCTGGGGTGCAGGGATTTGCTGAGGTTGCAAAGATGAAAAAGATGTATACCCCATATAAGGTTGAGGCCTGTTTTGTGGAAGTTGTCCAGGATGGAACTGTTGAGGATGGGACAGTTGGCTAGGTAGACCATGCTGGGGTTGGATTTGAGGACCTAATGTGGGTCGGTAACCTGAGGGGAGGCCAGGCTGTTGCTGTGTTTGGCCTTGCATAGGAGCTTGGACCTGTCCAGGTGGGAAAGGGGGAAGGATTTGCCCAGGAAATGCACTTCTTGGTGTGGTTGAGGGGATGCTTTGTCTAGGTTGGGTGGTAAAGCTTTGGCTCTGTGTTCCCTGTATGATCTGTTGGACAGAGGAAGACTGAGTCATGCCAGTTGGCATCTGCTGCCCAAGAGAGTTTGGCAAGGATACTTGTGGTTGTCCGGGTAAACCAGGCCTAATGGAATTTTGGGGAATCTGTCCCATTTGTGGAGGCACAGAATAACCCCCTGTAACAGCAATGGGCCCACTGTGAGCTTGCTGCCAGAGAGCTGGATTGTACCCCTGAGAAGGCACCTGTGGGGTGTTCGATTGATTAACCTGAGGATGGACATGTGTGATGCCTCCGGATGATCTTACCTGGAACTGCTGTGGTGACATCCCAGGGATTTGCATGGGTGCAAAGGGCTGGCCATAAGGGGCCTGATTTTGTGGGAGATTGTGAGACAGCTGTTGCTTTGGATCTGTAGTTGGAAATTGGGGGTTTGGAAACCGAGCTGGGGGAAATGGGCTTCCACCATGGGGAACAGTATTGGGAAGTACTGGACCTCGGGGCAAATTCAGATTTGGAGGAAGGCTTCGTAGTTCTTGTGGGAGATCTTCAAAAGAGGCAACAGAAGGACCTACAGATTCAAGACTGGAGGGGCCGGTTCTAGAACCAACAACTTTCTGGCCGACCACAGGCTTTCGGGCAGCAGGTCTAGGAGGTGGCCCTTTTCCAATCTCCCTGCAGAAAGTAGTATGTCAGACAAGCATGGAATGAGATACATTGTTAAAAGGCCATTTGAAAAAGGAACTAGTAGACTACCACCACTTAATACTAAAGGTATGTATTAAGTGGTGGTAGTCTACTAGTTCATAATTCACACTGAAAAGTAGGTTGCAGATTCAATGCAAACATAGGCAACCAACAATGTAAAAATTTACTGAAATCTGAATCTTGTCTACTGTAAGTCAAGGTACTTGATCTTATATCTCCAGGTGACTGTTTCTTCAAACAGTGTACAGAAATTAAAAAAAAAAAAAAAAAAAAAATTCTAACCACAATATCATACCCTTCTACTTGAGACAACTTACTTTTCCAGCAAGGCAACTCGTTCCTCCTCTCTGGTTTGGCAACAGGACTTTGTTTTGTCCAACAGGCCAGTGGTCTTCTTGTCCAGATCCTGATAGAAGTCTCTGCCTTCCTCAGCCTTCTTGATTAAGTCCTCATATGCCTCAAATGAGGCAATCAGGGATTGCACAGTCTCGTTCCATCTTCAGGACAAAATAAGAGGATTACACTTACTGTCTCTGAAACGGATACTAACACTTGAGAAGTGAGTCTTTTGACTATGAAAATACAGAGATAAAAACATACTGTTGCTCTGTGAGCATGAGTGTCTTGCGAACAGGGGCATACTGCACATTCGCTTCTGTCAGGGCTTTCAGGATGTTATCCTGAGCAGCCAAGTTCTGTTCTATATATCCCTTCAGCTGATCATATTTCTTCAACTGCTCTGCAAACAATGTCTGAAAGAGAGGACAGAGGGAAAGAGGGATAGAGAGTAACATGGTCATTTGTTCAATATGAATCGACAGCAGAGCAGCACAAAGTGATAAAGAAAAGGCAGTACAGTTTCAATTGGTCATTAACCTTGATCTCAGCACGATCTGTGGTTACCAGGACTCCAGTGATGTCATCTTTATGAATAAGGTCACGGAGCTGACTCTCCAATGAGATCCTCTGCTTTCGCATTTCATCAACTTTGCCAAGAATAGTCTTTATTTTTTGCAAGGATGATGTTTCATCTTAGAAGAAAGCACATAATGAATGAACACAGATAACTTCTATGTCATTCAATGTACATGTACATCTGTAAAAAACACTTTTACCTTGATTGAGTTGTGGCTGAGGCAGGCTCTTTCTGAGTTCCTCAACAGATCCCTGTAATAGGCGTAGGTTTGGTATGTGCTGGTTCATGGCTCTGTGGAGCTCAGTGTTGGTGTTGCTAGCTGCCTGATGAGCAGCTTCATATTTCTTCAACTCTTTCTGAATCTCCTGCAAGACTGCAGATCTGGCCAACAATCCCTTCTGCCCCACAACCTCCATTAAACTCTTCTCTCCAGCCTCATCTTCCTCAAGGGCACTACGGATCTCGTCCAGAGATGAACCCACATCAGTGTAAACATTAGATAGTGCTGCAACACACACACATGATTGGATGTCATCAAATCCATCAAAAACACAAACAATAATAGCAAATGATAGCAAATGATAGCAAATTATGAATTAAATGATAATAGTATGGTACTTATTCATAAATATCACAGACACATTTCACAGATCATAGAATCTTTGTTTTAATGTTGAAATGACTCATAAAAAATAAACATTTAGTAGAATGGCAGACTGCACATTCAATTATCACAAATTTCACATTTTTGTCATCATTTTAAGTTTTTGTGTGTCTATGTCTCACCTTGCATGGCCTGGACGAGGTTCTTGACAGTGTCTGGTCGTACACTGAGAAATGCACATTTTTCCAATAGAGCGTCAGGCAGAGACTTAAACATGTCAATTTTATACACCGAGTCACTGCTTAGAGACTCCATAAATTTTCTGCATAAATCGAGAAAAGAGGAAAAAAATATCAGCTACTGTAAAAGACACACAGAGTAGATTCACTTTTAAAGAGTAAGTTTCCCCAAAAATGAAAATTCTGTCATTATTTGCTCATCGTTGCTGGAAACCTGGATGATGTTCTTTAAGGGTGAGTAATTTATGACAGAAAATTCTTTTTTTAGGTCAATATTTGTTTTTATGAGTAACTTACTCAAGGATTTGGTTTTTGTCCTCTATTTTAGCCACTATGTCCCTAAGTAACTTTGCCTTCTCCTCACTAAGAGAGAGAGAGAGAGAAGAGACAATGGTTAAAAACAAAAACTTTCTACATAGACTTTTAAACATTTAAAGTAACATCAGTGAAGCATGTTATCAGTATACCAGCTGACCTGTAAAGGGATGAGGCCTCATGAGTTGCCATGGGAACAAGTTTTGAAAAGAGGTCAGGACCAGTGACACTTTGATCAGTTAGGTTCACAGGTAGGGGTTTCACCAAAGATGCACCTGTGTAGCAGATGCCAGAGTACCAAAGGAGGAAAATGATTTCTAAATTCCTTATGATCATTTTAAAAGACATATGAGAGCTGTTTGTATACCTTTTACTGCCACCAATGTGTCCAGACCGGGCACAGACTCATGGTAAATGAAGTCATTGTCTTTCTTAGCCGAGTTATATCTGAAACAGACAAAAAGTAGGAGAAAATTACATTAATAAAATATTTTAAAAACTCTTTTGGAGAAATTAAATACCACAGCATACACTGAAAACTTTTAAGACTCAGATGTGATTTGGGTATAATAATAATAATAATAATACATTTAAGATCTTACTTTCCACCAATCACATCCATCGTGAATTTCAAAGCTTCCTGTACATGTTCTGGTTGACCCTGAAAAGGTCAAGGAGTACACATGTAAATGTGCATAATGAACAGGTGGGTTGTGTGTGGGTGTATGAGAATCTTTACCTTGCTCTGCTTAATTGCCTCATTAAGTTTGTCGAGGGAGAACTGAAAGTATGCAACCTGTGGAGAAACAGCAGGCGACCTCACACTGTTATCAGAGGATATTATGACCATATTGTGCAGTGGTACTCAGGTACACCAAGTGTTTTTACGTCACAAAAACATCAAATATCAGCCAACAAAACATAAATAAAAAATATTTAATAATAGAAATTACTAATAATATATAATAATAAAATAATAGCACATTTAATTCCAAATGTCAAGTCAAAAAGTATGCACAACTAAAAACAAATGCACACAAACACACACTTACTGCTTCTCCATGTTTCTGCTGTTCCTCTGACTGCTTTCCCATGTGTAACTAATGAAAATTAAATGAGGCATGGTTTATGAAAATAACCAACAAGTCTGTGAAAATGCATTAAAGGGATAGTTCTAGGGCTGCCCCAACTAAAAAAATTTCTACTTGACTATTAGTCATTCATTTAAACCATTAGTCGACTAATTGCATATACATATATTAATCTAATTACTTAAATATATACTGAGAAGAATACTAAACCATAATGAGCTTTCATTATATATATAAGCAATGTATATATTGACAATGCTGACTCTCATTTCCACAGTATAGTGAATGCGCCTATAGAAATGCACCTTTCCTGTGGATTACATAAGCAGAGAGTAATTTTTTTATTTGAATTAGTTAATTTAAAAGTAGACATTTCAAGCTTTCTATAGATATATTTCTCATGTATGTGAGGCAAGTAGGCTATATGCTGAGTTGAGACCGAGACAGCAGAAAGCACATCTAGTTTTTTCTTTATTTTACAAAGGCACAATGTTTTGTTATTGTGAGTTTACACAAATACAGTTTGTAATGATGTATTACTCTTATCTGTATGACAAAAAAAATGACTGAGTATGTTGTTTCCGCTATCATCAGAAAAAAATGCAAGTCATTGCGTCGGCGCCTCCATGTCTTGAGGTAAGCGCGTTAATACTTTAGCTTCCACACTGCGCACAAACACTTGGATATATTCCCAGAGATGGGCAGTATTTATGATACATGTATTTCAAATACAAAATAGTATTTTGTAATTTGTATTTGATAGGGTTGATGAAAACGGCTTTGTATTTTGTATCAAAATACTTTAGTTTTGTATTTTTAAAATACTGTAAAATACTTTGTAAGAAGTCTACATGATGACATCATAAAAATGCAACCTCTGATTGGTGCTTTCTCAGTGGTTTCCCTAGACTCGTTCAGAACAGATATCAAGTTTTGGTGTTCGTTTTAGTAGCCTAGGCTAAATAGTTAAATTTACATAGTTTTCTTGAAAACAATTATACTGAGCAGCAGCCCCCTATATTTATCATTAACAATCAAATGATTAAATAGTTATAAACTAGTTGCTATGAATACAGGTGCCATCAGTGTCTTCTTGTGAATGACTTGTTTGTCATTGAGTCGTGTTGCTGATGCAAAGTAGGCCCTTCGTTACCAAACATCAAGTAACTAAATTAGGATACAATTATAAGCCATTCGCAAACTGTTAAAAATTAAACTCTTGGTTACTTTAAAACTAAATTTCGTCTGGGCGAACACAGGAATATGTTAATATTTGATCTGTTAATCAACTGAGTCAGTGTAATGATGAAGGGATAGATCAAATAGGCCAACTGATGGTAGGTTTGCGAAGAAATTTCATGCTCCCTTGTAAAAGTATTTTTTAGTATTTTTAAAATACAAAAATACAGTATTTTATTTTGATACATTTTGTGGCTGTTGTATTTTGTAGTTTATTTTGATACATTTAAAATTAAGGTATTTTGTATTTTATTTTAAAATACATTTTGATGTATTTTTCCCCAACCCTGTATATTCCTAATAGCACACATTTATCTAGGTTAATGTTAGAGCGAGAAGCAATGTAAAGTTGCAACTAATTACATGTTTTAAATGATAAGCCATACTTGAGGTCAATGGATTATAGGCGAAAGTTTGGATTTCCTGCCTGACATACTGTAATCATCACAATGACCCGCCGTTAACAGTCTGTTCACCAACAGTTTTTTTTTCCCCTGTGACTAACCGACTAATATGATTTTGGTCGACTAAGCCACTTCTAGTTGACTAACGATTAATCGACTTTTAGGGGGCAGCCCTAAATAGTTCACTTAAATCTTTCTTCTGCTGAACACAAAAGAAGATATTTTGAAGAATATGGGTAACCAAACAGTTGATGGGCCCCCTGTTTTTTTTGTTTTTTTTCATACTATGGAAGTCAATGGGGTCCATCAACTGTTTGGTTACCCATATTCCTCAAAATATCTTCTTTTGTGTTCAACAAGAGAGAAATTCATACAGGTTTGGAACAACTTGAGGGTGAGTACATGATGAGAGAATTTTTATTTTTGGGTGAACTATCCCTTTAATATAGTGAGTGTGGTGGTCTCACATGTGTGATGGCCCTGAAGTAGCTGATTTTCATGCTGACGAGTTTCCTCCACTCTTTCTGAATCCTTCCTGGCACACATTCAGAATTATCCAACACCCTCAGACAATCCTTATAATAGTCACACACCTGCAATCAGACATTAGTGTTGAAGAGGAAAGTGCTCTGTAAATCAAAGGCTTGCTGTCATCTTGATAGATAAGCACATGTGTAGAACTTCAAACCTGGGCACAAATCTTTGCTATTAAATGACTCTTTCTGTTGTCTAGTAGAGTTTTCTCCAAGAGACACTCTTGAGCCTGTGCCTTCAGAGAGAAAGACAAACAGAAAATGAGAGGAGAGGTTGTCTGATTAAAGTGGATTTTTCCAGATAATAAAAGTAGCATTTGTGTGGTAGACTGTGTTTACCAGCATGAGGCTGATGTTGACTGACAGTGCCTGGCCACTCATGTCAGAGCTGTAGCTGTGATTGTAGTGGTCTCTGAGGTAAGCAAAAGCCCCGGCAGAACACTGGAAATGGGTACAGGACACTTTCATCCCCTTAACACACCAAGAAATGCATGCACAAACAAGGAGAAAAAGGTTAGTGGCATAACATTTCTTAATTGCAAATATATGTAAGCGTGCATGTTCACCTCTTCAGACAGGCGGTTATCCACAGCTCCCAGCAGCGAGTGCAATGCACCTAAAAATGCATTAGAGGGATTGTTGTTAGATGAATTATTATGCAAAACAATTGTAGCAATGCATATGTGTGCTGATGCTTTGGTTGCAATTAACTCACCCAGGTTATACAAGACACAAGCCTGCTCATAGTTAATATCATCATGTGTGATATTCCTCCCTGAGAACATGTCAATCCTGCAAGCAGAAAGAAAGCAGGAAAGCTAAAATTACATGACTACCACACATCGTGCATATCGACTGTAGCAAGTATGGTATATCAATGCAAGCACCAATGGCATAATTTTACCAAGTCACAGGCACTGCAGCCTCCTGACCAGATGCCATAGGAACACGACTCTGCAGAAAGTGCAGCTGACCACAGTACTTTCGAAGAGTGCTGCAGCCTTCAAAATCCCTTGGGATGTTTACCACAGTCTGAGAATAAAATGAATTTCAATGCAATCTTCATCAACAACCTTTTTATACAAGTGTGCAACTACATTTCCCACAATCTCATTGATCCAACCCACCTGTCTAAGTTGCTCCAGCCTCTTCAGTGACTCATTGTAGTTCTCGGGGTTCTCACCATAGTTTATTTGAATGTACTGGGACAAAAGAGAGGGAAAGAATACCGTTATATTTTTCTTCCAATGCAATTGACACCAATGTTACTGTCATACACAGTAGAAAACAATCTCGATCAGGCAGGATCCTTTTGTTGGCTAAATGCAAATGTGTAAAAATAAGTCTAGCAAAAAAGGGAGATCATTTGGTTTACAAATGACCAGGTTACACAAGCCATATGCTTACAAGCACAAAGACCATGAAAATATCAGTTTCATAATAAAATAAATGCTGTAATATAGCCCTTGAAATCATTTGTTAAAAAAAAAAAGACAGCTACCTACAAAAGATTACAATACAGATTCTGAGTGTTATGCTGCTATCCTATCGGTAACAAAGCACTTTTTTTCTCCATTTAACACCTATTTGACACCTGTTGAAGTTTGGGTTCCTTGCCGCTGTCACCATTGGCTTGCTTAGTTGGGGACACTTGACATCTGATATTTAACAGTGCTTTGTATCTGCCTGCATTGGCACCATTTTCTTTAAGAGCTACTGTACAGCCAAAATTATATACAAGTTATCACTGTAAAGCTGCTTTGACACAATATGCATTGTAAAAAGCGCTATATAAATAAAGGTGACTTGACTTGACTTAAGCAGTACTTATAATAGATAGAAATATATAGGGTAAATTCAGGTTGATTGGGAAATTTTTGTTATTGAGATGCCTGTGAAAAAGTGTCCCAATGTACCTGAATTCACCCCATGTTAAACTGACGATGGAATATTGCACAATATTCAAGGCGTTTCTTCATTTTCATGTCTTTAATCAAAATATTTAAAACAAAACATGTTTTCTTAAGAATACTATCCTAACTTATAATCAGTGTAAAGATTTTCATCGCTTTCAATCCAGTTAATCTTATGTATTGAAAAAAAAGTCCTTTTAGCCATACTTTAATCCCTAAATTACAAGACAAGCAAATAGCTATTCTTTAAGGAGTTTAAGTTACGGAGCTCAAAGAGTACATAACAGGAATGTTTCTTTCTGGAGCTGATCACTGTTGTGTAACAACAAGCTGGATTACTGGGACACGGATTGTCTCACCTGTCTGACAGGGGAAGTGAACTGAAAGTCCCCCGCTTCCTTCAACTCCAGCCAAATCATCGGCATCCTGGGAACGGCCTCCATATCGCCTCCACGAGGTATTATTTCAACTTAACACGAGTTTTCAACAGTTTAATACAGTTTTTTTTACTTACTTAAAAAGACGAAGCTAATTATATCTCGATTTGATCAGAAAACTTGACGCCCCGATCCGCCTGACGGTCCTACCTTTGACTCGTCTTCAAAACAAATACGTCACCGGAAGTACGTCACCATACATAAGCGATTTAGATTGGCTTTATTACTTTGTTTGTCTCCAAATATGTTGATTGCACTTACTCATTTTTGTGATTTTATTAACTATTTGTACTCATACTCTAATACTAAAAATAATAAATGACCTTCTGAATGTATCCCTTCATTCACAAGGAAATCATTTGTTATGATAGTACACTGTTAATGTCATTTGCTTAATTTTCTACGGCAACTTTTTATACGCAAACAAAAGTTCTCAAATTTCCAACTTTTTACTTAATTTTTAATTAAAAATCTCGATCTTTAATGTTTGAATGTTTCATAGAATAGCATGGGTGGTATGTTTTCATAATATAATGTAGCATACCATATTTTAGGAACTATTATGCGATATTATATGAACATTTTATATTAATGTTCATTAATGCTATTCTTCAGTTCTTTAACATTGAATGCACGTATTGCTTTATTACTCAGAAATCTTGAACTTTAATGACATTGGGTTTTTCTCGTGTTGATTTGTATGCACTAGGTGGCAGCAGTGCATCAGTTTAGTGTTTAGAATAAGACGAATAATACGGTAATAATACGTTTAGAACATTCTCGCAATGATCTCTCTCTTTTCTTCTTCTTATCTTTTTCTCTTCTCTAATTTTCGAAATATTGTTTATTTTTTGCATGTACCAACTTGTTCTGTTTGTTAATATTGCAATAATAAAAAAATAAAAAAATAAAAAAAATAAAAAACGTTCTCGCAATGAAAGCAAAAGTAGCCTACAGCATTTAAAATGTCCGTGTGTAATATAAGTAAGCTATGAGCTGTTGATTAACTCTCCCAAATACTGATCTTCCGATATAGGCTGGTAAAGTTAGTTTAAAGATATTAAATTTAAAAGGTCAACTGTATTAAGTTTTCCTTTCCTCTATAGGTCTCTAAAATGTTTTCTCATAAGCATTGTGTTTGTGTCTCTCCTGTATATAACCACTCAGACTCTCATATGACAAGCTCTTTAGATCAAGATACATATGGCAGTACACAGTGAAAGGCCACAGAGAATCATGACTCTCTCTCTCATACACACACACATACACGCACACTTTTAATAGCTCTCTTACACATGGCTGGTCTTGGGTCTTTGTTGCTCAGATCTTTTGTCCTGCGTCTTTCCCCCTCCAGCTGCTAAAAGACTTATTTTCAGAGCAGAGAAATGTCACCTATGGGTACTTTTAAGAATATGTGTGTGAGTGTACCGTATATTTCGGTATGTGTGATAGATGGTTTACATAGCAGATATACTTAACCACATGGAAGCTTTACTGTGAGTGTCAATTGCTAGGCTCTAAAACAAGAAGAGATTTAACCTTAAGGCAAGTTTCATTTTTGTATGTGTATTTAATTTTTAAATATACTTTTTAATTGTAAAACATTTTAATTTATACATTAATGCATTATTTATTAATTTTATTTATTTGGAATAACTGGAATATTTGCAGCTGTGGCCTGCAGTTTCCTGATGCTTGGAAATGACTAAAAATGAATCGTGCGCAAGGTCACAACACATGATGCATGTGGAAAATCTGTTTGGAGAACAATGTCTCGCTCTTCAAGTCCTTGTTTCTCCAGAGGTGTCTAGAGGGCTGGCACTCTATATTGATTGTTTAACATCCCACAGTCTTTCCCGAGCGCGAGGCTTCCTTTCCTCCCTCTTCTGCGGGGTGGGGAGCTAATCTGCCTGCATGGGGCGGCTATGACATTTACCCAGGAATTATGGGAACATAATAAACTCTTAATCAAAGAGGCAATGACTTCTGCTTCGAGAGCAGGAGAGCAGAGAGAGATGCATCTGAGTGTGAGTAAAAGGAAAGAGAGAGATCTATAAAGAGTCAAAACTAGACAAAGATGCTGTCATTTTAGAGTGTAACTATGTGAAATATTGATGACTAATTTACATCTCCTGTGTGTGAGACATGACTAGTCCATTAGCACTCCTTTGCATACTACATTATGATGACACCGTTGATTGGTGGGTTAGACTTTTCTTGTTTGTAAGTCTATTTGGGTTGCATTTTTAATTAGTGTGAAATAAAACAATCAAAGGGGAAGAATGACATCCATAAAACCAGTCTAAGTTTAAGGTCATGTTTAAGTGATGCAATCGACCTTTAATACAACTGGCATGAGCAAAAAGACCACTTCTCAAACATATATTTGATGTAAAATATTCAGACGCTTAGTGGATTCTCGATGGTGACCGTCCAAAAAAAGTGTATCTATTTTAATGAGTTGAAATCATTTGGCAATAATTAATAAGATGTTAATATTTTATATCTCATCACTCATAAGCCCAGCTGGGTCCTGCCTCTGACTAACCAATGACTGACAGCCAGCAGTCTCTCTACCGTAACCATGGTGACACCTGGTCTCTCATGGACTCAAGACTTGGAGACTTTAATTGGAGTTTACTGAACTGAATCAGAGTTCGTAGAATTAGAGCGGCTTGAATAGATTATACATTTAAAAAAAAGAGAGAGACAGAGGAAAAGATTTGAATGGGTTAACAAAGCAAGAAAGTTTGACAGCTACAGAAGTGGATAATGGAAAGGCTGAGGTGTGTGTGATAACGATAGAAGGATAACATGGGGATAACGATGGAAGGTGAAGATCAATGGACTTTTTTTCTCTGGAATGATGGTGTGGCATTTCTACACTTGTGATGATTGGATGATTGCACTTGTATGTTGTAATGTGTGCTGGTTTGTCAGGGAAAACACATTATTATTAATAGATGCTAATCGCAGAGAGCAGTGCATGCTGGGTAACACAGAGAGCACGGGCCACAGGACTTCTCTAGGTTGAGGTGGCAGGCAGTGTTGGATTAAACCCCCATCCTTCCTTCCAGACCTTTTTTCCCTTGGTCATTCACACAGCCTGCTATTTAATAATACATGGATTTTGGTTTGCTATGCAAATTGTTGCCTATAAAGTGTGTGTGTTTTTTCACCTCATTTTTAACATAAGAGCAGACTTGGTGATTTGTAACTTGAATGTGCAAGTCATCCAGTGTCATTCGCTTCTAGTTCATATGTATTGTCATTATTAAACACATTTAATAATGTAGTGCAAATAGTTTTCCTGTTTACTGCGCTTTGTCATTCTTATAGTGATTTACCTATTATTTACCTGTATAATGAGTCGGAAGTTTCAAACATGCACAGAAAACATCTTACTTCTGCACTGCAAAATAAGGTGGATATAATGATCTGAATATGCATATATATTTATATGTGTGTGTGTGTGTGTGTGTATGTACACAGCATGGTACCAGGACACTTCTGAGGAACCACTCACACAAGGTCAGCTCCAGAGAAGCTCTTTTCAAAGGTCACCTTCTTCACATAATGAACATACATAAGATGTGATGAAAGAAAGGATTTTGGACAAAAGATTTCCAGGTAACTTAACCCTTTCATGCATGAATTATGACAACCTCAGTTGTTTTTCAAAGAGATTTTCAGATGTCCACTTGAGTGGACAGTATGTGTTTTTGTTTTTAACTGAAGTGATACTGTATTAAACATAGGCTATTATATATTAAAGTAATAACACAGTAATGTGTCTATTTAAAGCTGTAGTCTGTAACTTTTTTTGGTTAAACATTATCCAAAATCAATTTTTGAGCAAGTACATAACCAGCCAGTGTTCAAAACTATCTTCTTACCTTAGCCCGATTCACAACAGTAAGCGTGTAATAACGTTTTATAATAAATTCGGTACTGGTGGGTTTCTGTGGGAAATTCGAGCATGCAGCCGTTTGTCTTTGCGCCATTATGTCACGTGTGTTTACATGAAGTAGGAGTCCCAGCTAGTAGGCTATATGGCATGAGAGGATGCTGCTGGTAGCATATCATTTATTGCCTTTTCTCACAGCAGATGGAATAATTAAACTTATCATTTTGATGGCGGATTGTAATCCAGAAAGATCCAAATGACAATCATCAAGTGACAACTGGAGATTCACCCGTAGTCAAAAGCAAAAGACTTCAGACTGCAGAGTGGCTACAGAAATTGAAATCTATGGGTAACGCTAATACACACTAAATACACAATCATGCAATGCTGATGTTGTTAACATTAATAATTTGAGAACAAAGTATAACAATAATAATAATTTGCACGGATTGACGTGATCCGAGCTAAGTGATCATTCGATTTAATCACCATTGGCAGCGCGATTGTAATGCTTTTTTTCTCAGTTGGTCATAACAAAAGTGGCAGACATGTTACTTACTTGTTCAGACGACATTTTCTGGTGAAAATTCTTATTTTTGGTCATACTTCCAAGATGTAGAATCTGTGATTCCGAAGTACAGTATCCACACCGATGTGGTGACTGACAGCAAACATTAGATTCATCCGCGCTGAGAAGCCGTGTCGATGCACAACCCACGTAAAGATGATAATTCCGCAAATAACTGCAATTGCAGGTTTCAAACAGAGATGGCGACAAAGAGGCAAAACTTATGGACTGCAGCTTTACCAAACCAATGAATAAAATGATATTCATGTGAAAACTATAAAATATATACAAAAAAAAAATATAATACAGCTTCTGTTATTGCAAACGAAATTGAGTTTGTTCCTGTTTGACCAGCAGATGGAGAAGAACTTCATTTGCAAGTTGAACATTACATGTCTTTGATATCTGACCATGAGGATATGATTCCATCAAAGATCTGGTGAAGATACAACTCAGAATATGTAGATAATGCATTACAAGTAACATGCATTACATAATTAGATAATTTTTTGATGTAATGAGTAAAGTAACACATTACAAGTAACATGCATTATGTAATAAGATAACTTTTTGTAGTAATGAGTAAAGTAAGGCATTACAATTAACATGCATTGCATAATTAGATAACTTTTTGATGTAAGGAGTAAAGTAAAGCATTACAAGTAATATGCATTACATAATCAGATTAATTTTTGATGTTACAAGTAAGTAATGCATTACAAGTAACATGTAATCATATTACTTTTTTGACATAACCGCAAATTACATTCTAATAACGCAAACACATTGTTATATTATGGGGGCCGATGTTGTTTTGGACCCCATTGACTTTGTTTAGACAAAACAGTGTTAAAGTTCCTCAAAATATAATTTTTACGTTTCACAGAAGAAAAAGTAAGTTTTTATTTAATTAATTTTTTTTTTGCTTAAACTATCTCTTTTTAATGAGCCATCATTCACTGTTAATGACCTCCCTTGTTTTTTTAACACTCTGACTATTGACATACATGGATACCAGTGCACTTCTTTGGCTTTTACAGTATATCTTGTTCAATCCACATCTGGCAGAGATGTGTGTGTAAGTGTGTATGCAGAGGAGGGGTGCTGTGCTGAGCAGGTGTGGTTACAGGAGGGGGTGTGACCGCTGTGAGGTTCAGTCGAGTGATCAAGAGCGATTTGGGGCGGAAATCTGGAGGGACAGGATGTGTGTGTGTTCAGAGGATTAGATTGGGAGATTGGGAGATTGGGAGATTGGCAAGGCATTTGGCATTATGCTCTCACTGGGGTCCACACACACCCCTACATACTCTGCAAGGGCGCAGATGTGCCATGGGGGGGTGGGGGGTTAGAGAATCAAGACCCCGTGGTTCTGCTGGTGTGTACTGTTGTGCTTGCACGTGTGTCTGGACTGAGTATAACCGAGTACCATGCAAGCTTGATAAGACAGTTTTTTAGTGCAGTGCTGACATCAGGGAATTCACTCATGTGATGATGGTACTGAGATTAGAAAAACTCTTTGCATTATGTATGTGTACGAAGAGCCCAAAAACATATTACTAGGTCAGGCATCTGACACATGCGTATGTGGGTCTGTGAGGATTTATACAGGTTAAATCTTAATGGACCACATCGTAAGACCCTCGATGTGCTATAGTCTTTTCTGACAGAATCCGGGTCCCTTGAACAAAGCAGCGTTATCATGTCACATTTCATAAAACATGAATTGTTATAAATAGACACATAACTAAACGGCCAACATTCACATCTTATCTAAGAAATCCATGCTGACAGTTGTGAATCATGATGGGAAAAAACTAACAGCAGAGCAAAAGGGAAGTTAAGCAGAAATTAAGACTTGGTTGTAAAATGTAATGCACAGTGCACACGCTTAAGATGGTGTCTCCAAACTGTAGTGCAAACAGACGGCAGAGGAAGGTTTTCTGACTGAATAATAGATGAACACAATATGTGACAGCTCTGTTATTATGCATGAGGCTCGCATAGCTTGTTAACTTTAAGAAAGCACAACTGTTGCCCTCAGACATTCCAAGGCTAATGACTTTGAAACGGTTGAAATCTTGTTGAAATTACAGTATACTGGCAGCTGGTTTCCAACATTTTTTATTAACCATGAAAAGTACATACATACAAAAGTTTCATACATTACAGTGAAGTCATCACTGTAATTGTAGTTTATAAAATGATAAGCCTATATAGTTTAATAATAATAATATACCAACCTAATTTTCTTGTAAAGCTGAGGCTCTTTTTTTACATGTTGTCCAATAAATCTGAAATTAACTAAGGCAATACATGTCATTTAATGAAAAATATTGTTAAAATTAATCTCAATGCAAACTTTTAATTCATGTGTTGTTGTTAAAAACATGCTACCAGTGTTGAGGGTAACGCATTACAAGTAACTTGAGTTACGTAATCAGACTTTTTCAAGTAACTAGTAAAGTATCGCATTACTTTTTCAATGTACAACAAAATATCTAAGTTACTTTTTCACATTTATTGACTGACAGCTCTCCTGTCCTCATGTTGAGAGAAATAAAGTGCAGAGGTGTTGTGTGCGCTGTGTAAACATGATGGTTATTGTAGTTCTAGACTAAATGTGAACATGCATTTACTCATCTTACTTGCACGAAGACATTCAGTATTCCTCAAAATGAATAAAAATACTAGTGAAATCTCAGAATTTTACGCAAACATGTAACTATATTAAATTACACAAATATAGTTTATGTATTTAATCTCATTTTATTAACCGATGTCTTTGCTGCTGACCTTCAATTATCTAATTCAACCATACCAATAAGCAAAAATTACTTTAGATTAGATTTAGAAATAAGAGTGTTGAACTTCCTTCTCCTGTATCCCGTTCTTCTTTAATCCAGAATGGCAGCACAGCTGAAAGGTTTGTTTGAGCTGCACCCTCTACTGTACAGTCGTAAATATGCATTACCGTCAGCCTGAGGCTCATTCATTTCACTTTTGGTGTGAAAGGGCCAAAAATAGAACTTTTTTGTTGTTATTAAAAAACAAACAACCAAGCCAGCCCAGGTGAGAAAAAGTATTGCAAAAGTAATGTAATGCATTACTTTTTATAAAAAGTAACTATGTAATGCAATTAGTTACTTTTTTAGGGAGTAATGCAATATGCTACATACTACATGCTACATTTTAAATTAAAAATAGAAAAAAAAGACAGTTTGCTAAACATATACTACATACACTATATTGCCATAAGTTTTGGGACACCCCTCCAAATCATTGAATTCAGGTGTTCCAATCACTTCCATGGCCACAGGTGTATAAAATCAAGCACCTAGGCATGCAGACTGCTTCTACAAACATTTGCGAAAGAATGGGTCTTAGGAACTCAGTGAATTCAAGCGTGGTAACGTGATAGGTTGCCACCTGTGCAATAAGTCCATTTGTGAAATTTCCTCACTACTAAATATTCCACGGTCAACTGTTAGTGGTAGCATAACAAAGTCGAAGCAATTGGGAACAACAGCAACTCAGCCACAAAGTGGTAGGCCACATAAAATCACAGCGCGGGGTCACCGCATGCTGAGGCACACAGTGCGCAGAAGTCGCCAATTTTCTGCAGGGTCAATTGCTACAGACCTCCAAACTTCATGTGGCCTTCAGATTAGCTCAAGAACAGTGCGTAGAAAGCTTCATGGAATGGGTTTCCATGGTCGAGCAGCTGCTTTCAAGCCTTACATCACCAAGTGCAATGCAAAGCGTCGGATGCAGTGGTGTAAAGCACGCCGCCACTGGACTGTAGAGCAGTGGAGACGTATTCTCTGGAGTGACGAATCATGCTTCTCTGTCTGGCAATTCGATGGACAAGTCTGGGTTTGGTGGTTGCCAGGAGAACGGTACTTGCCTGACTGCATTGTGCCAAGTGTAAGTTTGGTGGAGGGGGGATTATGGTGTGGGGTCGTTTTTCAGGAGTTGGGCTTCACCCCTTAGTTCCAGTGAAAGGAACTCTTAATGCTTCAGCATACCAAGACATTTTGGACAATTTCATGCTCCCAACTTTGTGGGAACAGTTTGGGGATGGCCCCTTCCTGTTCCAACATGACTGCGCACCAGTGCACAAAGCAAGGTCCATAAAGACACGGATGAGTGAGTTTGGTGTGGAGGAACTTGACTGGCCTGCACGGAGTCCTGACCTTAACCCGATAGAAAACCTTTGGGATGAATTAGAGTGGAGACTGCGAGCCAGGCCTTCTCACCAACATCACTGCCTGACCTCACAAATGCGCTTCTAGAACAATCAAAAATTCCCATAAACACACTCCTAAACCTTGTGGAAAGCCTTCCCAGAAGAGTTGATGATATAGAGTGTATAAAGTTCAAAAGAACATTTATTTGAAATAGAAATCCTTTGTAACATTATAAATGTCTTTACGGTCCCTTTTCATCAATTTAATGCATCCTTGTTGAATAAGTGTTCATTTATTTATTTATTTATTTTTTTAATCTTTAAATGTTGATAAGTTGTATTTCACTATATTCAGTATATGGTAATTTAATTAGTTAACAGGCTATTACAGCATTTTTACTTTTCCCATTAAAATAAAAATTCTGGTTAAATAACATGTTTAAAAGATTGTTAGTTTGAGTACCTTTTTGTTTTTTGTTTTTGTTACCTCCAGAAAATGTCCACTAGCTGCATCCATTACTATGCTGATGTTTCTTTAGAAAATGACAAATAGGATGCAGATAAGAAAACGTACATATAAAGTGTTTACGTGACCTTTCTACTATGTAGTATACAGCTGTGTGTAACAAACAGGGTTTGAAGGCTTTGGACTCTAATGTAGCCACTCCATCTACACACACTTCCACACACACTTCGTCAGTGAGCTTTAACTCATGCAACATTAATGCCTTGATTTATTCCCCTCACTTAGAGAGAGAGGGAGAAATGTCAACCATTGTCAGCATCTATTCATCCTTCCGACTATGCCTCCATCTCCCGCTCTCTTCTCTAATGCACAGAGGTCAGCACAGTGTGTCCCATCAGGGTATCCTTACAAAGTTTTGCTGTCAGTTTGATGTATTTGCAACTTTATGTCCATCAAGCATATTGTCAAAGAAGTCCAGAAATGCTGACACCTTTTACAAAGTACACACTCACAAAAACTTACTGTATATTAAGGAGATTTAATAATCAATTAGCAGACTTAAAGGTGCAATGTTTAAGATTTTTGCAGTAAAATATCCAAAAACCACTAGGCCAGTGTTATATATTTTGTTCACTAGAGTACTTAGAATAACAAATGTTTCCAACTATTTGTAAAAGAATAGTAGAAAATTGCAATTTTAACCAAGGCTCCGGGACGTGTGAGTCGCCGCCTGTCAATTGCGTCATACCCGCGTTACCCTCGGTTTCCGGTTTTATTTTGTAAAAACCATGGAAACACCAAAGATGCTTTAATATATTACATGTTTTAATAGACAAGGGAACAACTGTTTGGTTGCGTTTATAGACAGAAAACTAATTATGTATATCGCTCAACACGTTTAGATTTATTGTTTAAATCTAATTTTCTTGATTTTTTTTTTTTTTGCGAGTACCATGCTTTACCATGCCTCAAAGAAAAACACTATTTTGTCTAGTAGATAACATAGCATAATCAGATGCAGCTTTATTTTTAGTAACAGTAATACAGAATTTTCTCCATCATACGTTTTAAAATTAATTCCATGCCATTTATCAACACAAGCCATCCAGCATTTAATATGATATTCTAAAATCAATCTATCTTACTGCAGTGTCTCAAACAAGTGTCTCACAGCAGCTGCCGAGCGAACGCACAGAGTAACGTTATAACATCATTTTCAACACTCTCAAATGTATCCTATATGCCTATATGATAAACAGAGCTGTGTTACCTCATACTCATGACCGGAAAAGCGGAAGTGGCGCCGGCGACTGTGTCATAATAAAAGTTCTGCTGCTCGTGAGGCGTGTGTTGTGCAATCCCTCTAGCGGCCTTGTTCAGTTCCCACAACACTCGGCCCTGTTCTGCTTCATACTACAGTAACGTTAATAATCGCTTCCATGAACATGATTTCTGCACTAGTCCTATCCCTATTCTTTTGCACCGGCTGTGAGGTGAAGACCACATGTCCCAAGATTCTGTGCTCAAACTTGGCATTGCAAAGCTACGCCTTTGTTTTGAATAGGCATCTAGCGACCCCCAGCGGTCAGAAATTTTACATATTGCACCTTTAATTACAGGTGAGATTCAGAAAAACATGATCAAATTAGGAGAGCAGATTTATCACTTGTATCAAATGTTTTGAACTCACACAAATCGAAATAACTCTTTGAAGATGCATGTGTGCATGCAGTTTTAGTTTAATATTTAAGTCCCCCTGTGGTGAAAATCAAGTTTTTTAAAGTTGTTCATATGTCTATTTGGTGATTTTAACATACTTTAAGACAAACCATGTGCAAATTCATGTCAACACCATTGTATTTTCTCTTTAAAACTGCAGTAAACCAAAGACAGTCTTAAACCCACATTTTCTGACGTCACAAACTACCTTGTTACCAATCACGTCAATGTGCCATAGACAGTAATGTGCCGGCGGACTTTAGCATATCATTAAAAGACCACTCAAGGGAGTCTAAAAGAAGGTTATCCAGGTATATTTTTTCTGTTGATATGAAATATTGGGTAGATTTAGCAATATGGCGTGTGTATGATGCATATTATAATGTTATGATGAACTATATCCCTTTCTCCACTGACGTTCTGAGATGTTCAAAGCGGTTTCTAAGGATACTGATTATTAGAAGGCAGCTATCTGACTCGTGTATGTGAACATGGTTTGTGTAACATTAGCAACACATTATTAGCTGTTTGATAACATAGTCAAGCAAAATGCTAATCATATTACCGTTATATGTCCGATGTTGAAAAAAGTGATACCATTGTGCAGCATTTACCTCAGTAAGTTGACTGAGTGGATCTTGACTGAGCTCGTGCGAGTGAGTGGAGGCAGGGCTAATAGACACTTTTCACAGACTATGATGACGCATTTTAACGTTTTTTTAAAAAAAATTTTTTAGTATTGTCATTTTTTTTTTTAAATTATGTACATTTATACAACTCTATACTTAGTATTATATTATCTCTGCATCAAATTACAAAAAAAAAAAAAAAAAATAGTTAATGCTGCTGTGAGGGTGTTTCTAATACAGCAACAGGGAGTGACGGTAAAAATTACTGCCGTTATCAATCGCTCTCTATTTTTTCCTCTTTTTGAAAATTGTGAAAACACTGTTGTGAAGGTTTCCTTTTGCTATTTGCACAAATGGAAACACAAAAAAAATATATTTAATGAAGTCTCTCATTCACCTCTATAAAAGTTTACCCAACTATGACGACTTCCGCTTCTGAGAAACCCGGAAACGTGAAAAGGGTCTATTATCATATTCATAGTTCCGGGGGTGCTTCTCAATTCTTATTTGTGCATCCTCGTTTCCTTTCCTCGCTTCCTTTCCTCGCGTCTTAGCTCCACCCCTTCAGGATGTGAGGGAAGGACACAAGGAAAAGAAGCGAGGACAGAGGAATTGAATTAAGTGAAATGATATCCTCGCTCCATTTAGCGTAACTTCAAAGCGTCATCAGTTGCACTCGAGGGATCTACCCACATGTTATTAAAGTCTGGTTATTTAAAAAAAATATATAATAAATATTAATAAAGCAAGATGCCCCATTGAAATATATGAGATGTAAAGTTTATTAAAGGTGCCCAAGAATGCTTTTTCACAAGATGTAATATAAGTCTAAGGTGTCCCCTGAATGTGTCTGTGAAGATTCAGCTCAAAATACCCCATAGATTTTTTTTAAATTAATTTTTTTAACTGCCTATTTTGGGGCATCATTAACTATGCACTGATTTTTTCAGCGTGCCGCCCCTTTAATTCGCGTGCTCCCTGCCACACGAGCTCTCGATTATATTACAGCATATTTACAAAGTTCACACAGCTAATATAACCCTCAAATGGATCTTTACAAGATGTTCGTCATGCATGCTGTATGCATGCTTCGAATTATGTGAGTATAGTATTTATTTTGATGTTTATATTTGATTCTCTATGAGTTTGAGGCTGTGATCCGTGGCTAACGGCTAATGCTACACTGTTGGAGAGATTTATAAAGAATGAAGTTGTGTTTATGAATTATACAGACTGCAAGTGTTTAAAAATGAAAATAGCGATGGCTCGTCTTCGTGAATTCAGTAAGAAACGATGGTAACTTTAACATCATTTAACAGTACATTAGCAACATGCTAAAAAAACATTTAGATAGACAATTTACAAATATCACTAAAAATATCATGCTATCATGGATCATGTCAGTTATTATTGCTCCATCTGCCATTTTCGCTGTTGTTCTTGCTTACCTAGTCTGTTGATTCACCTGTGCAGATCCAGACGTTACTGGCTGCCCTTGTCTAATGCCTTTCATAATGTTGGCAACATGGGCTGGCATATGCAAATATTGGTGCGTAACCCCGACATAACAGTTACATAACAGTCGGTGTTATGTTGAGATCTGCGTGTTTTCCAGAAGTCTTTTAAACGAATGAGATTTACATAAGAAAGAGAAAGAAATGGAGTTTGAAACTCAATGTATGTCTTTTCCATGTACTGAACTCTTGTTATACAACTATGCCAAGGTAAATTCAAATTTTGAATCTAGGGCACCTTTAAATGCGGCAAGGGTGTAGAGTTACATTCAAGCTATTTTAAGGCATTAAGATAAGGCACATAATTTCACAGAATTTTTTTTTTTAAATATGTCATTTTGGTGATCAGAGATGAGTTTTTAGAGATAAAATTATTGACTACAGGGGTTTAGTTTAAGTTTACTTTCAGTATTAATGTTGAGTATTGAGGTTTACCATTGATTGTCAAATGTATTATTCTCTGTATTTCTTTAATTCCAAACTCTGAGCCTCTGAAATCATATTATTATAATTTTATTAGTAATATTTAAGTGAATTATATATGTGTGTGTGTCTGTGTATTTTATTGCTATAACATATGAAAATACAAGAAATGCAGAGATTATATCAAACAGGATTTATTGTTTAAATACACAACTGCGCTTGACACTTTAACATGATCCAGTTGTTCATACAGAAGTATGAGTTTACTCTGTACCAGAATATGTGTGTACTTGACAAAATCACTTCTTTAAAAGTCTTTCAGCTCAGCAAGGCTGAATCCACTAGATGAAAGACCCTGATGATCAAGGGTCACGTCATGCCCCTGTCCTTTAAACCAGCGTAAGCAAGAAGACTTGTGGGATCACAACCTCATTCAGGCATGGGCTCCCCAAACTGGAACATGTCCTCATCGTAGAGGTCTTCAGGGAGCTCTTCATCTCCATCAGCAAAGAACGTGGGGAACGGCGGGTTCTTGTTCTTCTCAAACCGAGTGGGCAGAACCGTGTCCCTGACCTGATCGAGCGAACGCAAGCACAATGTTTAGACAACTGGAGAAGAAAGTTGCCTCTTAATCATGATTATAATGCTGTTTTTACTACAATCGACTAAGTACTATGATCGAGTCCATTTGCTGAATAACTTTGAGATAGTTCAACTTTCGGTTAAATGTGTATGCAAGCAAACTCTAAGAGACAAAACGCTGACTACATATGATCGATTCACTGATGCACTTTGTACACACAATTGCCTCTATGCATTGATATAGATGAATCACTCAGAGTGTGCGCTACCGTGTTAAGGTCAGTGCTAGTGCTGGCATGGACCGTACAGTACATAACTCTTCATTAGCTAAATGTTGCTGAAAGTGAAGAAAGAAGCAAAGAAGATGAAAGCAAAGATGGAGAAGATCCTTCACCTTCAAAAAGATATTCTACCTATGCTTGAGACTTGGCATACTTGAGAGTTTGAGTATGTGTGACGCGTTTTACCTTAACGAGACAGTTGCGGTGACCTGGTACAGAACCGTTGACGTAGAGGACGTTATACTTGGTGTTCACCCTCCATATCTGCCAGAGAAAAGACCTTAGTGAAACTACAAATGCTCACACATGATTTTTCTCACTGTGACACCAGGTGACTTTACAGCAGAGGTGCCTTTTAAGCACAAGATATTTTGATACAGCTGAACTATGTGTGTATGCTACCCTAAATTTGCAATGCAGCATTTAAACTGCACAGTGCAATGCAGAGAAGTAGTATCAGCAGAACATGCATTTAGATTATGGACAAATGATAACACTGAGCAACATATTTGGATACAAACAATCTCTAAAAGATATAAAAAGGCATTTTGTGCAATCTCATCGATGTACCTTCAATCCATGTACAGTGTCGTATATGTTTCCCATCCTGCCTGGCATCTTCTTTCCTTTGAAAACTTTCGCTGGATCCTGATGGTGAGAATACATATTACTCAACTCATCCATTAACCATTCAAAGGTCACGCTGAGGTCACACTAAACTCTTGAGAGACCATGCGGGACAGTTATGGCTATCTGAAATGACTGACGTGAAACCTCTCAGAGAAAGTGCTTCAAAATCTGAAAAAAATTCAGTGAGAGCAATATATTGTGTTCCTGAGAAGAAATTCAATCAGTTCCTAGCATCTCTGTGACAAAATGTTCAATCAGGATTGAACGGCAGCCTCCGTTTTTACAGATCCATCTTAGATATTAACATGCAAGATCAACAGGGGGAAAAATGAGTGCACTGATGAATGCATTATGGAATTTTTAGCAGATACTGATTATCCATAATTACATACATAGTATTCTGAAAGCAATATATAGGCCAATATTAGACATTGATCTACATTTTGATTACAAAAAAAAGATGCTTTATAAAACAGGTACAACTGCAGAAACTCATTATCTATTTATTTTTAATCATTTCTTATATCTTTACTATTCTGTAAAACAGATCAGATCGCTTCCAGTTTAGGTCTTTTGTATGTGCTTCATGAAAAAAATTAGCTGTTTTGTTCAAGATAACTTAAAAGAACCGAGCAAAGATGAGCATAACTGATGTCCTCCACATATGCAGATTGATATTAAAAAGTTTTTTTAATTTTTCTTCTTCACACTAACGTTTAGATATTTAAAACACCTATAACAATGTGAACTAGGTAGTTTTGCTGATTACCACAGTCCACAGATATGCAGTCAGTTCATACTGCTGTTAACACTTTCTTTGACAAGCGGATGCAATGAGACTAGTTTTCCAGTTTGGTCATGTGACATTCGACATATACCCTATTCCTGTATCATTACTTCCAGTCTTCAGTGTCACATGATCCTTCATAAATCATATAAGCATTATATATACAGTTGTGCTCAAAAGTTTACATACCCCTTGCAGAATCTGCAAAATGTTAATTATTTTAACAAAATAAGAGGGAAAATGCAAAATGTGTGTTCTTTTTATTTAGTACTGTCCTGAATAAGATATTTTGCATAAAAGATGTTTATATATTGTCAAAAAAAAATAGCTGAATTTATAAAAATGACCCATTCAAAAATTTACATACCCTTGATTCTTAATACTGTGTGTGGTTACCTGGATGATCCACAACTGTTTTTGTGTTTTGTGATGGTTGTTCATGAGTCTCATTTGTCCTGAACAGTTAAACTGACCAACATTCTTCAGAAAAATCCTCCAGATCCTGCAAATTCTTCAGTTTTCCAGCATCTTTTACTTATTTGAACCCTTTCCAGCAGTGGCTGTGTGATTTTGAGATCAATCTTTTCACGTTGAGGACAACTGAGGGACTCAAACACAATTATTAAAAAAGGTTCAAACATTCACTGATGCTCCAGAAGGAAACACAGTGCATTAAGAGCCGGGGGGTGAAAACTTTTTGAATTTGAAGATCAAGATAAATGTTACTTAATTTGTCTTCCGGGAAACATGTGAGTATCTTCTGTAGCTTCCGATGGGAAGTACTAAATTAAAAAATTAGATTTTTAAACAAAATAAGACAAATTTGGACATCTTCATCTTGTTCAAAAGTTTTTACCCCCTGGTTCTTAATGCAATATGTTTTCTTCTGGAGCATCAGTGAATGTTTGTACCTTTTTTAATAGTTGTGTTTGAGCCCCTCAATTGTCCTCAGTGTGAAAAGATGGATCTCAATATCATACAGTCACTGCTGGAAAGGGTTCAAATATGCAGAAGATGCTGGAAAACTGAAGAATTTGCAGGACCTGGAGGATTTTTCTGAAGAATGTTGAGCAGTTTAACTGTTCAAAACAAACAAGAGACTCATGAGCAACCATCACAAAACATAAAAACAGTCATGGATCATCCAGGTAATCACACACAGTATTAAGAATCAAGAGTATGTACATTTTTGAACGAGTCATTTTTATAAATTCATTTTTTGACTATATGTAATCATCTTTTATGCAAAATATCTTATTCAGGACAGTACTAAATAAAAAGAACACATTTTGCATTATCCCTCTTATTTTGTTAAAATAATTAACAATGTATAGATTCTGCAAGGGGTATGTAAACTTTTGAGCACAACTGTATATATATATAATAATTCTAATATGCTGATGTCAGGATTCTTTGATGGATATTAAAGTTCAAAAGAACATCTTTTATTTAAAATATTTTTAGTAACATCTGTTACTGTCACTTTTGATCAATTTAATGCATAATTACTGTTTTAAAGAAATAACTTTTATTCAGCATCTTAGTGACCCCAAACTTTTGAACAGTAGATATTAGTATTAAGTGACAACTACAGAAATAAAAACACTCACCCCTCCCGGCCCCAGAGCGCCTGGCCTCCTGTGCGTTTTAGTTTGTCCATGGGAAGCTGGTTGACCCTTGAACCCCCAACGCTTCATCACTCCCTGAAAACCCTTGCCAATTCTACAATTAAAAAGACCAACAGTTCAATGCAGTAAAGATGTAAACAGAACATTCAGTCATTATACGCTGTGTAACAACATAAGAGATATGCGGATGGAGCTGCAGATAGGCAGGATCTCAGGCGTGAAATAGGGCTGACACAACTCAGACACTATGATAAATCAAGAGTTCTTTGAAGCAAGGCTCTCTTCAATAAAGGTGATGGGTGTAATTTCTTTCAATGTTAAAATACTTTATCCAATTCCAGCTTAATATTCAAAAAGAAATAGAAGTCATTTGTTGCATCAGCCTAAACACTTTGGTGCCATCAAATCATTGCTCTGTTTCTTTGAGCACCCCAACCAGTTTGACATTGAATTTACTAATGACCTGAGTTTGGGGCAGGACTATTCGTTTGTATGACTAATTCAGGAATGTTCAGGAAACCTGTTTGAAAACAATCATTATTTTTGTAATTCCATTTGGTTACACTAGTGGCACTTTTAAAGGGACCCTTAATTTATATCCAAAATTCACTTTTACATTGTTTTTGAACATAATTATGTGTTCAGTGTGCACACAACCACCCTATTATGGTAAAAATTCATCCACCTCATATATCAGAAACAGTTGGCTTTTTCTCAATACCAAGTATGCAAAGTTGCATCCTTGGCAGTTCAGACTTGGCAAGTTCGACTTGAGTACAAACTTGGCTACCTTTTTATTCTCACTGTATTTACAATAAAATGAAAACTGATACTAAAAACAACCCTACCTGAACCCTACCAAAAATATGAAACATTAATGTGATTCAGGCAATATGTTTATATATACTCTGATTATTTTCGCTGTATGTAGCCCTATATGTATAATAAAATGAAATACGACGTAAAACACAACCCTGTCACTTTTTTTTAAATGTCAGTTTTAAAGAACGATAATAGTCATGATAAAGGTATAAGAATAAAAGTATACAACAGGAAATAAAGATCTACATTCTCACCAGAAAAACTCTTAAAATTTCATGACACAATAGCAAAGTATTTTTAAAAATATGCAGGTTTTGCATTATTGAAGCTTGCTGGTTAGTGCAAGATGCATTCTGGGATAGTTACCTGGCTGTTTCACGTTCGTATAAGTCACCTCCTGATGCATCCTCGATAAAAGGGGCGGAGCAACAACACATCTGGGAATTTGAACTGTACTGTACTAGATGTGAACTTTGAATTGGAACAGTACTTAGGCAGAGACTGATGACGTTTCAAGAAACACAAGTACAGACAAGAACGCATATTGCTAGCGTCTCAAAATGAGCCATTCAAAAATGCTATACATTGTGACGTCACAATGTAAGAGGCCTTGCCCACGACTTAGAGGTCTGCAACCCGACCTGAGGGGCCCTGAAGAACACGCGGGTTTTGGGTTAAGGTTTCATGAATAGCTTCAGGTCGGTAACTGAGAAAAACTATATAGGCTGTTATATAAGCCTTGTGTGGCGTCTTCTGTGTTGTGCTCGAAAGAGCGTGCGAGAGTGGGAGCACATTTCTAACTCGCATTTAGATATTCACTGTTTTGCGCATGTGCTCCTGCTTTCGCACACTCTTTTGGTCACAACAAGGCACATGACACTCAAACCTATGAGTGCGATAAGGCAAACAATTACTGAGGGAAAACTTATTACAGTGCCAAATGATGCAGGGAAAGCAGCACAACGAATTCTCCGGAATAACAGGTGAGCCAGAGGATAGCACAATTATACACAAGCCACTAAAATCACAATAATGTGTGTGTGAAGTGAATGACTACTGAGAGCAGCCACAAATCAAATAACCGTGCTGCAGTCTATAGTGTCTCAGAAATCAGAGCTTTGTCAAGAGAAGGTCTACTGTAAAATACTACATCATTTGATAAATTTAAATGTTTTAAACATTGTATGATATCATAGATGAATAAGTGTAAACTCTATGAATGAAATGAGCCAAGCGCGTTCGTAAATCAAATAGCTGCGTTTTTCTTGCGTCTCTCAGAAATCAGCTTTGTCTACTATCACCTAAACACTCATCATACACATTTTGTATTATTTTATTTGATGTGTATTTAAATGTTTAAAACATTGTACGATATGATACATGACTGAGTGCAGAATGAAATGAAGCATGATAGCATGTCAAATGGCCTCTGTGCGTCTTTTCTACTAGTTAGCCTGATGTTTCTGTCTATTTAAACGTTGTACGATATGATCCTGTCATTCAACCAATAAATAGCTCAGCGGTTATGTGCAGTGTAGGTCTTACAAAGCCGTCTTGGCTTATGACAGGAAGAATGGTACATCTCTATAGCAACGGATTTCGGGTTCGGGTCAAATGATCTCGGGTACAGGCCGGGTTTGGGCCTCAGTTTAAAGCCCGTGCAGACCTCTACCACGACTGGCAATGGAATCGGCCCTATTAGCTTAACTTCTCCCCTGAGTGAGTCACTGTCTGCCATGTTTATGTTTATGTCAAGTCAAGTCAAGTCACCTTTATTTTTATAGCGCTTTTTACAATGCAGATTGTGTGAAAGCAGCTTTACAGTGATAACTGGTATATAATTCTGGCTGCACAGCAGCTCTTAAAAATAGTGTCAATTAGGGCTGCCCTCGACTAAAGATTTTTCTAGTCGACCAGTAGTCGTTCATTTAAGCCATTAGTCGACTAATCGCGCATTTATATTAATAAGCCATAAATCATAATAATGAGCCTTTAATCTTATGTATACATAGCCTAATCAGTGCTCAAACACATGCATAAAGCTTGCCACAGTGCACCGGCAAACGTAACGATTATGAATGTGTCGTGAAAAAACAGCAAGGAGACTGTCTAAACATTTTAATAATTTATTGATAATGTGAAAATGCATCCTGATTGCTTTCATTGTTTTACAAAAGCACAACGTTTTGCTGTTATTGTGAGTTTACAGAAATAAAAGTAGACCCTTTACATTTTGCATTACTCTTATCTATGACCAAAAATGACGGAGTATTTTAAGTTAAGTGCAGTGATCACACCGGCGCCTCCATGTCATGCAGTAAACGCTCTCCACACAAACACTTGGATATGCGCCAAATAATAGCGCACATTTATCTATAGGCAAACATTAAAGAGAATGGACTAAAGTTGCAACTTACATGTTTCAAGTGATAAGCCATATTTGAGGTCGATAAATGATAGGTGAATGTTTGGATTTCCTGCAGTTAATGATCTGTGCCTCGAGGACTGCGTGACCTCGCCACTTCCTGTGGAGATTTTTTTTCTGCGACTAACCGATTAATAAAATCTTGGTCGACCAAGCCTCTTCAAGTTGACTAACGGTTAGTCGACTATTAGGGGGCAGCCCTAGTGTCAATGCAGGCAGATCAAAAGCGCTGTTGAATAAATGTCAAGAATACTGTTGAATATCGAATGTCAAGTCAAATGTCAAGTGTCCCCAACTAAGCAAGCCAAAGGCCACAGCGGCAAGGAACCCAAACTCCAACAGGTGTTTTGTCCTTGCTAAAGCATTTAACAGCAGCATTCAAGTAAGAAATTGATTCTTATTAAAGCTACTAAAGTTATTCAATCAAGAGCTGTGAGTAATTTTTCTGCAGCAGCTCATTTGCATTTAAAGATACACACATGATAAAAGAACATGTTTTAGCTTCTACCCAAAAAGGGGCAATTACAGCATGGTATAATAAATGATCTGTGGGGTAATTTGAGCTGAAATTGAAACAGGCACATTCTGGGGACACCAGAGATTTATATTACATTTTGTAAATAGGGGCATAATAGGTCCCCTTTAAAATGAACAATACCACATATTGTGAAGTATTTTAGAGAATGGTTCCTTTTCTATTATTCAAATTGAAAAATGACAATGAATTACTGTGAATTCTCACGGACATCATTAAATCATTTTTCTTTCATCACTGTATAGCTGCAATGAAACAATCTGGATTGTATAAAGCGCTATATAAATAAAGGTGACTTTACTTGACATTTACTGCTCTTTTATCAATGACCTACAGGCTAGAGAAAGTCTCTCCGTGGTTTCTCAAAGGCCTTTCTCTCATATATAATCAAGTGATCAAGTGTAAATCTGTTTAGAAAGGAAATCTCAGGCTGATCTACCGCAGAAAGAGCTGAAGTGACTCTCAGCCGGCCCTGGCACTCGCTCCCTGAGATTTACACACTCATTATTTGATGAGAAGATGAGGCTCTTCAAATTAGATGGATGGAGGAAGGGAGGGTGTGAAAGGGAGAGAGAGAGAGACCAGGCACTCCCATTTGGGACAGGAGGACGCACACTTCCGCTGACTAAAATATCAGTCAATCAAACTTTCTGTCAGAAAATGCCATTTAAGTCAGAGTGTAAAAACAGTTCTGCAGCAAAGAACAATATCTGGTGTTGGTTTAATCATCAGCCAATAAAAAAAATTAAACATCATGCATGTTAGTATCACTAAATGGAAATTCAAAAAAATAACGACAGATACATTCCGGTCGAACAGACAAGAGATTCCCATCCCAAACTCATGTCACTGGTTGAGCCAATGTTACTATGCCGGGTTGGTCAAACAAACAGTAATTTTTTCATAGAGCCACAGTGTTTAAAGGTGGGATGAATCTGCAAATGGATTATTTATAGTTTTATAGTCTCTGCATATTAAGCTTGGCTATATAAGAAAATTACATTTTTAAGAATCTCATCTTAAAAGGTGCTCTGTGTGCGGTTATATTTGACTCACGTTTTCGCTGTGACGTCCACATATTGTCCTGGGCGGAAGTGAGCTGCATAGAGAGGAGTGCCTAGATAAAACAAAAAATACAAAACAGAAATGAAAAAGAAACAAAACATGAACACACGTCATATGGTTTAAACCACAAACATAATAAGGTTTATTTACTAAAAAATTTAATTAAAAAGGTATACATCTGAAACAACTTTATTCTTTATCTGGCAATAAGTAAAGAGTTCTGACAGGTGAAGTTACCTGGTTTGATGATGGCGTTGTCTGACACACAAAATGTGGTGAGTTTCTGTTTGGGAGGAACTCCTGCATTCTGGAAAATCTCTAAATATCCCTCTGGCCTCTGAGAGAAAGACAGATTGACTTTCAGTTGCTTCAAGTGATTTACTAACTTATATAATCCTTAAAAAAGGAGAAAGGGAGAAGAAAAAGAGAATAGATTAAACCCAAACAGCTTTGCTGTGTTTTGGGAGTTGATTGACAGCAAAGAGACTCAAAGCTCAGACTGAAGGTCAGGACAATTGACAATTACACTTCAAGCAGCACTTTGTGGCAGCTGTCAAATACAGACACACACTAGCTTACTGCCCAAAAAAAAAAAAAAAAAAAAAAAAAAAAAAAAAAGGACACCAACCAAAGTTTTTTTTTTTAGTTTTTTTTTATTACAAACTCCATAGAATTTTATATTTTAGCAGTTTTACAAAATCTTCCCCTTCATTACATGCACATTTTGTTTCTTTTCCAGCACCAACAGTTTCACTAATAGAGAAAGACAAGCAAGAGAGAGAGAGGCAAGAGAAGAATAGTTATACAAGAGACGAGAAGTCCTGGTTTCCCAATTAAATTTTCCCTAACATGTGCACACACACACACATATATAAAGGTGACCTCTACTCTGAAATTTTTCTCCAGGAGCTCTTCAGGACTTATTATACTCCCTCTCCATAGAAACAGAAAAGCTCTAGTCTATTATCCTGTTCCACCTCAGAGAGGTCAAGGATCGCCAGAAAGGTGAAGAGACAAGGGTTCGTTATGAGGGGGAGAGTGTGTGTGGATAAGAGCAATCTTACTGAAAAATGTTATACGTTTCTTACTCACATGCAACGGAGAGACATTTTTTCCACCCACGATCAGAGCTGCTGTGTGCCCATTATACTCTTCCTTGGATAGATGTTTCACCACATGACAGTCCTGCACCTGAGAGAGAGATTTGGGTGTGATAAAATTGTTATCAGGTTATTTTATATATATATTTTTATATGGGTCAATGACGTGAATTTTCTGTCCAGTTGCATTTTTTCTCTGTTAAATTTGGTTTAAATGCATTAAAATGTATATTATATATATATATATATATATATATATATATATATATATATATATATATATATATATATATATATATATGTAGTACCTTTCCTTTGCATGTACTCACTTTAACTTTTCAAAAAACATAAGTAATTTGTAATTTTTGTTATTTAAAGTGTCAAAATATCATGTGGTGCAACTGTCCGGCCATAACTTCTGTTTTTTGAAATGTCTCTAAAATTACAATAAATTTATTCTAATTCATTTTCTGCACTAATTGGCATGATTTCCAACATGTTTTGTAATCCTGTACAAAATTGCAAAGCATTCCTATTTATATTTCCATCATAATATACAAAACAAACTTTGTCCGATGATGTCCATTTTATGAAAATCCATGTTGAAATCCATTCAAAGACAGGACGTTGCATCATATACCAATTTGCGAAGGACCCATGGAAGCCGCGAACAGGTTTGTAACGGTCTTAAATTTGGAAAAAAATATCCTTTTTAACGGCTGGTATGTAGTTCCCACATTTGGATATCATGTGGTTTGACCTCAAAAAAACAATATATTGAGTTATTTCTGGAAATATATACTTTTATTACAAATTTCAACAGTGACCTTTTGTGGGAAGCTAGCTTTTGTTTAGGTAGCCAATTCTGTGCCTGTAAATTTTGACTGAATTTGAAAATATCATGTGGTGCGACCACTGCAGAGTGTTTTCTATGATAGATATATGTCCTAGATTGACAATTTTTGTGCATTTATATTCAATTGATAATTTATATACATAAAGTACTTTATTTTAGTATAATTTGGAATAGATTTTTATGCAATTTGGGTCATTTTATAAAAATATTTAGGTTTATGTTTGTATTGTATAATATGAGAAAAATGTAAAAAACTTGTTTAGAGCATGTAATTTCAGTTTGGTAATTATGCATTTAATAGTCATTTATTGTTTATTTATTAATAACTATTTCAATCTATTTTACCAGATGCCACTGCAAAGTAAAAACCACTGGCCATAGACAGCACGTTAATTCTGACCCTGCAGCAAGAATGTAGTTAAACCTTGCTAGGAGAAGAGTGAAATATTATTACAATTTAAAATATCTGTTTTCTATGTGAATATATAATAAACTGGAATTTATTCGTGTGATCAAAGCTGAATTTTCAGCATCATTGCTCCAGTCTTCAGTGTCACATGATTCTTCAGAAATCATTCTAATATGCTGATTTGCTGCTCAAGAAACATTTCTGATTATTATCAATGTTCACATTTTTGTGGAAACTGTGATATACTTTATTTGTCAGGATTTTTTGATGAATAGAAAGTTCAAAAGAACAGCATTTATTTGAAATAGTAAAAGACATAATTTTACAAAAGATTCTGTCACTTTCGATCAATTTAAATGTGTCCTTGATGAATTAAAGAATTATTTAATTCATTTCAACTTAAATCAACTTAAATTAAATGGTGCACTTATGTTTGCGATATGAATTTTTTAATATAAAAAAAGTGTATAAAATTTATGTTCTAGAAAATTCTGTGAAATTTTAATAAAATCTGGTTTAAATGTATTTTTGGTATAAAATTGATTGTTAATTGATCTCTTTAAATAGACTTTTAATTAAATTTAAGGTCTTCGTGTCATTTGGAGTGACGACACATCATGTGCTGCGACCAATAACAGCAATAACTGTATTCAATTAAAAATAAAATATCTTATTTCTGTGGCTGAAATCTGAATCACTGATACAGCATGCTTAAGTGAATAGTATTTTTAAAACATTTTTATCAGTTTTATGTGATTTACAGGAAAAACAAGTGTTAAACTACATTTAAGAAGGTAACTGAATTTATAGAGCAAAAATATAAGGTCATTCTTTACAGAATCTCAAACAAACTGCAAATACTTTGTTTCCGAACACTTTAATCACTTAATTTAGAATTTTAATATGAATTTATGTGTACACAACATTCTTAATGTTTGAACAATTTCAATAGATATTATTATTATTTGTATTTTAAAATTGGCCTGTCGAAAATTCTTATGTCATTGACCCATATATTATTTATATTATACACACACACATGTATGCATGTAGTCATGTGAAAGAAAAAGGACACCCTTTTGAATACTATGGTTTTACGTATCAGGACATTATTATATAAAAAAAAAAAAAAAAAAAAAAATCATCTGGTCCTTGGCAGGTCTTAAAATTAGATAAATACAACCTCAGATGTATAGCAACACATGACATATTACACAGTGTCATGGTTTTATTTAACAAAAACTAGGCCAAAATAGAGAAGCCATGTGTGACACTAAGTACACCCTTACGGCTTCCATAGGAATTAAGAGGGTAAGTAGCAGTCAGGCGCTGCTAATCAAATGCCTTGATCATCAGCAAGTGTGACCAACTTTATAAAAACAGTACATCAGCAATGATCTTAGAGAAGCAATTGTTGCTGCCCATCAATCTAGGAAGGGTTATACGGCCATTTCCAAACAATTTAAAGTCCATCATTCTACAGTGAGAAAGATTATTCACAAGTGGAAAGCATTTCAATAGACAGTTGCCAATCTTCCCAGGAGTGGACATCTCAGCAAATTCACCCCAAAGTCAAACCATGCACTGCTCAGAGAAACTGCAAAAAACCCAAGAACTACACCTCATACTCTACCTTAGTTAGCATGTTAAATGTTAAAGTTAATGACTATTAGAAAAACACTGAACAAGTATGGCATGTTTAGAAGGGTTGCCAAGACAAGATTTCCTCTCTCTAAAAAGAACACGGCAGCATGGCTTAGGTTTGCAAAGTTGCATTTGAATAAACCACAAGACTTCTGGAACAATGTCCTATGGACAGATGAGACCAAAGGGGAAATGTTTGGCCATACTCATACTAACTGTCAAGCACAGTGGTGGAGGGTTTTTGGCTTGTTTTGCAGCCACAGGACCTGGGCACTTTGCATTCATGCAAGTTGACCATGAACTCCTCTGTATAGCAAAGTATTCTAGAGTCAGAAGTATTCTAGAGTCAAACGCTCCGAAGCTTCATGAAGCAGTGTTATGAAATCGGCCATCACTAAATAAGTCATTATTTTGTATTTTGGCACACCAAAAATATTCTTGTCGCTTTATAATATTAATATTGAACCACTGTACTCACATGGACTGATTTAAATATGTTTTTAGCACCTTTATGGATCTTGAGAGAGAAAATGTCATTGCTGGTTATGCAGGCCTCACTGAGCCATCGGATTTCAACAAAAATATCTTAATTTGTGTTCTGATGAACGGATGAACGAAGATCTTACGGGTTTGGAACGACATGAGGGTGAGTAATTAATAACAGAATTTTCAGTTTTGGGTGAACTAACACTTTAAAGGTGATAGAGAGGATTTTTTCGTCGACTGAGAATCCAAAGACTGTTACTGAGTTTTTGAAATGAGCGCATGCGTAAGAACAGCCCCCTCCTTCACAGCTCATTTCAAAGGAACGCCTCCCAAAACTCGTGCACGAGTATTGGAACACGAGTGTTTACCACCGGCATTCGCTGTGTTGTGTTAGTGGATTCATTATGTCGGACTCACCGCAGGTAACTCATAATCTGCAGTTGTTACTCCTGTCTCCTGACAAAAACATTGCATGCAGCACCTGTGGAGTGTGGAAAGTTACTGGAGAGCGCAGCCGCGCTCGTCTCTCACAAGGAACGTCATGGCAGTGATTGACAAGCCAGAGGGCAAATCGTTTACGCGATGATCGCGTAAACGATTGGCTGATGTTTTAAGGCCCTACCTCGTGCACAGATTATGTATATTAATATTATTACTTTTAGTGCACCTAATAAATAGTCTTTTATCAGTTAGTAAAGACAGTTTCAAGTAATATTGCAAAAATGTATAAAACAAAACATCCTCTTTAGCACCTTTAAGTTCAAAGTAAGTGTGTATATATATATATATATATATATATATATATATATATATATATATATATATATATATATATATATATAGTGAGGAAAATATTAATGTATTAATTTTACAATAACACAATTTAATTTCTTCACTTAATGCAATGGCTTTTGAACCTGAAAACTGAAGGAAGACTGTTTGTTTGTAATTGACTTTTTTTTTTTTACTTCTTGTACACACAAGATCTATAGACGTGATGTCATCTCCTCCTCTGTAATTAAGTGATGAACTTGATCCTCTTTACCTGTAGCATGGTCACCACGTGTCTCTCTCCAGATTTGGTCCACACAGGCATCATTCCAAGTTTAACAGCCACAAGACCGACTCTTCGACTCCCTAAAGAGATGCAGATTACAAATCAATACAACCATAAAAACTGAAGTATCAATCAAGCATCCATGTAAACAAACCAACTGAGCCAGTATTGCCAGACAAACAATAATTATCATATTTGTATGATAATCATGACCTCTGTACGATGTACGATCAATAATTAAAAAAATAATTTACAATAATTTCAGAATTTTGTAACACTTCAAATGACGGTCGTTGTAATCAGGGTGCGATTTGTGGAAAAAACAGAGGGGGGAATTTTTTTTTTTTGTCTTTTTTCTACCCTGGAAAATAAATCATAAACCACAGTTTTAACCTTGAGATTTGAGAAACTATTAGTTCTTAATTTCTGATAGGAATGAAAAAAAAAAAAAAAAAAAAAAAAAAAAAAAAAATCAATCAGTAGTTATTGATTAGGTCACAAAAAGTAGTTTGCTAGGGGTGTTCAGGGTGTTTTCTCCTGAGAAAATTTAGATTTCCCTGGTGTACATATGTGCATTTTAAGACATTTTAAGCCCAACAAATTGGATAACAAAAGCTTTAAAACCATGTCAACAAATACATACATGCATGCACAGATTTGAGGCAGCTTTAAAGGGTTAGTTCACCCAAAAATGAAAATTCTGTCATTTATTACTACATTATTACTGTCATTTATTACTCACCCTCATTCCACACCCGTAAGACCTTCGTTAATCTTCGGAACACAAATTAAGATATTTTAGTTGAAATCCGATGGCTCAGTGAAGCCTTCATAGGGAGCAATGACATTTCCTCTCTCAAGATCCATAAAGGTGCTAAAAACATATTTAAATCTGTTCATGCGAGTACAGTGGTTCAATATTAATATTATAAAGCGACGAGAATATTTTTGGTGCGCAAAAAAAAAAAAAAAAAAAAAAGACGACTTATTTAGTGATGGCCGATTTCAAAACACTGTTATTTTTTTTTTTTTGGCGCTCAAAAAATATTCTCGTCGCTTTATAATATTCATATTGAACCACTGTACTCACATGAACAGATTTAAATATGTTTTTAGTACCTTTATGGATCTTGAGAGAGGAAATGCCATTGCTCCCTATGAAGGCCTCACGGAGCCATCGGATTTCAACTAAAATATCTTAATTTGCGTTCCGAAGATTAACGAAGGTCTGACGGGTGTGGAACGGCATGAGGGTAAGTAATAAATGACAGAATTTTCATTTTTGGGTGAACTAAACCTTTAATCGCATATTTGGTAATTTCATGACTTAATTTACAACAGAACAACGATGTTGCATGCTTGTAGTTTCTTTTGCGTTTTATTTCATATATAATAAAGTGCAGCGCGCGCCGCCACATTTGCGTGTGCAATTCTTGAGTGCGCGCCGCAAGCACAGTACAACGGCTGATTGGACAGTTGTTCATTTTTCTGAGATTTACTGACATAGCCTGACAACATCTCATCTGACCGCAGTTCACTGTTGTTCAACTGAAGCTCCCTCGACATCACCTTCCGCGCTTGTTTGACTTGCACCTGGCGCTGAGGCGAAGTTGGAAAGTGCGTCTGAAAAGTGTCCCGTTTGTTGTGGTCGTAAAGAGACAGTTCTACATAAATGCAGCGTTTTACATGGTGATGTTTTAAAAAATATTTTTATTTTTGATATTTTGTGCTCTGTTGATGGTTTGTGAAGTAGCATCATAATAATTCAGCAGGGATACATAGAGCAGAAGGGGGGAAATCCGCCCATCCCCCCCTACAAATCGCACCCTGGTTGTAATCATATAGGGCTTCTACACTCATTGATCTAGCTATAGATTCTACATCTACCATCATGATTGTGAGGAGAACGTGGTGTTACACATGGTGTCTTCCATCTCATCTCATGTTACGTCTTCTCGACCAATCATCGTGGAGAATGACTCCCTCTCAAGAGCACAAGTTAATGTTCCTGCCGCGGCACTCAGGTTAGTTGTTTTCAAGCTGAAGTCAATAGTTTAGCAATAAAGTATAGAAAATGAGTTTAGAACTCCCCACTAAGGTATGCCTAGTTATTTATCTATTGTGGTAATTTGCATGGAGATTTCCAATCTGGCAACACTGAACTGAGCACAAGCACGCTGCCTCCTCTTGGACCGGAGAGGAAATGACACCCACATACTCCAGACTTGTGGCATTGCAACCCACCTTCCTCCCACTCATGTCTGGGCCACGGCTCATCCTTGAGGGGGTTGAGTTTGTCTGTGGTCAGTTGTTGGTATTCATCTGTAATAATCTTCTTCACAAAGGAAGCATTATCTTCTGTGAGGTGTTCATCCCACCATGTGTTCGTCCGATGCGTCCTTACACACTGAATGACAGGAGTTCTGCTGAGAAACACAAAACACAGAGGCATGATGGTAACTGTCACGCATTTTACGTAAAATCACGTTAAAAAATAGATACTACTGACAGTGATACTACATAGTAGTTGTTAAATGTGATACTACTTATTATTATTTAGGAATAGCAATATTCCTAAATAATAAGATTCAGAATTAATAAGTCAAAATTACTGATATCAAATTATTAAACGAGTATATATGGTAAATGTGAATATGATCTTGAGTTAGGGATTACATTCTTTTATGAAAATAGTCTGTTTTTAACGTTAATAACTGTAATCAAATACCTCTGCAGCGCTGCTCCAGTTCGGCAAACGATTACTGGCGCTCCTCTTAGCAAACCATCAGCAAGACTAATAAACCTACACGTCAGCGCTGTCATTTTTTATTATTATTTACAGTTATCATACAAAACACAGCAGCTCAATCATTCAGCCCGATCCCATCATTGTACTCAACATGACAGTCTCGTGTTTGTCCTGAAGTAGAATGTCATTCCTTTAACTTCCGGTGTCACACAGAAATACGGTCGCTAGTCTCTTCTGCTTCAATATCGTTCCTATACATTATTAGTTCCCCATGCACGCAGTAGTGTTTTTGTTGTTGTTGTTTGGGTTTTTGTTTGCTTATTTGTTTTTAAACAAAATAACATTTGGGTTTATCATTTACAGCTCTGTTGTAATTTTTAAGCTGTTTCTAAGTAGTTATCAGCCTAAACGTGTTTGCAGGTCTCTCAGTCTGATCTGTGGCCCGTTTCAGAAAGGAGGTTAAGTGAAAACTCTGAGTATGTTAACCCTGAAATGAGAAACTCTGGGCTTTCGTTTATTATATATATATATATATATATATATATATATATATATATATATATATAAAATAAACGGTTACGAAAAATATATATAAAAAAAATTCTTACTATGAAACATTGTTTGTTTAAAGGATTAGTTTACTTTCAAATTAAAATTTCCTAATAATTTACTTACCCTCATGTCATCCAAGATGTCCATGTCCTTCTCTCTTCAGTTGAAAAGAAATTAAGGTTTTTGATGAAAACATTCCAGGATTTTTCTCCATATTGTGGACTTCAATGGCCTCCAAACGGTTGAAGGTAAAAATTACAGTTTCATTGCAGCTTCAAAGCATTCTACATGATCACAGACGAGGAATAAGGGTCTTATCTAGAGAAACCATCGCTCATTTTCTAAAAAAAATTAAAATTATATACGTTTTAACCATAAATGCTCATCTTATACTAGCTCTCTTCTTCTTCTCTATTAAAATTCTGGCAGTGTAGAAAAAATTCTGGCAGAATTGTAAAATTCTGGCAAGTCGTCACATGTGACAACTTGCCCCAGTACAAATAAACATATAGAATATGCTCAAAAAAGAGGTTCAACATGTTAAGTCAGTTATGTTCAGAGATTAAACATGTTAAGTTAAGCGAGTTATTTGCAGTATTCCATTCAGTTATCATGGATCTATGTGCAAGCCAGAGAAAGTATGAGTTTAAAGTTCAAAGTAAAGTGGTCTTGCCACTTAATGTGTTTTGATTGAAATGTGTATTGTCTGGATTGAAATAATTGTTTTTCCAAATTCTCTAGACATGATTGTTTATATTTACAGTTCTGGTTTGAATTTAAAAATTAAAGTCAATAATAACAATTAAGTAGTTGTGTTCTTATTTTTAGATAATCTAGTGTGACAACTTACCCGCCGATGGGGCAAATTGTCACAAGTAATGAGATAAGATATGAAAATATAATGAATACAACATGCCACAACAAACAAATACAACAAACAAATGTGCCCAAGACTTCCTTCTTTCATTTGGTATGACATTTATACAATTGTGATGTATGGTGCTCAGTAAAGTAGACAGTGTGAAAAGTGTGACAACTTACCCCGCTCTCCCCTACTGCCCTCCTCAGGTCAAAGTTTGAACTAATATACTTGCACTAGCATATTGTATATGAGAATTTAGTTTAAACTTTGATCTGTGGAGGGGGAGCAGCTGTCTTTATAGTCCCTTGAACAGTAACTCTGGTTACTAACTGCCATAAAATAAACCAAATCTTTCATTTTACATTTTACAATTGCAAATTCTTATTTCCATGCACTCACTAAACTAATTATTATAATGTTACCCTGTGACATGTTGGAACATGTTCCTAAAAAAACAATAAAATCAAAATATGTTAATATGTTCTTTGCAGATATTCAATTTTCACATGTATTAATGTGTAGAATGCATTTGGAGAATCTCCTTGTTTGTCCTGCAAAAGTCTGATCAAAGTTGAACCAGGACTAAATGCATCCTGTCTACTCGCAGTGGAGCAAGAAAATTGTTTTTCTGCCATTTATCCAACATTATTTTTAGTAATAGAGCTATTTTAAACCTTGCTAACTTCAAATTATAAACTGAGATGCAGAAAAGACAAACTAGCTGCTGGATTATGAGATTAGGAAGGTGAAGGATTTGAGGAGGACCTCATGCTCTCGTCTCGTCTACCATGGGTTTTCCTTGAAACCTCAGCGCCGTTGCAGATTGCAACTCAGCTGCTTCTCTGTCCCGCCAGCTGCTGCTTCATTCATGCTGCCAGCTACCTCATTCACCATGCCAGCTGATTCTTCCTCCAACCTGCCAGTTACGTTTTCCAACAACCTACCATGCAGTTTCCTCAACCACCCTGCTACCAGCATCCTCCACTCATGGCTGGGTCCACAGTCCAGCCCGCTGCCAATGACGTTCACACTCAGGGCTATGAAAAGCATTAAGTATGTACATATTGCAGCAGCAGCAGGTGATTCCTTCCAGACATCAGGATAAACTGACCACACAAAGATTTTGGATGTCTATAAGGCTGTTTTCACTCCTAGAAATCTGAATGAATGTTGAGGTAAACAGCTTCAGATTCCTGATGACAAGTCAAGTGAGCTTCATTGTCATTTCATTACATAGAAAGGAATGAAATGTCATGCCTCATAGGACCATAGTTATAAACATAATTCACAAAGACCAGTCTGTTACCTAAAACATATGAACCTAATAGGATTGTTTAAGGCAACACACCCCAGGTGAATGGGGTAAAAAAAAAAATCAGCATACTTCTGCAGTTTCTGAAATGTTATGTTTAAATATGCAAATGAGGCATTATCTAATTAAACATGCACTAATTTGCATAAAGCTCTAAAGTTTGGTGTATGTAAGTTGAAGATTTCTGGCTCAGTGGAAAAACTCATTTTGAGAAAACAGCCTTTAAAGATATACTGTAATTTAAATCTACAGATGCAAATAGATAAAGTGCTATAAAAGATACACTTATACTTTGGATATTTGCTAGTCTGAAAAAAAAAAAAAAAAAAAAAAAAACACTATAAAAAGGCAAAAAGCCCCAGATCTCAACTGAATATGATATAAGTAAAAAAATATATATATTAAATTATATTATATTTAAATTTTAATATATTTAAATTTTAATTAGACCTCAAGGTTTGTGAGGTCAAATCACAGAAACAACTAAATTGTTAATGTTATTGTTATGTTGTCATGTTTTATGTTATGTTATGTGCTGTCAAATCCATTAATCGCGATTAATTGCATCTAACATAAAAGTTTGTAAATATAGTTGCAAGAAAAAGTATGTGAACCACTTGCAGAATCTGAGAAAATGTTAATAATTTTAACAAAATAAGGGAGATAATACAAAATGCATGTTATTTTTTATTTAGTACTGTCCTGAGTAAGATATTTTACATAAAAGATGTTTACATATAATCCACAAGCCAAAAAAAAAAAATAGCTGAATTTATTAAAATAACCCCATTCATAAGTATGTCTACCACTGATTCTTAATACTGTGTGTGGTTACCTGGATGATCTACGACTGTTTTTTTGTTTTGTTTTGTGATGGTTGTTCATGAGTCACTTGTTTGTTCTAAACAGTTAAACTGAGATCTGTTCTTCAGAAAAAATCTCCAGGTCCTGCAGATTCTTCAGTTTTCCAGCATTTTTCGCATATTTGAACCCTGCATATTTGACTGAATGATTTTGAGATCCGTCTTTTCACAATGAGGACAACCGAGGGACTCAAACACAACTATTAAAAAAGGTTCAAACATTCACTGATGCTCCAGAAAAAAACCTGATGCATTAATAGATGGGGGGTGAAAACATTTGGAATTTGAAGATCAAGGTAAATTGTATTTAATTTGTCTTCCGGGAAACATGGAAGTATCTTCTGTTGCTTCCGAAGGGCAGTACTAAATGAAAAAAAAAAAAAAATGATATTCAAGCGAAATAAGAAAAATTTGGACCTCTTCATCCTGTTCAAAAGTTTTCATCCCCCAACTCTTAATGCATCGTGTTTTCTTCTGAAGCATCAGTGAATGTTTGAACCTTTTGTAATAGTTGTGTTTGAGTCCCTCAATTGTCCTCAGTGTGAAAAGATGGATCTCAAAATCATACAGTCACTGTTGTAAAGGGTTCAAATATGCAAAAGATGGTGGAAAACTAAAGAATTTTTGGGACCTGGAGATTTTTTCTGAAGAACAGATCTCAGTTTAACTGCTAAGAATAAGCAAGGGACTCATGAACAACCATCACAAAACATAAAAACAGTCGTAGATCATCCAGGTAACCACACACAGTATTAAAGGCAGGGTAGGTAAAAAATTTTGTTCCAAATTTGTTTAAACTTTCTATATATATCCATGCATAATTAAAATGTAAGAACTCTGATAAAAAGAGTATAAAAATCGAGTGACTCTATACCGTTTAATCTGTATTAAACACAGCTTATTATTTCCATCCGGGACGAAACATAGGATTGGCTTAGGCGACTGTCACTCTCTCGCAACCATGGCAACCACCCTTTTGCCACACATGACCTGCCCACTTGCGCGCGCACGTTTGATTTGGGGAATTCAAGAGGCATGGATCCTAGGAATACCAAAACAATGGCAGAGAAACAGCAAGCAAAATTCACAGTACCGGCCTATGCAGTTAGTGAAGGCAAACCAGGCAAAAAAAGGAAGACAGTAACAGTACAAGAAAAGGCAATGAACAAAAAGTCTTTGGATAAACAAAGAAATAAAACGCGAGTTAATATCGGCGTGGCTCTCCAGCGATGGCGAGAACTGAGGGAACTCAAGGGGCTGAAAAGTGACTCCTTGATGGCTTTATTTCTGCTGGACAGGTAAATCTTTCTTTTTGTATTTTGATCATACATATTTTTTTGTTTATTTTTTCATGAAGCATGTGTCATTAGCACACGTAGCTGCGTAATATAGCTAACATAACATTACTTAGCGAGCCGTAGTAGAGACGATAAATAATCTATAGGCCTAGCTCAAGATGATAGCTATAGTGTTGAATTGTGCATAATTTTGCTTTAGATAACTAAATACATGTTTAACAGATAGTAGGCCTAACGTTACTCCGCATCTAGGAACTTTTCTTAGAACTATATTTACCCTCTGTCTAACTCTTTTACCATGTTCACCTGTAAGTTTACCTGCACGTTTTTTTTCGCCTTTGTTTTGTTTTTATATTCTCTACCTATGTTTACTGATGTCTTTATCTTGTATCTGTGTGTGTCGTATGTGTTGTATGTGTGTGTTATTATTTTGTGTCTGCAATGCAGTTGTGAGTTGATATTTGAGTGTATGTTACTCTGTTTATCTGTAGAACAACATATATGTTATGAATCTTACACGAAATTCATCTTCATCACAGTGTAAATGATGGTAATGGAAAAACGTGTATCATGCAACCTGTTTTTAGCTTTCCCTTATAGATAACTAGCTTGTTAGCGAATCAAAAAATATATATTTTAAACTTTACCAATATCAATATGCTAGCTTGATAGTGAGTACTAAAATACATCTTGTTTGTTTATCTTCATAATTATAAAGTTATTTTTATTACATGTGATTCTGACATGATGTCACTACACGCACTGTGCTCCTTCCTCTCCGCTCGTCTCAGGTAAATAATGCGTCTTCCAGCTCAGTGGTCGGAGTCGCACGTTCATGCGTTTTGGGGGCGTGGCTTTGGAAGGAGCCCAGAAGGGAGGGGGTGGAGTGAATGGAAATAATGAGCTGTCTTTAAAACAGTCGTGAGAGGTCAACAGACACTCGATTTTTATACTTTATTTTTCAGAGTACTTACATTTTAATTATGTATTGATATATAAATAAAGTTTAAACAAATTTTGAAAAAAAAGTTTTTTATAATTTTTTTTACCTACTCTGCCTTTAAGAATCAATGGTTCACAAACTTTTGAACTAGGTCATTTTAATAAATTCAGCTATTTTTTTTTTTTGTCTTATGGATTATATGTAAACATCTTTTATGTAAAAAATCTTACTCAGGACAGTACTAAATAAAAAAATAACATGCATTTTGTATGATCTCTCTTATTTTGTTAAAATTTTGCACATTTTCACAGATTCTGCAAGTGGTTCACATACTTTTTCTTGCAACTGTATAATATGTGTGTATGTGTGTATATATGTTGCGATTAATTGTTTTGACATGTTATGTTTTATGTTATATTAAACATTCTAACCAAAGGTTTGTGAGTTCAAATCCTTAGTTCGCAATCATTAGTGAATCAAAACTAATTTTCTTATACGAATATTCTTAGTAAATATTCATACTCATTAAAGTATTATCTAAAAGATATCACCTTAGTGAATATTCATGAAATGGATTTTAATGGGGGTCCCCTAGCAAAAGTGTGCCCTTGTGCCCATTCAACCTCTTTCCCTGTGGTTAATGCTGAGAGTTGTTTCGAAAAACATCTGCATCTGCAAAACCACTAACAAGAAATAATCTGCTGAATCTCCAACATTAATGGATCTGTTGGACATGATGAAGGAGATGATATCTCTTTCTCCTGATATCCCCTAGTCTTGTTCTGGTGATCTGAGTGTTTAATTATACATGATGTGCATGTGTGGAGAGGAGTGTGTGCATGTTTGTGTGTTTAGACTTCAAAGATTCCTCTGACTCATAAAGAGTCGATCACGCCTCCAGGACTCCATTTCTCAAGGTCTTCTGATGCCTGTTAAAGAGTCTGTAGATTCAAGCATTTCGCATTTAGTAAATTATAATATTGTAGCATTAAAAAACCCTGTAGATCGATATTACTGGGTGTGAGAGACCCGTGTGTGTTTAATGTGAAGCAAGTGCATCCAGTGAACATCTGTATCAAAACAAAAAGATGAAACACAAAAAGTGGGAAAAACATTTTTTATTGGCAACATGCAAAATACAATCCTGGTTGCTGTAGTAAGCAAACATACACACACACACTCCAAACAGAAGGGAGAAGAAAAGAAAGAAATGCGTAAAAGGAAAAGAGAAATGTGTCTAATACAACACCAGAATTACACACCTATTTTCAAACATCTGAAAGGGACTTTATTATGTTAGATTAAGAAACTCTGTAAATCCAATGTCAAGAAACCTGTAGAAAAGAACAAAAACAAATAATCCCTAAATACTGTATTCACAGAATTGAGTCCATTCCACATGCTTTCCAATAAATATTCATTCGTTTATAGATCTATATACAATACACTTAATTGTATGTAACATTTGTAAGTCGTAAAGGCCTCACATCAAAAATAAGTTAAAAAATAAATACACTACAGTTCAAAAGTTTGGGGTCGGTGAGATTTTTTTTTTTTTTTTTTTTACTTTTATTTAGCAAGGACGCATTAAATTGATCAAAAGTGACAGTAAAGACATTCAAAATATTACAAAAGATTTCTATTTCAATTTAATACGGTTCTTTTGAAATTTCTATTCACCAAATCTGCATATTACTGTAGAAGGATTTCTGAGGGATCATGTGACACTGAAAACTGAAGTAATTGCTGCAGAAAATTCAGCTTTGCTATCACAGGAATAAATAGCATTTAAAAAAAAAAAAAAAAAAAAAAAAAAAAACGTTAAAATCTACCGACTCCAAACTCTTTGTAGGTAAATTAAATAAAGCAATTAAATGGTTGCACTTCGGATTATAGAGGACTAACAGTGTTTACTAACTGAGCATTGGTCATGCACTGGCCAAAAACTGATAATCACTTGCCTCCTAAACTATTACGCATTAGAATATTATGCTATATTGGACTATATAGCCCTTGTATAGCAGGTCCACCAAAAATAATAATATCTAGCAAAATAAAAAAAATAAAAAAAAGAAATAAAAAAAAAGACAGCACTAATGAACAAATGCAAGTTGGAATCAGCCTGCCATCTGAATCTAAAGTAAGACTGTCCACAGTTTTCGGCTTTTCTTCTATTTACACAGAGTACAGTAGGTTATGGTAGATCAAAATGTGCTTGTGGAAAAGTTTTGGTTGTAGTGAAAGGAATCTATCCCACTGTCATGTTAAAGGTGCACTCAGTGATTAAAACCTTTTATACATAATTAATAGTAATTTTAAAAAATGTTTAAAATCATCTCACAGGAGAGTGGGTCACCTCATGAGGCCGGCCATGTTGTGATCACATGACCAGCTGAATACTATTCACCTTGGTAACTCCCCTGTTATCAGACTCTTTCACTTATTATGGAACAAATGAATCATGGCTGAATGCAAATAGATTGTTTCTAAATTGGCATCAGTGACCACAAACCTTTGCTTTTGTGTAATGCTATATTCACAGCAATATATAACAGGCCAGTATAAAGGCTATGGTGTGAAGATTTGATGTGATAAATTTGAATGAACAGCTGTTAATATGTCTGACATAAATTTATTTAATTTTCAGTATTTTTTTTTACAGAGAGGTGTTTAAATTTATTTTTCATTGCACTGCAAAGAAACTGGCCTACCAATAAAATTTAAACTTTTGGTCACATGCCCAGAGCTGCTGCTGTTACATAAAACTATATCTTTGTGGTGCTCATGAACAGACTATTAATACTACTAAGTGACAGTGAATTACAGATGAACAATCTGAAACCGTCTCTCTCTGTACTCTTTTATTTGGTGAAACATCATCAAATCTAATAATCGTAAATACTATTTGAATTCTTTTCTGTGACAAGTGGGGGTCAGAATTCCTTTGTGTATCGTATTTCTGCTTTTCTATGATCGTCACATAATATCAGAGAGTGAATCTGCATTTCATTCAGCCCTGCTTTTCACATAACTTGTCTGAAACAAATTGTATGTGACGATCAGATGGAAATGGAAATTGTGGTCATCCTTTCTTCCCTAATCTGACATATATCTGAGTGAAACGGCTTCTCGATTGAGAACACTAGTGATGGGGAGTCGACACTGAACAGCCCCAGAGTTGGGGTCGACACCAGCAGACAATGAAGTATTACACCATGCTTCAGAGAGCTGGAGCTGTCTCAGAAATAGCTTTGTCACATACTTTTCTCCTACATGTAGCTTACTTTAGAAATAGTCATAGTAACTTTAGTTTATAAGTATATATACCTCAATGCTAGATTCATAGAGTATTTGATGTTATCAAAGTAAATATAAATAAAAAATAAATATAAATTTGGTTTCCCATTTAACTTTTTCATAATCATTAAACTACCAAAAAAATAATTAAAAACTCACATAATAAATAAACACATCAATAAGTGTACATTGCTGTATGTAGTTGTATTTATTATTTTTAGTAGCTATCTTTAACTCTCCGCCCAAACAGCTTTTTGAGCCTAAACATGATCATGTGCATTTAGTGCCATCACCCAACCATTATAATGAGACAAATTCATTAAAGAATACATTACTCTCTTTCTCGTTTCTTTAATTTGGACGTAATATTCGACCATGGCTGTTTCTCATGACTTTTACCTCTGTAAAAAAAATTCTCTTACATTCTCTTGCACTGTTTACGTTCAGTGCTTCCAGGTTCTATGTCAGAACGCGGGCTCAGTATTGGCTGATGCAAAAAGTACACAAAAAGTATTCTCGTCGCTTTGTAAAATTAAGGTTGAACCACTGCAGTCACGTTGACTATTTTAACGATGTCTTTAGTACCTTTCTGGACCTTGAACGTGGTGGTTAAATTGCTGTCTATGGACGAGTCATATACCTCTCGGATTTCATCAAAAATATCTTAATTTGTGTTCCATAGATAAACGAAGGTCTTACGGGTGTGGAACGACATGAGGGTGAGTAATTAATGACAGAATTTTTATTTTTAGGTGAACTAACCCTTTAATGGTGACTTTAAGTCCAAGACGAGTACACCTTTAATATCACTAACAGCTGCGTAAGAAGAAAATATGAACAGCTGTGGACATTTTTGCCCAATGCTATTGAAAACCTGAGTGAAAAAAACAACAACAACAACAACAACAATGATGGACCTGCTTCTCGATACCTATACTGATGCAGCAAGCTCTGAAATGATCAATGAAGATATCTTGAAGCTGAGACTCTGAGGCTGCTTATATGGCTCTGCGTAGCTCAGGGACTGAACGCCCTGGAAGACTCATAGTCCGACATGCATTTGGGCTTGATGCCTTTTCCATTGTAGTAATCCACCACTTGATTGGGAACCTCAGCCAGCACACTTTTAGCCAGCGCTGCAGGAGAGGCCTGTGTGGAAAAAAAAGACAGAGGCAAGGATGAGAGAAAGGAATATAGATGAAATCTCACACTCTCTTGTGCTTGAGTAAGTGATACAGGAAAGGTGTCACTCCTATTTCTCTCTGTCTGCAAAACAGTTGGAGACAGACCAGTGAAAACACAGCAGGACAGAACTAAAAATAAATGCGCGCACACACACATACACACGCTTTGTTTCTCGCCGAAGCATTCGTATCGGACAGCCAACTTCACACCTCCAGAGTTGCGCTATATTTATGAATTGTGTGATATTGCAGAAGTTGACCTGAGGTAGCAAGTTTCCTCACAGCAGTACTCTTGTTTCTGGAGAAAAAGCAAAACAAAACCCTTCTCTAGAGTTTATAGCACAAGAAGCCTTGAACGAAAGGTTGAATAAATCAAATGAAAAACCTGAAGATGTAAAAAGCACAACTACATCTCGGGTCACATAACAACTGAGAAAATACAACATAATCCTGAAAGAATCTGAAGAAATGACAAAGAGATTTTTCACACTTAAAGGTTTTGGGAGGAAAAACTGGAAATATTGGAGCAAAATCCCAACTTTTTGATGCCACAGACACCCACACTCCCTAAAATATAAAAGTATCAATATATACTCTATATACAATTTAAAATAATGACATTTTTGTAAAATAAAATAATAATAATGTAAAATAAAAATAACTCAAAAATGAACCCAATCAACATTAATCCCAAAAAAGTGTGGACTATATGAGAGAAATGGTGCAATTCAAGCACAAAAGCAGTTAAGTGTTGTGAATAAATTTATTATCTGTATGTGCCATATATAATTATGCGCTATCTTAGCTATAGTCTAATGTTACTGTATTGAAATTAATTTTGAACCGTGTCTCATGTTGCTATCAATGTGGTCAATTTTAAAGGGTTAGTTCACCCAAAAATGAAAATGTCATTTATTACTCACCCTCATGTCGTTCCACACCCGTAAGACCTTTGTTCAGCCTCACTGAGCCATCAGATTTGATCAAAAATATCTTAATTTGTGTTGCGAAGATGAACGAAGGTCTTACGGGTTTAGAACGACATGAGGGTGAGTAATTAATGACAGAATTTTCATTTTGGGTGAACTAACCCTTTAAGATCAAATAAAACAACTGAATTCTCTCTATAAATAAAACAACTGAGTTCTTCTCACAGCTGTCACAAAAACTACTACATTAACATTTATTTATGAAAAATCTTGATTGAGCAAAATTACACCTTTATCAAAGGCCAACTAGACTTTGTATTGAGACCATTTTGTCTCACATAGGCTTTACAGAAATAAAAAATATGTACTGTATTGAATAGAATTAAAAAACTGAACTTTGCATGAACCCAACTTCAGAGGCAAAGATATTGCTGGGTCAAAGCAGGACAGAATACGCCTCACGTCACTTAAAGAAATGCTTTCATAATGAAGACTGTTCTACATGAACAAGTCCACACTCCTTAATTAAACTAAACACAGGCCTGTAAAATCTAAGAGCTTTGATGTTTCCTTTCCTGTGTCCCAGCGCCGAGATGCTTGTTATTGGAGCTCAAACAGACAGCTGTGAGAGCAACGCACTGACCTGAGAGAGGAGAGAGATGAAAAGAAACCAGGATGCCTTCAGATGTACGGCATCCTCTTGTAGTTTGGTTTCTTGACTATGCCCTGACCAGAGGTACCATACAGTTTCTTAAATCAGCAAACCTGGCATGAAGCATTTCTTTTCATTAGACACATCTGTTCATTAAGCTTTGATTTATTAGGCATCCAGTAAAACTTTTAGGTTTTGCTTTCAATGTTTATGAAACCATCCTGATTTGATTCTTTTAAAATTAATTCAGTTGATGAACAGAGTTGTAGAAACATTTTGTTATTCCAACATGAGTGTGAGAAAATAATGACAGAATTATTTGAATGAAGTATTCATTTAGGACACTGCTGTTTTATACTCACATGTTTGAAGTTGCGGAAGGGCACAAATTGCACAATGTCCCTCAGGACTGGTTCTCCTTTAGGAGAGCGGAGGATTCCATCATCACCATCCAGCATCTGCATGTCGCTGAAATCCGCGCTGCCTATGCCGACGATGATGACAGACATGGGCAGGTGGGAGGCGTGAACGATGGCCTCTCGTGTATCTGCCATGTCTGTGATTACTCCATCCGTCAGGATTAGCAGTATAAAGTATTCCTAATGAATGAAGAAAAGGATAAATGAGGAAAGTGATAAATACAAATGTGAGAGAACATTTAAAAATGGAGACTAACACAAATATAAAATAATGTTTATCTTATTTTCAGCATACTGTAGAACTCATTAAATTAGCCAATGGGGTAAAAGCACATTTTAATTTAAAATTATAACAAATAAGCCCTAACATCTAATGCAGTTTGCTTCTCAAGTAAATGTGTGTGTATATTTTATATATATATATATATATATATATATATATATATATATATATATATATATATATAAAAAATCACAAACTTTGGTTGTTTTTATAAAAAGGCAACAGCAGTAAAGCAGATGGTGTCAAGATGGTTCTGTGCAGAAATTGAGCTCTTCAGTCTAATTAGATGTGTTCTTTCTCTCTCTCTTGGATGAGTAGTATAAGACTCTGGGGGAAAATTTTACACTGGTTTATTTCATTTATGGGCTAAAATATAGCAGAAGTAGGACGAAAGCTTGCGTTTTAATTAACTTTTAATTTGGGCAGGCAAAACTGGCTATATGGTTGTGACGGAAAAATCTTTTGAGTGGTGACGGGTCAACTGATGTAGTGTTTGTCACACTTTTGTTTCGTTTTCATAGACTTTTAGTTTGTATTTATTTAGTCACGTGCTCCTTTGTTTGAGTTTCCCGCCACTCATCAGTTTCCATGGACACTAATCTATCATCACAGTTGTTTGTCATTTAGTTCATCACCATGTGTATTTAAAGGATTAATCCACTTTTAAATACACTTTTCCTGATAAATTTACTCACCCCCGTGTCATCCAAGATGTTCATGTCTTTCTTTCGTCAGTCGAAAAGAAATGAAGGTTTTTGAGGAAAACATTCCAGGAGTTATTCTCCTTACAGTGGATTTCAATGGCTACCAACAGGTTGAAGGTCAAAATGACAGTTTCAGTTCAGCTTCAAAGGGCTTTAAACGATACCAGATGAGGAATAAGGGTCTTATCTAGCGAATCGATCGGTCATTTTCGAAAAAAATACAACCGTTTATGCTTTATAAACAAAATATCGCATTGAACGTACTTTCCACTTCCGCATTCTTCATAACGCTTACGCTGAATGTTCTACGCCTTCCCTATTCTACTTACGGAACGAACGCGGCGCCAGTTTAGTTTTTTTCCATAACTTGAATAGGGAAGGCGTAGGACATTCAGCGTAAGCGTTATGAAGAATGCGGAAGCGGAAAGTACGTTCAAGGTGATATTTTGTTTATAAAGCATAAACGGTTGTATTTTTTTCGAAAATGACTGATCGATTCGCTAGATAAGACCCTTATTACTCATCTGGTATCGTTTAAAGCCCTTGAAGCTGCACTGAAACTGTAATTTTAACCTTCAACCTGTTGGTAGCCATTGAAATCCACTGTAAGGAGAATAATCCTGGAATGTTTTCCTCAAAAACCTTCATTTCTTTTCGACTGACGAAAGAAAGACATGAACATCTTGGATGACATGGGGGTGAGTAAATTTAACAGGAAAAGTGTATTTAAAAGTGGACTAATCCTTTAAATTCATCACCTTCACTCAGTTTGTCTGGTGTTTTTTCTGAAAGTGTGTTGCTACTACCTTTTGTTATTTGCCTTTTTGATTTTCATTAAACTCTGCATTTGAACTTCACCTTCATTGTCGTGTGTTTACCAGCAACATCGAAGACAGTGTTAATTTGAAAGGGATTATTAAAATCTTGTATTAAAATTGAGTTTACTTGGTCAATGATATGGAAATGTTTAAATACAAATGTAAATCAATGTATTTGTAATGTTGATGATGGCTGCTTGTAATTTTGTTTGAAAAGTTTTTTCTCTTCCCTTTAAAAATTTTTTTAACATTACTGTATGTTTAAAGTGAATGTTTTTGTTTTAACTTTTTGTAAATAAATAGACCTTTAAAAGTAAGTCTCTCTCTTCCACTAACCATGGCCTCTTTGGTATGCATCTCCTCAGAGGCTGAGTCAGCAACCTTCTGGATGATGGGAGCGATATTAGTGGGACCATACAACTGGATTTTTGGGAGGCAGTTCTGATAAGCCTCAACAACACCTTGAATACCTGTAAAACACACATAGCCAGTCAGGTCATCTCCAAAAATACACGTACTTGTTGACAAACATCTTTAATTAAAATTTTATTTTAAACTTGACAAACATACTAAATTTAGTATTTTTTTGTTAATTTATAACAAATGTATTAAATTTGTCAATGGTACAATAAAAAAAAAAAAAAAACATAAGATATTTAAATTGTATTTTATTTTAGCTTAACTTAGCCTATCACAGCCAAGCTGCTGCCCAGGACTGGAACTATCAGTTTTGTAACTGATGATGTCCTGAATGGATGTCATATTGCCCATTTCTTTTAAATTGGTGGTCATTTAAATTCCACAACTACTGACTATGTGAAAAAAAACATGAACTCAGAGATAAATATGGTTATGTGGAGGTCTTTTGTTCATTAAAAGCAGGCCACAGCCTCATTTACAGTTGTTCTCAATTGCTTTGGCTCAATTCTTGACTGAGATTCAGTTAGTTTCTTGTTCACATCAGATTTGAATTCTTATTGATTTACGTAAATTGCATGTGTTTTGGCACATTTGTGCCAACTGTCTACAATTCGCACAATAACTAAATTCACATGACTTGTTGATCAAAATTGATGAGTTGATTTCCAGTAAAACTGTCAAACAGAAAAACTGTAAATGCAAGAGAGTCAGTTAAAAAGTTAATAGCTTATGCTTCAAAAACCTAACATATTCTCTTTGCCATTCAGTGTGTGGGAGATGTTTGACTCATACATTAAAAAAGCATTGGAGTTCACTGAACCTTCTTTTTTGAAAAGTTTGCAAAGGCATGAAATTATATTGTTTGCACTTTAATGACTCACCGGCACATTCTGGGTTGTCCTCATCAAAATTCACAGCAAAATCATGAGAAACCTAAAGAGAGTAGAAAAAGAAAACCTAGTTTAGTGGCAAAACCTGAATGATCAGTGACAGTGATGCCAGAGTTACTGCTTTTAGAAACAAATTGCTTCATTCAAAAGGCATGGAGAAAGACTCAGTCGACTTAAACTTTGAACTCTGCTCGAACAGATTATTAGATTATGATATTAGAGTCCATATAATGTACTGGAAAAACTAAAACATTTGATTTCTTTATTTTATTCATAAGTTTTCATAGTTCATTTATATTCAGTCATTGCAGCCAATGAATGGGATAAGGCCATGCATAAAACATGGAGCTTCCCTGTGGCTCAGACTGCGGTCAAATAAAATGCATTCTTAGAGTCACATCCAACCACGCTGTGGCCATGACCTCTGATTGTAACATGGCAACCAATCAGATGACCTGATTTTGAGCGATTGACATAGATTAGCAGGAATGATGAAGTGATTATTGTAAAAGGGCATCAGCAGTTCATGAATTATTCAGAAATCTCCTGTCAGGTAACGGCGAGGGATTCGGAGCACTCTGGTTTCCCCGGCGATTTATTTTATTGTATGGGAAACTCCTTGCAGTCTTAAAATCAGGTTACAATTTCAGTCTATTAAATCTCACCAGAGTCAGTCAAATCAATCAATAAATTAAATAAAAAAATAAAAAATAAATTATATATAAGGGAGATTGAAAGGGGATTATTGAATGAAATATAATTTGATCTTAATTGTAAATCTAATTTAAACTCATTTCAACTTGCTACTATGTAATAAATCTAACAGTCAAATTAAAATTAGAATCACAGTAAGCAAAGCAAAGTTATTTAAAAAAATACACACAATTCCATATAAAAGTTGTTTGTACTTAAAGGGATAGTTCACCCAAAAATGAAAACCATTTACTCACCCTCAAGTTGTTCCAAACCTGTATGGATTTCTTTCTTCTGCTGAACACAAAAGAAGATGTTTTGAAGAATGTCTGTAACAAACAGTTGATGGACCCCATTGACTTCCATAGTATTTTTATCCATACTATGGAAGTCAGTGAGGTCCATAAACTGTTTGTTTACCCATATTCTTCAAAATATTCATCTTTTGTGTTTAGCAGAAGAAAGAGGTTTGGAACAACTTGAGGGTGAACTAAATGATGTCAGAATTTTATTTTTAGGTGAACTATCCCTTTAAAGCATAAATCAAAAAGGCTCTTATTTATTTATTTATTTATTTTACATATAAAAATAATGAACTTACTTTGAAGTCTGGTGGGATTTGGGCTCCAAAGCCAAAAGCGGGAAACATTTTGTCGCTGGAAACAGATCAGAAGGAGGAAGGATTAATGAGTGTGTATTGAGCCCCAGAGATGAGCAATGAGGTAAGCAGGGATATGACTTTGTGAGGGGTCAAATATAATTGACTCCAAGCTTAAGTGACATCTTGGGCGAGAGAGTGATTGAAGTGTAGAAGGACAATCCTTGACATGACAGCTCTGCATCCTACAGGCGCAGGCAGTCATAAGACTGAATGCCTGATTGATTGATGTAATGTGTAATTGATTGATTAATGGTTTGAACGTTTGGTTAATGGCCTGTACTGAGAAAATAACTGGTGTAAACATTTCCTGATAGAGTAGAGTAATAGTAGAGTCTGTTCAATTTAATGTGGTAAAATTTAAGGATTGACTGTTTGCTTGACTGGTTGCATGATTGATTAGCTGATTTATTGGTTGACTGACTGACTGATTGAGGGATTGATTGGTGGGTCACCTATCGTAATCCTGGCAGATCTCCCCAACAGCGATCAGCGCTTTGAGGTACTCATTGGGCTGATAAGGGTGGATGTAGTGGAGGGAGCAGCTGTTTCGAGGGTCACCATTTGAGGCAGTGAAATCAATCGCCACCTGCAGAACAACAACATTTAAACATAAATTCGGTCATTCTTTCTTCAGTGTAACACAAAGGGAAAATTTTGAAGAATTCAATCCAATTTCAATGACCAAAGCTTTCAAGCATTAAAAAAGACGCATAAATATAATGAAAAATTGTGTATATATAACTTGTGCACTTTATTTCAAATCATACGATAGCTTTGTGTAATGAACAGACTAAAATTTAATTATTCACTTAAAATCCTACAGAACTGAACTGAAAAACAATGGAGTCAATGATTTACAAGATTCAGCCTATATAGTAAATGAGTAGAGTTAGTTTTTTCTTAAAGCTTAAGATGACATTAAGATAAAAAAAAGCGGGGAGAGAATCCTTCCAAATGCCATCCAAAACCACTTACTGTGAACTGAATCTGACAACCTCCCATGATGTAATCCAGGAAAGAGTGCATCTTTATAATCTGAAAAAGAGATAAAAATAATCATTATTAAACTGATAGTTCTGGTCCTGGATCGTTCCAGTTGTACATAAATATAGCTAGGATACATAACTGTTTTTAAAACACACACACACACACACACACACACACACACACACACACACACACACACACACACACACACACACACACACACACACACACACAAACACGTTGGGTTTCCATTTTTTATGGGGAATTTCCATGGACAATATTATTTTTATACTGTACAAACTAACCCTAATCCTACCCCTAAACACAACCCTGACAGAAAACTTTCTGAATTTTTACATTTTCGAAAAAAACATATTTTAGATTATGATTTATAAGCTGTTTTCCTAATGGGGGCCAAAAAATGTCACCACAAGAATCAAAATTGCTTGAATTACTATCCTTGTGGGGACATTTTGTCCACATAACGTAGGGAATACCTGAACGACACATACACATACTGACACATATTTTCTATTAAGCATTAACAGTTTTTTTTTTTTAAATTCTTACAACTACACACAAAATCACAAAACACGCACAGAAAATGCAAAATGTCACACATATTTGTCAAAAGCAAACAGTTAATTCAAAAATGGTATTTTTGTGTAGTAACTCTCCACAGAAACATCAAATGATTAGCCACATACATGCCAAACTACCAACAGATGTGAAAAATGTAAAATACTACAATATTGTGTCAGTGTACAGTGGAGTGTACAGGAGTTTGTCACAGCACTTACACGTACATGCATATGCACAAATACACTGTTTACAGTATCTCACAGAAGTTAGTACACCCCTCACATTTTTGTAAATATTTTATTATATCTTTTCATGTGACAACACTGAAGAAATTACACTTTGCTACAATGTAAAGTAGTAAGTGTACAGCTTGTATAACAGTGTAAATTTGCTGTTCCCTCAAAATAACTCAACACACAGCCATTAATGTCTAAACCGCTGGCCACAAAAGTGAGTACACCCCTAAGTAAAAATGTCCAAATTGGGCCCAATTAGCCATTTCCTCTCCCCGGTGTCATGTGACTTGTTAGTGTTACAAGGTCTCAGGTGTGAATGGGGAGCAGGTGTGTTAAATTTGGTGTTATCGCTCTCACTCTCTCATACTGGTCACTGGAAGTTCAACATGGCACCTCATGGCTAAGAACTCTCTGAGGATCTGAAAAAAAGAATTGTTGCTCTACATAAAGATGGTGTAGGCTATAAGAAGATTGCCAAGACCCTGAAACTGAGCTGTAACACGGTGGCCAAGACCATACAGCGGTTTAACAGGACAGATTCCACTCAGAACAGGCCTCGCCATGGTCGACCAAAGAAGTTGAGTGCACATGTTCAGCGTCATATCCAGAGGTTGTGTTTGGGAAATAGACGTATGAGTGCTGCCAGCATTGCTGCAGAGGTTGAAGGCATGGGGGATCAGCCTGTCAGTGCTCAGACCATATGCCGCACGCTGCATCAAATTGGTCTGCATTGCTGTCGTACCAGAAGGAAGCCTCTTCTAAAGATGATGCACAAGAAAGCCTGCAAACAGTTTGCTGAAGACAAGCAGACTAAGGACATGGATTACTGGAACCATGCCCTGTGTTCTGATGAGACCAAGATAAACTTATTTGGTTCAGATGGTGTCAAGAGTGTGTGGCGGCATCCAGGTGAGGAGTGTGTCTTGCCTACAGTCAAGCATGGTGGTAGGAGTGTCATCGTCTGGGGCTGCATGAGTGCTGCCGGCACTGGGGAGCTACAGTTCATTGAGGGAACCATAAATGAGCAGAGCATGATCCCCTCCCTTCGGAGACTGGGCCGCAGGGCAGTATTCCAACATGATAAAGACCCCAAACACACCTCCAAGACGACCACTGCCTTGCTAAAGAAGCTGAGGGTAAAGGTGATGGACTGGCCAAGCATGTCTCCAGACCTAAACCCTATTGAGCATCTGTGGGGCATCCTCAAACGGAAGGTGGAGGAGCGCAAGGTCTCTAATATCCACCATCTCTGTGATGTCATCATGGAGGAGTGGAGGACACCAGTGGCAACCTGTGAAGCTCTGGTGAACTCCATGCCCAAGAGGGTTAAGGCAGTGCTGGAAAATAATGGTGGGCACACAAAATATTGACACTTTGGGCCCAATTTGGACATTTTCACTTAGGGGTGTACTCACTTTAACGTACTCACATTAATGGCTGTGTGTTGAGTTATTTTGAGGGGACAGCAAATTTACACTGTTATACTTTACATTGTAGCAAAGTGTCATTTCTTCAGTGTTGTCACATGAAAAGATATAATAAAATATTTACAAAAATGTGAGGGGTGTACTCACTTCTGTGAGATACTGCATATGAATGCACAATTACACTGTCAATCAAAAACATAGATGGTTACTATGGCGGCATTATAATGAGCGAACATTTATCTTTTTTATCAATTTTGGATTTAGAATCATAATTACAACTATTTAATGGACACTTTTCACATTTCTATAGTTATCAGAACTGATAAAGGGCTAATTTTGGCTGGGTAAACATAGATGCTGTTTAGTGGAAATATAGTGGTAATGTGAACTACAGCAAATATACTATATAACTATGTGTTCTAATTTTTCCCCAGCAGCTACAGCCCCATAACAATAATAATAAATAAAGTTAATATAGTATCTGGTAAGGACATATTATAATAATAATGCAATCAATCAGTCAATAAAGTTTAACCCACTTGCATCTGGTCCATTGATGAAGCCATGTCTAATCGTTTTACAACAGGCGTCCAATCACAACAGACTTCCGGAAAAACTGAATTGACCAATGACATTTGAGGTTACACTGAAATAAGTAAAGTCCCGCCCCACGACTGTCAAAAATAAAAAGTGTTTGCGCGAACGAAATAGAAGATCGAGCGCGAGTGTGGGAAGTGATGACGTGCGTGCTGTGAGTCGTGTCTGAGCACGCGAGGGCTTGATTTGTGCGCAGAGGAGATGTCATGCACGCGCGCGGGTTTAAAATGAGCTTGCGGGTTCCCGTTTCCTCGCGTGTAGATCTGTTAAGGCTGATTTATACTTCTGTGTCGAGTGTACGGCATAGCTACGGCGTAGGCTGTTTGCACCAATCTTACGCTGCATTCACACGGGGTGTTGACATTAACGCTTCTCATTTACTTTGAATGGGCGACGTCATGCATTGCCAAACTGAATTGTGGGTTCCGTCGCGTCGCTTCACTCGCGTTGCAAGCGGCAGAAGTTGAAGATTTCTCAACTTTTCAAGTACCAACGCAGGTGTCATCCAATCAGATCACCCTATGCAAATTCCCTAGAGCAGTCGCTAGCCAACTGCGTTTGTGCAACACTGGAAAGTAATGTGATTGGCTGTTATCACTATAACTGTAGCATCAACACAAGCTTCTGACACGCCCTCCGTCAAGCATTGACGCTGATGCCTCGTGTGAATGCAGCGTTAAGGCTGATTTATACTTCTGCGTCGGACCTACGCCGGAGCCTCTGCGCTGTAGGCTATGCGTCTGTTTTCATTTATACTTCTGCGTCGTTGTCCGCGTCGACGTGCATGCAGACCACTAGTAGGCAGTGTCCGCGGTCATGTTGAGTATCAAGGCAAAAGCCGAAGAAGAAGGAGCTTTGTACGTTGTCAGAGAAGCTTACAAATAGAAACGGCATAGAAGCGGCAAATAGGTAACGACTTTTGTTGCAGTTTGACTGCATGTGTCCCCTGAAACAGAGTGTGTTTTTCATTCCTATGGAAGTTGTAAACGCTCGCTCTTCGAGTGTTCCACGCCAGTTTTTTGACCTGAGGGAGGGGTTCTAGTAGACCAATCACAGCGCTAGCGGTCCGCGTAGAATTGACGCATTGTTACATTTTTGAAGAGGTGCACGTCAGGCTATGTCGTAGGCTACGCGTGGTACAAACAGCCTACGACGTAGCTACGGCGTACACTTGACGCAGAAGTATAAATCAGCCTTTAGCCTACGACGTAGCCTGACGTGCACCTCTTCAAAAATGTAAATAAAAAATTCGACGTCGTCTAGAACCCCTCCCTCAGGTCAAAAAACTGGTGTGGAACACTCGGAGAAGAGCGATTTACTGCGCGCGCAAGCATCAGTTGTGCGCTCGGTCATTAATGGCATTATAATGCTGCCATAGGTTACCAATAACCTTTGTAGAACTTGATTCATGCAATGTGCAGATCTACATACAAAGCATTTCCAACCTAATAAATGGACCAGATATTGTATTAAAAAAAAGAAAAGAAAAAAAAAAGCATATTTTCTATTTTCTAGCCAAAATGACAGTCATAATGGTGTTAAAGTAGGCTTGATTTACACTTCCTGCTTAAGATCCAAAATCCTTAATTTATTTATTTACTGCCAGATAAAAAGTGTGAAAATTACTCACCTTGCACAGGGTAAGAATTACCATTCCAGAATTTCTGTAGTTCTTCTTCTTCACTTGGTACTTAGGATTAATACACTCCCACTGCATCTGTCAGAAAAATGTTAGTGAAACAAAACTACAGCACTATGCCATTCATTCAGCTTTGCAGTGAACTCCATTGAGCCACAAGATGGATTGCCTGGTCTTGCAGGTCTTTCATCTGGTCTGAGATGTGCTTGTGATATATCTGTATGAGAGGATTATGCCCACAGGCTAAGAGGCACATTGACAGACGGATGTCTAAAAGACTCAGTATAACATAGTGTCTGCAGTTGAGCTTTCAGAAAATGTGAGAGTGATTGGCTGTAAGCTAGCAGTGCTGGCGAGACTTTCACAAGCATGTCAGTGTTAATAAGTCACCTTTTGGCCAAGATCAGTTTGTAGTTTCTCTTGTGATAATGCCTGTCAGGACAAAAAAACATATGTCTATCAAAGCCAAACAGGTCTTCATTTAATTTACATTTCTAGTGTGAATACAAAAGCTCATGGAAAACCTAGTGATGCCAACAATCCAAAGATTTCAGTCTCAAATCCATGAGGTTTTTTAAAATGATGCAAGCACAATTATCTTAGCCTATTCTAAAGGCCGCAAATCAGGTCTACTTATTGAAGAGCATGCGAGATGTTTTCTACCACCCCTTGAGACCGAAAGATCTGAGTTTCCTGCTGAAAATGAAGCACCTGTTTGTGAATCCCGCTAGCAGTGCAATCAGCATGCGCTGACTGATGAGGTATTGCACTGATTAACCAACACAACGAGAAGCGTATGTTGAAGCCTGTCGACTTTGCTCCTCTGAGCATTCAAAGGGATGACTGTGAATATGAAGTTATTGGAATTTAAAGCCACACAATAACTACTAATCAGCACAGCCGGTAATAGATTTCGAATGAGAGAAGTGACTAAACAGAGTGAACTCATTCAGACACTATAGACTGATCCATAAGAGTGTGTGCGGCATGGTAATAATGTGTGTGTGTGTTTTTGTATATATAATCTACAATCAAAAGTATGTGGACACCCAAACATCACACTCACTAGATGATGCAGAGATTTGCTTCTGTTGACTCCACTATAGAATTATCTAGTTTTATTGGTTGTATTTAATTATATATATATATATCAAATGGGAAAAAATGATATTTTGCTTAAGTATTCTAATTAAGAACAAAAAGATTAATCGATTTCTCAAACAAATGTGAATGGTGCTTGCCTGTGCAAAGCTTGCTGCCATGCCAGGGTGTTGTTAAGATATTCAGAGCGGTTAGTCTGTTGCTATGCAGTTGCTAGGGTGTTCTGGTTGGTTGCCAGAGTGTTGCTTTGCAGTTGTTAGCCCATTGCTATGCAGTTGCTAAGCTGTTCTGGTTGGTTGCCAGGATGTTGCTAAGGTGTTCGAAGTGGTTGCAGTTGTTAGCCTGTTGCTATGCTGTTGATAGGTGTTCTGGTTGGTTGCCAGAATGTTGCTATGTGGTTGTTACTTAGCCTGTTGCTATGCAGTTGCTAGTGTGATCTGGTTGGTTGCCAGAGTGTTGCTATGTGATTGCTAAGGTGTTCAGAGTGGTTGATAGCCCATTGCTATACTTTTCTAAATTTTCGTTGGTTGCCAGAGTGTTGCTATGTGGTTGTTAAAGGGTTAGTTCACCCAAAAATGAAAATTCTGTCATTAATTATTCACCCTCAGGTCATTCCACCTGTAAGACCTTCATTCATCTTCAGAACACAAATTAAGATATTTTTATATATTTTAAGATATTATAGATAATTTAAGATATTTTTTTTATATATATATCAGTGAGGCCTCCATTGCCAGCAAGATAATTTACACTTTCAGAAGCCCAGAAAGCTACTAAAGTGGTGTAAATATTTAAAACAGTTAATGTGACTACAGTGGTTCAACCTTAATATTATGAAGTGAAGAGAATACTTCAAATACCCAAAATAATGACTTTATTAAAGGTGCCCTAGAATTGAAAATTGAATTTACCTCGGCATAGTTAAATAATTAGAGTTCTATACATGGAAATGACATACAGTGAGTCTCAAACACCATTGGTTCCTCCTTCTTATGTAAATTTGATTTGTGCAAAAGACCTCTGAAGAACAGGCAAATCTCAACATAACACCGACTGTGACGCAACAGTCTGGATCATTAATATGTACGCCTCCAAATTTTGCATATACCAGTCCATGTTCAAGGCATTAGACAAGCCAGTATTAACGTCTGGAGCAGCACAGCCAAATCAACAGACTTTATGCAGGTAAGCAAGCAAGGACAATAGCGAAAAATGGCAGATGGAGCAATAATCATTGACATGATCCATGATATCATGATAGTTTTAGCGATATTTGTAAATTGTCTTTCTAAATGCTTTGTTAGCATGTTGCTAATGTACTGTTAAATGTGGTTAAAGTTACCATTGTTTCATACTGTATTCACGGAGACCAGAGCCATATCGTTATTTTCATTATTAAACACTTGCAGTCTGTATAATTCATAAACACAACTTAATTCTTTATAAATCTCTCCAACAGTGTGTAATGTTAGCTTTAGCCCTGTTAGCCACAGCATGCTATCAAACTCATTCAGAATCAAATGTAAACATCCAAATAAATACTATACTTACATGATCTGATATGCTGCATGACAAACACTTTGTAAAGATCCATTTTGAGGGTTATATTAGCTGTGTGAACTTTGTTTATGCAATGTATTATAGAGTTGTGAGCTTGGGGGCGGAGAGCGTGAGCATTTAAAGGGGACATGCACAACTGCACAACTGTGCACAACTTCATAACTTTAAGGTTGAACCACCGTAGTCACATGAACTGCTTTAAATATGCCTTAAGTAGCTTTTTGGGGATCTGTTAATTATCTATCTTGCTAGCAATGGAGGCCTCACTGAGCCATCAGATTTTATCAAAAAATATCTTAGTTTGTGTTCCGAAGATGAACAAAGGTCTTACGGGTATGGAACAACATGAGGGTGAGTAAATAATGACAGAAATTTAATTTATCAACTAAGCCTCTAAGGTGTTCGGACTTGTTCCGAGGGCATTATAAGCGGTTGCCAAAGTGTTGCTAAGTGTTCCGAGTGGTAGACTGTGAATATGCAGTTGCTAGGGTGTTTTAAGGTGCTTAGCATTGAGGCTCAAAGGTTCAATTTTGGCTACATCAGACCACAGAATCTGGTCTTGTTCTTTGAATTTCCACAGCCTTCCTCATGCCCTTGGGCAAGCTCCAGTCAAGATGATGTGATATGAGTTTTTATTAATGAAGGCTTTCTTCTTTGCACATTTCCATAAGCTGGAGTTATGAAGAATGCATGCTATTGCTCTTACTCTGTTCCCTGTGCTTCAGGGTATATTCAGTGCTTTATAAATGTTATAATGTCCTTTTCAGGGTTCCACCCCCAAGTGTCTTAGTAGTGTTTCCTTGCTAATGCAATGGAATATGTAGGTATAAATAGGTATAATTCTAAATAACTATATGAAACAGTTCAAAAGTCATGTTATTTATGGATGGTGAACAATTGTATTGCGTCAAATTATTGTGTTGATGAGAGAATTTTGGAAGTAGGATCTGTTTTGTGACTGTGTATGTGAGTATGTTTATACCAGCTTCCCATCCATGGCTGACTTCATCTCCTTGAATGTGGTTTGAAATTCTCCTATGAAGTCGTGTTTGCCGTTAGAATCCCAGTCCCATACTGTACACTACAACAAGAAAAAAATGTGTAAAAAAGCTAATCACATAGAATTGACAATACACATCATGTTTATGATACAGCAGAATGAATTTAAATATAACCGCTTTTTGAAACACAGAACCACCATTATCCTACATTTATAGGATTTATAAGATGCTGATCTACATGTTTTATGAGGTAAATAAATATATGATTAATTTTAGCTTTGTGCAAGAAGGTTTGAGACTGTGATAAATATCCTGTGCCAAGTAGTTTCCAATAACAGTACTAAAGGTCACACATACACACACACACACACACACACACACACGTTTGTTTTGCTATCAAATTGAGGACATTCCATAGGCGTAATGGTTTTTATACTGTACAAACTGTACATTCTATCCCCCAACACTACCCCTACCCCTAAACCTACCCATCACAGAAAACATTCTGCACTTTTACATTTTTAATAAAACATTGTTTAGTATGTCTTTAAAGCTATTTTAAATATTCATGAAATATGAATTAATATTCATTAAATATTCATGAAATTTCATGTTACATTGTAATACCAGTGTAATACCCATGTCATTATACAAATTTGTGTCCTCATAAATCACAAAAGCACGCACACATACACACACACACACACACACGGGAACATACAGTACACAAAAACTTATGCAATATTCTTCTTATGATGCACCTGCAATAATGCAAATTTAAATACCGAATATCGTTTGTGTTCTTACCCCATTGGCAATTTGTTTTTTCTTGTTTTAAGAAAAATGTAGTGTGACTAATACAAGGAAAAAATGCCTTGCTAATAGAATAAGAAAATAATTATTAGTTATAATTTTTTTATTTAAGTCTTATTATCCGATATTATTTCTAGATATTTTTAATGGAACAATACTGGAAAAAATTGTGTAGTCTTTGAGTCAAACCCAATAATGTGATATTTAGTCCCTAGAATGTGAACCCCCCCCCCCCAAAACCCCCGCAGATTTTACACCACGAAACACGAATGAGCTATTATGGGCTAGTTTTGAGTAGCAATTGGTTGAGTTTTGTTGTGAAAACCTGGCAACCCTGAATAGTAGCATCTCACAAATTATTGTACAGGGTGTAAAAATGCACACAAAGCAAACAGTGGGTCCAAACACCAAACACTGAGATAATTAATAGCATCACAAATGCAGCCAAAATGTAAACAGCATCAGCTTTTCTTGCTATAGTGAGACTGAAATGTCACAGTTCATTGAGAAGATCTTTTATCTAGTCAATGCTGAATCTGGAACAAGATGAGGAATCTAAAGATTTAATATCTAATATTTGTGACAGTCATACAAATGTACAGACAAACTGCAGCAGGTCGTCTTGTTATCATAACACTTCTTAAATTTTAATATCCTTTGTCATGCTGTTGTTTTAAATATATAACACTCGTGCCTGTACGCTGTGTATATGTGTCATTGCGAGTGTTGGTGTGTGGCAGGAGTGGCAGGAAAACAGCACACTGTAGCATTGCTGTTAATGAATCATTGATGCCAGGACATAAGCGGGTGGTAATCAAAATTTGAAGGCCATTTAAAATATTAATACAGAGATGCTGTGGTTGACTTTTCAGCTGAAGAAGCGAGAACAAGCAATAACTCAATATGCAAAACTGACACCTGCACCTCTTCTCAATATAAAGTTTGGAAACATCCCCAAAAGACAGATGAAGAGATGGTGTGTTTCTTTTACCCTGGGCTCCAGACACAACGAAACAGCAAAATGAAATGAAACGAAGCAAAACGAAACAAAACTGAAATAATATAAAATAAAAGATTGCCATTGGCCTTCTAAAATGAAACATTTTTTGCAAAATATTATTAATTGACTCCAAATGTGTAATTAAAACAAATGTCTCCGAGTTCATTATGAATCGATCACGGCTGGCATGCACTCTTTTGGTTTCCTTTGGGCCGTTACATCAATATTTGTCAAAGATTTAATAAAGTGCTTAAATGAAAAATGACTGTGTCAAAATCTACACAAAAACATTGTTTATCGCTTTGAGAAACAAAACATAACCCACTTACTGTAAGTTATCTCACAATTGTACTTTCATAACTCCTATTCTTTCATTCTAGAATAATTTTATGACATCATTTACATAATTTGGGTTTATGCAATTGTATCAAGGTTTACAACAGATGGGGCTCACAACAGCAGAAAAAAAGCAAAACAGCAGAGTGATTGTGAGCTTTCAACATAACATGATGTTTTAACTGCCCTGTTTTATACATATATTGATAAGTAAGTCTCACAACATGAATAAAACGTAACTACGGCTCCGTAACTCTGAATCTGAATTCAAAATGAGTTTTCACTGCGGAGAGGAGACATTGCTGTCTGTGGTGTATTGAGTGTAAAGAAGTCATGAATATTAAACAAACCAGTTCATGTTTATTCAAGGACATGTCACCTAAAATAACTGTTTTCCCATCTGTCTGAAGATGTCCTTGACTGTCCAACATCACCTACAAATTTTTGGACTCAATCAACAATGCTATTGAGTATTAGATTGGTAATTTCTTTTAACCAGCTTTAAATGAACAGGTTGCACATCTGCTCATTTAGCCACTTGATATAATTGTCAAAGGCTTAATTTAAAGTGGCTTGTTTCCAAGCATTTAGAGAATTAGTTAATCTGCTGTAAGTGGTGGTTATTTTCAAGTAAAGCTGAGAGCAGCAAGGTAAAGTGCCAACGCTGAGCTGATCAAGGGATTCAGCTCTTAAATAAACATATTGAGACATCAGCTCTTAATTTTGCTCTCTCTGTCTTTTTCTTGGCCCGTATCTATTACTTTCTCTAAAATGTCACCAGCACAGTATGTGAACGTTTTAGAAAGGTTTTAGTTCCAAACTGCTTTTGTGCAGAATCTCAGTGTGTGGTGCGGCAGACAAAATCTGAACTCTGTGCTGTTATGAGAATACAAAGAGAACCATCTTTAGAGCCAGATTATTACAATACAGCTATCCTATCCCCACTTCTGCATTGGCATACCAATGAGTATCTTACACCTGCAGTGCTGAGCTCTGAATAAGTGTGTGAGACAGAGAGAGAAAGAGAAGACGGAATGTTTGCATTTTTACTCGTGAAAACTCCCAAGATTGAAGCTTTCATGAGTAAATAAGTAAACAAAACTCATGCTTTCAAAAGGTAGTTAAGTACAATGAAACCCTAAATACATGTAAAGGTATATATCACTAGCTAAATTATTTGACGGAAAAAACAGTAAAAAAAATCTGCACACTGCGGTTTTATCGAACAACTGCAACATGTGAACCTTTCAATCCCCTTTCATAGAAAACATAGAGGTTTGTTCAAGGGTTTTTGAGTTTTAAAGGTGTGATGAACTGAGAAATCAAATTTTCCTTGAGCTTTTGCTTTTATTAGAGGTCATCATACTATAAGAATATCCTGTAAGTTTCAGAGCTGAAAACTTCCTTGTTAGTCCAATAAAAGCTTTTATTGACACCAGACCCAGCAAACGACAGGATTTTCAAAGTGGGGATCTATGACGTCAAAGGGCAGCAAGCACCGCCTCTGCAGAAGAAGATCAACGCCTACTTTATCACTGCCTGTTTAGCCCCGCCCACCGACTCGCGCATGCCATGCAATAGAATAGGTAGCCTAAGTAACATAGGCCTACGTGGTGCTAAACCAGATCGAGCTACCAAGTAATAAACTTACAAAATATTGTGCAGTGCCTGGACTCGACAGTAATGCAACATGTAGGTAACTGTGTTAAATCTAATGCCTGATCTGATATGTAATGATTCATGTACTGTCTGATGTTCTTTGTGTGTGTGTGTCAGTAAATCAAACCCGTGACTAAATGGCAACTTGCGTTGTTTCTCTTAGGATGAAAATAATCTGTTATTTAATGGTGATTAAATTATATAAAGAAAGCGATCAAAGAAAGCTCCCTTTGCAATCACTGAAGCTGTCAATCAAACAGCGCAAGTTTATCGTGACTGACACGCGCAAAACTCCCATTTAATTCAACAAATCTCTTAGTTATATCGCGTTTGCACTGTTAGTGAAGATGAAAGCATTTGTTAGTGTACAGAAATTAAGTTGCAATGATGAGATCACTGCTTTCATGCGCTCAACATGTCTGTGATTGGCTACACAGTGTTTATCTCTGCAACCTTTCATGCCACGATCTAAATATAATACCATAGATCTAAATGTAATGCAACACTTTTCACGATTAGTTAACCTTGAGAGCTGTAATAATAAAAACGCGCCAAAAGAGAGAGTAATACTTGGCTATTTCAAATGGAAAGATGTTAGCCAATCACAGTAGTGGGCGTTTACACTGAAGTCTCACAGCAGACACGCCCCTTAAAACAGAGTGTGCAAACCAGAGGGCTAAAATCAGGGTAGGAAAAATGCCTTTTATTTATGAATTATGATCATTTTGGATGTAAAAAGCATACTAACATTATAAGTGCACCACAGGAAACATTATAAAACGATAAAACAACGCAGTTCATGACCCCTTTAATATAAAAGTGTGCTTTCAGTTACAGCAACGGTGTTTTAATTTTAATAAACATTTAATAAATATTTGATATATAAATTAATATTATTGAATATAATTTTTTCTGTCTTCAGATTGTGGGTTACCATTCACAACCTTTATAAACCTTGGAGGACTAAAGATATTTTTAAATATATCTCAGATTGTGTTCGTCTGAAAGAAGATTGTCATATAAACCTAGGATGGCTTGAAGGTGAGTAAATCATGGGATAATTTAGATTTTTAGGTAAACTATCCCTTTAACAAAAGCAAATGTGACATAAAAAGCATCCGTAATCTTGCTGTTTTAGCTTGTTTTGATCTCTCATCTTTGAGCTCTTTTACCATGACTTGTTTTTCCCCGGATTCGTATCCAAGGCTTCCTTGTCCTAAGTACAACTCTGTATCAGCTGAGCTACCGAGCAAGCTTGTTATGTCAGAAAAGCGAAACATATGGAGCTGGTTAAGCGATGCAAAGTATATTTGTTTACAAATAGTTCACTTTGGTATAAAGCATTTTGAAGTCATAACATAATATTGTGCAAGGAGACGTGAAATCAAGTCTTTATTAATCCATAATCTGACCCTGTAATCATAACGGTGCATGAAAACTATTAAAAGCGCTTGCTGTTTTACTGCCTCTAGTGTTCATTTCTGTTGGAAACTGCAGTGAAATGTACACATTGGTACGTATTTTTGCGACTCGCGAAAACATTCCCACAGGTACGTCTTTCCATGAGACCAGGTTGCCCCTATACATATGGGTATATAATATGATGGCACGTGTGGTTGTATGCACCTATGAAAAAGAGCATTCAAAAAAAGAGCGTGCAACAGAGGAGATCTCTCTTGCCAGTGAAAGGATACATTCAGTGGTGTTTTCGCCATTCACAAAAATTTCCCTGAAAGAGCAAGTTTGGCTCATTTGAACAATCAGACTCAGCTATGTGATTCAGATTACCAGGCATCCCCCCAGGTTCAAATGGGTCCTATTTACCATGGTGGCAGGCAAAGACATCCCAGACCTGCGTGTGGAGATTGCGGTCCTCTTGGTGGAGGACGCAATAGAGCCTGTCCCTCGAGCCGAGATGAAGTCAGGGTTTTACAGCTTTTACTTTATCATACCCAAGAAAGGCGGTGGGTTATTGACGATCTTGGATCTGCAAGTCTTGAACCGGGGCCTTCACAAGCTCCCGTTCAAGATGCTAATACAGAAATTAATTCTCATGTGCATTTGCCCCCCAAGATTGGTTTGCAGTGATCGACCTGAACGACATGTACTTCCACGTCTCGATTCTGTCTTGAAACAGACAGTTTCTTTGGTTTACTTTTGAGGGTTCTGTGCTTTCTGCATGAGAGGCTGGAGCAGAGGCTGTCTCCCTCCACCTTGAAAGTGTATGTTGCTGCCATTGCAGCACATCACATTGCAGTGGATGGTACACAACCCGATCACCAGTTTCCTGAGAGGTGCCAGGAGGCAATATACTCCCAGGCCACACCTCATCCCCTCCTGGATCTCTCTGTAGTCCTTTTGGGTCTGCAGAGAGCTTTGACCCACTTGAGTCAGTTGAGGTTAAGATCCTGTCTCTATAGACAGCGCTTCTGACCAGGCTCAACTCCATCAAGAGGGTGGGGGACCTGCAGGCAGCAGTCAGCGATTCATGCCTTGAATTCAGGCCAGCCTTTTCTCCTGTGATCCTGAGACCTTAGTCCCGATACGTGCCCAGAGTTCCCACTACTCCCTTCTGGGACCAGGTGGTGAACTTGCAAGCGCTACTCCTGGAGGAGGCAGACCCAGTCCTTGAGTCGCTGTGTTCCGCTCGCACCCTGCACATTTATATGGATCACACGCAGAGCTTCAGAAGGTTTGAGCAGCTCTTTGCCTGCTTTGGAGGTCAGCAGAAGGGAAAGGCTGACTTTAAGCAGAAGTTGGCCCACTGGATTGTGGATGCCATTACCTTGGTGTACCAATCCCAAGGCGTGCTGTGCCCCCTCGGAGCGAGGGCTCACTCCACTAGGAGTGATGCTTCCTCCTCGGCATTGGTGCGGGGCCTCTCTGTTAGACATCTGCAGATCTGTGGGCTAGGCGACACCTAACACCTTCTTGAGATTCTATATTCTCTGGCTTGAGCTGGTTTCTTCCCGTGTGTTGGGTACAAACAGGTAAGCGGGAAGGCTGGCTCGGTGTCTCGCTTGCAGCGCCATTCCCCTCCAAGGAGGGGTTGTGAGTGCCTTCTCTGCTCTCCATGAGAGTTCCCCAGTTAGCAGGGAACCCTGGATTGAGTATCCTCCAGGCAACCTTTGGCAGTCAGACATGGCGGAGGCGTCCGATGCCAGGCCCAGGACTTGAGATGCATGCCTGGTCCATATGTGTATTTCCACATGTTCCTCCTTACAGGTAAGATGTGGACCCCATAACGTCCCTCTCCACCTGGACTAGGTAGGCTTCCTCAGCATTAACACACACGTCATGTCTGAAAATAAAATGGGAAGAGAGCCAAAGCACTTTTCCCATGAAGTAAACATACAAAAGGAAAAGCAGCTAATAACCGTCTCCATAGTAAGCCCTGTCCCTTCCACCCCATAGGCATGGAGGACTAGGATTTCGGGCTTACATGGGGTGTTGTGTAGGTTACGACTTAGTGAGAACAGTTGCTAAAAGGGCACATTACTGCTTGTCAGCATCTGCATCACCAACACAGTTCAGTTTTTGTGGCGCTTTCCATAAGGACCCCATTTGTCAGTTGACATATTGTAATGACGACAGTTAGGGAATGTCTTGGTTATTGTTGTAACCCTCATTTCCTGATGGAGATGTTATGTCCCTCCTGCCACAACCCTGGACTACCCTAGCTGAATGGCAAGGGTTCTCAGCATAAACCTAATGAGTGTATGTGTGCCACCATCTTATATACCCGCATGTATGGGGGAGTGGCTTGGCATGCAAATTCCACTCGCCAATTCCATTGGCCATTTTTCTAAAAAAAAAAGCTCCTAAGTGAGACCCCATTTGTCAGTCGACATAACGTCTCCATTACCTCCATCAGGGAATGAGGGTTACAACAGTAACCAAGATACTACAATTTAAAAGAACTGTTTCTATTTTAATATATTTTAAAATGTAATTTATTCCAGTGATGGCAAAGCTGAATTTTCAGTAGCTATTAATCCAGTCTTCATTGTCACATGATCCTTCAGATATTATTCTACATGCTAATTTGGTGCTCAAGAAACATTATTGAAAACAGTTTGTTTTTGCTGCTTAATTTTTTCTGTTTTTAATCATCATCAGGATGTTCAAATGCATGGTTTATGAATTTATGTTCAAATTCATATGAATATATAAAGGAAAGTAAGTATTTAAGTCCTGTAACTTTAACCACTGGTTCATTTTATTACGTCAAGTCAGTTAATAAGATTAAGACTGGATGCTAAATAATTCTACAAGAAAATACAAAAGTATTTCATATCAACTACCCTAATTATGACCTTACAACCATATAAAATAAGATTTGAATGCCACAGTATATACAGTATGTGAAGTCAACAAAGCAGTATTTTGAGTCTAATCTCACTTTTTGATCCTAAATCAGTCATGTCTGGTAGAAAACAGGGCTTCTTAAAGTCCTAAAGTCCTAAAACGTTTTTATAACTGGACCCAGGGACAGAAAGTTCTCAAACCCAGAAGGACTGTGTGGGCTTGAATGGACTAAAGGGCAGTAACATCAATTTCTGTCACTGGTTCCACCATGTCTGCTCCTCTCAGCCAACTGTCAGGACCCTCCAAACAGCCGGCCTCCATTTACCCAGTCAGTAATTAGCTCACTATGAAAGATGTCAGCTGCAATGGTGAGGCAGAATGGATAGGACTGCCATTACATAAATCTGCCAAGATGATTCTAATCTAATGTGACCAAATGGTCACGCCGAGGCCAAAATAGAGAGAAAAAGAAAGAAAGACACTGACATAAAAGCCTTGTATGAAGTGTGTTCACATTGCTGCAGTATATCTTTTGATTAAATGATTCACAGCTTTGTGTCAGAAATATCTTAAAAAGCATATCTAGTTATCATAACAGTATGCATAATAATGTAATAAATTATTAGTGGAAATAGCTGTCCTACCTTTAACTCCCGCTCATGGTCTCCACTGCAGAGTGTGTTTAAAGAAACTTTGAAGGATTTCCAGACAGGACTGAGATTGTTCATAATGGTCTGTAAATAGGAAAATACCAAGATCAGTTAATACATGTACAATATATTTCTTAAATATGTATTTATTTTACATGTTTTCAGATGCATGTGTGTATATCTATCAGTCTCACTTCTGTTCTGTGCACCAGTGATGCTGTGCCATCATCATTCACTCTGAAGATTTCCAGAAATGGATCCGACTTGCTAAAAAAGTCCTGAACAAAAAAACTCATTCTTATATATATATTGTATAATGAATGGCCTGTCCTGACTTTCTCCCATTTGGAGTCTATAATGCACATCCTTTCTTGTTTTTTGAATGGTCCACTGTGTATTTAGACTCAAATTTGTCATTATTTTGTAATGGCACATTAAAAAGAGCAGTATATTTTAATAAATTAGCAGATGATGCATTGCTCCATTTGAATTGTGGCTTTTCATGAAGTATAGTAATAAAACAGTAAATGACAGTATGAAGAGCAACGTTATCGGATGTTTGTCTCAATATTGCTGTAAAGTGCCTGTTGAGCAATTACAGAGATGTCACACCTTGTCATCCAGTTTCTTGGCACTGAAGGCAAGCTCCACGTAGTCATCATTCCCAGACAGCTCTTCAGCTGTGACCTGTGATTTCAAAGAAGTCATAGCTCAGATAATGAAAAAAGAGCACAAATTTGCAGTGTGAAATAATGTGGGTGAAACGTCTATTCTTACTGTAATAGATGATTTGCCAGTTGTGTTTCCTTGCTTCAGTAAAGATTTAGACAGTTTTCTTTGTGATACAATCTATGAAGGAAAAGGAGAGGACATGAGGGAAGCAGATACACTTATACAGAAAACCAGACTGTAAACTCTAACAAGTTATGAACTCATTCTAAGAAATAAGGGTCAATGTACTACGGTTATATGAAGTAATTTTCCATATTGATTTTTCACAGGTGCTTTAACCATATTTTGAATGAACTGGATAATGTACAGAAAAAAAAGCAGATAAAGTACATTTTTTCCCCCGTTTCTTTCTACAGATGTTTTTTACAGTGTAATAGAGTAAATTCATTATATATGAAATAATAGTTAGAAAAAAGTATGATTTTTTTTCTAAATATTCGTCTAGCCTATTGAAGCTTGCCTATATATATATATATATATATATATATATATATATATATATATATATATATATATATATATATATATATATATATATATATAGGAAATATGATTAATACCAAGATAATATGATTAAAAATATGATTAAAATATGTAAAAAGTAATACGCTCTATCTACTCTATAAAATTGTAGCAACAGATTACAAACAATATTATTAATTAAATTCAACATATAAGAACTGCGTTAGAATTATTAATTCCTTAAAAGTCAACCATTTAAAATGTGTAAAATTAGCAAACACCATTACAAAAACCACAAACTGACATAAAAAGCAAAGAGTCAAACTGCCCAACTAAATGAAATACTGATCACTGAAACGGTAACCAAACGTTTTCAATAAAATCAACATCAACATCTAAACCTCTGTTAATTCTTGTGTTTCTCTTTCCTTCAGTGATTCTGCTTGTTATCATCAGGTGTCTTCAATGCTGCATAAAAAATAAAGAGTTCTTAATTCATCTTTGACGTCTGTCTGTTATTCAGATATTTTTGTTTCAATTTTACTTAAATTTTACTTATTTTAAATGGTTGACAGCATACACTTTTTAACAGCGAGAAACAAAAGAAGTATCTGTTATTACCATCCAAATCCTTCAGTTTCTTGTCCTCATATGAACTCTCCTTTCCTCAAGTCCTCTTTACCCTCTTATGTTCTTATATACCACTGGTTGTAGCCTTTTTTATTACAGACTAGATAAAAAGAGTTTGGAGTAATAGTCCATCTGCCCACCAGGCATCTTCACGCTCTCGTGAGCTCTCTGCTGCCCTTTTGAATCCTCACAATCCCTCTCATGTACTCATCCTCTCTCTTACTCACTCATTCCATTCACAAGCTTTCATCTTCCCTACTGTGCTTCAGTTAAGTGTGCACTCTGCTGCTCCTCCATGCATTCACCTGTCCAAGCGTACACTCCATGGCACCCAGGAAGTCAGCCTCTTTGAGTCCATTATGGTTGCTACTGATGTCATGGAGCTCAAAACGGAGGCGCTGCACTTCCTCAAAATAGTAGTCAACTGTGAAGACTTTGGAGAAAACTGGAATGATGCTGCTGCGAATCACCTCTGTCCGATCCACCTGGAACAAATAAGAACATGGCAAATGTCACACTCCGCTCTGCTGTTTTGATTTACAGTTTTTTTTACAATCATTTCGGTACCAGTTTCAAAATATTGATGTCATTTTTCAAAACTCTAGACACAAAATTCAAAACAATCATCACTTGTAAAACAGGCTGTCTGTAATGTATAGTTTTGTTTCATGTTCATGTCTTTTATTTTGTAGTTTGATTCTTGATTCTGTCATGCTTCCCTTGCTCCTCATGTGCTTCCTTAGTCAATGTGTCATGTGCTGATTGGTTATTTATGGTCATGTGGTTTCTGAGTTATGTTTGTTCATTGGTTCCCTTGTTCCTTGTGTCACTTGCCCATTGGTTGTCTTAGTCATGTGTTCCCTAAGTTCAAGTATTTAAGCCACTGTTTTCCATGTTACTTTGTTGTGTAACCCTGCTGTTGGTGAGTGCTTTAGTCAAAAGTCTGCTCATAGTCAAGTCAAGTCAAGCCAAGCCAAGCCACGTCTGTGTTTTTGTATTTTGTTCATGTTTTGGATCTTAATAAACTGCACATGGGTTCATCAAGCTCGCCATCAGTGGACTGACTGTTACACTGTCCGATGTTCAAAACTGCATCATGCATGCATATCTTTAAAGAAGCCTTGCACTTGTAGAATCGCTGCTTCAAATAACACATTTATTGTGAAATATCATAGGAACATTACTTTAGATCACCCACACACAAGATAGTTTCCCATAGTTTCAATGTGTAGTTGTTTGTACAATCATTAAATATTGTTGTACAAAATATGTGATGCATGATTCATTACAGTTCTACACATACATACATCACTATAATAGGACTACAGAGAATAGTACAGACACAGTGGAATCATTGAACAAAATCTGAAATTGATTGATGAAATAATCAAATCAATCAAAGGAAAAATGTGGCTACAAAAGAAAAACTACAGTACAGTAAAATGTCAACTGCAGTGTTCCTCACTGCACTTGTTTCCATCAACCCTTGTTTTGTGGATTTGACCACAGGTTCTCAACCACATCACAATGGATGTTTTCATTAGCTAAACATCTTGGAAAGAATCTTCTGGCATGGCGAATCCAGGCCTGACACTGCGATGTCATTGCATGCGTCATCCATGGCCTGGAGAAGACTGACTTATTCGTGAGGGCGCCTATCATTTACCTTCCACCCCCATGTGGGCCATCTTGCATACAGTAATGTCAAATCTAAACATGTGGTCTGTAAATGTTGGTACATGGGACCATAGAAACTTTGTCTGATAAAGAATGATGATGAAATATTACATCCATAGATAACGTAGTCCAACTGAGTCATGTTCTGTGGTAACTGGTGTCAATTGATCTTGTTATCCTGAAACTTTTATGATTTAAACATGGAATATTGTTCATCAGTTTCCATAAAAACTATGTATCAAGAGTAAAGCAACAGTTACTTATCATTTTGAGCCAGTTGTATTAATTGATAGTTACATCACTGTAATGAAATGAATAGACAGTCTTCTCAGATGTAATGTGTGAGTTCCATTTTGAAATGGTAATACTTTTATGTTTAGTTGTGTCATTTTGTACAAGTGATTTTAGTTAAATGAACAAATGATCTTAGGTTTATGTGTACTGTATCCAAGTGATTAGAAAAAGTTTTGAAAATGTGCATTTGGATTATCGGTTGTGATTTTTTTGTCTAGAGTTTTGAAAAATGAAATAAGGTTCTTATATTAGAGTAAAAAATGATTGTAAAAAACGAATTCAAATTTCAGGAATTTAGTTAATAGCTCTTCACACAAACATTCCCCTCTGGGATCAATGAAGTCCTACAGGCTGATTGTTTGGATGATGAAAAGGATTTTCCCCGTTCTAGTTCATAGCCTAAATCGATTCAGTTCATATTCAGTCACATCTAAAGTCAATGTCAGTGGCCCTTAGCTGAACAGGGCCACAGAACAATGAGATTATTGTACTTAAAGTCCAAATTGAATTTGTGACAGGCTATTATGACAGGTAGCATTACAACTATAACAAACTATAACAAACTGCTTAAAATAGTATTATACTTAATCCCATGTATGTGCCATCAATAATGAAGTGAAACTGACAAATCCTGTCAAGAATACACAATGATCTTCCTCTGTGTATTTAAGCCCTCTGTTTCTTCTGTTCATTGTCTTGCATTAACGTTAATGCTTTATATTCTAGTTGCTAAGAAAAGTATTCTATTCTTTTGTCATTTATTCTGCATTATGCATTCTCTTCATGGATTATACAGTATGCACAGCACCCCTGACCAAGGGTGGCACAACAATTTCAAAAGTGGTGGGGCAAAATTTTATGATTTTGGGGTGTATAGTGGGGATTATTATTTTGTGGATTTTGTGCTTTGCAACAAGCTTATGTACATTACCATTTGCTCATGTAACACGTTGTCAGAATCACCAGCTGGAATGACCTGGTTGTCCATCAGAGGGCATTGCCCTCTTGTTCATTGCCATTCACACTTGGACTACATCCCCCATAATCCTCTGCCTGGTCTCATCAAGATTGATTGTCTACATCTGTGTGTCATTAACTTGTTAGTCCCAGCCTATATAAACCTTGTTCACTCTGTCAGTCATTGCTTAGTGTTGTATGTGTCTGTGCTGCATTTCTGAGCATTCTTCCTGGCTTCATGTCTATTGTTTTTAAGTCTATTTTTTTTTTTTGGGGATTCTACACCTGTTCCCCTGGATTTCTCTGTTTTTGCCTACTCCTTGGACTTAATCATTGTTTGGACTGTTTGCTTGTGTATGACCTGTGCCTGGTTTTGGGTTACGACTGTGGATTACACTTCGAATAAATACTGCATTTGGATCCTCAACCTTCATGTAATGGAGCATTTTCATGACACATGTATTACATTTTAAATTAGGTATCATGAATAAATGAATATCTTATAAAGCATTATTTTTTGGTAAATGTTAATTTATAAATCACCTTTCTATGTTTTTTATTTACTGCATAAGTAATAAGACCTTTTACATCATTAGAAATGTCCATTTTTGACCTCTGTTTTCTGACAATTTATTATTTTATAGTGACAATTTCTCATGCAAAATTGGAGTACATGCCTTTAAAATTAGACTCATGCATCTACCAAGTAAACAAACAAACAAACAAAAAAACTCCTGTACACTTCTCATCAGAGCTAAAACAAAGTCCCTCAGTGTTTCATTCCAAAGGTGTGCTTTTTATATATATATATATATATATATATATATATATATATATATATATATATATATAAAACTGCTTCCTGAAACAGTCATGAACGTGCATTTAAAATCATTCTTGTCGGTTTATTGGCTGGAGCATGTTTATTTATGTTTTGTGGTCCAGGCTGCACCAGTTTGTTTTTATTGCCGTTTTCGGAGCTTGTGGCGACTACAGAGACCGCGTTTTTTTACAGTGTGTTCAGGGGACAGGCAGCTAGCGGATAGTGAGGAGATGTTTGCTGTATGTGACAAAAAATGTTTTGGCCTAAAAACGCGTGACATCACTTAGAGCACCTTTAATGAGGTTACAAGAAATCCCTTATACGGTCAAAGGCATCCAGATATTACTGCAGCTAAATATAAAACTGATAGAAAAATTTTGACTGATGTTAAGTGAGTTTGGATAGAAAACATGGTATTGATCTCATAAATTGACGTGTTTTGACGCTACGCTAAGCTGACATGCTAGCAAGCCCTTAATATTCTACTGTTGCTACAGTAACGAATGCAACTTTCAGGTGCATCAGATTGACATAAACTGTATGCTCTTATTACAGTGCTGTGGTTATTTCAGCTAACAGTTTGCTTTGTACAATCAGTTTAACAGTATTTACATCAAGAGGGCAAACTTTATCAACTGAACTGTGCACATCCATTTTAGACACTTGTGTTATGCTCTTGTTCCGTCCATGCAATAAATGCACGTCTTTGAATGAGCAGGGGTTTTCTAGCTGCACAGGTGTGACCATTGTCGATGGTATGACCCATTACAGGGGTGGCTAAAATTACAATCAGCACACACAAGTAAGTGGAAGTGAGCAGCAAAGCGTGGTTCAACCTTTTATCGCATGTGCCACTAGTTTGAAATGTGCCAAAAAAAACCCCGACAGAACCCAAGACCACAGATTAGATTATTACAGCAAAATGATTTAAAACTATGGATATACCTGTTGTTTGCCTTCCCCTGCTGGAGCAAGGGGATTTCTCCCTGGAGGATCATACAAGGAATTTTCTAGATCTAACGTGCTTCACTCACTATCCTGACCACTGACTGTGTGTATTCATATCCTCACTTTGGACCCAGAACCCAGCCAGCCTTCAGCCATCACTGGGACGGAGCATAAGCCAGAGCCCATTGCAGACTCAGAGCCTGAGCCTGCCACAAAGCAAGAGCCAGAGCGATCACCACAGGTTACTTTCTTCCTTAGCACATGTCGTCGGAATGGATTGGAGCCCGCCCATATTCTCGACGCTGAGGTGCATGCTATAAACTTATTTGATGAGATGGATGATATAGTGTTTCCTGGTCTACCTTTTCCGCTGATCCCATTCAATTTCAAGTCATCTTTGTCACCGCTGGATAAGCCCAGTTCTAAGATGTCTTTGTCTCCTCTGGTTCAGGCCAGTTCCAAGTCATCTTTGTCTCTGCTGGTTCATCCCAGTTCCAAGTCATCTTTCTCATCGCTATTTCAGTCCAGTTCCAAGTCGTCTTCGTCTTTGCGGCACTGCTTAAACCCAGCCCCAAGTCTTTCTTGTTGCCAATGGTTTCATCCAGCACTAACTCTCGTTCATTGTCCAGCACTAAGTCTCCTTTGACGTCCAGCACCAAGTCTTCTTTGTTGTCCAATGCCAAGTCTTCTTTGTCGCCATTGGCTCTGCCCAGCTCCAAGGCTCCTTCGTCGCGGATGGTCCTGTCCAGCCTCCATCTCCCTGCTCCTCTGCCAAAACCATCCAGTTCCTCAGACTTGTCTCCACTGTCTCCCTTTAGACTCTTGTCTCCTCCAGTTGTTCCACCCAGCTGCATGGATCCACCTGGGGCTTCCCAGTCATCAGCTCTGCTGTAGTCTGTGGATTCCTCAGCTCCACCTCAAGCCTCAGAGCCCCAGACTCCACCTCGGCCCTCCGACCCATCGGCTCCACCTTGGATCAACGCTCTCTCTGGCTCCAACTTGGTCAATCGTCGCTCTGGCTCTGCCTCTGACTTACAACTTCATTCTGAGTCACACATACTCTTTGTAGATTATATGCATAACACCCGTGACATCAAAATTTTGGGGTCAATACATTTTTGAAAGACATCAAGAATACTTTTATTCAGAAAGGGCAAATTGATCAAAAGTGACAGTAAAACTTATATTGCTAAAAATAAATGTTGTTCTTTTGAACATTCTAATCATAATCTAATAATCTTGAATATAAGTCACCCTTTTCACAAACATATTAAGTAGCACAACTGCTTTCAACATTGATGATAATAAAAAATGTTTCTTGTGCAACAAATCAGCAACAATTCAGCTACGTCATTAAAATAGAAAATGGTTATTTTAAATTGTAATAACATTTCACAATATTACTACAATACACAATACTGTTTTTACTGTATTTCCAATCAAGTAAATGCAGCCTTGGTGAGCATAAGAGACTTACAGTAGGTTACACTTTATTTTAAGGTGTCCTTGTTACAGTGTAATTATACATTTAAGTACTGACTAATGAGTATATTATGAACAACATGTACTTACTATAGGGTTAGGGTTAGGATTAGGTTTGGTTTAGGGTTAGATGTATAATTTATAGTTATTACTATAGTTACATGTAACATGTGTAACAAGGATAACTGTAAAATAAATTGTTACCAAGACTTCTTTCAAAAACATTTAAAAAATCTTAACTTTTGAATAGTAGTATGTCCTAAAATGATATTCAATTCTAAAATAAATAAATAATAAATAAATACATTTTTGCATAAAGACAATAAAACCTACATTAACATTTTTTTTGTTGCACTGTGACATTTTCAGGACAATTAATCACATTTATCTTTCAATCTATCACTTCTTACTGTAATGCATTTGGCCATTGCTCTTTCACTACTCCCATTATATACATTATTGTATTGCAATATAAAATAGTACTGATTTCAGTCTCAGTGGTTATAAAGTGTTTTTCTTGATTATATGGAACTGCTAATGTGTAGACTGCTTTCCAAATTAACTGATTAACTTGTTTGTTTTAGACCAATTGATTACATTATTAGACTAAATGTTGCAAAGGTTTGTGGACCTAAACAGTTGTGTTATGTTTTGTATTGTGCTAAGTTTGCATGTATTTACACCTATGAACTAATAAAGAACATTTAATAAATGGAAGTGAGTTTTTTTTATTTCATAATCTTTGAGTCTCTTGGTGCGTGCCCCACTACTGTGATATATGCATTTATCAATTTTAAGGGATAGTTCAATTTCAAGGAACAATTCACCCAAAAATGAAAATTCTGTCATCATTTACTCACCCTCATGTCGTTCCAAACCTGTAAGACTTTCTTTCTTCTGCGGAACACAAAAAAAGATATTTTGAAGAATGTTTGTAACCAAACAGTTGTTGTAACTGTAACCCTGTAACTTTCATTTTATGGACCAAAACAAAATACACAAAGACATTCCTCAAAATATCTTTTGTTCTGCAGAAGAAAGAACTATATACATGTTCAGACTGACATGAGGGTGAGTAAATGATGACAGAATTTTCATTTTTGTATCTTTTTAGTCACATTATGGTAATAAGTATATAAAAATAAGACTCATTGTTGCTTTACAGTAGTGTAAAAAGGAATGCAGGGGAGAATGTGCTCAGTTGTCCCAAAAAGTAACATCACAATGCAAACAATTGTAACTTAAATAAAAAAAAAAATAAAAAAAAAATCTATATATTTTAAGTGAAATATGAGCAGAGCATTTTTTTTTGACAAGTTATGTGAGATTCTCCAGACTATGGTGCCTATCAGCCCACTTATATAGTTTCAAACACATCACTTAGTTTTCAACTTCAGTGCTCACAGCTGGAGTTCAAATGGCACTGCCTTATTAATTATGGATCATACCCTTAGCTGTGCCAAGCGAAACTCCTGTGTGTCAGAAACACCTGTTTTGTGCTGCAACTGAAACCATTCATAGACACCTAGCAAAAAAATAACATGCCAATTCACTTGAGTTACTGCAGAACTGCACAATCTCGTCTTTGGTTTTATTAGAGAGGCACAAGTCAGAGTAAATGCTTTTTGTGATCTAGCGGCACTGTTTAATATTACTTTCACATCACAGCATAGACTACAGCCTCAGAACATTAATCAGCCTTTAACAGCCATGCACACATGCATAAGCACATATGGTTCCATAAAGAGCTAGCTCTCATGCACTATATAAGTAGCTTCTGTTCAGTCCAGATTAGTGTTTGTGAAAGGACTGTTACTGAAGTATGCGCCTTTTAGAAGAAAGAAGAAGAATCAGAAAGAGCTTTATTGCCAGGTATGTTGTTTACACATACTAGGAATTTGTTTTAGTGACAGAAGCTCCACAGTGCAACAGAGTAACAGCGACAAGACAAGACACATAATAAAAAGAATAAAATAATAATATACAAATTTACAAGATAGACAAAGTGCAAAAAAAGCAAAAGACAATATATATTATAGACAATTGTATGTACAATTATGTGTGCAAATTGAGATATAAATAAGTGTTTTAAGTAAATAATATGTAATAGTGTTGTGTGTTCCGTGTTTGTCAACTGTTCATGAGATGGATTGCTTGAGGGAAGAAACTGTTCCTGTGTCTGGTTGTTCTGGTGCTCAGGGCTCTGTAGCGTCGACCGGATGGCAACAGTTCAAAGAGGGAGTGTGCTGGATGTGAGGGGTCCAGAGTGATCTTCTTTGCCCTTTTTCTCACTCTGGATAAGTACAGTTCTTGGAGAGTGGGGAGGGTTGTGCCAATGATTCGCTCAGCAGACCGGACTACCCTCTGTAGTCTTCTGAGGTCAGATTTGGTAGCTGAGCTGAACCAGACGGTAATTGAAGTGCAGAGGATGGATTCAATGATGGCAGAGTAGAACTGTTTCAGCAGCTCCTGTGGTAGGTTGAACTTCCTCAGCTGGCGAAGGAAGTACAACCTCTGCTGGGCCTTTTTCACAATGGACTCGATGTGGTTGTCCCACTTCAGGTCCTGGGAGATGGTGGTGCCCAGGAACCTGAATGACTCCACTGCAGTCACAGTGCTGTTCATGATGGTGAGTGGGGGGAGAGCAGGTGGGTTTTTCCTGAAGTCCACGATCATCTCCACTGTCTTGAGCGTGTTGAGCTCCAGGTTGTTAAGACTGCACCAGACAGCCAGCTGTTCAACCTCCAGTCTGTAAGCAGACTCGTCACCGTCCTGGATGAGGCCGATCAGTGTGGTGTCATCCGCAAACTTCAGGAGCTTGACAGAGGGGTCTTCAGAGGTGCAGTCGTTGGTGTAGAGGGAGAAGAGCAGTGGGGAGAGCACACAGCCCTGAGGGGCGCCGGTGCTGATGGTGAGGGTGCTGGATGAGAATTTCCCCAGCCTCACTAGCTGCTGCCTGTCTGTCAGGAAGCTGGTGATCCACTGACAGACAGAGGTGGGCACGGAGAGCTGAGTTAGTTTAGGCTGGAGGAGTGATGGGACAATGGTGTTAAAAGCAGAGCTGAAGTCCACAAACAGGATCCTCACATAAGACCCTGGTCTGTCCAGATGCTGGAGAACATAATGCAGTCCCATATTGACTGCATCATCCACAGACCTGTTTGCTCGGTAAGCAAACTGCAGGGGGTCCAGTAAGGGTCCAGTGATGTCCTTCAGAAAAGCCAGAACCAGTCTTTCAAATGACTTCATGGCCACAGACGTTAGAGCACAGGTCTGTAGTCATTTAGTCCAGTAATTTTGGGTTTCTTTGGGACAGGGATGATGGTGGAGCGTTTGAAGCATGAGGGGACTTCGCACAGCTCCAGTGATCTGTTGAAGATCTGTGTGAAGATGGGGGCCAGCTGGTCAGCGCAGGTTTTCAGACAGGCTGGTGAAACGCTGTCTGGGCCTGGTGCCTTTCTTCTCTTGTTCTTTCTGAAGACCTGGCGCACGTCATCTTCACTGAACTGAATTGCAGGTGTGGGGGAGAGTGGGGTTGATGGAGGTGTGAATGGTGATTTTTCAAACCTGCAATAAAACCCATTCAGATCGTCTGCCAGTCGTTGATTCTCCACAGAGCTGGGGGATGGTGTCTTGTAGTTGGTAATGTCTTTCAGACCTTTCCACACTGAAGCTGTGTCATTAGAAGAGAACTGATTCCGAAGTTTATCAGAATAATTCCTCTTTGCCACTCTGATCTCCTTTTCCAGTGTGTATTTGGCCTGTTTGTACAAGACTCTGTCCCCTTTTCTGCGAGCATCAATAACACCAGATAACACCAGAAGTTTTCTGAAATATTTACTACATGCATAGCAGTTTCAAAGTGAGGAAAGGGAGTGTGTGATTGCCTAACACACAAACAGTTGTTTCTTTGAAATGATGTATGAAAAAAGTCAATGTAAACTGTTAAAAATGGTTTTCAAACACACATATGACAATAACACTCTAGATTGTGTTTTTGTGTAGGTGAAAATTAGATGTTCCTCTATGAAAAACATCATTTTGTTTGTGCTAGACTCTAGAGAATACAAAACCCGAACATGAACACACCTCAAACCACTGCCCGTGGGACTGCATCTTGAGGACAACGCAGGGGTCAGGCTTGGACAGAGCATCCCTGTCAGATATTCCTTTACAGGCCACACGGAGCTCCACTTTTGTCAGACATGGGCTGTTGAAGAGGCCCAGCGTGGTGGCAGCGGACTCATAGATGTTACTCATTTTGCATTTGTGTTTTCAAGCTGTAAAAGAAAATAAAATGTTTAGCTAAAGCATTAGTGGATACATATAAATCTCTATAAATAATATTAATAATAATCACCTATTTTTATAGTGTTTTTGCTGACTTGATCAATTAAAACACCCTGTTGTAAAATTGCATTCAATAACTTGTGAGGGTCTGATTTTTTGACTTTTCCTTAAAACATCTGTTAAAGTGGGACACTTTTTAAAACTGTTCTGATTGATTATGATCATTAATCATCATTCAATTATGAGCTAATGTCATACAACAGTTGAAGCCTGTAAAATTCCTCATCCGATATAGCACAGATACAATTCCTTTCGAAAGTCTGGGGCCATTAAGATTTCTTTAATAACAATTCATACTTTTATTCAGCAAGAATGTATTAAACTGATTAAAAGTAAGTACTGATTGAAAGTAAAGACTTTTACTTTGTTGCAAAACAAATTCTATTTTTTAAATGAATGCTGTTTTTTAATGTTCTATTCATTAAAGAATCCACAAAAAATTGTCTCATGGTTTTCATAAAATACATTGATAATAATTAGAGATGCACCGATATTAAATTTCTCCACCGATACTGATAGCTGATTATTCAGGGTGATATCTGCCGATACCGATAATAATACCGATAATTTGTGGGTTCTGCCTTTTATACCTTTTTTTTAAATTAATGATAATTTCATTATAATTAATCATTATATTTTTAATTATTATATTTTGAAAGAAATGCAAATAAACACTTTATTCTCTCCATTTTATCAACTTGCTTCAGAGTAACTGGTATCAATTTATAAACAAACACATTACTCAAATTAACACACATTAACTAAATTTTGAAGATTATATTAATATTTCTTAACTTTCTGAATGTTATTAAAGGTGCCCTAGAATTAAAAATGGAATTTATCTTGGCATAGTTAAATAACAAGAGTTCATTACATGGAAATGACATACAGTGAGTCTCAAACTCCATTGTTTCCTCCTTATTATATAAATCTAATTTGTTTAAAAGACCTCCGAAGAACAGGCGAATCTCAACATAACACCGACTGTTATGTAACAGTCAGGGTGTACGCCCCCAATATTTGCATATGCCAGCCCATGTTCAAGCATTAGACAAGGGCAGGACGTCTGGGCGGGGAGCGTGAGCATTTAAAGGGGCCGCAGCCTAAATCGGCTCATATTTAATGATGCCCCAAAATAGGCAGTTAAAAAATTTAATTAAAAAAATCTATGGGGTATTTTGAGCTGAAACTTCACAGACACATTCACGGGACACCTTAGACTTATATTACATCTTTTAAAAAGACGTTCTACGGCACCTTTGATTCATATAATTACTATTAATATTGAACATCAAACTGGTTTCTTAGCATTTTCTTTACACAAAGCAGAAATTCAATGCATTTTCCTGCCCTCTTTTGACTGACAGGATATATCGGCCCTGACTATCGGCTGTTTTTAAATTATAACATAAGGTAACATTTGATCTTATTATTAGAGATAATCGGTATCGGCCGATAAAAGCAACATTTCACACTATCGGCTGATACCGATTATTGGTCGATATATCTCTAATAATAATAAGAAATGTTACCTGAGCAGCAAAAGCATATTAAAATGATTTCTGAAGGATCATGTGACACTGAAAACTGGAGTAATGGCTGCTGAAAAATCGGCTTTGCCATCACAGAAATAAATTATATAAAAATAGAAAACCGTTATTTTGAATTTTAATAATTGTTATATTACAGTTTTTACTGCTGTTTTTGATCAAATAATGAATCATCACATTGAGGCAGAGACTTGACCTGGTACCTTGATCAAAATGAACCAGCTACAATTTTCAAAAAGTCACCTTGACCACATTAAGAGAAGGTGACATGCTTTTTCAGCAGAAACAATCAACAATTTTTTTTTTAACTTTTATAACTTTTTATATAAGTAGTTTACTATACATATTTTCTGAAAAAAGTGAAATGCAGTGCCTAACTGCATGTGTTCAAATGTCTATAACTAGCAAATAGGAATTACATGAAATATTATTGTAATATTATTATTACACTTTTAATATATTTACATTAATTTACGATAGTGGAATCACAAAACAAAAAGAAAAAGTGTTTTTTGTTTTTTTTTTATGAGCGCACTATTTTGAATCTACCAACAATGCCCACTTTTCGTTCACTCACTCTACGGTTACCTTAAGAAGCTATTGCTGCCTGACCTGACCCTTAAAAAATACTTTGATTAGTGTAACAAATTTGTGAACACAACTAAATCCAGTTATGTGAAGATGAAGCACGTTTTATAGGTTAGCTGACAAAACATTTTTATACTGTAGTCTCTAGAGGGAAGCAGTCCTTGAAATAATTTGAATTAATCATGTTACACTTTTGAATGGACAAGTTCGAGCATGATAAGTGTGTGTTGATTAAAACAGAAAACGGGTGACTTGTTAAGTCAGAGACTCCGATAACGTTGCTTTATAATGAAATTGCTCTTCAGTCAGGCATTGTGTGGAATGAGCTCAGCGTCGTCCCCGTGGGAGAGATTCCCTGGAACACAGAGCGAGGAGCTGACCCCAATACTCTGAGACCATACCACAGAGAACGTGTATCTCTCTGTGTTACTCAATTATTCATGCCCTCTGCTTCCTTTGAGTGCCACATTTTTGTTATCATTATTGTTATTTTTAGATAAAAGAGGCCGACGTGCCGTTACGGGCTGCTGAAAGCCTCCCGAGCCTTCCAGCCCTGCAAGATGGACAAAACTATTGCAAGCAACCTCTTGCAGTTCTTACAGTAAGCAATCCTAAGTGTGTCCCAGTTTGATGCAGTATTTTAATGCACCTGGCCAGATTAATTGAGGTGACTGCGTGTGAATAGCCCACGTGCAGGTGTTTGCTCTGGGCGAGTGCACTGTTGTGCTCCCGTGTAGCCTATTTGCATTGCATGTATTGAAATAATCCTGGAAAGCATGGAGTTTACTGAAATATGATGAATAATCAAGTGCTCACATGGGCCGTGCTGCTGGACAGCCTCATGTGCACCATGGCCTAATTTTCATGGTGTTAATTTGTGTTATAAAAGTTCATGGACAAGAGATGCAGATCTGCTACATATACTAAATATGTAAATATTTACATTTTTCATTTAGCAGATGATTGTATCCAAAGCCACTCACAAATGAGGAATACTACAAGCGACCAATCTCTGCAGTAACTTTATTCTACGCTACAAAAGCTGAATGAATCCAATGAAGTAATCAATAAATAGTTTTTCATCAAGGGCTGACCAAAACTTGTGCAACTACTTGGAAAATGTAGAGATCAAAATAAACAGACAAAGCATCCAAGTGCTCTGTTTTTATACAAATGAGGAATTTATATATATATATATATATATATATATATATATATATATATATATATATATATATATATATATATATATATATATATATATACAATGCCCTCCAAAAGTTTGGAAACACATGGCAAAGTGTGGTTTTGGACGATATCAGCATAAATCCTTATCATTTTTTGGTGCAAATACATTAAAGTAACTTGACATTATCATTGAAGCAATAATAATTTTCATTTTGATTACATAATAATGGCAATATATACATGTCAAAGTCAGATATGCCCCTTTGCCAGCTGTGATGCCTGGTTACTGGTTTAAACTTGGCCCAGGTTTGTAAAAGATTTTTGGGTCAGCACACCTTAATAGCTTCAACAGTTGATTGCCAATTAAGTTTAGAATACAATGAACCAATTAGAACCCAGTTTAGGTCAGATAGCTGCTAATGGTGGATAGTTTGATGAATCGAAAATGTAAGTTTTTTATATGTATAAACTGTTTATGTAATAAAATATGTTTTCGTAGTTTGTGTTGTCCCTTACCAGTGCAAAATTATCACAAATTAAAAAGGATTCATGCCAATATTGTCCAAAACCCCACTTTTCTAGGGCGTTTCCAAACTTTTGGAGGGCAGTGTATATATATATATATATATATATATATATATATATATATATATATATATATATATATATATATATATATATACAAATATATATTAGAAAAACATGACATTTACGCATAGTCATGTCACATGACAAAATGGCTTCCTGCACCTTGGTTACGCCACTGACTTGGCAGGCAAAAGTTTCCGATATATTAAAGCAATTTTAAAACAAAACTGATTCCCTCATTAATTTTTGTTTGTTTGTTTTGTTTGTTTTTAAATATATTCCAAACAACGTATGCCATCATTTCCTTTTTCAAGATTTACAGCCTATCAGTGCGCCTTCTTTCTTGTTTAGTTTTCTGGCAAGTTACACCACGTAGCAATGTTTGACTTTTAGCTTAACGAAAAATACTAGAATGACTTTTAATTCAGAAATAGATGACATGTTCATCATAGAAGAGGTGCATTCAGATATGCTGTTTGCACGAATTGCATTTTTTATATTTTCTTATTTTAACGACCGACACCAAATGAAATATCAAATACTGATAACCTAGGATCTTGTAATCGATTTCCTATTATAAAGAATATTAGATTACATTTACTACGAACTATGCGCGTAATTAGTGGTACCAAAATGGGATTGAAACAGTACAAGTCTGAACTGCACTTTATTGTTCCCCCCAAAAAACACTGCTGACAGACTAATATTTCTTCTGTAGACATAAAATGCAAAATGTGTCCATACATGTACATATTTGGCCATGTAAGCATTAAACTGTGAGTTAAAATGGTTATTCCATCAATGCGTAAAACATCACCAAATTCTGCGCGTTTTGATATTAATGTGATAAAACTTACCCACTGTTTAAGTATAAGAACAAATTCCAAGCGATGCCAGAAAAAGTTCCTCAGTGCAGTTTGCGCACTGGACTCATTTTCCATTCGATTCCATGTCCAGATTGTCTACGGTGATAAAAGCAGCTCCATCGGGTTCAGCGTTAAAGGTGATGGATAGTCCGACCCGCAGTCTCCTCTCTCAACATAAGAGCAGGGCAGGCGCGCGCACTCTAGTTAACTTCACTGTTTAATCCTCCACCGTGAGAGCTGGAGAGGAAGTGCAGGGTCCGAGCACAGTGAAACCCTGCACTCTGGCGGTTGGTAAAGTAAATTACAATTGGTGTGAGATCTTGTGAGACTGTATTTGGATGAATACGAGCAGGGCCTTAGCTAATATGTTGGAATGGTTCTAGGGACCCAAGCAAGTCCCATGTCTGATCTCAACATAGCTGACCCCATGACCACTCCATACAAACTAAAATAGCATTTGTTGGGCTACTGATGTAACAACCATGTTCATTTTGAGTGTATATGATTCATTTCTTTTTCAGCTTTGTTAATGAAACAAAACAATTGCCAACACATCCATTATTCAGTTTTCATGTGTAAAATGTATTTAAATGAAAGATAAAGGATCCAGAGTGAAGGGGCTCGGATACAGCCTAGGATGATGAATATAAAATTAGGCACATTTCTATTCTATTCTATTCTATTCTATTCTATTCTATTCTATTCTATTCTATTCTATTCTATTCTATTCTATTTCAGTATCCTAAGCTTGAATCAAGGCTGTGATTGAAGCATAATCACACTCAGCACTCTCAGTTTCTTTTTCTTTCTTTCTTTCTTTCTTTCTTTCTTTCTTTCTTTCTTAAGCATTTATTAATCTTAGTAAATGTTAGTTAATTTCAACATTTTACTAATACATTATTAAAATCAAAAGTTGTATTTGTTAATGCACTGTAAATTAACATGGACAAAGGCTAATAATAATGAATAAACTTTATGATGGTTTATTATTTTCTTTTCTGTTTTATTCTAAATAAATTCTAATCTAATCAGTATCTATATTATTTATAGTACAGTACCAGTCAAAAGTTCGGAAAAATGACTATTTTTAATGTGTTTGAAAGAAGTCTCTTATGCTCTCCAAGCCTGCATTTCTTTGTTCAAAAATACAGAAAAAACTGCAATATTGTGAAATATTATTACAATTTAACATTATGGTTTTCTATTTTAATATACTTTAAAATATGATTTATTTCTGTGATGCAAAGCTGAATTTTCATCAGCCATTACTCCAGTCTTCAGTGTCACATGATCCTTCAGAAGAAATCATATTTAATTTTATTATTCTACAGCATGCCAGATAATAATCCAATGCCAGTTTAGGGTTCCCCAAAGAATCTTTCAGTGAAAAGTTCATAAAATACCTTTTTTTTTTTTTTCTTAGGCTACTATGAAGAACATTTTTCATAATGTAAAGAACCATTTTTCTATTTTAAAGTATCTTTTGTGCAGTTGATATGATCCATGATATTAAATGTTCTTCATGTAGCCATGGATGCTCATAAAGAAGCTTTTTTTTTTTTTTTATTCTATTCTATTAACCTGAGCTTTGGGGCTGTGATTGCGGCTCGCAGTGGTCCACGCCCAACAGAAAAGCAAAGCTCGGCTCTGCGCGACACATCCGGGGCTCATTCAGGGGTGTCACTCAAGCCTGCGAAGATGGCGACGACGGGCAGAAATACACTCCTATCGGTTAGCACAAATGTAAATAACAGCATATCCGAAAGCCAAAACCCCGAGGAGGATGACGGACAGAATTTATGGTAGGCCTAGCCTGTTCTTTTATCCCCCATTCAATCTCAGATGTATGTGCAGAACGCGGCTTTAGGTGGCCCAGAGCCGCATGTGACAGTTGTTAGCCGCTAACTTGCAAATTGCCCCAGCCGGGCAGGTACACACAGGCCAGCCTGAATCAATGATCCCAGGGATGCATATTCTATAAAGCAACGTGATTTAAAAGCTAACGCCACTCTGTGTTCCTTTACGTTCAGGTCATCGATATTGAGTGAGGTGTCGACGCGCTCTCGATCAAAATTGCCGTCAGGAAAGAATGTGGTGGTTATGGGTGGGTGTTTTTTTTTCCCTCTGTCACACATAAATGCTGTTTCATGTCTGCTGTGCATCCTATTGACCTGCATCCTATGGTTCATTATTATTAAAAAGCGTACAATGCTGACTGAATGCAAGGGTTTAACGGTGCCTATCGCTCGCTCTATATGTGCACTGATGTTATTGTAAGTGTGCTGTTATTGTCAATGAGCGTACGTCATTGTCTCCAGTCATCGCCGTCAGACACCGCGCGCACAAAAGACATTATGTCTGTCGCGTGAATTTGATATAAAACGGACATTTATTCCGTTTTAACGATTTACATATGTTACAGACTGTCGAGTTTGGTGAATAGAGATAATCCGCACTCTCAGACACGGGCTATGTCTCCAACCCTACCGTGCAGCCTACTTAGACAGCACCATAGACGTGTTCCAATGAACAAAATGCTGCACTTGCACTGTATGAGATAATAAAAAGGCTGTTTGGGTGGGTATGGTGCATAGAAAGTGCTGTTTAGGCGTCTGTGATGACTAAAAATGCTGTCTAGGTAGGCAGCTCACTAGTTTTTGAGACGCACCCATGAGTGAATGGCTCATGTTTGCTGCCCCAGTGGGTGCGCTTTACTCATAGGGCGTCACAATACTGTCATGCAGCTCTGTTGAACATCTTCAGAAAAATATTTCTGTTAGTATAATTATTTCCAGGACTGTTTTAACTATGTTCTGGCTGTATGTGTTTTTCTTACCATATTAAGATGATAATGTTTTATTAATAAAGTTTCTGGAGCTGTAATTTCAGTGTGCAGTCAGCAGTCCTTTTTTGTTGTTCTTCCCACCATATAAAATCACTTTTTTTTTTTTTTTTTTTGCCTTTTACAAATCTGAATCTGAATTCACATTTATTCCATAAATTCCATAAATCTAAATATAATAATAATAATAATAAATATATTAAGATATTTAAGAAATATAGTACCAGATGTTACAAAAAAATCACTTTCAGGAGCATTTTTGCCTAAATCTCTGGTTAAGACTCTTTTTATATGTTGTTGTTTTTAAGTAAGTAAATGCCTATAAAATAGTTCTTTAGCAGTTCAGAGTTACATGTCTCTGTTTCCGATATATATTGTTGCAAAATCTATACAATTAAGTCAGCCTTTAAGAAGCACTGCAGCCATATGTACATTTTTCAATTAACCTGTTTTTTATTTGCATTTCTCTGCATGTTATTGTAACAACAGGTGAGAGAAGTGCAGCATGCATGCTTATATATGTTTTTCAGAATCCAAAAGTATCTAAGCTCCTAAGTGTTTAATATAATATACTGTTTGTTAATCTGACTTGTTTTACAGGTGAGGTGGGGTCTGGTAAGACCACCCTGGTTGCCAAACTACAAGGTGTAGAAGAGTACATGAAGGGCCGGGGGTTAGAGTACCTGTATTTCAATGTTCACGATGATGATATTGATGGTAAGAATTAGACAGTACAGTTTGATATTGACAATATAATTTAGACCATTTTGGTTGTGATCCACAACAAACAATCAATTGCTTTTAATACTGCAGTATTTTGAAGCAAATATTTTAGTAGTGCGTAAGTAATTAGTCCTTAAAATGAGAAAGTGTTGGTTGTAAACAATAATTGAGCATTGAGATCTCAAAGTTATTGAGTGTTATTTGTAATTTATTATTTTTGATGTGCATTTTAAGTCAGTCTGAAGCATAAATACTGTTACTGTTTTAAAGGGGTGGTTCATTGTGATTTCACTTTTTATCTTTAGTTAGTGTGTAATGTTGCTGTTGGAGCATAAACAACATCTGCAAAGTTAGGACGCTCAAAGTTCAATGCAAAGGGAGATATTTTCCTTTAAATAATTCTCTGTTTAAGGACTACAACAAACGGCTGGTAGGGACTACAACGAGCTTCTTCCCGGGTTGGTGACATCACTAACTCTAAAATTTACATAAACCCTGTCCCCAAGAACATGCAACAAAGGGGGTGAGGCCATGTTATTGCAATAAAGTACATAACACAAATGCAAAATAGCATGTCATAAAAGCAAGATGACAACATGACAAATTATAACAGTAATTAAACTAAACTATAACTGTTCTATCTTCATGCAGCATATATTCTTTGGCTCTGTAAGCATCTTAGAACAGTTCCCACATGAGCGATTTATAGATTATCATGACAGAATATGCTAATCAATGGCTTTAAGATAGTTAACTCCACATCAGCTACATAAATTCATCATCTAACCATTCAGAAACGTCCTGTTGCATTCTACGTTGTCACTTCTTCTTGAATCTCTCTCTCATTGTCGGACTCTGTTTTGAACATAAAAGACTGAACGGTTTCTGACATTTTCAGTGAGTCTGAGGTAATCGGCGCTGCTAACGCAAGCTCTTGAAACTCCACCCTCTTCATAGGAGCAGCAGCTCATTTGCATTTAAAGGGATGCACACAAAAACTGAACATTTTTGCTCACCCTCAAAAGTGACAAATTTAACATGCTATAAAAAATTATCTATGGGGTATTTTGAGCTAAAACTTCACATACACACTCTGGGGACATCAGAGACTTATTTTACATTTTGTAAAAGTGGCATTAAATGACCCCTTTAAAGATATTATTTCTTAGTTATTCAAGACAGTATCTGTAATCTGTTAGTAAAGAGGCAGCCTAATGACCAACATTAGGTAATTCAATACAGGCATGCTAAAGCTAATGAAACTCTCTTTTTGGCAGATGATGCACGGTGTAATGCATGGGTGCTGGATGGGGACCTGTACCACAAAGGCCTGCAGAAGTTTGCCATATCGACAGAGAACCTGGAGGACTCGTTGGTTCTGTTTGTGGTCGATATGTCCCGGCCCTGGTTGGCCATCGATTCACTGCAGAAATGGGGCAGCGTGGTGAGGGATTTTGTGGACAAGCTCAGAGTTCCCCCTGAAACCATGAGAGAGCTGGAGCACAGATGTGAGTAGCGTCTTTGTGTGTGCGTTTAGATTGTGAGCGTGTTCGCATGCTAAGTACCCTGCAGGAATGCTCTAGTGTGGTGATGCATTTTGATCTGTGATAGTCCTATAGATCGCTGCAGGCGGTGCTGACATTTCTTATACTTGCATGAATGAGTTTCCACTTAGTAAATAACCTTTAGTAAATGCAGTTAGAATGTGACTGTGTGTGCATGCAGTGACAAAGCAGTTCCAGGAGTATGTGGAACCAGGAAGTGACCTGGACGCTGTGCCACAGAGAAGGAATCCTGAGTCGGAGGAAGAGAGTGTCCTGCTGCCGCTGGGAGATAACACACTCACACACAACCTGGGCCTGCCTATAGTGGTGGTCTGCACTAAGGTACACCTGCTGCCTCAAACTACTCCTGACATGTAATTAAAATGTATTTAAAAGAGCAGCTACAACACTGGCATACACTACCATTCAAAAGTTTGGGGGTGGCAAGTTTTTTAAAAAAAAATTTTTTTTATTGGTTTTGAAAGAAGTCTCTTATGCTAACCAAGGTTGCACTTATTTGATTAAAATACAGTAAAAGCAGTAATATTGTGAAATATTATTACAATTTAAAATGTTTTATATTTGTATATTTTTTAAAATGTAATTTATAATTATATTATTATTTATAATGTATTTATTATATTCCTGTGATGCAAAGCTGAATTTTCATTATCTTTACTAATCTTCAGTGTCACATGATCCTTCAGAAATAATTTTAATATGCTGATTTAGTGCTCAAGAAACATTTCTTATTATTATTGATGTTCAAAACAGTTGTGCTGTTTAATACGTTTGTGGAAACCATGATACATTTTTTTTCCAGGATTTGATGAAAAGATTTATAACATTATAACATAACCTTATAAATGTCTTTAATGCCACTTTTGGTGAATTTAATGCATCCTTGCTGACTAAAAATATTAATTTTCAAAAAAAAAAAAAAGTACTGACCCCAATCTTTTGAACAGTGTTGTATTTATATTATTGGCAGTTTGAGTGAAAAGTTAACATCTGACCTTTTGCACATAGCAGTTTACATGATCAATGTCACAAATGTGATTGGTAAACTAAAAATAGTAAAGAATTCTGTATATTTCTTTTACTTTTTCATTATTTTAAAATATCTAGAATCTTAAAGCCTTTAGTTTGTTTCCTCAGATTTCGTTAATGTGCTCTCTAATATAATATATTAATGGAGTCTCCCTTTCATAATTCTCTCTCTCTCTATGTAGTGTGATGCAATCAGCACTTTGGAGAAGGAGCACGATTATAAAGATGAGCACTTAGACTTCATCCAGTCTCACATTCGACGTTTCTGCTTGCAGTGTATCCTTACGCATCAGCACATCTGAACCAAAGATGTAATGACAATTATATTTCACCCTGCACATCTTAGTCATCTGGTGGACAGGTTATTTCCTCGTTTGATTTCGATTTGGGGCTTCCAACGATTATGAAAACAAGTTGAGATAAAATGATTATTGTGCCGCTGCCGCATTCCATCCAGTGCACATTCTTTTCCCTCACAGCGGTGCGCTTTCGTTCTTCCTTTAAAACCCAAACTTAACATCCAAATCAGCCAAATAAGTGAGTCTTGCAATATGCAGTCTACTGTTACTAAACTATGGGAAGTGTTTGATATTTAACTGTGTTATTAAAAGTGAAAAGAGACACTGTTCCCCAGATGGATTTCTTTTCGAGTCGGAGCCGAACACAGATAAGAAAATAGGTTTCGGATATGCAAACACAAAAGCACAAAAATGTCAAAATGCATGAGAGTATTCATGTAAACACAGTGGATTATGTCTTAAAGTAAAGGTACGCTATTGAGAGAGAAGCAGGGTGTAGCAGTATATAATGGATCCATGCATTAGCTTTTAAAGTGACAGCAGCCTAATAAACCTGTTGCACATTCTGTCATTAATGATAATCAAACATCAAATAACAAAGGAAATTCACTCACTGATCTTGAATGAATAACTTAATTATATAAGGATTAATCTATATTTAATGTGTACAGTAAGTCTATGTTGTGTTATGTAAGGGATAATGCACATCCAGCCGGTTGTTATTTCAGAATAAACCCTGACATGGTGATCAGGTCTTGCATCAGCCTAAAGGGGTATATTCTGAAATAACAACCGGCTGGATGTACATTATCTCGCTTATTACACGGCTACTTGCCACATAAGTAAATAATTAGACACGAAATATTAGTCTGAGTAGAAATATTTTATTAGCTCTTTAAACGCAAAGCTTCTGCGGAGAGAGCAGTTGCTAGCTGCAAGTTCAAACTAGATGGACATTTAAGGGATGTGGTCCAGTCATACCACTTATTAAATGGCATTTTACCACATAAATAATTATGGGGATAAGAGATATTGATCTGAGATGAAACTGTTTTAAAATCATACCTGTTCCTTTCTGATAACTTAAAACAGTGTTTGTGTTTGTCTGTTTTGTTTGTAAGTAGTTTCTTTGTTCGTATTGTATTGCTGACTGTTCACTTGTCTTATGTTATTATTTTGAGGACATTTTTTCTTACATTAGTTAACCTAGTACTAGTTTTTGCTGAATTATCGATATTTGTGAAATTTCACTGATATTTAAAATTACTCATATGGTGAAATAAGAATTGATCATATCGCCCACAAATAATCGTGTTAAATAATTGTGATTTCAATATTGAACAAAACTAATCATAATTATGATTTTTGCCATAATCGAGCAGCCCTAGTCAGTATTTTTGCTTGCATCTGAATACAGAATGTTGCAGTGCTTATTATAAATGATTTATCTGTGCATATCGTTATTTATTTATTTATTTTACATTTTTATGCGATTCTTTAATCTTTAATCTAAAACATGAAATCCCCCTTCCCCTCTTAGGGTGGATCTATATATCCTCCACACCTGACTGCAAACTGACATTCAGATCTGCCTCAATTTAGTTAGCAACGCCCAACTTTCTATGATACAATCAGTTCCCGAAGGATGAAATCAAATTCCGCTCTACATTTTTCTCATTTCCGAAGTTGTTTCCCTCGGATGTGTCACAATAGGGAAGAACAGACTAGGGCAACTTCCATTTAATGCCGATTTTAATGTCTTGTTTAACAGTAGAACTGGCTGCTTTCCAAAAATCTGTAAGCAGGGAGAGTCAAAGTGGAGAGCACACATGTTTCTGCTTAAATGTAACCTCATCTTGTTTTTCTCCTTCACAAGTGACCTTTCAGATGGGGCAGCACTACTCTACACATCCATGAAGGAGAACAAAAATCTAGATTTGTTATATAAATACCTCGTTCACAGGTTATATGGCTTTCCCTTCAACATCCCAGCTCAGGTGGTGGAGAAAGACTCTGTGTTTATGTAAGTTTTTGGATGTCAAGAAACATGGTGATTTTTATTTTACTACTAAAGTCTGCATGTGAAATCCAAATCAATTCAATATCTATCTTTGTTATGTAGAAAACAATGTAATAACTCACTCCACAACTGAAACAAGGAATTTATTGTTAATGGACAAAATTCCCACCATACTTTTTCTAAATATATATTTTCATTCACCTGTAATATGTCATATTATTGGTGTAAAATTGGTCATTAAATTGTTTCTTTAAAAGGTAAATGTATTCATATTATCTGTGTCTCACTTTCAGTCCGTCAGGATGGGACAATGAAAAAAAGATTGCCATTCTGCATGAAAATTTCCAGACAGTAAAAGCAGACGACAACTTTGAAGATGTAATAGTGAAACCTCCAGTTAGAAAGGTAAAGACTCTTTCCTAATTTGACCTTTGCCAGTGTATGTGCAATTAGCTATAGAGTCTCTCTTTCCTAGCGATTGCTCATTTCTGACTTTCTGTCTTTCCAGTTTGTACATGAGAAGGAAGTTCAAGCTGAAGATGACCAAGTTTTTCTACTAAAGTTGCAGGTAATTGTTAAATATTGTATAATATCATCATCATTTTGTTTTATTCTTATATATATATATATAGATAGAGATAGAGATAGATAGAGATAGATAGATAGATATACACACACACATACACACAATAGCAAGTTTAAGAATTAAACAAATTGATGATGATATTATACAGCGTAAACGAGTACACCCCCTTTGAAAAGTAACATTTTAAACAATATCACAATGAACACAAAAACAATTTCCAAAATGTTGACAAGACTAAGTTTTATATAACATCTGTGTAACTTATAACATGAAAGAAAGGTTAATAATATAACTTGGAGAACAAAGTTTTCAGTTTTACTCAAATTAGGGTGATGCAAAAATGAGTACACCCCACTGAAAGTCTCTGGAGCAAAGCTGAATTTTAGACTACACATGTCAATTTTAACAAGAATTCAACCACAGGTGAGTCTAATTATTCATTACACAGGTGTTCAGCAGACAGTTGACTATAAAAGTGTGTTAAAAACCCTTCCCATTTCATGCTGTCAGCAATGGCACCACATGGAAGAGAAATGTCACAAGACTCGAGAAAGAAAATAATTTCTTACACCAGAAAAGTGAAGGCTACAAGAAGATCAGCAAAGCTTTACTTATCAGTCAGAATACTGTAGCAAAAGTGGTACAAAAAATTTTAAAAGATGGAACTGCAACCATCTCACAGAGACGTCCAGGTCATCCATGGAAGTTAACACCTCGACAGGAGCATCATACAGGAGCATCTTCTGATGAGAAGGGTTGAAGAAAATCAGCATGCTAGTTCACTGCAGTTATCTAAAGTAGAAGGCCAAACTGGGGTGACTATTTCCTGTGACACAATACGGCGTACACTGCAGAGGAATGGCATGCATGGGTGCTGTCCACGAAAGAAGCCTCTCCTAAAGCCCAGGCACAAAAAAAGCCCAGTTTGGACTCTATACTCTAGAGTGATGAGACCAAGATAAATGTTTTTGGAACTGATGGCTTCAAAACTATATGGCGTCGCAAAGGTGAGGAATACAAAGAAAAATGCATGGTGCCTACAGTGAAACATGGTGGTGGCACTGTCCTTATGTGGGGCTGCATGAGTGCTGCTGGTGATGGGGAGCTGCATTTCATTGATGGCATCATGAATTCACAGATGTACTGCTCTATATTGAAAGAAAAGATGTGCCTTTGGTCGTTGTGCACTTTCCCAACATGACAATGATCCTAAACACACATCTAAGGCCACTGTTGGATTTCTGAAGAAGAACAGGGTGAAAGTGATTCAGTGGCTCCTGATCTGAACCTAATCGAACACCTATGGGGAATTCTGAAGAGACAAGTTGAGCATCACCCTCCATCCAGCATCCAGTCTCTAGAAGAGGTCATTCTAGAAGAATGGAAAAAGATAGATGTTGCAAAATGTCGCCAACTTGTTCATTCCATGCCTATAAGACTTGGTGCTGTCATTAAAAATCATGGAGGCCATACAAAGTACTAGATGAAGTAGTTTTTGTTGTGGGGTGTGTACTCATTTTGCATCACCCTAATTTGAGTAAAACTGAAAAATGTGTAATTTAAGTTATATTATTAACCTTACTTTCATGTTATAAGTTAAACAGATGTTATATTAAACTTAGTCTTGTCAACATTTTGGAAATTGTTTTTGTGTTCATTGAGATATTGTTTAAAATGTGAATTTTACTATGATGTTATGAATGTTTATATATATATATATATATATATATATATATATATATATATATATATATATATATATATATATATATATATATATATATATATATATATATGTGTTATATATTATATATTTTATTTTATTTTTTCTATTTTAATATATTTAAAAATATATATATCATTTATTCCTGTTATGGCAAAGCTGAATGAATACAAAGATGAATGAAAAGTAAAAAAACAAAACAGCATTTTTATTTGAAATGGAAATCCTTCATAACAATGCCTTTCCTGCCACTTTTGATCCATTTAATAAAAAGTATTAATTTCTTTAAATATATATATATACATACACAGAACAATAAAAAAGGTTACCCAAAGGTTTCATTTTCCAGTCTAAAACTAAATGTGGGATAAAGTGAGATTTCGTGAGACTGCAGCTCACTATCTATAGTATCTATCCTGAAAAGTTTTGTTAGTGATTAATGAAACCTGTTTGTCAAACAAATCATTACCAAATTGGAAGGAAATAGACTCTGAATAATTTTTCTGTCTTTATCCAGTCTCTGTTATCTAAACAGCCTCCAGTTACTGCAGGAAGACCAGTGGTGAGTGTTTTACATTTTCGATTTACATTTTAGCCTACAGTGTTACTCCCTGATGAATCATGTTTTGGGTGGAGACCTTTTCTGCTGCAAGACATTTACATATATTAATTTCCCAGACACTTTCATCCAAAGCGATTTAAGTAAAGATCAATACTAATTATTGCATAATGTTTACATTTGAATTAATGTATCTGTTTTTTTTTTCTTTTTCTTTTTTAAGTTGTATAATCCTAAAACTTTTCTGTATATGTGTGTAACAGGACCCAACGAACAGAGCTCCCACTGGCTCACCAAGGACGACCAACCGTTCAGCGGCGGCTAATGTAGCCAACGTCATGCCCATGCAATCAGGTACCAAGAAGATTGATCCCAACATGAAAGGTTTGTATAAGTGCCCCTTATTCAGGATGCATGCCTGCGTCTTCTCTCCACCTTTCTCTTTCCTTCTGTACCCCTCTCTCTATTTTCTCTCCTCGGCTGCATCTTTCCAACTTTGGGAGCAACAGCTTTTGCAGTCACACCTGTCTACTTCCTGGGGATTTATTTTTTTTCCAAGTCCCTGGATCTGGTTTCCTGGTTTTCACCACCCTCTCATCTTGGGAAGAATGAACATTTGACCTTCAACATCCTCTTTTGTGACAAAGCTTATTTATTTAGCTTCATGGGAAAAACGTTAGTTTGTTTTAGGCTGCAGTGATCATGAATACACTTTCAGTGTCTCCAGAGATTGTTTTTCAGGATCTCTTCTTGTATGCAGATGAGGGCTCTCATGGGTTTAGATCATAGGAAAATTGCTGCCATGTTTATAGAGGATTAGCAAAGCTTGTTGGGATTAAAGCTTGTTTCCTTGCTGAATTTCTCTTAGACTTTCATTTTGACTTCCTCCTTTACACACATTTTTAATTCCAGCTTAGCGTCTGGTACATATTACTGTTTTGCATTTATCTGAAACTAGTTTAGGCAGTCAGGTGAGTTTCAGCTTGTATAATTGTGCTAATTATTGTAATTTCTCATGGCAGGAGGTCAGACCAGTGAGGGCGTGCTGGCTAATTTCTTCAACAGTCTGTTGACTAAGAAAGCAGGCTCACCCGGCCCAGGTGGCCAACCTACAGGAGGAGGGAGCAACACACCAGGAACAGTCCGCAAGTCAGGTGAGAGATCCTTCTTGACACTGTCACTCAGACATTCATATATATCCACTATCATAGTGTATTTGAAGTGTTTTGACTTGAAGGGCTTGAATTTGTATTTCAACAACAGAAAATTCTGTATAAAACCTGTTTTACATGGTACGAAGCAGCATGTGTTGTCTTGCATGACTCCTAGTGGTACCACCATGCAGGATTAAACGATTTTATGTTTTCACGACATCATTAGCTACGTTTTCATCCAAAGCTGCAAAATTGGAATATCTCATAAAACAATTGCAAATAAAGCACTATTTCTATCCCATGTTCAAGAGAACACAATCTTCTCTTCCTGGGAAATTGGTGCAAAATGTCTGTATTAAAAATGTAAGTTGCTGCAATCAGGGAAGTCACTGTGGCTCTTTTGTCCTACATCATAAATGACTTGTGCCTCAGAGAATGCAGATGAAACATTTTTAATCAGATTTTCCTTTGGTATCTTCATTTTGAAGGCCTTATATGGTTTAATTCCAGATATATTGGGAACTCAATATGGCTCCAAGCATAAATTGTTAAATTGTTAAATGCTAGAATTCAGCTAAAGCACTAGTGGGTATTGTTGTGCAGGCGTTGAGACATTCAACAATGCCTCAGTGGTGAATCTCATCACATACCATGTAAAATGACCTTTACAACTATTTAATCTGATAAAATTCACTATAATATAATATAAATTGTACTCTAGCCTGTTTTTGAGACTCTCCACCATTTTTCAACATCAATTTCACAAAAAGCCGTAGTGTGACCATGTCAACATGTGAAAACACCCTGTTTCTGTGGACTGAGAACCTTGGAGTGTTTTTTGTCTTCTTAGTCTTTTAAGATTGCAAGTAATGTATTCAAAATTAAAAATATCTCCCTAAAAAAATATCACCCACCTCATATGAAACTCAGCCCTCAGAAAGAGTTATGTTGACATAGTAGATGACCGAATCTTGATGTTGCAAATGAAGGAGCAGGTCTGTGAGATTATTATCTTCAAAACACTTCAAAACTCGTCTTGTTCATGTTGTACTGTACATGTGTGAGGTCACTGAAGTTTGTCCCCTGTTCTCCCTTTTTGTTTGTTTGTCATTATATTGTCCTCATCTCCCTACTCTCCTGCACCTTTTTTTATCCTCCCACCCCAGATCTCTGACATCAGCGACGGTAAAATATATATACTTGATAAAATCTCCTCTGCATGTGCAGCTAAAAACCCAGCTAATCATTCAAGTTGAAGTGTCACCCTCATTGTTCACAGTGCATCCGATTACTAATAACCCAGTAATTTATCACAAAATGCAACAGCGCAAATTAACGCAAATTAGCACAACCTCCTTAAAGCAATAAAAATTGTTATCACTTACCCTCATGTGGTTCCAAACCTGTATGACATACTTTCTTCTGTGGAAATTACTTCAAAATGTCTCTGGGCCTGTTTACACCTGGTCACTTCATGCCTTTTCTCTGATCGGATAGCTATCATATTGAGAAAAGACCAGTGCTGCGTCCCAATTTGCCTACTTATACTAAGCCCTAAAAGTATGTACTCTTTTTGTGAACAAAAAGTACATACTTTTGAGTGTGCAGCAAAAGAGTAGACAAGCTTTGGGACATACTATCATGTCATACAATTGCGTCTTTTCTCTCTGTCGCATCCTGTCACCGTAAACTGGCCTGTCAATCATCTTACATCCTCCACATTTCATTTAGCTAATTTCCTACCGTATCGGAGAGAAATGCAGCACGTTGATATGCAGTTGCGTGTCTTTCATGTGGAGAACTCTCTTCATATTAATGCATAATGATTTTAAAGTTAATGGCCAATCGGATCTTTATAAAAGTCCACATTGGTATTTGCAGATGAAAAATAACACAGATAACATTAAATAAATATTTTCTATCAGGTTGAACTGATTATTAGTCACTCAAACCTCTCAGTGTCTATCGCGCATATCCGCCATTTTTTGTAGTTTTTTTTTTAACACTTTTTACTTGTGTTTGTAGCTCTGAACTTAATCCTCATCCAACGCACAATGGGTTGTGGGCAATATTAGCCTTTATAGTGTGCACGGATCCACACTTCGAAAATCTACCGGAAATAGTACACCATCCGGGGACTTTTGGCATACTCTTTTCAACATACTATGCTTTGGGACATACTTATTTTAATCTCACATACTATTTAGGATGGATAGTATGGACATTGGGATGCAGGATAGGCCTAAATGCATTCCGAAATGCTTTTGAGATGGATTTAAAGCCGATAACTCGAACCACTTCAGGAGGTGGTCTGAGACGCATTTCAGGTGAAACTGGACTAGTATAAATGCATCTTCTAGTTGAAAACACATCACAGCGTTATTGGCTATATGACATCTTTTAGCCAGGTATTACAGTGCTATGTAACACACACCGTTGCAGAGTAGATGAATATCTCTTTAGGAAGCCAACACGCAAACTGCTGCAAATGAAAATGAAAGTTTCAGACGGTCAACACACAATCATCTTTATTAAAAGCAGTGAGACTTAGAGCCTGTCCACACAAAGACACGTTTAGCTGTATATGCAAACATTTTGTATCGTGTAGGCATTTCATCCAGACGGATCCAACATTTTGGGAGCCTGAAACTGAGTTGAATAAATCTGAAAATGACACCCTTACGTTTTCGTGTGTACAGGCAATCCATATTTGTCATCACCCCACGTCTCGCTACGTCAGGTAACAGCGGTTCCTATAGAAACACTCAGACGTGCGCTTCCTATAGAGACGCGCACTTAGGACTGCGCATGCGCATTAGCTTGTTCCAGCCTGAAAAATACCTTTTTTTTTTTTTTTTTTTTTTTCTGTTTTTTGCCATGATTCGACCGTTTAAAAACAAAATTTATGAGACAGTTGTTGCCAGATTTCATTGGTGATTTCAAATATGAAATTTAATCGAAAGCTTGGCAAACAGCTTTGGAGAATTTGATGTTTCCCCATTCAAAGAGAAGGAGCTGCACTTGCATGTCCGAAAGGCGTTTCAAAGATAGCCGCCAAATGAAATGACTTGTCTTAAAGGGACTTTGGCAAGGTTTATACGCATGCTCCAAGTCTTATTCTCCGTTTTTAGTGTATCTCTGTGGCAGAATTACAGCGCCACATACTGATGTATGAGGCATGTATACTACATCGTTTTGAGTGGTTTTGAGTGTACGTCGATATTTCTTGAGACGAGGGGAAAAAAAAAGATCGGATAGGGAAAGCTCTGGCTTCATGTGGATGTGGCCTTAATGATCTTACCAGTGCTGATGTCGCTCTGGTAATTGATCTTGAGATTAGCTGATGATAAATAAAATGCAGTGCATATCTATTGCTTTCGTTGCAAATTAAAGATCAGATTTATATTTGTTTCATTCGACACATTTATGTGGCCAAGTGTAAATGGAATTGCTTTAACAGATCAGATAGGGTCATTGTTAATTTGGGCCTAATTGACTTTTTTATTATATGGACAAAAACAGCTGAAATATCTTATTTTGTGTGCCAAAGATGTCATACAGGATTGAAACATTTTTTTTATTTTTGAATGAACTATCGCTTTAAAAGTTCAAGTGGAGCAAGAACTTAATAGTAATTGTTAAAAAGTGTTCGGTCTGAATTATTGACAGTAACCGCATATGTTAAACATGCTTACTAAGGGTTTATATGGATTTAGCATTCAACTTTCAAGCTTTAAAACTAACACAGCTAACGCAGTGGTTTTACGGCACACTTTATTGTGTCCTTTCATATTATGCTTTTGCATCTTCGTTTGTTTTTGAACCCATAATGCAGCTTGATTTTATGGGGATGTATTAAAGGTAAAGTACCTGTTTGGTGACAGTGACCTCTCCCAATCATCATCTTGTGCCCTGATTTTCTTTACCATATGTGAATTTTTTTTTTTACCCCTTTTCCCCCCTTTCTGACAAATGTATGAATGAGTGAGCAACAACATTCGTGTGCACTATGTTCATCAGTCATGATATTTAACCCCTTCAAACTGTCTTTCATCGTGTGTTAGCCAGGGGATGTTGGCCACGCTAAGGTGTGTGATAGGCGAATTTCCCTCACTTGAATCCTTTTACTTTAACCAGTGCTGCATCTTCCTTTTTTAAAACTGCTATGAATTTCTTTTAGCATATTTACACACTTGTGCATGTTTAAGTTTGGCATGTGTTATACAACACTGTCCTGGGCCCACTCGCCTTTTGTCTTCCTCCTTTGCTATTAACACTGTCTGTCTCACCAGTTTCAAATTTCACAATGTAAGGCTGCCTAATAATCACTGCATGAAGCTTTATTAAATCCATAGGTCATCTTAAAATTTTGCATGATTTTCTATGTCCTTATTATTACAAGGTCCAGATCTGCAGACTTTTCTGGTACTACTGCTACACTCTGTGTATCTTGAAAAGTAAACTATATGCAATATAATAACTAGTTTGCCGCCTTAAAATTTTTAAAAATGATTTTTGATCAAAAATGTAGTAATATTGTGAAATCAAAGCTGAATTTTCAGCACCATTACTCCAGTCACATGATCCTTCTGAAATCATTTTAATTTGCCAATTTGCTCAAGAAACATTTCTTATTATTATCAATGTTGAACAGTTCTGTTACTTAATATTTTTGTGGAAACCATGATCATTTTTTTTCTGGATTCTTTGATTTAAAGTTGTATATTTCCTTTACATTTCCTTTAAGTTTGTGTTCATCCAACCGGTCAGTCTGTGACATTTAGATGCTCTGTTGGTCAAATGTCTTTAGCTATGATTCAGACATCAGTTTGGTTTGGAAGGTTGAAAAAAATTAAAACGTATTTGTATATTCGTGCATTTCTGGTTGTCAGCATTCACATATGAATAGTGAATGGCACAAAGTCTAGTGTGACCGCACTTTTTCCAAGTTTCACGTTACTGGAGTGCAAACTCAGAGCAAGAGTTTCCAGATTTTATTAAACAGTAGAGCATGGCACTTGCAATGCCAAGGTCATGTGTTTGATTCCCAGTGAATGCATAAACAGATAAAACTGAATACCTGGAATACAGTGTCTCTTTGGACTTGTCTGCCAAATGTGTAAATGTAGATGACTGTAATTAAATGTTGGGTTTGTTAGGTGTCTGCACTGTAAAGGCGGAGAATCATGCCAAAACTAAAATCTAACTAAGGGCTGGATTTACTAACAGTTTGCGCCAGTGCAAACCCTTTTTTGGCTTTAAAAATCTATTGTCAGGATTTACTAAAGACACGCAGAGAAAAATTGGCACTGAAACGGCATTGACAGGTTTTTTTTTTTTTTTTTTTGCGGATGACCTTACTGCATATGCATTTGTAGGAGTTTCCTTTTCAGATGCAGAATTTATGAGAGGAAAGTATTTAAATAAATCATGCAAGGTGATTTACTAAGGTTTGTGCTAGTCAATTTACTGGTATTTGAGCTATTATTTACCGCCCCAAAAAAAGCATGTCCCATATACTTTAAGGTACCATTCACAATCGCTCCCTGCCCAAGCGCGGTGCGTTTAGCCGTCCCTGGCCTGCTTGAAAGAGGTGGGCCAGAGCATGGTTCATTTGGGCTCGAGTGCGGTATGCATTATACTTAGGGCTTAAAACACAATAAGCCTTCAAATGGTGATAACGACTTCAGATCGAATCTTTGTGTTTGGCTTCAGGGATACTTTTTAAATCAACAGCATTATGAAGTGTACCTTTTTAAACCCCTAGATACACAGATGGTTCTAATTCACAGCTCTATTTCTATTAAAAATAAGTCAATTTGTAAAAGTTTTCACTGCATGCTTAATGTTATTGTGTTGGCTGGATGTTCCTTTTTTCATTTCAGCTTTCAGGTTGAATGCGTGTGAGTCTGTGTGAAGGTTCATTGATTTATTGACAGTATTTCATCTCCATTCATTCCATCTTTATGTATTTACTTTTCTCTTTCAAGCTCCAAAAATATTTTAACTTCCTAATTCTAATTTCTGATCTTTCTGCTTAACATCGATCAATCAGGAAACAATGGCTTCTTCTCATTTAGGCTTCCCACTTGCTCTTGTGCTAATTTGTTCACTCACAGACTCACAAACACTGACATGCTAAGGTTTTAAGTGTATTGCCATCCCTTGTCACTGACTAAGGAAAATATTATGGGTACAATACAAGTTAATCTAAATCAGCAACATTTGTGACACAATGTTTATTACCACAAAAATTTATTTTGACGTGTCCCCTCTTCAAGGCAAAATCTGGGATACACTGAGGCACTTACAATAGAAGTGAATGTGGCTGATGTGTAGTAGTCAAAAGATGTAAATGTTAACATGAACATCTTACCAAGTTTTTCTGTAAAGTTATATCCAATTTTACAATGTTGTCATAAAAATTATTTAGGTTGTCACCTAAAACTATATATATATATATATATATATATATATATATATATATATATATATATATATATATATATATATATATATATATATATATATACAGCTTATATATTTATACAGCTTTATGACTAAAATATTACAGAAGTTTTAACATTAAAATAAATGTTTTTATAAAATTACAATTTACAACATTTATACCTTTAAATTCTCCCCAAAATTGGCCCCATTTAAGATCCTTACAGTAACCTCGATTTATGAAATTCTTTTGCCCTTTTTTTTTTTTTTGTAATTAACATTATGCCACATGCTACAGATTGAGCTTAACTTGTATTGAACCCAGAATATTCCTTTAAAGCTTTGGTTAATACCGTTTCCAAATAACATGATATAAAATGTGGTCAGCGTACTCATTCTAATTCTATCCGATTTTATCTTGTTCATTCTCAGGCTCCAAGTTGGGGTTGACAGATGTCCAGGCTGAGCTGGACCGGATCTCCAATAAATCTGACCTGGACTCCTCAGCCCCTAACGCCACCACACCCCCTGCCGAAAACGACGAATCCTGAACAAGAGGCGGGGATTATTCACCGGCAAGCCCCTCCCCATTTACACTACTCTCTCTGCTCCCCCTGAACCTGCCTCCCTTCTGCCACCTCTCCTCCCTTCCTCTTTCTCACTCTTTCTCTTGATCTTGTTCAGAAGGGGGATATATTCCTGTTTATTACTTGTAAGGCCAGTGACTTGAAGCTGCATGTCGGGCAAATTGCGATTGCTATGTCTGTCTCCATACACACGCACATGTACAGCGGACAGGTCCGTAAATAACCACAGAGGCAGGGTTGTTATAAAAAAGGAGGACATTAGATCAGCGTTGAACACTACAAGAGAGGCTTAGAGAGAAAATGGAGATGTAGAGCCAAGTCTGAATTAGAAAGTGAAGGGGGTTTCTGAACATGTATCTGTATGCAAGTTAGACTTTTCTATGGCTTTTGGTAGTGAATTATGTTATATGAAGGATCTTGTTCATCTAGAGTAAAAGTCTTTCAGCTTCTGATAAAAAAACGCACATTTTTACTTATCTAAATGTCTTACTAAGCCTCATCCGAACAAAAAAAAAAATACATAAAAATAAAGGGAAGCATCACATTTCAGTCAGAGTGGGATTTGATCAAATGATTCATTGGATATGGTCACCTTTGTGTTGGTGTTTTCATTAAATGGTCATCTTTAGCATTCTTAATAACTGCCCTATTAAGTGTCTCGATCACAGGACCAGAACAAGCATACTGACATGATTTCAATGCTTTATAATATTCATAACCCCTTTTTTTTGCTGCTGAGAAATTGTCAGCAGAGTCACAAAGTCAGATTCATCATTTGTGATCTGTTGTATACAATAAAAGTATCTGAATATTGCACTATTACACAATATTAGGCCATGACACTGAAAATAATCCCTTACAATGCTGATTGTAGCAAAGTAGTACACTTAACTGGAGAGCGAGAAAGTTTTTAGCTTAGACATGGTTTATGAAGTCGTCTGTGTAACTGCTGAGCAAGACTATTGATGGGACTGACAACTATGTCCAGTGTAAAAAAAAAAAAAAAACAAGTTTGTTTGTTTGTTTGTTTTCTATGTTCTGAAGAGCTTGAAAATTGGATGTTTCTGTGTATGTGTGTTTTCATCTCTCAACTACAGCCAGTTATGGCACTGTTTATTAATGGATGCACTAGAGATCATGCAAACAAGATCAGTATTACTGTCTTTACATTGGTGTGTGTGTCTGAGTGTGTGTGTGGGAGTTTAAGCAAAATGAGTAAATTCAGGCAGATATTCTGTTTAGAGACTTTAACGGCTAGAAATTAGTAGTGGGAAGGGAAGGGAGGGTGCTTGGCAGAGGTGGCAGGGCAGGGCAGGTGAGATCTCAGATCACCCTCACCTGCATGTACAGTCATCAACCGAACTTCTTACAAGTGGGAGGGGGGAAATAAACATACGCTATTATGGTCCTGTAATTTCACAAGATGTAGTGATGTTTCTCTGGATCAGGTCTGTAATCATTCTATTAAAGTTGTATTTATTGGGACTGGCTGCCGACTTTGTTCTTTTGTGTGGGTGGAGAGATAGGAAATGGCATTACGACACAGGAAGTCTGTGATCTGAGCACAAAAAAAAAAACATCTCTTATTTGGAACAGTTTACTCAATGCTGAAATGAGCTCAACATATTTACAAATTGTATGTATGTTTGTTTTTAATTTTTGGTCTCTTTATAAGCATTAGACAACTAGATTTGGCCACCAAACCAACAAAAGTGCTCAAGAAAGTACTAATAACTTGGTAAACAAGTGATTAACAAAACAATGTTGAGACTATAACATTAATTTGATCAAAATAAAGGCAATTTTTTTATGATTTTATGCACCAGAAAATTATTGGCAGGGTATTATAATACCTTTTTATAATGTTAAATGATTTATAATAACTATTATAGTATTAACTTATGGCAGCGGCTATTTGCACTAAGTGACAATAGTATATTTTCTTAGCAATAGAAGCTATGTATTAAGCAATATATTCTATTTACACCATGTAAAAGTATCAGTTCTTTGCAATTAAAAGCCTAATTAGACGCTATCTATACTTTATATTGGCAGATACTATTTGCACCTCAGTATTTTTGTACATTAACAGGATGCAATAATATCATAGTGTAAATGATTATATTTATTAAAATTATTAAATGGATGATGCCTTATTGGGAGAATAAAAATCCTCCCTACACCTTCCTTTAACCTTAGCCAATAAACACTTTCAATATTATTAAACACTCGTTTGCAGTTTATTTCCACTTTTAGAACATTATTTTCATTTTTATTGAAAATAAATGCAAGCTCTGCAAAAGGCAGATTTGAACCCGCGTCAATCACGTTAAAAGCCAGGTCTGCAAGCCATACAGTTGTGCCACAGAAGACGTTAAATTCTGTTGGTCTTTCTTAACTTGAGTGGCCCAACCAGACATTGGTGGGCGGAGCTAGTGTAAATAGCGTTTGCCAACAAGGGACGTTATTTGCACTTAGTTTAAATAGACACTGCAATAAAAAAAAATGAGTGCAATAAGTGATATTGTGATAGTCTTTTATATTCCATATAAATTTATTAAAACATCCATACCCTTTATCAATTCCCCATCCATGCTGTCATGTGTTGAGAGCAATTAGATATTTCAGGAGCACTATAAATATCAAGACACTTTTATACTGGTGGATCTGGAATAGAAATACATTTTTTTTTTAGATTAACAGTTTAGGATCCAGAAGCGCATGAACACACTTTTCAGATCCAGCTATGTTCAGTTTATCTTAAAGGATTAGTTCACTTTCAAATAAAATTTGAAAATTTGTATTTTCAAATTTCCCTATTCTACTTATGGAAAAAAATGGAACTGGCGCTGCGTTCATTCCGTAAGTAGAATAGGGAAGGCGTAGGACATACAGCGTAAGCTTATTGAAGAATACCAAAGTGCGCTTTTGGCACTTGGAAGGCGATCATTTGTTTATATAAAGCATATACATTTACATTTTTCTGAAAATGACCGACCGTTTCGTTAGATAAGACCCTTATTGCTCGTCTGGTATTGTTTAAAGCCCTTTGATAATAATCCTGGAATGTTTTCTTCAAAAACCTTAATTTCTTTTCAACTGAAGAAAGAAAGACATGAACATCTTGGATGACATGGGGGTGAGTAAATTATCAGGAAAATTTTATTTGAAAGTGAACTAATCCTTTAATATGCTGAAATACAGAACAGAACAGAAAATACACACAGCTCTTAACTTACCCGCAGGTTGAGGGCGGTGAGCGGCAACAAACGACAGTATCATACTAACAACTAAGAGATATGAGGCCAGAAGCCCACATACCTGAAAAACAAACACCAGAATAGATTAGGATATTATCAGTCTAACAGAACTAAAACATATTTAGGAGGGTGGGAAGTTATGGAAATTAAATGCTACAAAATGAGAACACTACCAAACCAGCAAACTTCCAGACAAAATCCTGTCTTTTACATGCATTTTTAATTTCACAAAAAAAGGACTTTTACATCATCACAAGTTTGATTGGAAGTAATAAAACTCAGCTGGCTATATTAAAACTGCTGAACATTAAGCTCTTACTGAGGCGCCAACCAGAATGGGGACTCCATAAGACTTTACAGCAGCTACAATGGACCCAGTGGAGATGAAGATGAATCCCAGTGTATCGAGCACCAACTCCTTGAAGAGCAAACAGATACACATTCTTCATCAAAACGTCCATAATCATATACTGTTATATTAATACATGATTATAATGTGGGTAGCAGCTGACATGAAAATGTGGGAAGGATTATGGAAAGTTGACATGTATGTATAGTTTGACATGCTGTACTCCATAAATAAATCATTTTAAACAGCACTTTTTGATTATCACCTTGTATAATTACTACACATCAAAGTTTTATAATCTGACATTAACTGATAAACTACACAGAATGTTTGTAATTTCCCACACCATAATACCATTTCAAATGAAGACAAAAAGGTGATTAAAATGGCTATTTCCCCCTTTATATACAAGTTTATATACATGCTCAACTAAAATCTTGATTTTCCTGTTTGGAAAATACCGTTTAAGCTGGTAACTAGTTTTGTTCCAAAAAACTGCTTGTCAGCTTTGCTGGTTTGTTGGAGCCAGCCTAATATAATATAGTCCATGGACGTTATGTGTGAACTACCCATATAATTTACTAATAGATGTGAGCTTTAGGTAAGAATAGTGATCTGAAATATAGTAGCACATATAATGTGGAGCACAATACTCACGGCTATGAGCCAGTTCACAAATGATGCCCTTTTCGGAAGCCCAAAGACAGTCAGGAACACGTAAAGGATAATTGTGACGGAGTAACCCAGCGTAACCCCTTCATAGAAACCGTAAGCGTAAAAGCTGTTGTACCACGTCGAGCGAACGCAAGCGAACGCTACCAGGAGAATTACCTGCACACACATAAAATGCTCTGTACTAAATCCTCTCGTACTATAAAGATTCACTTTCATGATTAAAGCGACATTATAATTGACAGATTTACAATTCACATAAATGACACGCGGAAAAGTGTATTCAGTATTATACTGTCGTGTTACATGGGTGTCGATTTGAAATACTTACGAGCTGAGCGATCTTCAGAATTCCTTGTTTTGATAGTAAGTAGTCCAGAGATAAAATCCCCATCATCGTTCGGTGGTTTATGTATCAAACAAACATACACTTAAAACGAACAAAGCCCGCGCGTGTAGTGGCCAGGAAACCACATCTGACGTGGTTGAGTAGCGTTGCTCAATTTCACATCATGATTCACAGTCATACAGTTAACATTCTCTTAATATCCGAAAGCATGAAACATAGTTCAATGGAACACAGTAATGACATAATAGATGAGCTCAATACGTAGGCCTATCTCATCACATTCCTGTAATAGTGAACACATATTCGACAAGCACATCTTTTTGTGTTTGTGGTGTTGTACATGAATGCACTTGTGAACTTCCTTTACTGGTTTGCCAAATGTGAGCTGCTTTATTGTGTGCCGCCATAATAGAGTTTGCAAATATAAAACTTAAGTAAATGACTTAGACCTGGATGGAAAAGGAAAATGTTTTGTGAGAACAGAGTTGCGCATGCTTCTTGAAATACAATGAGGCTCATAAAATGTCAGTCAGGTAAGTCCAAACATCGTGAGGTTTTTCAGCATACTTTTAGATCATGCAAATGGTAATCAACATTCACACAGGTGAAACATTAAATGCCTATTCATTCACAAACAGTCAATAAGCCTTAGGATTATACTCCATTCAATAAAGATAAAATAATGTAAATAATATCCATATAAATTATGAAAAAATATCAAAACATCTCTTCATTAGACAAATCTGTGTATTTGTGGAATGATTGCAAATACATACAGAGCAAAAGGTTAATTTCTTAATTTTTAATAAAATAGAGAGTCATCAATATTAAATATTTTTCAAGTTTAGTCCATTCCTGAACAATGTAAGGATGAGCCATATTTTTAACATTTTTTTCTCACTTTATTCATCTCCTCTGTGCCAGGATTTGTAACTGAAGAACGCACTAGCAGCGTAACTCAGAGATACTAGGAATGCAAAAAACTAGAACAGAGAAAAAAAGAAAGACAAGCATTAAAAATTGTAATCATTTTATGCAAAGTAAATGAAAAACATGTATTTCACACTATCAATAATGTGACCACATATTCTGGGCTGAGGAGATCAATCGTAATCATTTAAGAATTTAAAACTACTGAAAACTGATATACAGTATATTCCCCTCAGTGTTATGTTGGTTACAGCTTTGCACACAATTATCTAACTACTTCAAAATGATTATTACCGTTGATGCTGCCCAGCAGTTAAAATCATGATGACCTTTGGCCCCCCGATTGACCAAAGCTGCCTCAACAATAGCAGCCGAAGTGTACAATATTGCCGCACTGCAGTTAAAAACGAGAACCTAGAGCAGAGACGGAACTACAATTATTTGAGACAATTAGCACAACAATATGTTCCTTCAAAACCATTGAGCCATGTTGTTTATGAAAGTCATTGGAATGATAATTGACTAAGTTTAGGCTGTTTTTTTCTAAATCAAAATGTGGAACTATTACACACATACAATCGCATACAATCCTTTATAATTTAATGCCAGCTTTGTAGAGAAAAATCAACTATAACTGTAAAGAAGCGCACCCACCACTGTAGTCCAAGGCATGTGTCGGATTTTCCCATTGGCCAGGTTGATGATGAAGAGGAAGAGGGTGAGAAGCCAATAGAAGACAGTCACAAACATCACCCATCCAAATGGGGAAAAGTGGAAATACTCTGTGGTTGCAATCAGTGCCCATACCAGCAGACCCAAAATCTGAAGAATAAAAGAATTCCTGTTGCTTTGAATTATTTCATTCTCTGGAAAAACTAAATGGAGATGTTGTAGGACAGTGATTCTCAACCTTTTATTCCCCCTGGTCTCCTTAACTGTATTTGAAGGCCTGACAATTTTCAAGTCATTGGGATTTACAGGGATAAGGATTAAGGCTGTGTTTTTGTTTTGTTTTGTTTTGTTTTTGGTTTTTTTGCTCAAAATTTCTATAGACATAACTAAAAAAAAACTCATTATCAAAATGGCCATGGAGCTATAAGATTTTTATTTATTTTACATGACTTTTACCATATCCAGATTTTTTTAAATTAAAATAAGAAATATCTTGATTTTAGTTGTTAAATATCTAAATTTGTAGTAGATTCTGTTCAGACTAATAGAAACACAAATAAAATAAGTATAAAATACAGAAAAAAACCTTACGTCATTAAAGTGACAACTTTATATATTTAAAACAAACGTGTATTTGCTAAAGCAGAGTCCTCTACTTTTTCAAAACTGGGTTATTGGGTCGTTGAATTAAACCAGCCATTAGCACTTTCCATTTAAATACATAGCTCTATCACAATCTCACTTCCTCTGCAACAAGGCCTTATCTTACCAGCATTGAGACATAAAGAGGAACATTTACACCAACCACAATCACACCGAACACACACACACACACACACACACACACACACACACACACATTCATGTTTGTTTTGCTATACTTGTGAGGACCTCCATAGGTGTAATGGTTTTTATATTGTACAAACTGTATATTCTCTCCCCCTAGTCTAAACCTATCCCTAAACCTACCCATCACAGATAAACTCTCTGCATTTTTACATTTTCAAAAAACAAAAACAAACAAACATTTTATTATGTTTATTAATCAGTTTTCCTTGTGAGGACCAGCATGCAAAAAGTCCCCACAAAGTAGGGAATCTCAAGTTTTACTATCCTTGTGGGGACATTTGGACACACACACACACACACACACACACTCACAAATGAGTTGAGAACAATGTGAAAAAAGAGAAAAAATAAGCTATAGGTTGGGCTTCTTATTAAGGATCACATACACGAATAACAAAATCTCTCCATAAGTTATGGTGCAGCTCACATATGCAATTGCCTTCATACGGAATAGGTTGTCCGTATGTTTAAAAACAAAACAAAATTACATAGCCTTAATATACACATATGCAGTGTAGCCTAGAAGCCTAGATTTCCCCCTGAATACAAAGGCATGGGTTTTACAGTGCACATTTGCCTTTTTAATGAGTTAGAAATGTGATGATCTAAAATCAACACGCAACCAATTGTTGATAACCTGATTCGTTGATTTTTAAAGTGAATGAATTACACCGTGAAAATAAAGTTTAACATTACAATTTCTTAAATCACGAACGACTTTAAATTGACGGTTTATGATAACTGCTGCATAACATCATTTTGGAGAGGAAAATAGCCTACATTCGGTTGCTTAGCAACCACGCCGTCCAGCGCACGTAATAGCTCTTAACAAAGCTCTATTCTGCTCTCATAGATTCCAGTGCAAAAGCAAAAGGAAAGATAACAGAACAGACAAACCGTATAAAAGTTTCCCTCACCAATAACAAGCCTGTTGGATTTGTTCATCAGTTGCCCATTTTAGTCGAGTTTTAATAAAGTTTGATTAATAAAGTTCGAGTCGAGTTTTAATAAAGACAAAAAGTAAAGTTTACTCACAACTTCAACAAGGATAAGGTAATAAGGCACGCTCAGCATGGACTCTTTGTCGTACCACGGGGTCCTTGTGCTTGAATTCCCGCATTCCAGGTAAGAACTGCTCGCGGTGGTTATTACAGGTCGAGAGTTTGGATTCTCCGCCATGAATGCGACCCAAAATCTTGCCCCACTCCAAAATTTTTTTTTTTTTTTTTTATTTATTTATTCTGCGTACAGGTGAATACGAGCCAAAGTCACGTCCCATCCGATGAATTTGTAGTTTGTTTATTTAATGCCAGTACCAGGCACAGAGGACAGCGAATCCATACTTTTCATAAATAGTAGCTCCGCTGAAAACCATCAAAAATGTTTATTTGCATACTGAGGTTGCAGCAGAAAAGACTCCTCCCACCGACCACCCCCATCTTTATCAACCACTGTTGACTTCTTCCAGATACACCTGACAAGGTTAGATATTGCGTTTCCAGAAGGAAATACCAGAGCGTGCAAGGCAGCACAAGAAGCGAATATTTTGATGAAACTATCCATTATTAAAAGAAAAGAAAGAGAAGAGGGCGTAGGTTTACTTTGCCAATGCCATTAAAAATAAAATATTTGCTGTGAGTCATAATTATGTCACGTGTGCAAAAGTGTTTCACAATATAAGGGTTTCCACTAGATGGAGCCAGAGTCAAATGAAACCTCTAGATACAGCTCTACTGCAAAATAAATGAAAAGTCTACCCAATAGAAATGGACACAAAATCAATAATAAACAAATACAAAAGAGAGTCTAAAATCTATGGTGCAATTAAAATAAATTATATATATAAGTATAATACACTATCTATTAAAAGTTGAGGGTCAGTAAGATTAAAAAATAATAATAATAATACTTTTATTCAGCAAGGATGCATTTAATTGATCAAAAGTGACAGTAAAAAGATTTATAGTGTTAAAATCACAGTTTCCACAAAAATATTTAGCAGCTTAGCTGTTTTCAACAATGATAATAATAATAATAATAATAAAAAAAAAAATCTTCATCACCAAATCAGCATATTAGAATGATTTCTGAAGGATCATGTGACACTGAAGCCTGGAGTAGTGGCTGCTGAAAATTCAGCTTTGCCACCACAAGAATAAATTACATTTTAAACTATATCACATAGAAAACCGTTATTTCTCACAATATTACTGTTTATTATATTTTGATCAAGTAAATGCAGCTTTGGTGATTATAAGAGAATAAAAAAAACAATTGTCTATATAATGTATTATAATAGATGGTATTATAATATTATTAATAATAATAATAATAATATACTAATGCTTTCATTGTTTTGATGTTTCTGATGCAATTGAAAATGCAATCATTTTTAATGTTTAGAGCTGCTTTAAGGTTGCTCTTAAGCTGGTTTCTAAACAATGAGAAAAAAAATGCAAATCTAGAAAAATTAGATCTTGCATTCACTGTAAAAAAAAATCCCGTTGTTTCTACGGAAAAATACCGGCAGCTGTGGTTACCAGAACAATACTGTAAAAATGACATCAAACCGTAAACATACTTACGGAGTTACATGTGAATTTTACATTTTAAATCTGTTAAATTTACGGTAAAATAACGTATTTCATTAACTGATATAATGTTAATTTACTAACCTAATGAAGTACTAATATCTGTTTTGTACCTTTATAATACACTGACAGTCACCAAACACAGTGGTGATGAGAGTCACATGATGAATCAAAGTTCATCACAAGCAGCTTTTCCACAAGCTGAGAAGCACAATACTAATATATAGGTGCACACAGTGTCATTCACACACACACTAAACACCATCATGGTAACATGCATGAAATTTTAAAAATGCAATAAACATTAATTTAACAACATTAGATGTAACATAAAACCCTAATGTACATAACTGATTAGAAAAAAATGAGAAAAACTAAGAAGAAACAGAGTTATTTCAACAAAAATATATCAAAGTGAAGTATCACGCAGGGAATTGTGGGAATGTCAATATACGTTTTTTCACTGTAAATTTTACAATGAATTGTTATTTTTCACTTCCAAAAACTGTGAATTTAACGGTATTTTACCGTAAAATTACATTAAATGTACCATTAGATCTATTACAGTTATTCACCGTATATAGTACGGAAACTTTCTGTAAACCAATCAACAGTTTTTCACCGCAGCATTTTTACAGTCTTTTACTGTTAAAATCACAGTCATTTTTTACAGTGTTGTTTAGTCGCTTATAAAATCCCTCAACTAAACCAATTCTTATTTCACTGTAAAATGTGGACCCAATAAATGCCTACGGTTTTATGTTTTTATGCTATATCTTAACAATAACATCTCCATTCAAACACTAGTTTGTCTGTGCATGTCTGCAGTTGTAATGATTGACATAATTTTCAGAAAATCTCTTCTCTACTGTCACATATAAATTATTAATCCATTAATGTTCAGATTTTTAACCCATATTATTCTGACGCACTCATTACTCAGTCAAATACTTTGAGCATGTGACATTTGTTGTATCAAATTTAATATTCCTTTTTGCAAGCTCTTCGCTGCCTTGAAGGCAGATTAATGAGAAGAAGTCTAATTGGCTGAAATTGGATTGATAAGTGGCTGCCGCAAATTTGCATAGAGAAAGTTATGAATTTTAATCTGTTTTTTTTTTTCTTTAAGTGGATGTGTGTGATGGAGCTGCTGCTGAATGCTTGTTTAATGGGGCGTGGGGGGTGGGGGTTGGGGGTGGGGGGCAGATAGACACCAGAAAAAGAATGAGTGTGGAAGACATGGAGAGAGAAAGAGGAGTACAGAGGAAAGAGAAAAAAGTTAGAAGATTAATGTTTTGAAGCTGTCTTTCTGGTTTGGAGGCTTCTGTACCACAACATTCACAGATGAAACCAATTTATACAAAGCAAGTGGGCGCATGGATGATGTTATCAAGGACTGCATTGATTTTTTTCACTCCAAAGAGCATGAAGAGCTCTATACGTCTAAAGAACACCAAAGGAATAGTTGGAACAACTAAAAGTCATGTGCCGTGTGCAGCATGCCTGTGTTTGTGTGAGGTTACCCACATAAAACAGAGAGTCGTGTCCTTACAGGTCCCTCTCCCACCTGTGCTCAGACAACAAAGAAAAAAGGATTTAAAGAAAAAAGATTTGCATCTTTGAGTGGATCTGAGAGTAAGAAAATTAGTCTTTCTCTGTGATATTAGAAATAGAGAGAGTCTAAGCACAAACATGTCTAAACACACTCTCCCTATGTGAAGCAAATCGCACAGAAGGCCCTCAATGAAAGAATACATACGTCAGAACTGGTCTAGACAGAGTGTTGCATTTAAAGTTGAAGAAAGAATGAAAGCTGGTCTGATTATTGTTGTATTACTCATTACTGCATTAAGGTCCTTCTTGATGTTAGCAAGCTCAATAATGAATTCTTAAGTGGTCTCAAAAAATATTTAGATCTATAACAACTCAATTGTCACAATGGGCTGTAGTGAGCAGGTCACAGTAATTTTGCCAAGTAAGACATGTACCTGGATCAACATATTTTGTTGATCCTGGAACAACATTCCTGTCTGAAAAACATAGTCCTAAACCTATCCTTATCCCTACCCCTAAACCTAACCCTACCCATAACTTGTCCCTAAAAACAGAGGGAAATGATAGTTGAATAACACTGATGTTGAAGCACCTAACCCTGGTTGTAAGGCTAAACTTGACAATGACATAAACTCTAAATTTGTCCCTCAAATCTGATTTGTTGATTGGAATGTTGTTACAGGATCAACAAAGACGTTGACCAGAAACATGTTGTACTTGGTGAAATCACGTTCACCGTAGTGGGTGCACAACGAAGAGTCCAAAACAAAACACACTTTTTAAAAGAACAGACTAGCTAACATGAGATCCCAAGATTAAAGCTAGGGTATGCAATTTTAGGAGCAGTTAGCAATAGCAAGTTAGCTTTTAAAGCATAAGATCCCACCCTCCCTTAAGAGTGCTCTCCAAAGCCACGCCTCTTTCAAAACACATGAACGCACACAGCAGAGCAGTGTTGCCAACTGCTTTCAATTGAAAGTAGCTAAAACTGGTAGCTAAATGTCACTAGATGACATCATAATGGCAAATTCACTGATCTATATAAATATGAATAGAGATCAGAGGGCAAAATAAGAATCTAGATAAGGTTTGTCCAAGAAGTTGCTAGAACATTTGAAAAAAGTCTCAAAAGGGGTGGGGAAGTCACTAAATCTTGAGACACAATCCCTAAATTGGCAACACTGCAGCAGATCAAAGCGTCTCAAAATGAGAGACAGCGTTAAACTACCTCATGTCTCAAAGCACATAACATTACAAGAATGATAAACATAAACAACTTAAAGAGCACTGACCTGTACCACCTGACTGCTGCAGTTTCATTTAGGTGTTGATAGTGTTGCACTGAAATGCATAAATTCGAGTCACAAACTGCTCCAAGTATAACGTCACAGGTTTCCTCACGAATTACAGTAGTTATGGCGCATACATAAGCTCGTTGTTTTGGTTCAGGAGGAACTATAAAAGGTGGCTGCTGTTTTGGTTGTGGTGCTCGGTGACTGACGTCTGTCTAACTCTGCATAGCATGACGTGTGATGTCTGTACGAGCAGGGTGCGAAGAGGTATGGAAATACATACATTGACAGGAAGCTGTACATCGTACAGACTGAATGCAATGATTGGACAAACATATTATGGTCCTATGCCTTCCACAGACAATATATACATAAAAATACATTTAGACCTCTTAGTGATTTCTATCAGAATAGGCACCATACAGTAGGCTACTGTAGTTTTTTCTGTTCAGTGGTGTGCTTGATGAATGAATTAAACAAAAGATATCTTTTAACGTGAAGAGAAATGCACGGACTGCAAATACATTACCAACCAACACATTATCCATGAGTGTTGTCGTGATCACGCTCCCATCTCGTGATATAGCCTCGTGATATACCGGATGATCAGTAGCGGTTCGCTAAATAAAATTCAATAAATACCTATTTACACTAAGCACTAAACTCAAAAATAACTAATAAATAGTAAAAGTACTAGAGAACTTGCTGACTAAAATCAGCTTGAAATGCTATCTCATGAAACAAAGGCGAATCCGTAATTTCTTTACAAATTAAATGTAGGCCTATATTTTATCAGTCAGTCATGAAAGTCTGATGGTTGAAAGCTTCTGGTAATGTTAAATTCACGAGTGCACAGGATAAAGTTTGAGCACGCATACGTAAAATCTGAGCTAGAGCAGAGACCACTGTATATTTGAAAACTTGCGTCCAGCTTTGTGCGAGAATGAAATAAATCCACCTGCGAGTAGAGAGATTTTTTACCTGGATGTGCTTTCGCGTTACAATAATGCGCTCTTGACATTTGTGAATAAAATAACACCATAGAAATGGCCTCAAATGAACTATAAAAACAAGAAAAAAGTCATGTTTGAAAGCTGCAATTGTTTTTTTATTATTATTTAAAATGAATGGAGAATATATGTTGTGTTTTTCCATGGGTGCTCGACCATTTCATGGGTGCTCAAGCCCCTATGGCTATCAGGATGGGAAGAGACTTTCAACCAGCATAACAAAAAAAAATGTTTGCCTTTAATGATCATAGATAAACAATCAAATAAACATATAGGAGAACCAACAAGGGAAGGAACTGAACAGGCAAATATAAGAAACTCAAATGAAAATCTTAATTAACCATAGAAACAAACAAGGACATAATCAGTAACCAATCAAACTTAAACTAAACAGAGCATGGAAACAGGAACAAAAGGAAATGGAACAGAATTTCAAAATAAAGGACAACATAAAAGAATCTAATCTATACAAAACAACTGTCTTTTTTTCTGCTATGGAAGCTTTTGCATCAAATTTATGGGTACATGGTGCTACAAAAGTTTTTTCCATTCTCAAAACATATGAGGATACACTTTTTTATATTGAAAATTGAATGGTAAAAAACTAAATGGTAAAGAAGTTTGTTTTGATTAAAAACCATATAAATAAATATAAAGGCAGATAGAAGGTAATATTGGGTAATAGGCCCCCGAGGCACAATAATAATTAGTGTATATAAAATGTGTTTCCATATGCAAACACTTCTGATATAATAACATTCATGTACTTAATCAACATATGTCAAGCTTTAGTGCTTTTATAGGTTCAAAACATTTTAATCTAAGAGTGAAGTGAAATGCAGTAAATTAAAAAGCATAAGTGGGTTATAGGATTTCATGAGCAGACAAGACACAGAGAAAAAAAGACAAAGAACATGGGAAGAAAAAAATAGAGAAGAAACATTTTCCGATTCTCTTCAGTTGACAAGTGAATGGCGAGGGATTGTTTTACAGGGTGGAAAATAAATGAAATATATATTTACACTATACTGCACCAGAATTTATTTTTATATAGCACCTTTGAAGCAGCTTCTCAAGGCACTTTATATAAAACAAACAGATAAAGATACAAAGCATACAGAACAAAACAGATTTAAAAAAAAAAAAACACAAAAATACAAATACAATACAAAAGAACTGGAATATAAAAGTTAGGACATACAAAAAAAAAAAAAAGAGTTTAAAAAAATACATAGATTCTGTGCATCTCTATGAGAAGGGAATGAGCATAAGATGGGAAAACCCTGTCCCCTACAGATTGCAAGCGTGTCTGTGGGACAGCCAGTAGACCAGCTTGATAAGAGCGCAAGTGACACTTGGGTGTATATAAAGTTAAAAGTGCAGACAGATACTGAGGGGCTAGACCTTATAGTGCTTTATATGTGATCATAAGGATTTTAAAATCATCTCAGAACCTGACCGGGAGCCAGTGCAAAGAATTGATGTGATGTGTTCATTTCTCCTGACTCCAGTCAGGATCCTAGCAGCGGAGTTTTGTACACATTGCAATTTGTTGAGTGTGGTTTTAGGAACCCCAGCAAGAAGTAGATTGCAGTAGTCAATGTGGGAAAAAAACGAAAGTGTTGATAAGCTTTCAGTCACAGAGGAGGATAGCACAGGGCGAAGTCTAGCAATTTCTAAGGAGTTCTTAACAGAGTGTTGCACATGTGGGTCAAAAGACAAGCTCAAATCAAATATAATTCCTAAATTTTTTAATTTAGTTTGGAACTCCAAGACAGAGCCATCTATGTTTAAACTTAGTGAGTAAACTCCATCTCGTTAATCCCTGGAAAATATATTTGATAACACAATTCATATGCAAATAGGCTTAATCCATATTTAATCTATGTTAAAGTTGTTGGTGTGTGTGGGAATAGTGTGTTTGTGGGTGAATGTGTGACTGGGGCTGCTCTTCATCAGTCATATCACACTGCTGTCATTTCTGTTTATCACAAACTTTGACAAATTCAGAGGAGAAGGCAAGGAGAGATGACGCAGACACATACACATTTTATACTTGTGCAGCCTTTTAGGATAGGATACAACTGAGAGTTTGATTCAACCAGATCCATGGCAAAATACAGCTCTTTTAAAATATAAAATATGAGGGAAATGTTATGATAAAATTTCTTTAAACTATCAAAGCTTACAATACAAAGAGCTATTACAGTATTGAGTTATAAAGTCAAATTATCTGTGTTGGATCTGTGGCAAAGTGGTTAATGCTCATTCTTCTGACACATTGAGCCATGGTGCCCACATAGGTAATGAAGATTCAAGACAGGCCTGCAGTGTGCCCTGATCCTATCTCACTTTCCTCAATAATTTCATAATATAATTTCAAATATATGAATAATTCATGAAACTTCATGCATGAAGTAACTGTGAAGTAACACCATGTCTACACCAGATGCGACCATCATTGCTCACGTCACAACAGCTAAAAACTGTCAACGCTGGACGCGACAAAGCGCCCGTTGCAAAGCGTGTCAGTATATCAAAATAGAACGAGGCATCAGTTTACTGTGGGTTATTTGTCGCTTGTGTCGCGCTGTATCCAGTGTAGACAACATCACTGATTATAATGGGCTCTATTGTCTTTTGTCACGTCACATAGCGCTGCTTGCATTCGCGGTGTAACTATGAAGTAACTTAAGTGTGACTTAAAATATCAGTCACCCCCTGAAGTTTACATAATATTTAATCCATACTGGATGTATTTTCAGTGTCCCAAAAATATTACGACTCTTAAGTCACTTTTTAAAATATGTGAATAGTTAATACATCATTTAAATGTGACTGAAGTGTAAGTTACATAAATAAAAAATAAACATTTAACTCCTAGAAAATCAATATTATGACTCAATGTCATTGATATTCAGAGAAACATATTCATAAACGGGTCATGCCTTTTAAAAAAATCTTTCTATATTATGTTTCCTGAGTGTGTGTGTGTGTGTGTGTGTGTGTGTGTGTGTGTGTGTGTGTGTGTGTGTGTGTGTGTGTGTGTGTGTGTGTTTTTATGGCCTCTAGAAGTCAACGAAATTGAGTCCAGTGGCAAACTTTTTTACCACTGTCTAGTGTGTGTGGGAGAGAGAGATTAGAGTCTCTTGGGGTACCAGAGATCCCAGTGGCCCTCATTATCTGCCTATTTGGTGTCACTTGTGGTCAAGCATAAATATGTATTGAAAGATCAATGTTTGTGAGGGTGTGGGTGTGGGTGTGTGTTTGCTCAGTCCCGACATCACTGCTGCGCCTTTATGCTCATTGAGACACAGGCCAGACTCTGTTTACTTCAAAGAGACCCATGTTCACAGCCAAGAATTATGTCTATTAGTGTCATATTCATTTACAAAAACCCATTACAGTCTAAACACTCTCTCAAGCCACAAACAAGAGCCACAGACCCACACTACAAATTACGTTATTCCTTCATGACGAACATTACTTTGACTTGCTTAGTGCACAAATCGTATTAAGGTGCATATGTTTCCATTCACGGTCAAAGAAATTTCTTTCATATGGGCGCACACTTTAAAAAATCATATATTTATTTCAGTTAATTTCAGCGTTAGTTGCATTTGTCTTTCAATCTTTAAATGGCTGTGTCGTGTTTTTTTTAAAATAACTTGCTCAATTGAGAGCCTAACTAACCGCATTTCCCTTGGGAGAGACGTTGAAGGCATAAAGAAAGAAAAGGAGTAGGAAATGGAGAAGAGGCAGTGGACTGTGTCTTTCTTGGGCCCCATGTATAGTCTTCTGGGAGCTAGAGGGAGTGTCTGGTCAACAAAAAAGGGCGTGGTTGCATCCAACCATCAAAAAGATCTCCAATCCCCAGAGCCGAGGCCCCCTGTCCAATTCATTCGTGGAGCTGTCAGTCAAATGATTCACCTCACGTTCAAACACTGAAGTGCAGCATTTCTGTTCCCAATTAAATGATGGACTCTTCAAGTTCAACATATACATAAATGCAGCTGGTCCACAAAAGGGTCATTCATTAGTCTACTTTTCCTGCCCTCTGGGATTTTAGAGTTGTCGAACTTCATAGCCCTAGGCCATATTCAATGAGGTAATCGAATTTTAGATTTTTACTTTTTTTTTTTTTGTATCCACTGATGATGCAATACATCGGGAGAGAAAAACAGAAATAAGAGAAGAATAAAATCTACGTAGATGGAAAGTCTGAAAATCCATCTGATCATGCTTTTACAGTCATTTATGTAAGTACCTTCTCCTTATGATGACATCTCAGACTGAGAAATCTCCTCTAGCCAACAATGAACAGTGTATGATTATGATTCATTCAGCGTTACAGGTAGATTGGGATCGCAACAATCAAAATATTTAATCCAGTTCCATCTAGTTGAAGATCGGATTCATCATGCTGGTATGGAAACAGTTTGTTGGGGATCTGTGCCACTGGCTGTCGTGTCGATGAGGCCTTCACAGAGGATGGTCTGGTTGACAATCTCTGTTGACACTTCAGGGGTGCGTTGTGGTCGTGTCTAGGCGCAGGTCCTCCATCTGATCTGGATGCGGCCTGGATCCGACTGACTACAGTAGACCTCGGGATAAACAGAGAGACTATTAGCGTAGATGCCATTCTTATGATGTAACGACGAGTACATCAGGTGTTACAGAAAGTGTTCCCGGTTCCGGCTGATCTAATTTACGCAGCCTAACAATCCTTTAATGGATGTGAAAATATAAATTGATAATGTCTTATGTGTATGCCAGGTTAAAGAGATGCGTTTTTAGTCTAGATTTAAACTGACAGAGTGTGTCTGCTTCCCAAACAATTCTAGGAAGATTGTTCCAAAATTTAGGTGGCAAATAGCAGAAGGATCTACCGCCAGCAGTTGATTTTGATTTTCTAGGTAATATCAACTGGTAAGAATTCTGAAATCACAATAGACTGTATGTAGGACTATAATGCGTTATGAGCTCGGTCACGTACTGAGGAGCAAAACCATTTAGTGCTTTAGTAATTAGCAAGATTTTAAAATATATACGATGTTTAATAGGGAGTCAATGCAGAGTTGACAGAACCGGGCTAATATGGTTCTAGCAAGAAATCTAGCTGCTGCATTTTGTACCAGATGTAGTTTGTTTATCAAGCGAGCAGGACAAACTGGCAATATATGCATGTCACACAAGCTCAAGGCAGACATGAAGTACTTCATGTATGTTAAGGTGTGTGTTACTCATGCAGAATCTTCATGTCGGCTTGTAAGTTGAGCTTTCATTAGAAATAGAGATTTCACTGGAGACTGAGGGATTGTCAATCACAATGATCTCTGCTGTGAGAAACACACATTGTCTCTGCTCTCTCACACAGACACACACACATAACGGAGCTGCTTATTAGAGCAGATAGGGAAGTCTGGGAGGTCATTGGGTCAGAAGATCATAGGTCACAGTGTTTGATTTCCCTGTGCACTGTCATGGATTGGGGGGTGTGGCTTATGTTAAACCTGCCTCTGGCACTAAGACTGAGAATCACTCCAGGCAAAGCATGATTGACACCCTCACTGCCTCCAGCCTAGTGAGAGGGTTGTGAAGGTCATATATACAGTATGTTTCAGAGAATCAATGCGCGCACACACACACACACACACACACACAAAAACACAGGTTTGCTTTTGTGAATTGTGGGGACATTCCATAGGCATAATGGTTTTTATACTGTACAAACCGTATTTTCTATCACCCTACACTACCCCTACACCTAAAACTACCCATCACAGAAATCTGTGCACATTTTTACTTTCTCACAAAAACTCATTCTGTATGATTTATAATCCTTTTGAAAAATTGGGAATTGGGGTAATGTCCTCATAAGTCACCCTCTCCTTGTAATACCTATGTCATTACCCATGTCATTATACAAATTTGTGTCCTGATATGTCACAAAAACACACACACACACACACACACGAACACACACACACACCGCTCAAGGCCTGTAAATGGCAAAAATGCATTGGAAATCTGAATATCAATTACACAAACTGCATATATGCATGCTTGATTAAAGCCGAATTCAGACTGCACGATTTTCAAAGTAGTCGGGTCACTGTTCTTTTCACACTGCATGACTATCTTGGCCAGCATTCAGTCGCTGCTGTGTTCACACTGTACGATGGATCAGTGACAGAAGGTTTCACACTGCATGACTTTACAATAGGAAGAATCGCCGACAACTCTGTCTGGCACACAAACTACGTTTCACAACCAAACACACTGACAAGGAATGTGACAAGATGTGACAAGGAAACAACGCAATATCACGCTTTCAAGACCGATGTTCTCACGTGAGACTGGGTTTATTATTAAAAACGGTAGCCTGCAAGAAGCTTGCAATACGAATTTCCTGTGCGCTGATTTGCAGCGAAAACAAGAGAAAGAAAAGAAGAATATGGAGGAGGAAATGGTTGGGGAGATGCGAGGAACAAGGATTGTGTGTTCTGCAATGAGAGTGGTCTATAACTCCTCCCCGAACTCCCCACTGCTCTGTATCTTGCTCTCTCATTGGCTGTCGGTCATCGCCGATGTAGTTTTCAGTCAGAACACTTTTCACACAGCAAGATTTTGAATCGCCAACAGGTCCAGATATTTAGCATGCCAAATATCTCACGGGCGTCGGCGACTCGTCTGCGATTCTCTCAGATCGCGTCTTTGCTCATTCACACTGCGTGATTGTCACTCGTGTGAACAAGCACTGATTTGCCTGTGATTTCAGGCGTTTGTCGACGATTTCTCAAAACCTGTCGGCGAGCCAAAATCGGGGCTAAAATCGGCTTAAAGCCGGGGACACACCTAACGATTCGCTGAAACACTCTAAGACTGAACTGAACACACATACCGATTGTTTCCTTTGGCTGGAGCCGATTTATATACTCACACATGGAATTTGAACACCGACTGTAATCGCAGACTGAACGCAACTGGCTCTGACTGGACGCGTTTGAGCGCGATCAGTCATAAGTATCAATTTACATTCATAATCGGCCTTACAATCGTTAAGTGTGTGCGCGGCTTAAGTCTTTATATGTAAGATAGCTGGTTTACCATTTTCTGCATTAGCATTTAATGGGGTATAGAAATGGTTTTAAAACTGAGGGGTTTATTTCGTTGTTATTTCATTTGTGGTTTTAGTGTTGTGTTTTTATGGTTGAGATTGTCTTTATGTGTTTACATATTTGTACAGCAATTTGGTCAATGGTCAGTTGTGTAAAAGTGCTTAATAAATAAAATAAAATGAAACGAAACGAACTGAACTGAAACGAAATACATGATCTAAGATGCAATAAACCGGTCATTTCTTTATCCGGGAAAAATCCTCTTTGTGCTACTGTGCACCAAAGACAGGTGATATTCTAGTCTCACTTCTCTGAAGACCCCTTCAGTTGTCTAACTGCAACTTGCCCCCATTTTTTTCTCATTTCAGTGCAACAAAGAGTCTACTTAACAGATAATTACAGCCCAAAGCTCAGAGAGATTAAGAGACACTGGGAGAAAGAAAGAGAGAGTATCAACTGAAATTGAGTTCAGATTTTTCCAGTGACTTCAATCTATTTTTTGATCTTGACTATATATTTTCTTATCAGATTATTCTTCTTATTAAATATGCTTTACTTGATTCCAAAAGTAAAATTTTACTGCTCAAAAGTTGTTCCTTCATAGTTCAGACTTAATTGAATGCTCCATCTTTCCTCATGTTTGTCGCACGTATCCTAAAATTTCTTATAGAGTAATTAAATGGACACACACACACACACAGAAAAACGAATTGACAACACAATAATATATAAAGCTATAAAAGCTATCCATTTTTTTCAAACTATTGCAGCTATTTTCTTTTAATGTGCGAGACTTCCAATTAATTTGCCTCTATAGGTAAATAACTAGAAGAATAACAAAGTGCAGTAAAAGGTAAAAGCATTTGTGCTACAAGCAGTGTTTTTATGATTATAATAATAAGTTAAAATATGATTACTAATCCAGTTTGCAATATAAAGCAGCATAACAGACTTCTTTTGTACAGCTAAAATAACTGAAAGCAAATTACACCAGAAGCTTTTGCACATTCAAAAAATTACGTTAAAAGAAGGTGGATAAATTTAACATAATTAACCAGATAATTTGGTCCAAATAATAATAATAATATAAATAATATTTTGATTAGAAATATTCAAGTCTGTATCAAAACGAATCACAATCTGTAACTTTTTAATCAAAGACTTTGGTATCTTGACAAATGTAAACACAGTTTGAGTCATTGTTGAGATCTCTTCTGGCCATCCAAAGGTACATTTGAGATTACTAATGTCTTTTTTCTCAAATCTTAGAAGCACAAATCTTCATTTGCTTCCAACTTTATATTTAATCTCATTGCTGTCTAATAGAAACAGCTGAGATATTACAGAGATTCTGTTGGTTGGTATTGGAACGCTGACATCATTACTGCCCCATATGATCTCTCTAGCTCTCTTTGCACATATAATGATGCTTCTCTCCTCTCCTCTTAACTAAAGCGCTTGTACATTAGCAGAAACTCAGTGTATCTGGGTTTATCTCTCAGTTCATCTCTTTTATGTGAGTGAAAAGTAGGCTTTCATCTTCCTGTTTCAAGTGTGTGTCTGTCCCCACCCAACCTATCTGCTCAACCAACAGACACCTGCACACGTGTGCATGGATGTGCGTGAGTGTGAGAGTGGCTATAAGTGCCTCTCCTGCCATAAACCCCCTGGTTGCCAGGCAACAGGCCCCTTGCTCCTGTCAGAGAGGCTGAATAAGCATGTCTATCTGTGTGTGTGTGTGTGTGTGTGTGTGTGTGTGTGTGTGTGTGTGTGTGTGTGTGTGTGTGTGTGTTTATGGGGCTTCCCGACCTTTTAAACATTGCAAGCAAATGCTTAAACTGCAAACAAATGGTGAATCAGCCAGTGCTGGGATTGTTGTGTCAGCAAATCACTCATGACAGCCCAGCTGTACCTTGATGATTGTTAGAAAATACTTTTTGATGGTGTTTACATTTGTGTATTAGAGTTTCACTATGAGAGTAGCTCTTTATTAAATTATATTTTGTCGTGATAATGTGAGTGATTTTGCCAGTGCAAAACTAGCTGGCATAGGATGAGTTCCAGGATATTATGTGGTTGCTAGGGTGTTCTGGGAGGTTCCTAGGTGGTCACTTACTGCCCCAAGTAAAAAACAAAACAAAAAAACACAACTCTTTTATTATTATCCCTAGATATGGCTTAGGCCACTCTTTCAGTGAAAATCTATCCCCTGGTTTAACAGACAATGCTTAAGTCAAGTCTGAGGCCGTTTATTCTTGGTATCGTTTTGGACGATCGGATCACAAGTAGAAGAGGGAGACACATACCCTTTTTACACCTGGTATTTTAATCTGTCTCTTTTGTCTACTTTCAACCACTTCTATCCTGATTTCTTTGAGGGGAGGGTCTATGGGCGGGTAAATTTATGTTGTTTTTTTTTCAAACCTTTTCATCTAATGGACAAAATAAGCTTGATCAATTTACATATGAACACGAATGGAGACGACGGAAAAACATACAGAGAGCATCATTGTTGTTGCAGCTTTCATTTCTGCTCTGACAGCCGAAAGACCACGGCAAACACTTGTGAGTGCATGTTAGAAATCAGGAATGGTGAGAGAACATTGTGCTTGGTACATTTTTCGTCTTCAAACCAAACTTGGATATCCAGCCAACAAAGTTTAAATCCCGTCTGGCTAGCACGCTTCTCATAAGGTTTAAGTGTTAGGTCAGTAAACAGAGAGAAGGTGGTCTTTTGTGGCTGTTTAAAAGCATTCCACCACATGAGTGTTTACTAGGGCTGCCCTCGACTAAACATTTTTCTAGTCAACTAGTAGTCGTTCATTTAAGTGATTAGTCGACTAATCGTGTGTTTATATTAATAAATCATAATAATGAGCCTTTAATATATAATACATAGCCTAATCAGCGCTCAAATGCAAGCATAAGGCTTGCTGCAGTGCATTGACAAACGTAATGATTGTGAATGTGGCATGAAAAAACAGGAGACTGTCTGAACATTTGAATAACTTATTGATAAACTAGTGTTTTGTGTGTTTTCGGCTGCAGAGATGAAGTCAACGATGCTGACTCCTCATCTCCGCAGTAGTGGACGTGCCTACATGCACGTTTCATACGGATTTCATAATCTGAGAATATTTGTTTTAGATTTCAATCGATTTCAAAAGTAGACATTTCAAGCTTCCCACAGATATATTTCTCATGTCTGTGAGGCAAGTATATGCTTGAAGTTTCAGTTCATTTTTGTGATATGGCAAGTTCACTTGAGACCAAGACGGCAGTTTGTTTTTATTACTGTACTATTACAGTTTTGAATGTTGGATTATTCTTATCTGTATGACCAAAAATGATAGAGTATTGTAAATTAAATGCATGACATAGATGTATTTATATATTTATTTATTTACATTTATTTACATTTATTATTATTAGTAGTGTAAAGTATTTGAGTAAATGTAGTTGCTGTACTTAAGCATCCTTTTGGCTACTTTGTAGTTCTACTGAGTATCAAAGATATTAGCAACTTTTACTCTCTACTTGACTACATTTTTGAATAAGTATATTTACTCTTTATTCTTAATACATTTGGTACAGAGCCCCACACAAAAAAAAAAAACAGTAGGCTAAATCGTGCGCACGCATTACTAAGTCGCATTACTAATATAGTACCTTCAATGCCCTGTAGATGGCGATATCACTTCTTTTGTACCATAAATAAATTGCTGCAGAAACAGTTAGGTGAATGCAAAATGTAACAAAAATGTAATCATGCGTACGATTTACTAATTTGTTCCCTCGATTAACTTAATTGTGCGCACGCTTTACTATGTCGTTCCCTTGATTTTTAAATGTATTTATTGTAGCAAATCAAGGGAATGAAATAGTAAATTGTGCACACAATTTAGTAAATTGAGGGAACGAATTAGTAAATTGTGCGTGCAATTTACTTTTTTTCCCTGCATGTCATGTGCGGGGCTCTGTACATTTGTGATGAGTAATGCAATTACTTGTCATTTTGCATTCACCTAACTGTTTCTGTAGCAATTTATTTATGCTACAAAAGAAGTGATATCGCCATCTACAGGGCACTGAAGGTACTATATTTTGTGCATTTTGCCCAAACTCACCCAAACTTATCAACATGGCCACTTTACGTGATTGTGAATGCATTAGCAGGTAGTTGCTGGATCACAGGTGTTTCATATATGATATGAAGACATGACTGCAGCCAGTGATGAGGCCGAAACCAGCACGTCCAGTTCAAGCAAGCTTTGACTATTTCATTTTACTTAACATTTTTTTATTTATCCATTATATTGAAGAGAACTTTTTGAAGGAAATTGGTTTACTTATGCCATTTTGAACTCTTGAGCATGAGTGTTTGTGGCTGTTTAAGAGACTGTAATGTTGATTTGTGATTTATTGCAATTTTGAGGCGTTTGGTTTTGATTTTGATTTTAGAAAATAAACGTGATCCTCAGAAATCATCTGTTTCTTGTTTTTCACTGAAATTTCTCTTAGGTGATGAGGACTATAGTGCATCTTTGAGCCTACATTCAGTACGTGTAAAATACTTAAGTACTGTTAAAATCAGATACTCTAAGACTTTTACTCAAGTCATATTGGAATTGGTAACTTGCAACTTGTAATGGAGTCATTTTCACTGTAAGTATCTGTACTTTTACTCATGTATGGTTTTCAGGTACACTTTACACCTCCGATTATTATTAAGTTTATTAATTCAAAGAAATTACATTGTCCAATTTGATTTATTATTGACTATTTAGTAAGTTATTTGCGTGTACTTGATATAACTATTAACTGATAGCTGATGAGGCCTCATTTTCAAGGGAGGACTCAATTTCTCATGACACAGGTTCATTTTCAATCAGACATAACCGAAAATGGTTTGCGGTTTAGTGAGGGAGTCATGAACTCAGAAACAGCTTCACTGACATGGTCTAATTATTCAAAGCACTTTGTGTTCTTTCTCCAGGTCCACACTTTTTTGACTTAATGCCACTTTGACTGTTGGTAGAAGTCTGAGGTGGAGCTCACTTCATTGCACGCTTGGCAAAAGTGTATCGGCCGCAAAGGGGGCACACTCAAGCACCCTTCTGAAACCTAAAATGACAAGCAGTACACCCTATGGTCTTGTGGATTTAACAAACATGCACACACAGTGGTCATTGAAAGTCCACAAGACCGCAAGTGCACATAAAGTGTACCATTTGGGACAGGGTCTAACTTATGAATGAGGCTGTTTTGTGAATCTTTTTGACTGATTCATCACTTAGCGGGCAAAAAGAATATTTTTTTGGAAAGCAGACAGTGTACGGCTTGTGCTGTGTTTGTTAAAATGTCCCTAATGGCATCCTGATGATATCTTATGATACCACACCACACAAAAGTTTCCCTACTTGCGACATAAGATTAATACTTTAATATGACCAATAACAGTGATGCTGGCCTTAGCAAACACTGCTCACATCAAGAGCTAAACAAAAAAGATATCTATAACAATAACTATATTAGCATCCACACCAGTGCACATTGTAAAGTGCAAGCTGCTGTTCTGAAATGCTCAAGCTCTTTAAAGTCCAGTGGATTCTGGGACAGCTGGAAAAATTCTTCTGAAAGTGATTCCAGCGATAATAAATTATAGTTGTGGTGTGGACTCTGCTATTCTTTTACATTAAAAACAATTGTCTTAATCTTTAACTTTATTGTTTTAGTTATTATCTTTGGTGTGAACAAGCCTTTACAGTTCACATTTGTGCTGTTTTAATGACTATTGCCCTCTAAAGTGAATTCAATAATAATAATAATCTATCAAATGCTCATATAGCTCCAGAGAAAGAAATATGAACTGCAGTAAACTATTCTCTACTTTGACACATCCTATCTTCACAGCGCAGGGACTGACAGACACTAGATCATGATCCGTCTATGAGCTTTGATCTCATGGACTGTCTCTCTGAAACACACAGACGTCCTCACAGGTGTGTTGCCTCAAGGTAAGAGAATGTGTGGGAGGGAAGGTCACAGAGTTCTTGGGTTGTCTGTCTCTCTCTCCAGGGTAGCCGAAATCTCCCGTATTCTGTCTCAACTTCTCTTTCTGGGCTCTGATCATGTGACCTCTAAGAAAGTGTGTTACAGCTGCGTATATAACTTTGTATGCATTCCTGTATGAGCATCTATGCGCTTTTCTTCAACTATTGCCATTTTTTCCTGTGTACTTAATCTTATTCAAAACACATTTACAATGTCAAATAGTGGAAATGCATCACAGGACAATGCTGTTATTTTTGGTATTATATCTGAAACTTTATTTACACCACAGTATCATTATATAGGCCTAATATTTGATAGCATTGTCTGGTGCAAATAACAAAATTACATTTTAAACATTTATGGATTAAAATGGCCTCTTGCTCATGCTTTAGGAAACTTTTAGTTTTAGCCTTTTAGGCTATGTGCTTTAAATACACAGTTTGATTAGAGATGACACACTTTATTGATCAAAAGTGACAGTAAAGACATTTATAATATTACAAAAAATTATATTTCAAATAAATGCTGTTCTTCTGACATTTCTATTCAGTAAGAAATCCTGAAAAAAATATTATGCAACTGTTTTCAACATTGATAATAATATAAGAAATGTTTCTTGAGGCGCAAATCAGCATATTAGAATGACGTCTGAAGGATCATGTGACACTGAAGACTGGAGTGATGATGCTAAAAATTCAGTTTTGCAATTACAGGAATAAATGACATTTTAAAGGTGCTGTAGAACGTCTTTTTAAAAGATGTCATATAAGTCTAAGGTGTCCCCTGAATGTGTCTGTGAAGTTTCTGCTCAAAATACCCCATAGACCCCATAGAACTGTCTAATTTGGGGCATAATTAACTATGTTTGTATTCTGGCTGCGGCCCCTTTAAATTCTCGTGCTCTCCGCCCCCGGAGCTCGCAACTGCCTTAAACAGCATAAACAAAGTTCGTCATGCAGCATGTCTAATCGCATAAGTATGGTATTTATTTGGATGTTTACATTTGATTCTGAATGAGTTTGATAGTGCTCTGTGGCTAAAGCTAACATTACACACTGTTGAAGAGATTTATGAAGAATGAAGTTGTGTTTATGAATTATACAGACTGCAAGTGTTTAATAATGAAAATAACGACAGTCTTGTCTCCGTGAATACAGTAAGAAACGATGGTAACTTTAACCACATTTAACAGTACATTAGCAACATGTTAACGAAACATTTAGAAAGACAGTTTACAAATATCACTAAAAATATCATGATATCATGGATCATGTCAGTTATTATTGCTCCATCTGCCATTTTTCACTATTGTCCTTGCTTGCTTACCTAGTCTGATGATTCAGCTGTGCACAGATCCAGAAGTTAATACTGGCTGCCCTTGTGTAATGCCTTAAACATGAGCTGGCATATGCAAATATTGGGGGCGTACATATTAATGATCCTGACTGTTACGTAACAGTCGGTGTTATGTTGAGATTCGCCTGTTCTTCAGAGGTCTTTTAAACAAATGAGATTTATATAAGAAGGAGGAAACAATGGTGTTTGAGACTCACTGTATGTCATTTCCATGTACTGAACTCTTGTTATTTAACTATGCCAAGGTAAATTCAATTTTTAATTCTAGGGCACCTTTAAAATATATTAAAATAGAAAACGCTATTTTAAATTGTAATAGTACTTTATATATATATATATATATATATATTATATATATATATATATATATATATATATATATATATATATATATAATTCTGACCCAAATTTTAGACAATAAAATCATAAAATGCATTTGAAAAGTAAAAGAAAAAATAAACAAAGAACATGTAAAAAAAAAAAAAAAGTTCCAAAGACATTTTAAAGTGATAAATATTAAATCATACAACAAAAAGAAAAAAGCTGAAATATATTTGAATAAAAATCAACCACTGGGACATAAGTGACTGAAGTTGAAGAAAAGTTTTTTAGGCTATACTTTCCAGGCTCACATATAAATCCATTGTATAGACATGTTACCCTGCCCCCTGTTCAAACTGGGCAAATCCATCCCCCCTCTCCTTTTCTATCTGAAGAGGGGGATGAGTGTGTTTTTGTGGAGGCGGTGAGGGCTGCTCAGCACAAAGCGCTCTGGCAACACTTCAAACTGCAGCCGCTGTTTGGCAAGGCCTCAGTGAAATTCCTCTCTCGACGAAAAGGAAAATAAAAGAGGTGGAGGCAGAAAATGGAAATGTTCATAAAACTTCCCAAATGCAAGCTAAAATGCTGGTGCATTACAGTTCATTTAATAGTAAAACAATCAATATTTGTATGAATATAGATTTGAGAAGAAATATGCTGAGCCTTAAATTCAACCTCAAATTTAAAAATGAATGGTAACTTAACTCTATTGGGGACAACAGATATGTGTCTTCAACAAATCAATAGAAAAACATGATTTGTTGAATTAAACCCAACTGACTTCAATCAATCAATCTCAAGACATCCGTTAAGATAAATGAGCTCGCCGATCAGAGGTTCATATGGATCCAATTTAGAAAAAAGGGGGTAGCTAACGCACCCACGTGTGTGCACAAGTATAGATTTCATCGCCTGCCCTCATCTCTATATTCAGATAAGAGAACGGAAATATTCTCCACCCTTCCAAGGCTGATTTATTGATAATGAATCTTCAACTTTAATTTCACACAGACATAAAGATGTAAAATGGCCCCCAAAGGAGTGGAAAAGAACAACAGGCAGCAGAGAAGAGAAACTCTTTGACTCTTTAAGTTTCTAGACATATAACTGCACATTCAATGTAGACTGCACTTAAAACCAGTTAAAGGTGCCCTCGAATGAAAAATGTAATTTATCTTGGCATAGTTAAATAACAAGAGTTCAGTACATGGAAATGACATACAGTGAGTCTCAAACTCCATTGTTTCCTCCTTCTTATATAAATCTCATTTGTTTAAAAGATCTCCGAAGAATAGGCGAATCTCAACATAACACCGACTGTTACGTAACAGTCGGGGTGTATGCCCCCAATATTTGCATATGCCAGCCCATGTTCCCAACATTATGAAAGGCATTAGACAAGGGCAGCCAGTATTAACGTCTGGATGTGCACAGCTGAATCATCAGACTAGGTAAGCAAGCAATAACAACAGCGAAAAATGGCAGATGGAGCAATAATAACTGACACGATCCATGATAACATGATATTTTTAGTGATATTTGTAAATTGTCTTTCTAAATGTTTCGTTAGCATGTTGCTAATGTACTGTTAAATGTGGTTAAAGTTACCATCGTTTCTTACTGTATTCACGGAGACAAGAGACAAGTTTTAAACACTTGCAGTCTGTATAATTCATAAACACAACTTCATTCTTTACAAATCTCTCCAACAGTGTAGCATTAGCCGTTAGCCACAGAGCATAGCCTCAAACTCATTAAGAATCACATGTAAACAATATAACAGTATACAATACTCACATAATCCGACGTGTGCATGCCGCATGCATGACGAACACTTTGTAAAGATCCATTTGAGGGTTATATTAGCTGTGTAAACTTTGTTTAGGCACTGTTTAAGGCAAGCGCGAGCTCCGTGGGCGGAGAGCACGAGATTTAAAGGGGCCGCACAGCATAAATCGGCTCATATTTAATGATGCCCCAAAATAGGCAGTTAAAAAATTAATTTAAAAAAATCTATGGGGTATTTTGAGCTGAAACTTCACAGACACATTCAGGGGACACCTTAGACTTATATTACATCTTGTAAAAAAAACGTTCGATGGCACCTTTATGAACGTGACTGGACACATTTCTGTCTGAAAACACACACACACACACACACGCACATATACATATACATATATATGAAGACTTCAGATGCAAAAGCCTCTAAGTGCCGTCTGCAATTTTCTTCTACAATGAGAATTTTTATCAAGCTTGTATGTTTAGGTTCAGTAATTTCACTTTAATGGCAATTAATAGGTCCCTTTCATTGCCATTAAAGTGAAATAACTGAACATAAACATACAAGCTTGATAAAAATGCTCATTTTATAAGAAAATTTCAGATGTCACTTAGAGGCTTTTGCATCTGAAGTCTTCATATAGATTTAAATATATATGGGTCAAAGATATGATGGGTCATTTTTTTGTCCAAAGGCCTTAATAATAATAAAAAACAAATATATGGCATCCAGAGTATGTAAGGTAGTACAACTAGATCTGTTTTATTGAATCCAAATGGTTTTAATTATATTTTGCTACATATAAAGGTATTTTAAAGATTTGAAGTGTCAAAAGGTCAATCGGTTTAACCGTCCAAAGGCCAATAAAGCCACTTAATTTGTGATTAAAATATCTTAAAATGTAATAAATGTTAAGATACATCATATATCAACATAATGCAGAATGATATTAAAGTTGTGTAAAAGCCATTGTTTTATGATAAAGAATGTCAGAAAAAATGAATTTCACTGATGTCATTCAGAGTAACCAATATAAAGGGACCATTTTGGATCAAGTCATGCGGTCAGTATCGTGTGACAGGATGTGACATCATTCAGACATCTGCAAAGGACCACATGGGGTGCTTCTCAATATCCCTCTTCGTTTCCTCGCTCCTCCGTCCTCCATCCTATGACCCGGAAACTGAACGAGCTCAGCCATCTTGTAGGACATCTCAATTCTCTAATTGCCCCGCGAGGAGGCGAGGAGCGAGGAGTGAGGATGTTTCCTGAGGAGTTATGAACGAGGATACACAGCTGTATCCTTTGCGGAAGTCTTTATAGTCTAGTCGAGAAACCTGACGCACGTATACATTCTCCTCCCCCGTCACATCTGTCAACAATAATTTAAATGTATTCTTTACTTTTGCACTTTAAATAAACTTTATATCTCATATATTTCAAAGGGACATCTTGCATTATTATTTATTATGATTTGTTTTTTAAATAACCAAACTTTAACAACATGAGGGCAGATCCCTTGAGCGCAGCTGATGATGCTTTGAAGTGACGCTCGAGTGATCAAGAACATTCCAATATACAAATAACATTTCCTCCATCCTCGTTTTCTTTCTTTGCATCCTCCCCTCACATCCAGGGGGTGGAGCTGAGACACGAGGAAAGGAAGCGAGGAAAGGAAACGAGGATGCACAAATAAGTAATGAGAAGCACCCATGATCGTGAAGCAAAGTAACTAACTCTTTTAACTATTTGAAAAATTCATGCTTTCACTTGCTCATACGCATATCCTGAAACATCAGGTCATTTGGTACAACCGCTATAAAACATAGAAACTGTTGTAATATTTTAAAAACTTGTACTAAATATAAAATGTTGTATTGTCCTTTTGTTGACTAACTAGCATGCTAACTAACTAGCTAGCTAGATATCAGCCTGTTAGCATTGTTTGAAAATATTATCATTCGGTAAAACCGAAATTTTGGTTAAAAAAAAATGACTTTTTTGGTGATAAATTTTATCAAACTTGTAAAAAAAAAAAAAAATATGATAAAAGCATTGTTAATTGATTATAAAAACCACAATCTCATTGTTAACACTTAATAAAACTTCAAAATTAATTATATCCCCATTATATTTCTTTTTTTTAACTTTTAAAAACCTTATCCATCAATGACCCATTTATATATATATATATATATATATATATATATAATGTATGTACATACACTGATCAGGCATAACATTATGACCACCTTCCTAATATTGTGTTGGACCCCTTTTGCTGCCAAAACAACCCTGACCTGTCAAGACATGGACTCCACTAGACCCCTGAAGATGTGCTGTGGTATGTGGCACCAAGATGTTAGCAGTAGATCCTTTAAGTTGCGAGGTGGAGCCTCCATGGATTGGATGTGTTTGTTCAGTACATCTCAAACCATTGCTGAACCTTTTCTGCTTCATGGCAGGGTGCATTATCCTGCTGAAAGAGGCCACAGCCACCAGGGAATACCGTTTCCATGAAAGGGTGTACATGGTCTGCAGTTCTGATGCTCACGTGCCCACTGTTGGCGCGTTCGGTGGTGGACAGGGGTCAGCATGGGCACCCTGACTGGTCTGCGGCTATGCAGCCCCATACGCAACAAACTGCGATGCACTGTGTATTCTGACACCTTTTCTATCAGAACTAGCATTAACTTTTTGAGCAATTTGAGCTACAGTAGCTTGTCTGTTGGATCGAACCACACAAGCCAGCTTTCGCTCCCCACGTGCATCACTGAGCCTTGGCCGCCCATGACCCTGTTGCCGGTTCACCACTGTTCATTCCTTGGTCCACTTTTGATAGATACTGACCACTGCGACAGGGAACACCCCACAAGAGCTGCAGTTTTGGAGACGCTCTGGCCCAGTCATCTAGCCATCACAATTTGGCCCTTGTCAAACTCGCTCAGATCCTTACACTTGCCCATTTTTCCTGCTTCTAACACATCAACTTTGAGGACAAAATGTTCACTTGCTGCCTAATATTTCCCACCCACTAATGAATGAAGAGATAATCACTGTTATTCACTTCACAAAACAGCCCTGACCCGTTGAGGCATAGACTCCACTAGACCCCTGAAGGTGTGCTGTGGTATCTGGCACCAAGGTGTTAGCAGCGGATCCTTTAAGTCACTAAGTTGTGAGGTGGGGCCTCCATGGATCGGACTTGTTTGTTCAACACGTCCCACAGATGCTCGATTGGATTGAGATCTGGGGAATTTGGAGGCCAAGTCAACACCTCAAACTCATCATTGTGCTCCTCAAACCATTCCTGAACCATATTTGCTTTTTGGCAGGGTGCATTATCCTGCTGAAAGAGGCCATAGCCACCAGGGAATACCATTTCCATGGAAGGCTGTACATAGTCTGCAACAATGCTGAGGTAGGTGGTACGGGTCAAAGTAACATCCACATGGATGACAGGACCCAAGGTTTCCCAGTAGAACATTGCCCAAAGCATCACACTGCCTCTGCCGGCTTGCCTTCTTCCCATAGTGCATCCTGGTGCCATGTGTTCCCCAGGTAAGTGACGCACACACACCCGACCATCCACGTGATGTAAAAGAAAATGTGATTCATCAGACCAGACCACCTTCTTCCATTGCTCTGTGGTCCAGTTCCGATGCTCACGTGCCCACTGTTGCTGATTTCTTCCGGGTGCATCAATGAGCCTTGGCCACCCATAACCCTGTCGCCGGTTCACCAGTGTTCCTTCCTTGGTCCACTTTTGATATATACTGACCACTGCAGACCGGGAACACCCCACAAGAGCTGCGGATTCAGTGCTCTGACCCAGTCGTCTAACCATCACAATTTGGCCCTTGTCAAACTTGCTTAAATCCTTACGCTTGCACAACAGGTTAACAACAGGTGCACTAGATGGGCAACAATGAGGCGACCCCCAAAACAGGAATGGTTTTACAGGTGGAGGCCACTGACATTTTTTCCCGACTTTTCTGTTTTTCACTAGTTTTGCATTTGGCTAGGGTCAGTGTCACTACTGGTGGCATAAGGCGATACCTGGACCCTACAGAGGTTGCACAGGCAGTCCAACTCCTCCAGGATGGCACATCAATACGTACCATTACCAGAAGGTTTGCTGTGTCTCCCAGCACAGTCTCAAGAGCATGGAGGAGATTCCAGGAGACAGGCAGTTAATCTAAGAGAGCTGGACAGGGCCGTAGAAGGTCCTTAACCCATCAGCAGGATCGGTATCTGTTGCTTTGTGCAAGGAGTAACCGGATGAGCACTGCCAGAGCCCTACAAAATGACCTCCAGCAGGCCACTGGTGTGAATGCCTCTGACCAAACAATCAGAAACAGACTTCATGAAGGTGGCCTGAGGGCCTGACATCCTCTAATGGGCCCTGTGCTCACTGGCTGGCACCGTGGAGCTTGATTGGCATTTGCCATTGAACACCAGAATTGGCAGGTCCGCCAATGGCGCCCTGTGCTTTTCACAGATAAGAGCAGGTTCACCCTGAGCACGTGACAGATGTGAAAGGGTCTAGAGAAGCCGTGAAGAACCTTATGCTGCCTGTAACATCGTTCAGCATGACTGGTTTGGTGGTGGGTCAGTGATGGTCTGGGGAGGCATATCCATGGAGGGATGCACAGACCTCTACAGGCTAGAAAATGGCACCCTGACTGCCATTAGTTATTGGGATGAAATGCTTGGACCCATTGTCAGACCCTACACTGGTGCAGTGGGTCCTGGGTTCCTCCTGGACTGGCCTGACCTAAACCAAATAGAACACCTCTGGGACATTATGATTTGGTCCATCCAATGCCACCAGGTTGCACCTTAGACTGTCCAGGAGATCAGTGATGCCCTGGTCCAGATCTGGGAAGAAATACCCCAGGACACCATCCATCGTCTCATTAGGAGCACATACAAGCACTGATGTGTTTTCAAAGTGTTCCTTTAATTTTTTTTTGCCCCCCCCCCACCAGTGGTCAATGTTATGCCTGATCGGTGTATATATGAAAAGTGTTAAATGCAAACATTGTAGCACTTTGTAAGGAAGGTGTATTAGAATTAACTTAAATTGTGGTGAAATGTGACCTGGACATGTTCTTATAAAACTCAATGATTGCTTTATACATTTATGTAATCACACAAACACAAATGGAATAAAGTCTTTTATTGATTAGCCATGTCATTATCCATGTTCCCAAAAAAAGCCAAACGGGCTAACAAACAATGACGTTGCTTCAATAGAGACTACCTCCAGATAGCATAGAAAAGATTTCTGTCTCTGTGTATACCTCATAAACCCACATCTACAACCCACCCACCCTTGCAGCACCCACACCCTTTTTGGAACAATAGTGACATTGAAAACTGCTTCTCCTTGCTTAACTTTAAGCATTTTGTAAGAATGCATATAATTTTTTTTTTACTCCCAACAACCACCATTTTAACTGATCATATAAAAAGCTACACATTGTTACACTTTCAGTCAGATTACATAGGAACTGAGATTAGTGTTGTTCACTAGCACGTGAGTGATAAAGATCCGGAAATCAATGAGGCAAGTCCACTACAACTTAACACTATAGAAGACATTTAAAAAAAAAAAAAAAACAAATATTGAATAAAAATTTATGGCAGAAAAAAGGCCAGGTTTAAAAACCAAGCTAGGGTCAGTACCATGAAAAGGTTAATTTAAGAAAAAAGAAGAGGAAAAAAAAAAAAAAAAAAAAAAAAAGCTAAAAGAGTTCCATCTTAAAAGATCCTTTTCATGTGCACTTGTCAGTATCCACATCACAATCCATCTGTACTTGCATTTTTCCATCCAGGGCAAAAATAAAAAAGGGGTCATAGCAATTAAGGAGACGGGCATCCACCATTTCCCGTTAGACATCTCCCCTTCTTCTGCGACAAGTGTTGTGTGTCAGGCACTTTCTGAAACACTAGCCCACCCTCTGGCAAACCTTCCATGACTCTTCAAATCACAATGCAGATTCATTCAACATACAGCTGTGGTGAGAGAGAGAGAAAAATCACATTAATGTTTATATTAAAACCCAAGCAGAATGCACTTCCCAAGCAGAGTTTTTGAAGTCATCTTACCTTCAGTACTTTTAGACCACGAGTGTTTAGAGGTCCGTGTCAAACCACGCCAGCTGATTGGAGTCTGTAGGGGGCAGGCCATCCATCAGGTCTTGAGCATGGCCCAAGTCGGGCAGCCCCTCTACTGGGTACTCTGCTCCAGGGTGGTGTCCTCCCATCTCATGCTCCAGCATGCCATCCATACCCAGACCATCCTGACCGTAGCCAGAGTGGAAAGAACGATAGCTGGGGTCTAAAAAGGATTCAAGAAAACCATGAGTCGTGTGTAAACAAGTGCTCAAATGAAAAAAAATAAATATTTTTTTTTAAAAGATTACATGTGCAGAAACAGAAAAGTTTAAATAAGTGAATACATTCAAATAAAGATGTTTAAATAACTGCAATGAAAAATGTCTTACCATCTGTTCTGTATCCAAGAGGCTCTCCCTGAGCACCAATATCAAGACCTAGGTCACCAGTCTAAGATGGACCCCAAAAAAAAAAAAAAAAAAAAAAAACTCCATAAACATGGCATCATAGTGTGTAATAGGTCACTATCAGTGTGCAGATGAAAGTGTACCTCATTCCAGGACATGGGCTCTGTTCTGAAAAGAGAGCTGGTAAGTTCCACAGAAAGACGTTTCTTGTAGTCCTGAGGCTTATCCTCAGACATGCGGAACAGCACTGCTGCAGCATATGTGGCTATATAGAGAAGTACATGAGTGATGTAAGATTAAATGGAAAGCTTTTGTGTCCTAGACCCCTTCCACCCTTTAGCTGCTAGCACAATTCACAAGAAAAATTTAAAAAGATATGTACACTGATATAATTTTTTTTTTTAAATTTGCTGTAATGCTGGTATTTGAAAGTCAATAGGGGGCAGTCACTCACCCACTCCCTCATTTCTGGAGTGTAACAGCTCTGTGAGAGGGGCCGTGGCTCCTTCAGCCTCAATGGCCTCTGCAGCCTCCTTATCCTGAGCCAGCTCGCACAACACACCTGCTGCTACCCGCTGGATATTCTCAATGGGGGAATAAAGCAGCTACAGAGCAAGAGATACACTTTAGAAACTCATAAAATCGCAGGGTTCACAAGATTATAGATGGCAGCCATCTTGCATGTTGACTTGGTAGGGGATTAGGTAAAGTAAAGTCATACTTGGACAAATAAGGGGATGGTGTTGAGCCCCCGGATAACGATTCTGTTGTGCACATCTCTGGCCAGGATGTGAAGTGCTCCAGTGCAGCCTTCCACGATCTCCTCCATACGAACTCCCTCCTGAATATTACAAATCAGTCAATTAGTATAAAACATTTGTTTTTCCCCAAATACACTCCTATTACAAAAGAACAAAAAAAAAAAAAAAAAAAAAAAAAAAAAAAAAAAAAAACACTCACTACAAACTGTTGCTGTGTGCCGCCCATTGATGTGCGTCTCTGGGTGTCCTGGTGTGCCCTCACCAGCAGTTGGACCAATCGAGGAATTGCACCCTGCTCACGGAGTGGCGCATGATTGGCAGGGCATAGCGCCAGATTACGGATCAGACCGACTGTGGCCTACAGGAATGTGGAAAGACTTGCGTTAGAATGTGCAATCATATCATAAAATGCAAAAAAAAAAAAAAAAAAAAAAAAAAAAAAAAAAAAAACTGGACAATCTAGCACACTCACCTTAATTAACGGCCAGTGTGAGGGTGGGTGCAGCAGTTTGACCACAACAGGCAGACCATAGTGAAGACGCACTGCATTCTGGGCCATCTCAGCATCTTGGTGTCTGGAGGTAAGATGGCGTAGCGCGCATACGGCAGGCTCCGTGATGTCCTCTCTGTCACCAGCTCTGAGAACAGTGCGGACTAGGGCCTCGATTCCACCAACTTGGCAAACCATCATCTTGTTCTTGTAGTTGTTACATGTGAGGTTGGATAGTATGCCGGCAGCACAGGTGACCACATTGATGTCATCAGAAGCAAGAAGCTGAACTAGAGTGCCAAGAAGTCCTTCCATCCCTTCCTACAATCCATGAGAAAGTGTTAAACTTAAAAACGAGTGCAGTTCCATCAAAAACTAGGCTACACATTGTGTTTTACTCCAAACATTTACCTGCTTTGTGGCAGCATCCGACAAGTTTCTGAGGGTCCAGAGGCAGTTTTGAACCAGACGCTGGCTGGGATCTGTCAAGTGAAGGCCGAGAGCCTGCATACCACCTGAAATGCACAAGGAAGCAAAAGATGAGACACTGACATCACATACATGAACGCACACTTTAACGACACAAGCAAGTACGTACCAGCCTCAACAATGGCAGGTTTGTTGCTGGAGCAGACTGACAATACTTTGAGCACACGACTTGTGGTCCAGAGCAGTTTCTCATACGTGTATGTTCTCATGATGTTGACCAGAGCCTGAGGTCCTCCACTGGCCAGGATGATTAACTGTGGTGGCAGGAGTTGAGATGAATGAGTAAGTCACTAACACATCTTTGTATTTTTATTCCCCATTTAGCAAGACCAATGCATTACTTGCCTTGCTCTCCTGGTTGCCATATGCCAGGATCTGTAAGCAGTCTGTGGTGATGGCGAGGAATTTGACGTTGGTTTTGTTGAGCAGGGCCACCATCTTCTGAAGTCCTCCAGCTAGACGGACAGCCATTTTAGCACCTTCCTGATGGAGCAGGAGGTTGTGCAGGGTTGTGATGGCATAGAACAGCACACTGTCCACGGGGGATCTGAAAACATAATCATGTAATATAGTTTAGTGGAGAATCTGTACAAGTAGGACAACAAAATCTCAAGACTAAAGTGCCTGTGTTTCCAAGCAGCTCTACTCAAGGCTTTCAAAAAAACCCTGACTTCTTTGCTTTGGTGCCCTTACCCCAGCATTTTGACAAGCGCAGGGATTCCTCCCGACTTAAAGATGGCGAGAAGGCCCTCTCTGTGGTGGGACAAGTTGTGCAAGGTGCCGGCAGTGCAACGGGCAGTCTCCACATCACTCGTGTTCTGCATGGTCCTCACAATGGCTGACACCATCTGGGGGGAGCGCATAATGGCATGGCGAGAGGCCTCTTTCTTGGAGAGCTGGTGCACCATCACTGCAGCTTTGTTCACCACCACCTGGACAGCGAGAGTGAGTTTTTTAGGGTATGAAGATGGAGTGAATTTGAAACTGCTGGATTTTGGCAACTTGTCATTTATCAGTGAGGTTTAGCATAACTGCAGACACAGATCAACCACAGAAATTGAAGTGACTCAATTGAAGGGACTTTTGATTATAAAATGGAGAAATCTTTCAAGGGTCACTTCAAACTAGTGAATCGCTCTGCCAACCTCACATCCGCAAACAGGCTACCGTTACCTTGTGAAATTGACAACATCCAAAAAGAAAACTTCAGTTGATTCAGACAGCATTGTCATTGCTTCAAACTTTCACTGTATGACTAAAAATAATCTTAATGAAGGCTCTTGCCAAAACATCTTCCATTTTTAGCTTCAGCTGCAAATAAACATTCCCAGGAGTCCCTAATGTCTTGTCAAAGGAAAGTGCAATTTTAATCGCTATAAAAGAACACCTTGGGAAACAAACATGAAGTATTGGAACATTCCTAACCTGGTCCTCATCATTGAGAAGTTTGGTGAGCTCAGGAATGGCTCTGGTGGCCAACTCCGCATCATCCTGGTAGTTAATAAGATTGACAACGGCATGTTTGAGCATTTGTGAAGGCTCAGCCAGTCGCTGAACATTGGTAGGGTGTGCAGAGTCAAACTGGGTAGAAGTGATTTGCATGCCCTCATCAAGAGTCTCAGGAAACATGGCAGCACGGACACGCTGGGCACGGGTCATGGCATACTGCCCATCCAGGTCTAAGAGAGGAAGTTTGTGATTTAGCCAGACAGGAAGCAGGCAGGAAAACTGTAAGACTGTAAATACCCAGGTAGAAGGGCTCTCATTTTCATTTTTAGTCCAATACAGGCATCATAGTGTGTTGGAAGCAAATACAGCTACATACCTGCCACCTGCTCAGGTGTGAAAGGCTGGTTGAAGCCCTGCTCCCACTCATACAGCACCTGGTTGTCCAGATCCTCCTCTTCAGGGTTGCCTTTGCCTGACAGAGATGGTGCTGTGGTGGTGGCTCCAGAGTGAATACCTGAATCCAGGTAGGACTGCTGCTGCCAGTGACTCACAGCAGCTTTACGATCCTGCTCCATGGCCATATCAAGCTCCATAAGGTCAGCTACAGGAGACCGATACAAAGACATTCAATTTTATGTTGTTCCAATCAAACAATTTTGTCTGGTTCTCCTCAGCAGACCTCTGCTACGCTAGAGTTTCAGGAGCACACAATAGTCTTACATCTCACTGAACAGGCAGTAAAGTATGTGATGAATTTTTCCAAGGCCTGAAACTTTACTGCCATTTCAGCAAAGCATACATTCTTGCAACATTACAGTAACTACATTAAGTGTGAAACCAATTTATTTTTATTTGCTGTAGTTTAACCCTTTAAGACCTGAAGGCTCCAGGTCTTAGTTTTTTTTTTTTTGAGCGACATACACAAAAGTAAAGACTCATAACTCCAAAACTATAGCAAGGAGAGTCAAAAGGTAGGTATCATTTGATAGAACACCAAGTTATTACATTGGGACATGTTCATGCTGAGAAACTGATAAAAAGTTATAATTTTTTTTTAAAATAATTTTTTTTTTTTTGACATTGAGTAACTCAGGAAGGCAATAAGATCAGAGAAAAATTCTTTTTTGGTGATGCTCTCCTACATGCGAGTTGCATCTGGTTCAAATTTTGTGGTGATAGCATAAAGTATAGTTGAATAAATTATTAATTTTTTCGCAGCCAGATGGCACCCATGGGCGGTAAACTCTGGTTTAGAGGCACTTCTCAGCACTCGTTAGGAGTTTTTCAAAATGGTTAGATGCATTAAAAAGCTGAGTTTCTAAGCTTTAAGATGATAACATGTTTTGGGTTATTCCACGTTGGAAAACGAACATGGATGGGTCCGGGAACATTGGATACACACTGTATCCCGGAAAGATGAGAGACATGTTTTTAGCCAAGTATGATAAATCATTCTATGAGTAATATCTTGCGATCAACGCAATATTATGTTGATTTTGGGTTCATTTTAATCGTGAGAATCTGCTTTAAATAATGAGCATATGAAATCTACATATTTGTATTCAGTTAGTGGCTGTGCTGTTTTTGTTGTAAACACATCACTCAGACTCAGAGGGTGAAAATAACGCAACAGAAGGATGTTGGAGACTTGATCTGAACGTGTAAAGTCTCTGGTTTTGTATGCAAAAAATAATTTTTTTGTGCTACCTATATGGGTTCAGTTTTTATTGGCTCTTAAAGAGAGACACGCAAAAGGGAGCGCCGATGCTCCATCCGGTCTTAAAGTGTTAATGATGTTATAAAGTTTTTTTTATTTTTTTTTATTTGAATAACCAAGTTTGATACAATTAGTACATTTAGTTTAAAAAAGGGGCATTTATGTAGTGTTTGATATACTGGCTCTCTGAGGGTTAACTGAAATCATTCAGTGAATAAACCTGTTCTTTTTTGGCTTATCTGTGTTTTTGTGGTTGCGTTAAGCAGCACAGTCATTGGACAAGAATGCAGATAAACTGAAAGACTAACTTGGAAAAATACTCACACTGGGTAGCCATCGTTGTTGTCAATCCCTCAGTCTGAGCGAATTCCAAACCTGTAGACAAAGAATAAAAAAAAAAAAAAAAAAAAAAAAAAAAGTATAATTAATATATATATATTATAGATATATATCTCTCTAATCAGGATAAAAAAAACACTACATAAAAAAACAACTAAAAAAACACTACATAAAACAAGCCAAGCATGTAAAGTTCAAGAAAATGCTACATTTTACAAACCAGCAGTAACATTTGGCCATTCCCCTCAGACACCAGCTGTTTTTTTTTTTTTTTTTTTTTTTTTTTTTTTTAACAAGCGAGAAAGAGGCTTCAATCTACCTTACAGACCCTAAAGGTAGTGCAAATGGTGGGGAAACTCCCCTCATTTAGACTGTAGGGTGTCACGCGAGAAGTTGAGAGCGGGAGACAGGACGGTGAGTCATCTTGGCAATGCCAGTAAAAACATGCTGAAGAGGTTAGTCAGCTTCATTCATTCAAAGCTGATGAGAATAATACAGCATAAAGCACCACAAATGATGGGATTATAGACAGCCTGAAGACATGAAACAAACACTGTTGCTTATTAGGATCTCAATTAAGGAAATCAGATTTACTTGTTCCCCTATTAGGGAAGCATATTTGACTATAGGTTGCAGACTATTGTTCTGGAATAGTTGGATTGACCCAAATAACAACAAAAACAAACATTAAGCGTTTTCTTAGAACCACTTCAACAAAATGTGTACCAAAATTGTCAGTTTTAGGTTATAAATGAACGGCTGATTTTTTATAGGTGAAAACTTCCACCCGACAATATATTCAAGGGGGGTGGGGTTTAGATAAATACAGAAACCAAAATGTAACTAGCAAATGACTGAAAAAAATGATTGCTCCTCAAGTACACAGAAAATGCGGGGGGGGGGGGGGGGGGAATGATCCAGGTAGAAAGGAAATGAGCAAATAAATGAGATTATACTTATATAAGGGTGCAAAAAGGTTTTTTATGTCATAGCATGCTGACAGCATTATTCTGTGCTTTAACTGTAAAAGAATAGTGCAGAAAATATACTTAAGACTTCAATCAGGGGGATTCAAGCAGGACTTTAACAGTGCTGAGAATGCCGGTGCCTGAGCACAGAATTCCTATTCTTAGTCTTAGTCTACCATCTAGGTATAAACAGTTGTCTAATATTTGTAAAATGAAATAGGATTACAGAATAAAGTTGCTGCCAAGTCTTTATTTTATGGAATTGTTTTTTGTATTTAATAAATTAGAAATTTGAAGAGTAAAAAAAATATAGACTTTATAATAAAAAATAAAAAAAAGGATTATATATATATATATATATATATATATATATATATATATATATATATATATATATATATATATATATATATATATATATATATATATATATATATATATATATATATATATATATAATAAAAAAAAAAAAAAAAAAAAAAAAAAACACCACACACACTCACTAGGGCTGGCCAATATGTCGCATGCGATTGTCACACGCATTTCATCAGTAAAGCCGGTTCCCTGATTACCGCTAAATCGCCATCACCTGCTTTCAAATGGAGCGCCATTTAATAGACAGAACCGTAGATCACTACCAAGCTACGCAATATCACGTTCATTATCGCAGATGAATCGCCTTCAATAATGAACACGATATTGCGTAGCTTGTCAGTGAACTACGGCTGTCTATTAAATGCCGCTCCATTTGAAAGCAGGTGATGGCGATTTAGGGGTAATCAGGGATCAGGGCTTTACTGACGAAATGCACGTGACAATCGCATGCGATATATCGCCCAGCCCTAATACACACACACTAAAAAGAATTGTTTAAATAAGAAATTGTGAAATAGTATTGCAATTAAAAATATCTATTAAGACATTTTAAAATTTAATTTATCCCTGTGATGGAAGAGCTGAATTTTCAGCAGGCAGTTCACTATCACGTGATCTTTCAGAAATTCTTCTAATATGCGATTTGCTAAACATTTGTCAATATTGAAAACTGTTGTGCTGCTTAATATCTTTGTGGAACAGTGCAGGGTTTCTGCAGGTTTTATGAAGGTAAATTAAATTAAAGACTACCATGTAAAGACCTTTTTAAGACCAAGAGGCCAAAGAAGATTAAAGGAAAAAATTGAAAGGAACAAAATGTCATTATGTTCTCTAAAAGTAAATGTCTGGTTCTTATTAGCAACACTGAAAATACAACTTCCACCAGATATCAGTTACTTTAATTCATTTTACAAACTGCAAAAAAACAAAAAAAAAAAAAAAAGGGGGGGGGGGGGGGGGGGGTGTCCTTCCTCAGTATTTTGTCTTGTTTTCCAGTGCAATTCTTAAATCAAGAAGCATTTACTTGATATGCAAGATGTGTTGTTTTCTGTGAAATTGATCAAAATTGAGTTTATAGTTAAAACATGAACAAATATCTGCCGGTCAGACTTAACTTCCTGCTGAATTTTCAAAACTCGTTCACATATATTTGTTTTTTTAATTATAACGTCAAATAATTGTCATCTTTTAAGACTTCATTTTACATTTGCATTTCAAGTAAATGTATCTTGACAAAAGATGTTTAGGCATTTTTACTCGGAAAATAGGAAGAAAAAAAAAAAAGTTTCATAATAGATACTCTTTTTGTAAAGAAAGTAACATTTAATGCTATGATGCATTTAAGACTTTCTGCTTGATTTAAGACCTTTTTAAGGCTTTACTTTTGTAAGAGTGAATTAAGACTAATTAAGACCAGCAGAAACCATGACAGTGATAAATTCAGTATTTTTTTTTATTGGGGGGGGGGGGGGGGGCATTAAGTAATGGTACACAGAAGTCACGGTCTGGTACTTACCTTGATTTTGAGATCATGGTTTGTGTGATTTCAGTACAATAGAGAAAAAAAAAAAAAAAAAAAAAAAAAAAAAAAAAAAAAAAAAAAGAGTGGTCAAACTTTAGGGTCCAAGTTTTGTTAATAGTAATTATTAATAGTAACTACTAACTATCAACTATGACTTTTGCCTCAAACCCCTAATTACTGCTTATTAATAGTAAGGTAGTTAAGTTTAGGTATTGGGTAGGATTATGGGATGTAGAATATGGTCACGCATAATAAGACATTAATATCTGCTTTAGAAGTACTAATAAACAGCCAATATCCTAGTAATATGTATGCTAATAAGTAGTTAATAGTGAGAATTGGTCCCTAAACTAAAGTGTTACCAGACAAAAGAACAAATCCACAATGCTAGTTTATTTTGAATAGGCAGTAGTGCAAATCAGTTTGTTCCACCTAGCTGCATTTAATCCCCTAGTTGGTGCAGTACAGCCTCCTTTAGTGTATTAAGCACTAAACACCCTTTCACATTTTTTTTTTTTTTTTTTTTTTTTTTTTTTTTTTTTTTTTTTTGGGGGGGCTGTTTTTTTAAAAAAAAAAAAAAAAAAAAAAAAAAAAAAAAAAAAAAAAACCTGGTCTGGATCTAACCGACCCCAAACTTTTAAATGGCAGTGTATAAACTAGGAAACTAGGCAAGTAACGATTCACTCCGAGCTGGCTGGTTGTCTCTCGATAAAAATTGTGCCACTCGATAAAATTGTGACGATTCACGTCGGTTGAGATGTTGAACGAATCGTAATACACATTTTAAATATGAGGTGCGCTAAAGCTGTATAATGTGAGCTTGCTTTACAGGCACAACAGCAGTGAATAAGATGTAGCTAGCGACAGATTGGGCGTGCACACTGGCGCAGAGCGATAGTTCAGTTCATTTCTATGGAAGATGAGCTTTACACTCATGTGCGATTGTGAATCTCAACTTCCAGAGGAATTAATTGAAAACACTCACTCTGCACCAGTGGGCACGCGCCATTAAACAGTTGCAAACATGTCGACGGCAAGATGCTGACGTTGACTCATTCAAATTAGAGGTGTGGTGGTATTGTGTCTTTCTGAAGATTAATAATCACCACCATAGTGAGAAGCTCACCTCAGTCTGCAGGTAAAAAAAAAAAAAAAAAAAAAAAAAAAAAAACCCTGGCAAAGTGCATTGGTGTTTTCATGTCCAAAAAAAAAAAAAAAAAAAAAAAAAAAAAAAAAAAAAGAGGCTGTTCGTTGTAAATGCATTTCAGGATCATCAAGAGAAAGACCAGCAGAAGGATGTATTCCACAGACTGAACGAGAAAGCTGTGCCATTGCAGAACCAGAATCTTTCTCTAAATGTGTACATGGATTTTTGTAAATGTGTTCCGTTTTTCAACTTTTGCAAGTGTAATGATACAAATTATAAATATTAGCATCTTGCCTTTATAACAAATTAAATCCCCTGTCACTGTTGTACTTATTTTTAAATTTCTGCTGTTCTTCTGTGCAGGATGAGGGTGAAGGTGCCAGTGGACAGGCAGGCAGACAGAGCTGAAACAAACTCCTCCCAAGAAAGCAGCATTGGAAGACCTTACTAGGAGGGATTTTTTGCGATTTGTTTTAAATGTCAATTTAGTTTTACATTTCAGTTTTACAAAGAAATGTGCCGCATTTTGTCTGAGAAATAAAAGGACACTTTCATTTATAATTTGTCTTAAATCTCATTTTGTTAAATTGTGAGAAAACCATATCGTGAAACCAATATCATGAATAGTATCACATTGTGAGTTGAGTGAATCGTTACATCCCTAGTATAAACCATGTACACAAACAGTAAGCTATGCATTTGCTTCAGACCATGTAAGTGTTTGAAGTTAAATCACAGTGCTGTAATGACCTCTGTAAACCTTAGTCTCATGCAGAGCCTCAGGCTAGTGATGCCAGTTCATGGGGTCGAGGACATATTTAGAAGCGTGAAAAGATGCCACAATGAAATGAAAGCTGTCAAGCAATCAGAATGTGAAAAGTTTCCTCACGCTGGCCTCAAAACAGAGAGGTCGAGTTTTATTTCCATAGGAAACTGCTCACGTCTGCTTCAGGGCTGGTCTTCCTGCATGGGCCTTCAGTGCACCAAACAGCAATTAAATGAATGAAATGAGTCTAACATCCCTCCTCATCTCAAAGGAAAAAATAATAAAATATGCATAACACATCTTAAGTATAAATCAGCATTAGATTAAACTGTTCTGTATAAACAGGTTAGTTGTTATTAACTTTAATAAACTGAGCGGACATTTTCACAAAAGCATCTAGTAAGCGGACAAGACTTGGAACTGGAAACGTTGACAGATTCTGGCTTCCTGCTGCAGTGAAGAACAACATCAGCTCTCACATCCTGCAGGCCTCAAAAGATCCGATATGCGTCATGATATTGGGGTTAAATGCAAAAGTAATGCCACAACATGGCAAGAAACTGACATCCTCGTTTCCAACTAATCTAGACATTCAACAGTCAATGTGGTTAATCTGACCACAAACAAACATCATCCAAGCACTGATTTAGTGCCGTGGAAAGGAAGAGCATCATGTGGCAGGGGAGATCAGTGGAAGACCACATATTTACAACTATGAACCTATACCCAGAGCAAACAGATCAGGGATATAAATATAGCCAAGCAGTCAAGTTAATGTGCACATTTGTGTTAATACTACTTTTGTGCGTTTTAATTAAAACATGAATGCAGGGATGTCTGGGAATCACTTGATAAAGTAGATGAAAATACAGTTAAGTGCAAGATGTGCAGCACCAATCTGCCATATGCATAACATTTTAATGAGAACACTATAGATTGTTGTGAATTTTTTGCGCTTTAGTTGCCCGTGTTTCAGCGTGTTGTTAGGGGATGAGTGCATTCAAAATATGAGTAACACTTTCTGGCTAGCATGTAACTTTGTTCAAGATCACTTGCATTTGCATCCTTCTGTGCTGCAGATAAGATGTAATATTACATTTATGTTGTGTATCTCGGGTTTCTGATCAATCTCATATAGGATCCATCACATAGAACGGGCTTCAGTTTACTAGTGTTCTTTCACTTCAGCTTAACCTCATGCAACCATTCCTTTTTAGATGTTTCTTTTTTGAAAACACATGCATTACTGATAATCTAAGCAGTGTTATTTTTCATATTCATATAATTAGTCATTTACATATTTTGATAGACATTTTTATTTGTTAATTTTAACATTTTCATATCAGTTTTTTTTTTTTTTGTTAAATCGCCATGAATCGCCCCACCCCAGAGTACTCAAGTAATCATTGAGACCAATCAGTACTCAAAATGAAAAATTGGAAGAAAAAAAAAAAAAAAAAATTGCCCATCTCTAACCACTGTGTGAATGTAAAAACCTAACATGTGAGGATTTTGCAGGGTATTTCAAATAAACATCTCAAGAGAACTGAACTTCTACAAATATCCCATGGTCATGGGTGCAGAGAGACTGTGTGAATCAGAACGCTGCTCATGTCACATGTACTACAGAGCTCTTCAGCTAAATTGCAAGCCTCTGCAACTAGGTTGAGTGCTGGTTCTCAGCTGGAGGAGCATCCAGGCTGTCTGAGAACAGCTTTTAATGATGGACAAACTGCAGAATAATCTTGGTATACCAATCTATAGCACTACTGTAGCAGAATTTCTCAACACGACCTCAAATATAACATCAAGAGCTGCTTTCACATACAGGCATTTATAGGAAACCTTATGATAACATCCTGGAGTCAGCACTGGACATTCCCCTCCTGTCTGTGTGTATGTCTGCACGACAAGATACAGCACTTCAAATACAGGGCTGCGCTGAACGTGCTGTGAAGCCGTGCCAATGTTAATAAATTAGGCTTTTAAGGGTGCATGTGAAGGGAGATGGTTTGATTCGAGCGCAAGCAGAGGCAGCTGTAGTAGTTTATGCAAAATACATCATCCTCCAAAGTGGTGAGACTAACCTGGAATTAATTTACCAGACAATGAACACAGAAGGAAGTCAAACACAAACTCACAAGGTTTTTCTTGCTTGCGGCAAGAGTCAGCATTCCACACAGGCGCACAGGAGGCGGACGTGCAGACGAATCACTGTATGATTATGGGACGGATTTGGAAACCGAACCTTCAAAGTAAAGGAAGGTCGCCTGATTAGCACTCTTAATGGGCTCGTTTAAAGTTTATTCACTGTATCCTGTTAACACAAGCAGAGTTGTTGCTACACAGGGCCAGTGCAAACAAAGCAAGTTTGCTAGCTAGTCAAAAAGCTATACTATGAACAAAATAGTACAAGTGGTTCCAAACACTTGTGTTTTGTTTGATGACAATAAGGGATTTTAGGGCAAAACTGACAGCCTCAAGGTCCATTCACACCAAGGATTATAATGTTTCAATAATTCTCATTGTGATAACAGGTAAGTCCATACCACAACTAGGACGATAACGACACAAATTGTTGGAATCACTTTCAGAATTTTCAGCTAAAGAACAATAAACAAAAACATTGACATCAAAACAAAGTTAACCCGACTTTAAAGGAGCCGTAGCATTTAATGCGGCAGATCACACGAAGGCGCAATTTATGGGTGCAGTATCCACTTAAATTAGCTTTTCTTGGTCAAATTATTTTCAAAATATGACCATTTTCACAGGTTCTTTCACAAAACTACCATTTTCTGCGTCTTATGGGAAACCGAGGTTGTTTTTAAACAGACTACTGTGGGTATTTCCCGCACAGGTATGAAACCCGAATTACGCTCGCCGCTAGACAACGCGACCACACACGCGCAATCGTGGAAAAGTTTCGACCTCTTCAGTTTCCACAGCTCAAGCTGCCGACTGACTTTAGCCCCGCCCACGCTTCCTCCAGCAGAGACGCGCGCGATGGCTGATCTAAGGTCAGTTCTGCCGTGCCTCTCAAGGTGGGTAAGTCTAACTAAAGTGCGTGAAACAGCTGTTCCGGGCACTGGGAGCCGAGAAACTCGAGCCCCTCCTAAAAGCACGCAGGAATTCGGCCATCGGGGCCTTTGTTTCGAGGAGCAGCAATGAACCCTGAAATGTTTCGACTCAGTTTCCCCTTCTCAAACTTAAAAACTTGCCTAGCAGATGACACCAAAATGTGACCAACTAGAACATCACATCAAAACCTCGGAGGAAACAAGACCACGCTAGTTCTTGTAGCCAAAACTCACTTTTTCTAACAAGTCCATCATGGATATCCACGTACACACCTACGTACGTGTTGATAGATGGTAACGTTAGATAGTACGTGTTGTCAAGACAGCAATTTTAATGAACATAACTAAATTCAACACAACAGTCCATTTTTGAAAAAATGTCCAGCAACCTCAGATTTAAGTTTGACATGGCTCGTTTTCAAGATAAATACACGTAAATAAAACTGTGAAAAAAGAAAAAAAAAAAAGAAAAAACATTTTCCTTCAGTCACAACTAATAAAACTAGTAACGTTACATTTCTAGCTGACACTTTTAGCCGACTGATAAACCTTACCAATCTTACATACTACAACAACACAACGGATCGTCTCAGTTTTTACTAGAACTTGAAAATGTCCGCAAAAAACAAAAACAAGTAAAAACTCCCCGGTATGTCTGACGACATAAACCAGAGGAAACTAAAATCACGATGTGGTTAAGAAAAAACTGGGTTGAATATGTCTGTGAAAAAAACAACACGTGGAGTCCCTAGTGAAATCATATGCGTATTTATTAATAATTCTATGTTATCGACTGAGATCTGCTGGTTTGCTGTTAGCTCGCTGCTCGAGCCATAGATCTGAATGAAAGCTAACATTAGCTAACGTTAGCCAGTGTTTGCGAAGCTACCGTAAACAAACACAAGAGTCAATGTGCGTCGTGCATAAACCTGCAACTTCCTTCTAAAACCAGTATAAAACAAAAAGTAAAAATCTAAACCAATCGTTTTTAAATGCCCAAGTCGCGGAAGGAAGATCCAACCCCAAGTCTCGCATGGAAAACCCTGGGAAGATTCTCTCGCTTCTCCAATCAAACTACATGGAGTTTAATCAATCCTCATTTCAAAAGCTTACCTGAAATTAAACCGACGAACTCCTTTGTTTGGCCGGTGAAGGATGACCAACGCGTTGGTATTCTAATAAGAATGAAACAGCCAAGCCAGCCGGTGAAATTCCCGGACGGGGAGCTGTTCTCCTGCGTTAGCGATGCAGCAAACCTTCCGCACTGAGGTAAATCTAGACCTTAAAATGGCGTCGCTCAGACGCAGCTCTTATACGAGGAATGCACAGATAATGTATCCTACCGCACGCGAAAAACTAGAGCGCAGCAGCGGCTCGTCCAGTATGAAGCTAAGCGTTAGTATTATGTGTAGCCTATACGTTAACATGTGATAATCAATAATTAATGTATCATATTCACAATACCTTGTCTGGGGTCTGGATGTTTTTAAGTTGACACCGGGAATATGGTATGCGCGGAGTAATATAGCAGCTACAGGAAGGGCGAGGTGCGTCCATTAGGTTGGAATGTGGGTGTTTTGAATGGGATGTAGGGAGCAGCTATACAAAGGTAACATTTGTATTATTAGGGATGCAGGAAACGCTGCTCCTGCTGCAGGATGGTTAACTTACACAGTTTTTTCCTTCTTTTTTGTATTTTAACTAAATTGCTTGAAACATTTTTGTATAGGTTTATCTTTTAAATTGTGATACATTTTTGCTCATGCAGTGGACCCTCATCTTCTAGCCATCTTCATGTTTTTTTTTCTTTTTGTGATTTTACTTAATAATAATCAAAATAATGTGATTTACTGTTTACAAACAAATTTATCACTAACCTGGAAACTAGCACAACATACACAAATAAAGACAAAAAGCAAGCACAAATGCTGTACATATTTTATATACATTTTTATTGTAACAATCAAAAAAAATAAATAAAATAAAATTCAAGTCTATCAGAAATGAATGTATTGACAAATTAAAATATGTCAGATGCTTTGAATATGATTGGTGTACAATAAGGAAGACATACAGCAGTAGTTTCCAGATGAGACGAACAAATGTATTAAATCAGATAATAATTGAGACATAGATTTAAACAGCAGCTTGGGCTGCAGGTTTTCTGCAGATGTTGGGTTGTGTGTGTGTGTGTGTGTGTGTGTGTGATCCTCATTCATGTCAGTTCATTCAACAGTCAGTATGCAGAGGTAAAAAACAAACAAACAGGAAAAATAAGCAATAATTTGTTAAGCATTTCGGCCAAGTGAGCATAAATTTATCTTAATATAAATGTTAAACATTAATTATCTACAGGTGAAGTAGAGAACAAACACATTTAACAGAAAAAAGTACAAAGTTATTTATCATTTTAATTGGATGATACAAACTTCCTAAATGGCACCAACCACTGTTTACATTCAGGAATGATACAATTTACCAGATCACACTGTTTTCAATGCTACACTTAATTTGTTTTAGGAACATTCTTGAATTGTGTAACAAAACACATTGAAAAGTTGTAACAAAACATCTAGAAAATATCATCAGTTTATTAATTAAATCCTATTTGACATCCCAAATAGGTGTTTGTAAGTGCTTGTGTGTGTTTCCATCACCCTCCAATGGTAATTGTGTGTGCACATTTTGGGCAGTGGCCACACTAAGTGCGTCTGAATGGTGGGAGTGTCCTTAACAAATTTAAGTGCTTTATGCCTTTCATCATGCCAACCTCCATGACCCACACCAAAACAGGATCTCATATATTATGGGCCTATTAACTCTAAAAACAAAAATGATATGTTATGATTGGAAAAAAAGAAAAGTCAAGTAAATCATTTCAATTTAAAATTGAAATCACTACCACCAGTTTTTTTTCAAACAGAAAAAAAAAATGTTATGATTCTGTTATGTAATAAAATGTAATACATGCAGTTATATATATATAATAAACAGAAATCTACCCATTTGTCTTTTATTTAGCTGTTTTGTCTTTTGGCAAGAGGTACACCTCACTTTGAGTTCATGCTGAGAGTACCAGGTGTGAGGTAGTCAACCAAAACTCAAACAGTCATATTTTAATAACCTCCTCCTGTTCCTTATTTTCCTAACACACCGTTCCCCAGTACAGACTCACCACATTTAACGCAGCCTGCAGAATCCGTCTGTCATGTCTGTCTTACTTTCACAGGCAGATTTAAAACAATACTTGAAAAATATTGATTTTGTTACATCTTAGAATTTTGCTTTGAGTGTTTATAGGGATTTTTTTGTTGTTGCCTTCTAGCATTAAATAATCTTTTTTTTTTTTTTTAGCATCGACCGTTTTAGCGTTAAACTACAATTATAAAATTAATTCTGTTTGAAAAGGATTGAAAAACCCTAATCAAACATATACATTTAAATGTGTACTGTAAATCTGAATAACTGTCATAAAATGCCATGCCAAATAATAACCAAAGACTCATTTTAATTTTTAGGTTAAAAATGATAATTGCTCCAAACATATTTATTTTCTATGACTAATAAGGTGACGATCAAACTGTAAAAATAGATTATTTGTTTGTCCTAAATTAAAGAATTAAAAATATTTAAAATGTTCTCTATGGTGGTTTGTTAGAGAAATATTGAACAAAAAGTATCATTATCAAAGTCTGATATTTTTATTATCATTATTCTCATCACATTCTTTTTTACAAATGACACAGTCCCACATCGACACTGTGTATCCTGAGGAAATCAGTGAGACTGAGGCCTTTGCACTAAAGATTAGCAAGCACAGATTGATTGCAGATGGTATACAATAAAAGGAGAGAAATTATCCATATTGATGCCATGTTAGTTTCTCCGTATATCACATTTACATTTACACTGTAAATGCCACAAGTCGAAGGCTTCTTGAGTCTTCTTAATATATAGACTCCATATCTTATTATGCTTTCACAGAACTGTGTTTGTCTTTCACCTTTTTGGAGGGATCTTCTTAAAAACCAGAGCACACCTTAAACCTAGCAGAAAATCAATCAACTCTCATCTCCTTGCCTTATAAGTGTGTGTGTGTGTGTGTGTGTGTGTGTGTGTGTGTGTGTGTGTGTGTGTGTGTGTGTGTGTGTGTGTGTGTAAACAGCTGAACATGTAACGAATCGGCAGCCTCGTAATACAGCTCTGACAATCCTGTGCTTCATTAAATTAATTCTCATGTGCGGTTGGTTCAAACATTATTCATGTAATATTATGTCATCTGCACGCTTGTTAACATAACATAGGGTATTTTGATGAACAAATAAATGCAGCTTGGATGAAAAACCTCTCATATTTTCTTTACTTTTTTGGCATGTATTCTCCCACCAAGCAGAGATTCCTGATGGAAGTGAACTATATTCCCACTGATTTCATTTATACACTGCTTTACTATTGTTCATTTCTCCTCTCATCCTCCCCAATGATCTAATCCTCTCCTTCTGCTCATGCTCAGATTGCAGACATTCACATACTCATACACACATTTGTTTTTCTATCATGATGGGGACTTTCCATTGATTTCTATTGTTTTTAAATTGAGCTGTCCTTTTTAACTAAATTGAATCCTCACATTAACCTTACTGCATTTATAAAATTTTAATTAAAACATGCTTTAATTTGTTTATTAAGATGTTTTTTTTCTTGTGAGAAACACTGGCTGGTAAAAATTAACACAATGTAAGTAATTTCAGGTTTTACTACCACCGGTTCCATGTAAACCACGAGGCAGGCAAAATCTTACCCGTCTGAAAATATCCATTCAAAAACAGTGATAATGAAAATGCATAAACACTTAAAATAATCATTCAAAGTGCTCTATTTATATACTCTGTCTTATGAAATCCATTTCATTACATCACATGCACACTGTCAGGATCCGTTATCATCATCCATGTCCAACTATTTTGCCATCTTGGTTTCTACAGTATTGCATTCCAAAAACATTCCACATCTAATGAAATTTTCATTGTCATCTCTTGAACAATGTGATGAGCCTGAATAATATATCTTCATTGTTGATTTCTACTCCAAACCCACAGTAGAAAACATTAGCATAGTCTAATGTATTTAAGCAAAATCTTACCCATAGTAACCTGCAACTTCCTCCACTCCTGATGGATCAGATTTGCACATTAACCCAGATATACACCTGAAGTATATATTAAAAAAGAAAGTTTCTATTTTAATGACTTTACAGTATTTGACCAAAAAAAGGAGAGAATTTGAGAGTGACGGAGATCGTATTCTTTCACCATTCGCATCCATTTCTGAGTTCATCTCTTGTTTCTCCTGGGATAGAAGGGGCATATGCGCGCTCCAGGAGGGGTGGGTTGGCGGGGGTGGCACCCTGAAATTTTAAGCCTAGTTTTCTAAGCTCTTTTTGTGGGGAAAAGACGCCGCAATCTGGGCCTCTTCTCCCCAGGAGCCATTAGGCATGGTTTGGTGGCCAGCATGAAAAGAGTATGAGGACTTGGCACAAAAGGAAAAAACGTTTAGCTATTTTTTTTTTTTTTTGTAAAAAGGGGCTTTGGATATATATTTTTTGTGCTTTTCGGCAAATGACGCAACCCTGGAGTTTTGTTAATGTGTGAGATGAGAAGTGAGGGGGCTCGGTTGGCATCGCAGCTCTTCAAATGAACAGCGGGATGTTTGGCCAGAAAAAGGATGCAGGATTATGCTTGGATAAGGAGCCTGGAACCTGTATCTACATTATTTCTATTCAACAGTCTCTTTCCATTGTGTTTATAACTCAGTCTCTATCCATATTTTGCTTAAAAACAAATGTGCACTCTTACCTAGACTGGATTCATGATATTATAGGCCCCTTAGGGGCTTGTTCACACAGAAAGCGCTCTTGCATTTTAAAAACGTAAGATGGAGCACAGCGGAATTTTAAAACGTGTTCTTAGAGGAGCTCATGCGTGAGACACTGAGAAAGCAGAGCAACGGTTAAAATGTCCGTCTAGTGGATGTTTACATGAAAACAACATTTAAACACAGCAAAATGATAATGTCTTTTGTGCGAATTGACTGTTTGGGGCCATTTTCTGTTGTTGTAAAAACACACCATACATCTTTTAAAGAGATAGTTCACCCTAAAATGAAAATTAAGTCATCATTTACTCACCCTGGTGTTGTTCTAATGCCGTACACCCTTGTTTCTATTATGAACCACAAAAGGAGAATTTTTAAAATAATGTCCAGCTCACACTTGTCCATAAAATGACAGTGAATAGCAACCAGCATCAAGCTTTTTAAAAAAGACAAAAGTATCACAAAATGATTCCATACAACATGTGCCATATTCCAAGTGTTCTGGAGGTATATGATTGGGTTTGGTGAAAAACAAACTGAAATTTAATGTAGGCTATTACTAAATGAATTTCTTGACTTTGCCGTTGGTCTTCTCGGCTCTATTAGCACCTCAGTTCTCTCAGTCTCGGCCAGAAAAAGTTGTGAAAAAATCAAGATAAAAACGCAACATGAAATTCAACTCATGTACCTTCTTCAATGAGGTGAATATATCAGTTGTGTTTGTTGTAACAAGAACTGTTATTCTGACTGCCATCAGGCAAACTAGTGTTCTGGTCCGGTAATATTTGACTCAGTGAAGAAAGTACAAAGATAATTTTTTAGGATTTCTAGGCATTGTATTTCATGTCTTGTTTTTGTTCATCTTGATTTCTCATTCAACTTGTGTGCTTTTTCTGGGCGAGATGGAGTGAACTGAAGTGCTAATAGAGTATCAGCCATAAGACGAATGGCAAAGGTCAAGAATTTTGTTAAATAATATATTAAATTTCGGTTTGTTTTTCACTAAACCCTATTGTATACCTCAAGAACACTTGAAATATAAGGCATATGGGATCATTCTGTGATACTTTTACATATTTTTAAAAAAGCTTGATGCTGGTCGCTATTCACTGCCATTATATGGATGAGTGCGAGAGGGACATTTTTAAATGGTCCATTAAAGAAAGAAGGGCATATGGCATTAGAACAACACCAGGGTGAGTAAATGATGATTTAATTTTCATTTTAGGGTGAACTATCCCTTTAACTTGACACAGCATCTTAAAAATGTGGTGCTCATGCGTAAGTCGCTGAAAAATGTGTTCTGTGTTTCAAGTTAAGCATGTGCTAGATGTTGGCTTCATAATAATAAAAATAATAACCTCACAATATCAATGTCACAAAAGTGAAACTTGCTGCTGTTCTCTGTCTCTGTTATTAATCAAAACAAACGAAAAAGTATTAATCACTTCAAGAAGAATAGAAATAAAAACAGATTTGAAAAACAGAAAGCAGATATGGGTCAATATATGTGACACACTCTGTGTAGCAAATATCTTAGAAATTATGCATAATTAGGCGTAGTGGCTTTATGCAATTTACAGTAAACTGTATCGTCACACACTGCGGTTTTATGAAATATCTTTTTACCGGTGTCAGTATTGGCATGAATTTGACACATTTGCCTGTTTTAATATCCCTGCAATAAGCCATAAACAGTTATATTGGTAATTAAAAGCATACTAGTGGCACTAAAAGTAAATTAATTTCCTGGAATAGACTGTATGTGTGTGTGAGTGAGAGTGTCATGATCACAGTCTGCTCCTGTCAGTTCCCGGACTACACTTCCCACAATCCTCCCTGCCAGTCACATGTTCACTCCACACCTATCACCTGTCGCCACATACAGCTATGCACACACTCCTCACTAATCACCACACCCAGCTGCAGCTTGTTACCTGGACTATAAAAGGACTCTCACTCACACCATCCAATTGCGAAGTCTTGATTACCCTGTGTGTCAATTCTAAGCGTTTCCCTGTGTTTATCCTGTTTCCCTGTCTGTTCCTGTTCCTGCCTTTGACCCTTGCCTTGCCATCCTGTTCTGTGAATGTTATCTGCCTGCCTCGATCTACTGCCTGTACCCTGACTACGATTCTGCCTAGCCCTTGCTGTTCCTGTTTGCCCCTGCTTAGACCCTGCCTGTACGACCATGCTTACCACTGTAAATAAAAGCTTGCATATGGATCTTACCATGAGTCCCGCTACGTTACAGAAGACTTCGCCCCCACCACGATCCAGCAGCTTTTCTGATGAACACTGGTCTGGTAGGAACTTTGCATTTTTGTTATTAGAGCTCAAGCAGGGCTCACGATTGCTGGAGAATTACATTGAGGAATACTTGGACATTGCATATTGTTCAGACCTGCCGGACTGTGTGCTCATAGACTTTTTCTGTGAAGGCGTTAATCAGCCACTCAAGTCACAGCTGATTCGTGAGGGACCCCGTTCTTCACTTAGTCGTTTTCTGGATTATGCTCTATTGACTGTTTGTTCTCTGTTTACTGTGGGTGTCGCGGAGGAACGCGATTCCTCGTCTGGTTGTGTAATGGCCGCCGCGCCAGTTGACACTCACAAAATGGCGGTTACCACAATAACAGAGCCAAGTCACGTCTTCGCTGATCGCCCAGAGCCACGTCACGCCTTCGCTGATCGCCCAGAGCAACGGCACGTCTCCGCTGATCGCCCAGAGCAACGGCACGTCTCCGCTGATCGCCCAGAGCAACGGCACGTCTCCGCTGATCGCCCAGAGCAACGGCACGTCTCCGCTGATCGCCCAGAGCAACGGCACGTCTCCGCTGATCGCCCAGAGCAACGGCACGTCTCCGCTGATCGCCCAGAGCAACGGCACGTCTCCGCTGATCGCCCAGAGCAACGGCACGTCTCCGCTGATCGCCCAGAGCAACGGCACGTCTCCGCTGATCGCCCAGAGCAACGGCACGTCTCCGCTGATCGCCCAGAGCAACGGCACGTCTCCGCTGATCGCCCAGAGCAACGGCACGTCTCCGCTGATCGCCCAGAGCAACGGCACGTCTCCGCTGATCGCCCAGAGCAACGGCACGTCTCCGCTGATCGCCCAGAGCAACGGCACGTCTCCGCTGATCGCCCAGAGCAACGCCACTTCTCCGCTGATCGCCCAGAGTCACGTCACGTCTCTAGATCAGTCAGGGAGCGGAGAGGGTTGCGTTCCAGCATGAATGATCCTCCAATGACTACAGCACGAGCGGCTGGCATTCCGAAACCCACGCCGGCCGCTTCGCTCTCAAGCCAGCCGGCCACTTCGCTCTCAAGCCCGGCGGCCGCTTCGCACTCAAGCCCGTCTGTTTCAACGCTCTCAAATTCGTCTGTTTCAACGCTCTCAAATTCGTCTGTTTCAACGCTCTCAAGTTCGTCTATTGCAACGCTCTCAAGTTCGCCGGTTGCTATGGACTCATGTTCGCCGGGTGCAACGCAGTCAAGTTCACCGGTTGCGACGCACTCAAACGCCCTGGACGCGATGGACAAGATGGCTGCTTTGCCAGTGCCTACGGGCAAGATGGCCGCCCCTTCGGTGCTCGCGGAGGTAGGGGGTGTTCCAGCCATTGAGTCCGCTCCAGGACCCGCTTCAGTCAGTAAGTCCGCTCCAGAATCCGCTCCAGCCAGTGAGTCTGCTCCAGTCCCGCATGCGCTTCCTGTCAGTCCCGTCATGGCCAGAAGGACTGTGTTCGCGTTCTATGTTCTGGCTGTTTTGCGGGCCTGGAGAATGCACTCAGGCTCCTTTGACCATGGACCAGTCTGTCAGAGCAGCCCGAGCCCGCTGCCGTCCCGGAGCAGCCCGAGCCCGCTGCCGTCCCGGAGCAGCCCGAGCCCGCTGCCGTCCCGGAGCTGTCCGCTCTCCCTGACACGGCCACGGAGGCCGTCACCGAGCTGCCCGCTCTCCCTGACACGGCCACGGAGGCCGTCACCGAGCTGCCCACTCTCCCTGACACGGCCACGGAGGCCGTCACCGAGCTGCCCGCTCTCCCTGATACGGCCACAGAGCACCCCTGGTCGGCTCTGACACCACCGCCCAGGCCATTTGTCCTGCCGCTGCCGCTCAGGCCATCTGCCCTGCTGGCGCCACCCGAGCTCCTTGCCCATGAACCCGCCAATGCCTCCGTTGATTTCCCCAAGAACTTTTTGGGGGGGGGGGCAGTATACCTAGGGGTGGGGAGCTTGTGGGTGGGGACCTTGCTCGATCACTGCCGGCATGGGCCTTTGAACTGTTATGGCCACTAATGGACTCTGACCCGCTGGGGTCATCTATGGACTCTGTCCCGCAGTGGCCGTCCAAACCACCTGACCCGCCGTGGCTGCCCGTGGCACCTGACCCGCCGTGGCTGCCCGTGGCACCTGACCCGCCGTGGCTGCCCGTGGCACCTGACCCGCCGTGGCTGCCCGTGGCACCTGACCCGCCGTGGCTGCCCGTGGCACCTGACCCGCCGTGGCTGCCCGTGGCACCTGACCCGCCGTGGCTGCCCGTGGCACCTGACCCGCCGTGGCTGCCCGTGGCACCTGACCCGCCGTGGCTGCCCGTGGCACCTGACCCGCCGTGGCTGCCCGTGGCACCTGACCCGCCGTGGCTGCCCGTGGCACCTGACCCGCCGTGGCTGCCCGTGGCACCTGACCCGCCGTGGCTGCCCGTGGCACCTGACCCGCCATGGTGGCCGAGTTCCTGGAACCTGCATTGGGGACCCTGTTCATGTCTGCATACCAGTCCCCAATGCACCCACCCCCCCTCCCTAGCTGTTCCGTTTACGTCGCGAGGACGCGCCTTCCGGGAGGGGGGCATTATGTCATGATCACAGTCTGCTCCTGTCAGTTCCCGGACTACACTTCCCACAATCCTCCCTGCCAGTCACATGTTCACTCCACACCTATCACCTGTCGCCACATACAGCTATGCACACACTCCTCACTAATCACCACACCCAGCTGCAGCTTGTTACCTGGACTATAAAAGGACTCTCACTCACACCATCCAATCGCGAAGTCTTGATTACCCTGTGTGTCAATTCTAAGCGTTTCCCTGTGTTTATCCTGTTTCCCTGTCTGTTCCTGTTCCTGCCTTTGACCCTTGCCTTGCCATCCTGTTCTGTGAATGTTATCTGCCTGCCTCGATCTACTGCCTGTACCCTGACTACGATTCTGCCTAGCCCTTGCTGTTCCTGTTTGCCCCTGCTTAGACCCTGCCTGTACGACCACGCTTACCACTGTAAATAAAAGCTTGCATATGGATCTTACCATGAGTCCCGCTACGTTACAGAGAGAGGGTGAATGCGCATTGTGAAAGCTACGCATTTCCAACAACACATATCACTGAAACCATAGCAATACATTTTTGGAGTCTAATTTCTCTCCATTTCACATCTTCCTCCTCATCCCCACCTATAATCATATCCAGAATTAGATCTAAAATGTGCATATGTATTTCTGTCTGAGAGAGTGATACAAGACAAGTGAAGCCTGCTGTTAGATTTCCAGTTTGCTTCACAACAGCATAACTAGATTTTCTCCCTCTGATCAGCATCATTCATACCGCCACTGTCAGTTTTCTGAACACTTGTATATGTGTGACTGTGCGTCAAGAAATAGGACATCATCCTGTGACAGATGCTGCACTTTGCATTATTTATAGACTCTAATAAAGGACAAATGCATTTTTTTGTGCTTTTTTTATAGTTAAGGCAAATAAAATGTGAAATAACTGTACATTCTTGAGCTAAGCTGCGCAAAGTGCAATTTATTGTACATAAATACACACACACTAAATATATATATATATTGTATAAGTAGAATACATACACATTTACCATCAATGTAAGTATCTGAAGTCTTAGAGATCAGATACTCATTGTAAGCTTCCATGGAATGCTAAACAGATAATATTGGGAATTATCCTTCTATTTTATTTAAGTATTAAAGACGTACAAGGTAAAGCTAAAAACACATAAACACATACACTCCTCACTCACACTTATATATGCTGTCAGCACAACCTTGACATCAAGACATGCCCATAAAACCCAATATACACGTATCTTCAATGTACACGAGCATTCTGTACCACTGCTGGAATGATGACCTTCTAGCGTCAACATGGTCAGAAAAAAGAGGTGGAAAATATGTGAAAATTTATGTCTGTACCTTTTCAGACTGTATTATACCCTACAAGAATATCACATATAGCCCATCACTTCAAGATGCCCTTGGACACAACAGCCTTTGAGATGGAGGCCTCATTTTATATCAAAGGAGACATAAATTCCATTTTGCTGCCAGACTTTATATATGGACATACAGATTATTCTGAGAGAAAATGTACAGGACAACAGCAATGTACACTGAGGATCAATTCGGGTGGATAGATTCCCCTGTACATCAGTACTCTACTTTTAGAATAAATATGTTGTTTGAACTGGTATTATTCAGCATTATTCTGTTTTTTCTTAATCCTAAATTGTATGTTTCAAACAGGTTGCATGACCTGTGGTATGAAACAAACTACATTGTTTTAATTACTCTGCTGGTAATTATATTTCAAATTGCACCTCTTACAAGCCAGCACAGTTTCAGTCGCACTTCCACATCTGTGATTAGGTAGTAAATCACCTGAACACAAAATAACCTTTTCTGATTCGCTACAGCATTCTCTTGAAAAATGAATGCATGATTCAGAGCTGTAGGCATAGTACACTGTGTTCTTTAAAATGAGAAAATCGCTGAGATCAAAGTTGTGATATTTATAAATGTAAATTCACAGTATGTAGACTCCCAGTATAATTCTGCCTATTTTCATAAGCAGCAGTGTAATTGAATTTATTTTAATTAGTAGTAATAAAGTTAATTCTCTGGCTATGTGAGTTTTGCATTAGTGGGAAAAAAAGAAATTATACCCCTCAAGAAATTATAAAGAAAATTTCAGTGCGCACGAACATTCAAATTATTCCAGAGAGGTGCTCTTTGTCACACAGAAATGGAGGACTTCAAGTGGGAGATAAAGCCATATTTGAAGAGAAACATCATAAAGCGATTTATTCCCTTGAAATATAAAATTATTTAAATATTATTACACACTTCTGTGCATGCATTAAGTTTTGTCTCATAAATTTTTTTATAGCAACTTGTTTTTAGCAATAGAATGCACAGTTTTGAAAATTAGCCAGCAAAATATGTAATGAAGAGTTACCCTGAATTAATTTATTGTGCTTTCAAACAGCTTTTCACATAATGGTAATCTCACATGAAAATGATGAAAATATATTTACATTGACTGCTGTCAATTTTCTATTTAGCATGTAAACAGCGTAAAAACATTATTATAAAACCCTAATGGATAAAGGTATTTCAATCATGAGGCATTTTCTGCCATAGAACAACACATTTGATTTGATCATTTAATGAGCAGATTACATCAAGATGGTAATCAGTTATGTAAAAATTGTTTACATTAATACACGGAATATAAAGTCATTGTTCCGAACGGGACAGTTTAATTTACAGTTTAATACCCGTAGAGCTCCGTTTATGGCCTGGGTTTCATGTGAATCTGTCTAATACCAGTGTTCTTACGTTCTTTCTAGACGGATACAAGGGATTATACGTTGTCTTTCATCTAATAACAGTTTGCACTTCTCACCTCATCTACTAAAGCCTTGTAATCATCCTAAGCTGATACTGCAATGTGCAACGAAACAGCCAATTTCATGCCCTTGCTTGTGTTAAAACTATCAGTGCAAAGATACTGAAATGACTTACATGTACACTTTGAGTATATTTCACACAGGTGGATCACATGCAAAAACAGTTCTTTTTCATATTTCCCTTTTATACAGTTCATCAACCTGATGAAAGTGTGCTATTTTTAGGGCTGTTTTTAAATCACAGATTTAGAAATGTCAAACAATTAGCCTGCATTCAAACCCATATTCACATGTTTTGAACAGGCTGTAAATTTAGTTGCTACTAGGCCTGCAGTAACTATTATGGCATTTTCAGCATTGGCTTCCCACCAAACCAAACATCCCAGACTCTCCGCTATGGCAAGAATTTGAAGTCAAGCCAATATTAGCACAGAGCAGAATCTGAAAATATGAGCATATGCTGACTTTAAATGATATTTCACCACAAAGCTGCTCTTATACTGCATACCCGGAGAGGTGAGCCAAATATTGATCCTAAAAGCTGTACTATTCTACCTCAGGTACTGTATCGATTGAATTATGACACATCTCCTCAAACCTCTCATTAAATCATTACCCGTTTCTCAAGCTATCATTATGCGTCTATAGTGAGTGTGAATGGGAATACTCAAGCGTTAGCATCTCAGTGTCTTGATAGAATAGCATTCCATTACACAGAACTAGGTATGACCGAATACTAACCCTAACTTTTACATACCTGAGATCTTTTCCTTCTGCTCAGAAATATATAGTATTTCCAGCTACTTGTCAAATGGCTGAAATTTTTGCAGGTTGATTAACCCAAACTGTAATCTCCAAATCCCGGGTCGACATTTAGGTCCAAAAAAGACATAAAATGATGTAAAAAGAAAAGTAAAGAAAATAAATAAAGAGACCAAGTCTGTGTTCAGTCCTCTGTGGCTTTGTAAGAAGAAAGTGAGGCTGGAACACTGAAGATTTCGCTTTTCTTTCCTTAAATAAGTGGCTGCTGGAGCTTCAGGCCCCCCAACTGTGCACAGCATGGCCTGGAGCTGGGAAAGCCAGAAACAGACTCACTTAGCACAGAGAATGATATATTGTGTAAAAAGAAAATTAATATCAGAATACCTTTGAAATATTAAGACATATATGGGAGAAAGCTAAATCATTCAACTTGAGCAATCCAAAAAGATAAAGACGCATTATATTTATTACACTATATTTTACATCACGTTACTTTATAATTGAATTAAATGTCCTAAAGGCATGTGAACACAAACACCTGCATTAATGCATATACACTCATTACGCATGAAACAGTGTAATGTAGCGTTTTGAGGTGACAAACAGTAATTAGGTGTGTAATGTTTTAAAAAATCAATGACTTTTATCAAACCTATACATAGCATAATAATTTGCATCACTGTAACACTAAATGTCTGTTGTTAGGGCTAGAAACATATTTATTGATCTACATATGCTCCATCACTGCTTTTACACACAATATATTAGCAAAGTATCTTCCCGCTACATGCAGTCAGACTGTCACATTCGGTCTCTTCAGACTGAGAGGGCAATGAAAGGACCAGTGCAGCTTACACGCTGGCTAAACCAACATGAACACAAACACACACTCTCTAGACTATGTCTGGAACCTAATATCATGTTAATGACCCTGTGCCTAAAGGCAGCCTTGCATTATGGAGCTTGCGAATAGCTGGTCGGTCGCTTTAGAGGGGGGTGGATTAGGGAAATGCTGTGGTCCCTGTGCAGAACGGGGTCACAGGACTAAAGGCATTACCCTGCACACAGAGACCCAGACTGACACTCTCTCATTCGGCTGTCACTTTGACTCACCTCTGCGAAGCTCTGCACCCTCTCCTCACAAAAGAGTCTCTCGTTTTCTTTCTCTCTGCAGCCGGACGCTCCTGCCTTTGTCCACCTCCAGCTTCCTTTATGTTTTCTTTTTTTGTCTTTTAATCATTTTTTTGTTGTTTGTTTGCGTTGTATTTATCAATGTTTTGTCATTTATTGTAGCCTGTAACGATATTCATTGCAATGTTACCAAAAAGTTTAAAAAGTTTTAATTTCATATTAGAATCAAATGCTATATTCATAAAATAAAAAGTAATTTAAAAAATACAATATACAATTACATTTTTTTTTTTACAAAAATTACAACAATAACTATATAACTCTTTAGTTTAATATTTGAGATAGTTTAAATGTTCAAATTTGAGTGCACCAGTGATTTGCATCCACAATAGTATGAATTTGTAGTCATAAGTATCTCATGGTTCATGTTTTTTCTGTTTTTTTTTTTTTTTGTAACTCACAAAGCTGATTGGCTAGTTTCATCTGTCATTCATTCCTATTTATGCATTTATCAGCCTAGAATACAGATACTAATGGGATTCAATAAGAGGCACAGGGACTGCAGCACACAGTTCCGTGGCTTGCTGTTTTGCCATATGGTTTGATATAACAGGCTGTTTTCCAAAAATAGCATGGCCAGAAACACAGAGGTCTCTCTCATTTGTTGGTCATTTGCAAATTCAGAAGGCCTAAATGAGCAATACAGCTTGAAATGAGGTACAAAGTAATACACGTATGGCTAATAAGGCCTTTAAATGCAAATACTGCAACAGGCCCATTGGTGACCCCTTTCATACACTTTCAAACACAAAGGGTTTTTAGCTTCAAAGCTTATTCTACTGGTTTAAGACCTACTGTTGTTTTACATATGGATTGTGTCTTAAAATATCTATATAGAGATCAGGTAACTGTGTAGTGACTCAGGCTATTGAACTACAAGTATTCACTCTTCACATAAGTATAGATACAAATTATTTTTAATGTTACCGTGACAACAAACTAGCATGCAGAAGAATAGAATCTAACAAATGCTGCCATGGGAATATTCATTCAAAATAAACAAAACATATTTTAATCATAATTGTGGGAATAGGCTTAACAGACAGATGTTTACTTGTAAGGCAGTTCAAGTTTAAATTCAAATCATCAAGAAATGATCATTATAAAACAACTTATTTAGTGATGGCCGATTTCAAAACACTGCTTCAGGAAGCTTCGGAGCATTATGAATCAGCGTATCGAATCGGATCACGTGTCAAACAGCCAAACTGCTGAAATCACGTGACTTTGCTACTCCAAACAGTTGATTCGACACGCTGATTCATTATGCTCCGATGCTTCCTGAAGCAGTGTTTTGAAATCGGCCATCACTATATAAGTCATTATTTTGTTTGTTCTCGTCGCTTTATAATATTAATATTGAACCACTAGACTCACAGGAACAGATTTAGATGTGTTTTTAGTACTAAAATACCTTAATTTGTGTTCCGAAGATTAATGAATGTCTTATGGGTGTGGAAAGGCATGAGGGTGTAGGTATTTTTGGGTGAACTAACCCTTTAATGGGTTTTCCCGTGCCCTGCTGACATTGACAGTGCTAGTCAAAGCATTTGTCATTTGAGTCTTGTTCCATGTTCACAACAAGTTTCAATATAAAAGTCTTTGTGACTGAGTGACTCGCTCATAAAGACAATCTTTGCCGCCATCTGATGGCATAATACATATAACGTCTGTTGCTGTTCATGGTCAGGGACTATTTTTTCCAGTGGAAGGAAGCCTTTTAATGATTTTACTTCATGAAAGTTGCATTGGTACATATTTTTTTACTTTAATACTTGTATTTGTATTGTGCAACTGTTATAAATTCACTGTAAACCATAGCTTCTTGGGGCTTATTGCTTTATTTTATTGTAAAAATCCAACAGCAATTTCAAAAAATATTTTTAACTTATTTTTGCTTTTAATGATTATAAGAATTCCTCTAACTTAATCTAAAGCCATTAGACAGATATTATTGAAGCTTCAATCATCTGTTTGAAGCAAAAGCAAGTATACACTTTTTAGAAATTAGAATGGTATCCAGTTACATTGTTTCTGTTTTGATCTTAGCAAAAATTTGGGGTCTGAGACCCCAAACATACTGCACATGGAGAGCGTTGAATTACAAAAGCAAATAAATGTTGAAATTTTGCTTATAATCAGTTTTCAAAATAATTATAGGGAAGGGATAATTGAAAATTATGTCATCATTAATCACCCTCATGAAGTTCCAAACCTATAAGCATTTCTTTATTTTGTGAAACACAAATTAAGACATTTTTGTCCATAAAATGAATATAAATAGGGTTCAATGTTCTAGTCATTATATGGACAAAAACAGTTGAAATATTCTTCAAAATATCTTCTTTTGTATTCTACAGAAGCAAGTCAGTAAAAAGAACAAAATTGAACTTTCCCTTTAAGCATCAACAACCTGATATAAGTATATATATTTAGTGCTATTAAAATAAACAAACAGAATTTGGTTAAGTCATGAAGACAACGTGATATCTGAATTGAAATGCTTATTGCATACTGCAAAATTTGCACATTGCAACTTCATTTGAAGATCTTTTGCATTTGCAACCTTGGCCTGCACTTCCACAACACAATTTCCACTGGCTGCTCGAAGAGATGTCTAAACTAGATATTTGAGTATGTGTGTGCGCATGTGTGCGTATGATAGACAGGGACACCGTCTCTTATGTTTCATTATCATTCCTGTTGCAGACCCTCCATGAAAGAGCAAAAATCCAGAGATTTATGAGGCGGCTTACCCCCCGCAGAGCACATCATCAATGCTCTGCGCTAACCAGACTAACTCACAAAACACGCACATATATACTTAGACTCTTGCTTTGCCCTCATCTATGCCCAAACCTTCATAAGAACACATACACAGATGCTTCATGATGTTTGCACACTGACAGACAGACAGCACTGTATAGGGAGTGCTGAATTAAGGCTTAAAATAGTCCAAGTGCACACTGTCAACGGATTGTCGCATTGTGACAACTGCATGTTTGCACGTACAATTGTTAGTTTTTAAAAAAATAAGAGACATATCAAAGCGTGATTCCTGCTGTGCAGGCTAGTTAGAGCAAGCAGACAAGGGAATGAATTTTTCACAAGCTGGCCTCTCTTTCCCAACACACACACACATATACAGTCACATTCTACTTCAAGTCTTTTTCATAAATAATTGTGTGTGCAATTTGAGTGACAGTGTGGGCACAGGCAGTACAAATACTAATTAAGTTTCACAGCAGGGGGCGGAGCTGTAAGAACGATTACTTTTGACAAAGAGGAAATTAAACTTGCTGCACAATAACATCATTTGCATATTTATTCACAGAGATATGCTATAGATGATTTGGACTGGACTGTTAAGCGAGAGCTTAGTTCTGTCTGCAAAACAACTAGTCATTTCCTGAAAGATATCTCAGACTTTGCTATAAAACCAGTAATTTAAACTGCTCAGTGGGTAACTTGGATTTTCACTTGAGTATAGATGTTTTCAGACTGCTTTTCTTATTGAAATTCATTTTTTTGACAACCTCATGCTGTTTGGATTCTCAGCATGTGCAATAAATGTTTTTTACTTTTGCTATCGAAAAATATGCAAATAAGACATATCTCGAGAAAGACATATAAGAAAAAAAATCTTACTTTGGTAAATCCTATTTATGACATAAAAAGTCAAAATTACTAAGTCATACTAAGTCATAATTGTGACATAAAAACTTACATTATGAAATAAAAAGTCATAATTATGAGATTGACCTTTTATATAATTGACTTTTTATGATATATTTATGACATACTACCCCAGGTTCACAAACAAGGCTTAAAGTGTTAGTTCACACAAAAATTAAAATTCTGTCATTAATTACTCTCCCTCATGTCGTTCCACACCCGTAAGACTTTCGTTCATCTTCGGAACACAAATGAAGATATTTTTGATGAAATCTGAGAAATGTCTGTCCCTCCATAGACAGCTACGCAACTGAAGCTCTGATGCTTAAAAAAGTTCATAAAGAGATCGTAAAACTAATCCATATGAAATGAGAGGTTTAGTCTAAATTTTCTGAAGAGACGCGATCGCTTTTTTATGATGAACAGATTTAATTTAGGCTTTTATTCACATATAAACATTGATCAGTGAACATACACAGAAGCTCAACCGAACCTGCTTGACGCTCAAGTGTGGTGCGTAACACACGAGAATAGGGCTGACCGATATATCGCATGCGATTGTCACACGCATTTCGTCAGTAAAGCCGGTTCCCTGATTACCGCTAAATCGCCATCACCTGCTTTCAAATGGAGCGGCATTTAATAGACAGAGCCGTAGTTCACTGACAAGCTACGCAATATCGCGTTCATTATCGCAGATGAATCGCCTTCGATAATGAACGCGATATTGCGTGGCTTGTCAATGGCTTCAACTAACCCTTTAATCCTAGTCTCAGACTAAAATACATGTTTGAGCTGTTTTAACTGAAAGCAACTTGCACTGACATATATTAAAATATGTCACTGACATTGTTTTGTTTCAAGATGCACACCAGTAATGTTTTATTTTTCTATGGCATGTTTATAAAAGCTACTTAAATGTCCTAATTGAACTAAGGTCAAATCCTGGCTTAATCTAAACCCTGCCTGTGAAACCAGGACATAATTATGGGTTTTTAAAGTGAAAATTATAACTTGTCATAATTTTGACATTTTAAGTCATAATTGAATTTTAATGTCATAATTATTAAATTATATTAATTATATTTCACTGTTGCAATTATTAAATGATGACAAATTGTGATAAATTTATATTATAACATACTATAACATAATTTTGACTTTTTGTCATAACTAACTTTATTTCATAATAATGATAGAAACTGTTATAGTCATAATTATGAGATAAAAAGTTGAAAGTATGACATACTTAGTCATAATTATGAGATAAAACGTTAAAATTATGATATACTAAATCATAAAAATGACTTTGTCATTTCAACTTTTTATGTCATAATTTTGACTTTTCATCCTATTAATACGATTTAGTATGTCATAATTTCGACATTTTATGTCATAATTATGATTTACAAAAGCATGATTTATTTTTTCTTATAAGGCGGAAATGGGTTTCCATATGTGTATTAAGTGTTAGATAGCACACAGAGAAAAAAATGGCAGGGGACACCTGCCGATAACAGAGGTCATGCAGGAGGTGAACGACCTCTTTGGATAAAAGAATGAGTCATTATGAGTAACACCACACGTGCTGTCACCAACACCCACGCATACATTCCCACGTATCGGGTAAAAAGGCCAGTTCACCTAAAAATGAAAATTCTGTCAAAATTTAGACCAAGAAATATGCAAATACGCGAACACAGACGCGAGCAATTAGCTAAAGCACTATACGCGCGGTCAGTAAGTTTGAACATACTTGCGTTGATCTGGCCTTAACAAACTTATAAAATGTATAATTCAAATGCATACATATAAGGCCTACTCACTTTACTTTACTTGCTCAACAATATTTTCTTCAAACTGTTGCAGCTCCGCAGTCCGGGTTTTCATCGAGCCCCGAGATTATAAATTGGGGCGTGTCAAACATGGCGGAAACGATGGATGCAACGTAGTTTACGTTTTTTTTTTTTTAATAGCAAAAACACACCTGATTCGCATTCTTTGTTCTTCGTTGAGTTAAAACAATATTTTAAAAATATTTAATATCTAAAAAAATTATAGACCTTCTTAATTTTATAAATTGATGATGACGTCACTGTTTTCTCCAGAGCTGATTTATAGATAAACTGAACTAATTCCATAATTGATGAACTTTACACATTTATTGAACCAAACTGGATTAACCCTGAACTGATTTCAAATGAATGTCTTTTAGAGCTGTTTTACAGCAGAATTGAATTCTGCATCATTGTATCATTATTTTCCTGTTTATCACTGTAAAGCTGCTTTGAAACCATCTGTATTGCATATAGCGCTATATATATATATAAAGGTGACTTCACTTGACAAAAAGGCTACTTAATTTTAAATGTTGTATTTTTTGTACTTACTGTGCATGTGTAAATGGTGACTGTGATACTTTCAGTCTGTTTCTTACATAAAAATATCGTAGCTCACTATCCACTTTCATTATATGGAACAGACTCCGAGCAGCTTGAACATTCTTCATAACATCTCGTTTTATGTTCCATTAAAGAAGAAAGCCATAAATGTTTGGAACAACATGAGGGTGAGCAAATAATGAGAGAATTTTCATTTTGTGTGAACTATCCCTTTAAAGTCGCCATGAAACAGAAGTTGCTATAGTTATTTCTTCCCTATTGTCATGTGAAACAGCTATTCGAACAAGAACAAATGTAGGGCGGGACTTGATTTCATGGTGACTTTAAGATGAAACTACCCTTTTGTAGTAAAAATGAATTTATGTGTGTGTTTGCATTCTTTCACAGATGTGCTGTTTCTTATCTTGAAGTATCACTACTCTGTATAATAAAATTATACATGCACTCACATACAGACGCCAAGTAATGCTGACTTCCTGCCATTACACTTTACAAGCAAAAAAAAAAAAAAAAAAAAAAAAATCATGTGAAGGCCGATTCAGGTTTTGTCCCAGTAGTAGTGTGTGGGTGGGTTATTGTTTCTGGCTGTGAGAAATGGGGACAGCATGTTTATGTGCGTGTGAGCAGAAGTGTGTGTGTTCAGGCTTGTAAGTCACTGCTGAGTGATGCACAGTTTTTGTATGAGCAGGTGAGTTTGCTCACATTTGAAAAGAGTGTGCTTGTATGCCAGCTTTTTTGGCTTACATGAAGTAAATACAATGACAAGAAATGTCATTGTATTTCAGACATTGTTTATGCTTTCAAACGTTCAGTCAATCTTATGTCAACAGATATGATCCTTCTATTATATCTGTCTGCCGTAGCAACTATTCTTCTAATCTAGAAGAGCTGACCAGACTACTGACCACTGTGCTGTACTGCCATCTAGTGGTATCTCCGTAAAATGTTCTACCTAAGAGCTGGCGCGGCCATTGTAACTTGAGTGTCGAGGCTTCACTTCTCATCTGCTTTCAGATATTGTAGCTGTTCAAAAACTGTCCGTTATGCTGCCTGATATTGCAAACTGTTATTTTTTTTTTTATCATATTATTTTATATTATTATCCTAATCGTAAACACACTGGTTTGTAGTGCAAATTATTTGACTATTTAGGCCTACTACATTTTGTTATTCTTCCAGTTATTTACTATAGCGACTAATGAATTGAAAGTGCCCGCACATTCACAGAAAAAGTTTACTTCCGCGTTGCAACAGGTGAATACTAAGAACAGACACAACGGAAAGATCTTCTCTGTTGCAGTAACAATGGACTACAATTCTCAGTGAGCATTGCGCGAAGTTTACGGTTGCTAAGCAACGCTGTCAGACGAAGATGGACGCTTCCGAGACGCTAAGAGATGAAGTTACTTTACAAGGTGAAATAACACTTTTGACGGGTCATTTTGACACACAACAATGTGTTTGAGAAACGCGTCGTGTTCGTTTCTCGTTTAAACGTAATTCTTAAGCAAATTTGATGAAAAACAAAAAACAGAACTCTTGGTCATTAGCAGTAAACAAACTTGACATCTGTTTGCCTAACAACCAATTATTGTCATATAAAGAAATATTAAAATTGTTTATCAAAATGTAATGCTGACATATTAGCACATTCATCTTGCATATTTTCTCATTTATGTGACAAAAGCATAATTTTCATGATTTGTCCTGTTTTAATGGCATTTTAATTACAGAGCAGGCAGATGTTGTGGGGGTTGAAGAGTGTGAAGGAAACCCTGAGGAAGAGCACAAGAAGTTAATCCCACATGACATGTATTACAACTATGAGGACCTGTGCTCCAGACCCTTCATCACAGCAGACTCCAACATCCCACAAAACCTACTGCACCTGTTGTATCCACAGCAGCTAACATTATATAAAAGATGTACTATATTACTACTGTACAGTATAATGCTGTATATGCTGCTGGTCAAAAGTTTGAAATAATTAAGATTGTTTTAATGTTTTTTTGCTCACCAAGGCTGATCAAAAATACAGTAAAAACAGTAAGATTGTGAAATATTAAATTTTTTTCTATTTGAATATATTTTAAAATGTACAGCAGCCATTGTACGTCAGTCTTTAGTGTCACATGTTCCTTTGCTAATATGCTGATTTGCTACTCAAGAAACATTTCTTATTATTATCAATGCTGAAAACAGTTGAGCTGCAAAAGTTGGGCTAATTAAGATTAAAACAAAAATGAAATTAATACTTTTATTCTGTAAGGACACATTTAATTGATCAAATGTGACAGTGAAGACATTTATAATGTGTTACAAAATATTTTTATTTCAAATCAATGCTGTTCATTGAACTTTCTATTCGTCATGATAAGAAATATCATGGTTTCCACAAAAATATTAAAAAGCAAAAACTTTTCAACATTGATAATAATAAGAACCATTAATAATTGATCACCAACAATAATTGATAATAATTTCTGAAGGATTGTGTGACACTAAAGCTAGCTTTGGTGTGTGTGTAAGAGACTTTTTAACATCTGACTTCTCTAACTTCTAAAACATTAAAAATCTTAATCATTCCTAACTTATATATGTATGTATGTGTGTGTGTAATGAAGTTTGCTGACTATCTGTTCATTTCAATTGCTCCTTAAACTGAGCCCAGACATTCGTTTGGCTATGACTGCGGACGGAGAGGAAACCTACAGCTACTGGATGAGCACACTTTGGCCTTCATAGCTGGAAATCTGCTCATCCTATTGGATGTGCATACCAAAGAGCAGCGTTACATCCGCTCTAGCAGTGGGGGCGGCATTGGTGCCATCATGGTACATTAATACTGTTACAGTTCTCAGCGTAAATGAGTACAACCCCTTTGAAAAGTAACATTTTAAACAATATCTCAATGAACAAATTTCCAAAATGTTGACAGGACTAAGTTTAATATAACATCTGTTTAACTTATAACATGAAAGTAAGGTTAATGATATAACATTTTTCAGTTTTACTCAAATTAGGGTGATGCAAAAATGAGTACACCCCACAACAAAAACTACTACATCTAGTACTTTGTATGTCCTCCATGATTTTTAATGACAGCACCAAGTCTTCTAGGCATGGAATGAACAAGTTGGCGACATTCTATCTTTTTCCATTCTTCAAGAATGACCTCTTTTAGAGACTGGATGCTCAACTTGTCTCTTCAGAATTCCTCATAGATGTTCGATTGGGTTCAGATCAGGAGCCACTGAATCACTTTCACCCTGTTCTTCTTCGGAAATTCAACAGTGGCCTTAAATGTGTGTTTAGGATCATTGTCATGTTGGAAAAGTGCATGACGACCAAGGGCACGGAGTGATGGTAGCATCTTCTCTTTCAATATAGTGCAGTGCATCTGTGAATTCATGATGCCATCAATGAAATGCAGCTCCCCGTCACCAGCAGCACTCATGCAGCCCCACATAAGGACACTGCCACCACCATGTTTCACTGTAGGCACCATACATTTTTCTTTGTATTCCTCACCTTTGCGACACCATACAGTTTTGAAGCCATCAGTTCCAAAAACATTTATCTTGGTCTCATCACTCCAGAGTATAGAGTCCCAGTAGTCTTCATCTTTGTCAGCATGGGCCCTGACAAACTCCAAGCGGGCTTTTTTGTGCCTGGGCTTTAGGAGAGGCTTCTTTCGTGGACGGCACCCATGCAAGCCATTCCTCTGCAGTGTACACCATATTTTGTCACGGGAAATAGTCACCCCAGTTTGGCTTTCTACTTCTTTAGATAACTGCAGTGAACTTGTATGCTGATTTTCTTCAACCCTTCTCATCAGAAGACGCTCCTTTAGAGGTGTTAACTTCCGTGCACGACCTGGACGTCTCTGTGAGATGGTTGCATTTCCATCTTTTTGAAATTTTTGTACCACTTTTGCTATAGTATTCTGACTGATAAGTAAAGCTTTGCTGATCTTCTTGTAGCCTTCACCTTTCTGGTGTAAAGAAATTATTTTCTTTCTTAGGTCTTGTGACATTTCTTTTCCATGTGGTGCCATTGCTGACAGCATGAAATGGGAAGGGGTTTTAACACCCTTTTATAGTCAACTGTCTGCTGGACACCTGTGTAATGAATAATTAGAGTCACCTTTGGTTGAATTCTTGTTAAATTAGACATTTGTAATCTAAAATTTAGCTTTGCTCCAGAGACTTTCAGTGGGGTGTACTCATTTTTGCATCACCCTAATTTGAGTAAAACTGAAAATTTTGTTCTCTAAGTTATATTATTAACCTTACTTTCATGTTATAAGTTAAATAGATGTTATATAAAACTTGGAAATTGTTTTTGTGTTTATTGAGATATTGTTTAAAATGCAAAGGGGGCGTACTCATTTACGCTGAGCACAGTATTTAGGTGACTGTATGTAAATGGAAATGCAAAGGCAAGTGACATGAGTGTATGAGCAACATGAGAAAAGTCATAGCACTTACAGGCTCATGCAGTCATATTAACATTTATATTCATCATTCATTTTACACTGTATAGTATGCACATTAATTATGCACAATTATGGGGTTACTATACAGATTTTTGTGGACCTGAAGACCTAATATCTACTTTTTTCTCTTCAAAGACTCATCCAAGTAAGCAATATTTCACAGTGGCAGAGAAAGGCCATCAGCCTAATATCATCATATATGAGTACCCATCCCTGCAGCCTTACAGGATCCTCAGAGGTAGGACATCATTGGCAGATCAAATGTCTTACAAAAGTATAACTTAAATTGGAACAAGATGTGATATGAGACAGAATCATACATCATTTTAGTCTGTTTGTTTTTAATGTGAAGGTGGCACAGGCAGCACATATAGCTATGTGGATTTTAATCGTGATGGCTCTTTACTGGCCAGTGTGGGTGGTGCTCCAGACTACATGCTTACACTGTGGGACTGGAGGCAAGAACAAGTGACGCTGTGCAATAAAGCTTTTTCTCAGGACGTCTACAGGGTCACCTTTTCCCCCGACTGTGTCGGACAGCTCACTACATCTGGCACAGGACACGTTAGGTCTGTATTAGATTAATTTATCCAGTTATGTATTATTTACATTTAAAACATTTTTTACAAAGATCTTTCAAAGATGCTTTTTGTATGTTAAGAAAGAATATGTACTGTTCAAAGATTCTTGAGCAGCAAATCAGCATATTAGAATGATTTCTGAAGGGTCATGTGAAACTGAAGAATGAAGTAATGATGCTGACAATTCAGATTTACTATTACAGGATTAAATAAAAAAAAAAGAAGAAAAAAAGTTATTTTAAAATGTTGTAGTGTTTCACAATATTACTGTTTTTACTGTATTTCAAATAAAAGCAGAGAAAAGAGACTTTTTCAAAACCATTATAAAAACTTACTGACCCCAAGCTTTTGAACAGTCTATGTATGTGCTGAGAGAGTTTGGGTTTAATGTTTTTTAGATTCTGGAAAATGGCCAATACCTTCACTGGTTTAAAGTTGCAAGGGTTACTAGGAAGTTTTGGAAAAACAACTGTAACAGATATAGAAGGATATGTGGAGCTTCCGGATGGAAAGGTTATTTTTCAGCACCTTCTTACATTTTGCATATTCACACACAGACCTACACACTTTTTAATGAAATATGTTCTTGAAGAAATAATTATTTCTCTCTCTCAGGTTGTGTCAGGATCAGAGTGGGGGAATATGCTCCTTTGGGAGGGGGGTCTGATAAAGGTGGAAATATGCCGTAAAGGTAGACGCACCTGTCATAGCGGAACCATTTACCAGTTTAACCTGGATGAGGGAGAACTAATGACTGTAGGATCTGATGGTGTAGTCAGAGTAAGTACAGATTGATTATAGTACAGAGAGATTATGCTACTTTTTTTGCTTTTGCTAAAAAGTGTAAACTTATTTGAAACAAATTTATTACACAGGGAGGATGTTTTGGTTTTTAAAGTAATTTCTCCATCTTTTTCCTCAGAGCTGGAATTTGGAGACCATAGACACTGCAGATGCAGTTGATGACAGTGGCCTGTTTGAGATTGAACCCATGAATGAGATAACAGTAGGCCGTAATGTCAGCTTGTATTCTATGGTCAAGAGCTCCATCCCAGAAACCTCCATCTGGTTCGCTCAGGTATAAAATCTTTTTCTTTTAGATGTGGATCTTGCATTATTTATTTATTTATTTATTTTTGACAATGAAAATTGTCCCTAACACTAAACCTAGAATGAGTATATATATATATATATATATATATATATATATATATATATATATATATATATATATACAGTCGGTACGGAAAGTATTCAGACACCCTTAAATTTTTCACTCTTTGTTTGTACACATAGCACCCCGTATTGACAGAAAAACACAGAATTGTTGACATTTTTGCAGATTTATTAAAAAAGAAAAACTGAAATATCACATGGTACTAAGTATTCAGACCCTTTGCTGTGACACTCATATATTTAACTCAGGTGCTGTCCATTTCTTCTGATCATCCTTGAGATGGTTCTACACATTCATTTGAGTCCAGCTGTGTTTGATTATTCTGATTGGACTTGATTAGGAAAGCCACACACCTGTCTATATAAGACCTTACAGCTCACAGTGCATGTCAGAGCAAATGAGAATCATGAGGTCAAAGGAACTGCCTGAAGAGCTCAGAGACAGAATTGTGGCAAGGCACAGATCTGGCCAAGGTAACAAAAAAAATTCTGCTGCACTTAAGGTTCCTAAGAGCACAATGGCCTCCATAATCCCTAAATGGAAGACGTTTGGGACGACCAGATCCCTTCCTAGAGCTGACTGTCCGGCCAAACTGAGCTATTGGGGGAGAAGAGCCTTGGTGAGAGAAGTAAAGAAGAACCCAAAGATCACTGTGGCTGAGCTCCAGAGATGCAGTCGGGAGATGGAAGAAAGTTGTAGAAAGTCAACCATCACTGCAGCCCTCCACCAGTCGGGGCTTTATGGCAGAGTGGCCCGACGGAAGCCTCTCCTCAGTGCAAGACACATGAAAGCCCGCATGGAAAATAAAAAAAACCTGAAGGACTCCAAGATGGTGAGAAATAAGATTCTCTGGTCTGATGAGACCAAGATAGAACTTTTTGGCCTTAATTCTAAGCGGTATGTGTGGAGAAAACCAGGCACTGCTCATCACCTGTCCAATACAGTCCCAACAGTGAAGCATGGTGGTGGCAGCATCATGCTGTGGGGGTGTTTTTCAGCTGCAGGGAGAGAATGACTGGTTGCAATTGAGGGAAAGATGAATGCGGCCAAGTACAGGGATATCCTGGACGAAAACCTTCTCCAGAGTGCTCAGGACCTCAGACTGGGCCGAAGGTTTACCTTCCAACAAGACAGTGGCTTCACAACAACTCCGTGACTGTTCTTGAATGGCCCAGCCAGAGCCCTGACTTAAACCCAATTGAGCATCTCTGGAGAGACCTAAAAATGGCTGTCCACCAATGTTTACTATCCAACCTGACAGAACTGGAGATGATCTGCAAGGAGGAATGGCAGAGGATCCCCAAATCCAGGTGTGAAAAACTTGTTGCATCTTTCCCAAAAAGACTCATGGCTGTATTAGATCAAAAGGGTACTTCTACTAAATACTGAGCAAAGGGTCTGAATACTTAGGACCATGTGATATTTCAGTTTTTCTTTTTTAATAAATCTGCAAATATGTCAACAATTCTGTGTTTTTCTGTCAATATGGGGTGCTGTTACATTAATGAGGGGAAAAAAAATGAACTTAAATGATTTTAGCAAAGAGTGAAAAATTTAAGGGGGTCTGAATACTTTCCGTACTCAGATATATATATATATATATATATATATATATATTTTGAGATATTTTGTTTGTGTGTGTGTGTTTGATTTTAACAGGACTCGAAAGGCAGTATTTGGAAACTGGATCTCTCATTCTCTAACATTGTGAGTCATGTTAAACAGGAGCTTAATCTTTTTTTTTTTGATGGTGGGTCCGTTAAGCATTTTTTTCTGGTCCTTTGTTTTGCAGACCCAAGATCCAAAGTGTCTCTTCTCATTTCATGCTGGTGCCATTCAGGGCATGGATGTTTCTGAAAGTAGCCACCTCATGGCTACTACAGCATTGGACTGTAAGAAAAAAATGTAGCATTGACCAAACATATACCCACATACACAGACCTATAATGTGCTTCTGTAAACATTGACAAATACATTTTTTATCCTACCCAGCTTCTGTCAGGGTGTTTGACTTTCTTTCAAAGAAAGAGCTCACGATGAGTCGCTTCAAACAAGGAGGGACAACACTCACCTGGGCCTCAGACATGGTAATGTAAATAAACCTCTCAGAAACCTCTTATATTTGGATACTCTCTGTGCATCATAGGGATGAGTGTATAGGGATGTCCATTGTTCAATATTAAAATACAGACAATACAGATTGTTTCAAAGCAGTTTTACAGTGATAACAGGAAAATGATTCAATGATGCAAACAGTTCATTTCAGCTGGACAGCAGCAATGTTCAGCTGAAGTCAGTTCAGTGTTGATTCAGTTCCGTTGTAAAGATTGTCAATTATTAAATTAGTTCATTTAATCTATAAAACAGTTACGCAGAAAAACAGTCATGTCCTCGTCCAGCTCAGTTCAGTTCTCATCCAATACTGTCAGGTCAGTCAAATCAATAATATTGCTGAATACTGTGTCCCCAACTTGACATTGAAACTCAGTATTGATATTGATACTCTTTACTATTTTGTCTGAATAATTAAAAAACAAACACACACACACACACACACACACACACACACACACACACACACACACACACACACACACACACACACACAAAACCCTAAAATATATATTTTAAATTCTACAGTGTTGTTATTTTAAACTAAAATGAAAACAATTTAATAATCATTTTAATAAGTGAAATAATGCTGAAATAAAATGCAACAAAAACATTACATGGAACTTAAAACTAGAAATAGGTATGTTGCCTTTGCAACTAACTAAAATAAATTGGTTTAAGTTGAAGTGCTAAATTTACTAAAACAAATTATGAAATAAGAATAAATTAAAGATATATAGAAATATTACAAAAATTATAAAGACAAATACACATAACAAAATTACCAAGACTTAAACTAAAATGAAAACTGAAAATAGAAAAATAAAATCAAATTCAAATTATGAATAAATACTATAATAGTATATTATATATAGTATATTGAAATACTATAATAGTATATGAGATGAAGATTACATTTTAACAATGTAATAATTATTAGTGTTTTTAAGTGAAAGTGTAATGACAGCAAAGGTAACTTAATTGTAAAAATAGGTCTTTCACAAATACATATCCAATATCAAACAATACAGATAAATTTAAAAGTCTCTATTACCAGTATAATACCAATCTTTGTGCATATTGGATGTTGATGGATAGTGTCTGTCTCCGCAGCTGAACAGTGCCGGGGGTCTGCTGGTTGTCGGTTTTGATGATGGTGTGGTACGTCTCTTGGAGCTGTATAACCCTAAGAGTTTGCACACGGTTGCAGGGCGCACACACTCTGGAGATGCCGAACTCCGCCTTAGACAAGCTCTCAAGCCCCACAATGCACCTGTCATGGCCATCGCTTATGAGAGAAATAGAAAGATCATGGCTACTGGGGTAAGGTTTGAGTGAGTGAGCAGGATTTGTGTCAGAATATTCTGCTGTGTTAATATGATATTCTTTTGCTCTCTCTCTCTCTTCAGAGCACAGACAACACTGTTTTCTTCTTTACGGTGGGAGAAAGATATGAGCCAATTGGGTTTATTACTGTCCCAGGTCCTGTGCAAGGCCTGGAGTGGTCACCTCAGTCACATGTGAGTGATGATGTTAGTTTACAGTGCAACTCACTGAGGCTCTTGTTGTGATTGTGTCATATATGATTTATCGAAGCACTGAAGGTTTGTGTATGTGTTTAAAGGTAAAAAACACTCTGCTGATCTTCTGTCAAAATGGTCATGTGGTGGAAGTTCAATGTCCTGATCCTGGAGCTCAGACTGGTGGAAACACCTTCCAGCTCTCAGAAATTCCTACAATGCATTTCTGCTTCAGCAGCATCAAGTCCCGAATTAAGGTTACCCACTGAGTCTCTCTTTGCCTTTCTCTCTCTATTTCTCTTAAAGGGTTAGTTCACCCAAAAATGAAAATTCTGTCATTAATTACTCACCCTCATGTCGTTCCAAAGCTTTACGGATCTTTTGTTTCGAATCAGTGGTTCGGAGCTTATATAAAATAGTCATGTGATTTCAGCTTCGTTACGTCATAAGTGTTTCGAAACGTTTTGAAATTTCAATTGTTCAAGTGACTTTGAAAGTTTAAAACACGTTCCGAATCACTGATTCGAAACAAAAGATTCGACAAGCTTTGAAGCTTCATGAAGTTGCACCACTGGGTGATTCAGAAACCAGTTTAATTAATTTATTATTTTTTTTTAAAAAATTCTAAATTTAATTTGTTTTAATTTTTTTATTTTTATAAATCTATTGATTGGGAATCATATTCATTTCAGTAATAATATGCACAGTGATGATACCAACAAAATGATTAAAATCACAGCAGTGGTCTGTAATGTCTATAATGTTTAATGTTCCACTTCTATAATTTTGCCACACATGGATGCATGTGTGTTTGCAGAGAGATGCAGAGATAGCACTCAGGCAGGCCAGAAAAGAGGAGAAGAAGAAAGAGAGGGAGGAGCGCTTGAAGAAACTGTTGGAGCAGAAGCCAGATGCCACAGAGGAAGAACTACAGGAGAAAGAGCAAGAAGAAGATGAGGAAGAAGTGGAACTGCCTCCTCTTTACATTCCATCTCGACCCAGTCCTTTACACTGCGGCTTTTACTCAACACCAGGGTCATTCTGGCTTTCTATGGTAAATGCAGTACATACACTCACAGACAAACACTACTGTTGAAAAGTTTGAGGTTATTAAGATTTTTTGTTTGTTTTTGTTTTGAAATAAAACAATATTTTTATTCAGTAAGGATGTATTAAATTGATCAAAAGTGATCTTTAATGTTACAAAAGATTTCTATTTTAAGTAAATGCTGAAAAGTTCTTTCAAACTTTCTATTCATCAAAGAATCCTGCAAAATATATCACTGTTTCCACAAAAATATTAAGCAGCACGTGCAATGATAGTAATAAGAAATGTTTCTTGAGCAAATCAGCACATTAGAATGATTTCTGAATGACAATGTGACACTGAACACTAAAAATTCAGGTTTGCTATTATAGGAATAGACTACATTTTAAAATACATTCAGTTATTTTAAATTGTAATAATATTTCACAATATTACTGTGTTTACTGTATTTTTGCTTAAATAAATGCAGCCATGGTGAGCATAAGAGACTTCTTTTAAAAAATCTTTCATATCCCAAATTTTTGAACTGTAATGTTACTAATACATGTGTGTGTCACTAAAATGCCTCTCTCTTTCAGGGTGGCTATGACTCAGGGTATCTGTACCACTGTAATTTCTCTGAACAGCAGAGCAAAGATCCATTAGAGAGGAAAGATGAGCCCTTCTTCTTCATACCTGTACATGACACAGACCATAACCCCATTCTCACCATCACTTTCAAGTGAGGTTTTTCTCTCTCTACACTTGGTGTGTCTGTGTGTGCATGTGTTTCTCTAATAGCCTAGGAACTGAGAAATGATTATTAGCTTCCTTATTTGATTCTTTGTTATTTTCGAGTCAGTATTTATATTCAACAATTAATCAGAAAGATAATATTTTCTATAGCTTACTTCTTACTCTTCCCGTCTTAGTTCCAGCAGGCAGTTATTGTTATGTGGCATGGAGGACGGCAGTATTCGAGTGTACCCCGTACAGGCCTCGGACCATCAGCTCAGCTCCATGCAGGCGTACTGGGCCCTCAGCGTCCATGACAACCAGTACGGCCATGTGTGCCACGTTCGCTTCAGCTTTGATGATATGTTTGTCCTGACAGCAGGAGAGGATGGCAACATCTTTTCCTTCAGCTGTTTGTCAGAGGAGGAGCTCCAGAAAGCCATGCAGCTCAAACATGCTAAAGTGCCGTCTCCACGGGTTAGTGTATATATATGTTTGTGGGTGGGTAAGTCTGTACTTCTTTGTTTCAACTTTACCACATTACTCTGTCACGAAAACAGGTTGGGCTAGAGATGGAGAAAGCAGCACAGGACATAGAGGATCCATCTGCTTACAGGTGACAATGTGTATTTAATTAAGGCAAGCAATAGGGTCAAGGCTTGTGTTTTTATATGCTACTTACAAGAGCAGTGCTTATCTCTGTGCTTTTCTGTGTGCCATAGCCCCCCAGTGGGCCACAGAGGTACTGTCATTTGTAAATAATCTTTAAAATATGTAAAGGTGTTCTAAGCGATGTCACGCGTTTTTAGGCCAAAACATTTTTTGTCACATACAGCAAACATCTCCTCACTATCCGCTAGCTGCCTATCCCCTGAACACACTGTAAAAAAACGCGAACTCTGTAGTTGCCACAAGCTCCGAAAACGGCAATAAAAACAAACTGGTGCAGCCTGGACCACAAAACATAATAAACATGCTCCAGCCAATAACCGACAAGAATGATTTTAAATGCGCATTCATGACTGTTTCAGGAAGCACGGAGGGGAGGGGGAGGAGGAGGAGGAGGGAGGGTCTAGCTAGCCTCTGTTTTGTTTGACAACACTTCGAACATCAACAGGAAGTTACTCCGCCCAGGATCGCTTAGAGCACCTTTAACACAAAACAAAATACCATTCACAACTCTCTTATGCTCACCAAGGCTACATTTATTCAATCAAAAATACAATAAAAACAGTAATATTGTAATATTTTTTATTTTAATGTGTTTTGAAAAGCTGAATTTTCAGCAGCCAACAAAATTAATTATGTCTTGTTCTCTTGTGATCATGCATAAAAAAATGGTCAAGACCACAACTTATTTATCATAAAAAATAGTCTCATTCACAAAGTGCTTAATTGACAACAACTTTTAAATATAGGACTATGTATATAATTTTATAAATATAGACAAATACATAAACAGAATAATTAAGGGATAGTTCACCCAAAAATGAAAATTCTGTCATCATTTACCAACCAAGTTAGAACTAAGTATTTTTTAAACCTGTATGAATTTCTTTCTTCAGCTGAACACAAAAGAAGATATTTTTGAAGAATATGGATAACCAAACAGTTGATGGACGCCATTGACTTCCATAGTATGGAAGAAAATACTATGGAAGTCAATGGGGCCCATCAACTGTTAAGTTACAGACATTCTTCAATATATCTTCTTTTGTGTTCAGCAGAAGAAAGAAATTCATACCGGTTTGGAACAACTTGAGGGTGAGTAAATGATGACAGAATTTTCATTTTTGGGTGAACTATCACTTTAAGAACATAGATCTCACCTAATGTTAAGATCTGTTACGATAAGACACTGTTCACGGTTCTTGATTTTATGAATACAAATAAAAGGTAAAGCTTTCCTGTTATTTAAATATTTATTTATTCCATATTTAATGGTATTATATTTATTTGGTGCTAAATTTTTTTGGCTAAGGCTATTTTCTCAAAATAAATAAATTGATCTTGAGAAAACAAGACAAAAATTTTTATTCAATTTTATTTTAAAATTTTATATATAATCATATACTAAAATTTTATTTTATTCAATTTTATTTTAATCACAAAAACAAAACAAAACTAATTTTCTTTATCCATCACATCTTAGGGCTTTAAAAACACCAGTAAATAATGAGTACATAATGACAGAATTTCCATTTTTATTATTATGCATGGTGCTTGTTTACTTAGCATAAGTGTGTGTGTGCAGCATAGAAACAGCTAAACAGAAGCTGGAGCTGGACCGCATGCATAAGGAAGCTGAAGAGAGGAAACAGGAGCGGCGTAAGAAGCTGGCTGAACTGCAGAGTCGATTTCAAGCTTTACTGGAGCAGAACCTGAGCCTTCCTGAACACATTCGCCTCCATCGCTCGGTGCACAGCTCTCATACGCTTCCCGGCTCATTCACCTATTGCAGTGTAATGATTACATTGACACAATGATCTAACATAATATTTTATGGGTGTTTGTAGGAGTTTGAACTGGACCCGCGCTTCCACGAGGAGATTGAAAGACAGACTGAAGAGAGAGTGATGGAGGTCAGGAAAGAACTGTCCTGGGAGGAGGAGAAACACCGGATTGGCCTCAACAAACTACAGACCATGTACTATACCTCCACGCAGATCCACTTTTTCTTTATTACTTTACTGTTACATGTTTTTTCTTCTCAATGCCACTTTCTCTTCAAATTTCTCAAAATCTCCAAATATGTTACAAAACAAATTCTGTTATGATTTACTCACCCTCATGTTGTTCCAAATCTGTATTACTGACTTTCTTCTGTGGAACACAAAAGAAGATATTTTGAATGTTTCTGTCCATACAATCACAGTCAGTGGGGTCCAAAACAACACTGTATTCTTATGACTTTTATTGAATGGACAAAAACACTTGAAACAGTCTTAAAAATCTTGTGTTCTACAGAAGAAATGAAGTCAACGACATGAAACATGGCAGAATTTTAATTTTTTAATGAACTCTCCCTTTAGTCTTAGATGTTTCTAAAAAAGCTTTTAAAGGAAAAATTAAATGAGACAATTGTTGACACACAATATACAGTATAGCCATAAAATGAATAAACAAAAATATAAATCTGAGAAACTAGAAGCTTAAGCAAAAGTCTTCATTTGTAAATTTAATTTATTCTCATTGAATTGTAGGAAGAAACAATTGAGAACCACTGCTCTTATTTATTCTTTCAAATTGCTGTTGTCTCTGTAGGTTCTGGGAGTCAGTGGTGCAGGACACAGTCACAGTGTATGCGTTTAAGAGTGGACATAAGATCTCCAACTACCGGCTGTTGGCTCTGCCTGCCATGCAAATGCATCAGCACCAGCACGGCACAGCGGCCTCTCAGAGCGTACCCATGGAACAAGAGCATTGGCAGAACAAATCACAGCCCGGCAAAGAAATCAGCAACATTTCACGTGAGACAGGATGAGTGTGTTAAATTGACACCTAGACTTGTGTATGAGTGTATGTTTGCAGTCATCGATCTACTTCTCTCTTTCTAAGCAGTGCAGGATGAGTTGGTAACAGATTCTGTGATGCAGTCAGGAAGGATGCAGTCAGTGTCTCAGAAACTGGGCAGCAGAGAGGCAGAGAAACTCCGCAAAGCTGCTGAGAAGGCAGAGAAAGCTCGAGGCATGATAGAGAAGAGGAAAAAAGAGTGGGCAGAACTGTGAGTGAGTGCCAGTGTGTGTGTCTCTGTCTCCGTGTTTTTGTCTGTAACATTATTAATGCTTCTTCCTCAGCTATGCCTCAAAGCCTAGTGAAGACTATGAGGACCCTAAGGATGTGGAAGCGATTCGAATGGCTAAAGAGAAAATGGGTGACTTTAAGCTGAAGTCTGCGAAAGACTTTACTGTCCCTGAACACCTGAGGATGAACGTGGAGAAGAAGAGAGTGCAGTTAGTGGAACTGGAGAAGAAGGTGAATGACACAAACGGATCAGCATAAATCACACTGTCTTTAACAGAAATGTAAACTTTCCCCAACGTAAAAGTAGCCTAATATTTTGTAAACGTAATATAGACAGTGAATTTGAACTGTGTAATACTCAGTATGCTTTGATTTATTCATGTAATGGTAAACCTGAATTTTCCATGTCACATGATCCTTCAGAAATCATTCTACAGTATATGCTGATTTGGTGCTCAAGAAACATTTCTTATTATTAATGTTTTGGAAACAGTGATACATTTCTTTTTTGGAATCTTTGATGAATAAAAAGTTCATAAGAACAGCATTTATTTGAAATAAATTTTTTTAGCATTATAAAAATGTCTTTACTGTCACTTTTGATAAATTCAATACGTCCTTGCTGACCTGTTACTAACCCCAAACCTTTGAACCTTTTTTTTGTGTATTATTGTGAATGGAAATATTATTTTCATCAAATATGTATATATATATATATATATATATATATATATATATATATATATATATATATATATATATACAAACCCGATTCCAAAAAAGTTGGGACACTGTACAAATTGTGAATAAAAAAGGAATGCAATAATTTACAAATCTCATGAACTTATATTTTATTCACAATAGAATATAGATAACATATCAAATGTTGAAAGTGAGACATTTTGAAATGTCATGCCAAATATAGGTTCATTTTGGATTTCATGAGAGCTACACATTCCAAAAAAGTTGGGACAGGTAGCAATAAGAGGCCGGAAAAGTTAAATGTACATATAAGGAACAGCTGGACGAACAATTTGCAACTTATATGCACATACTGCATCAATTACAACATCATGGCTGCGTAGAAGAAGGATCCGGGCACTGAAATGGCCAGCCTGCAGTCCAGATGTGACAAAGAAGACCTAAGACAGTTGAGCAACTAGAAGCCTGTATTAGACAAGAATGGGACAACATTCCTATTCCTAAACTTGAGCAACTTGTCTCCTCAGTCCCCAGATGTTTGCAGACTGTTATAAAAAGAAGAGGGGATGCCACACAGTGGTAAACGTGGCCTTGTCCCAACTTTTTTGAGATGTGTTGATGCAATCTTATTAAAGGTGCTAAAGAGGATCTTTTCGTCGACTGAGAAACCAAAGACTGTTAGTGAGTTTTTGAAATGAGCGCATGCTTAAGAACAACCCCCCTCCTTCACAGCTCATTTCGAGGGAACGCCTCCCAAAATTCGTGCACGAGTATTGGAACACGAGTGTTTACCACCGGCATTCGCTGTGTCGTGTTAGTGGATTCATTATGTCGGACTCACCGCAGGTAACTCATAATCTGCAGTTGTTACTCCTGTCTCCTGACAAAAACATTGCATGCGGCGCCTGTAGAGTGTGGAAAGTTACTGGAGCGCGCAGCCGCGTACGTCTCGCACAAGGAACGTCATGGCAGTGATTGACAAGCCAGAGGGCCAATCGTTTACGCGATGATCGCGTAAACGATTGGCTGATGTTTTTAAGGCCCTACCTCGTGCACAGATTATGTATATTAATATTATTCCTTTCAGTGCACCTAATAAATAGTCTTTTATCAGTTAGTAAAGACAGTTTCAAGTAATATTGCAAAAATGTATAAAACAAAACATCCTCTTTAGCACCTTTAAAATCATCTTATTTTTCCCTTCTCAGTTTAAACATTTGATATGTCGTCTATGTTGTATTCTGAATAAAATATTGAAATTTGAAACTTCCACATCATTGCATTCTGTTTTTATTCACAATTTGTACAGTGTCCTAACTTTTTTGGAATCGGGTTTGTATATATATATATATATATATATATATATATATATATATATATATATATATATACAGTACAGTTCAAAAGTTTGGAACCACTAAGATTTTTAATGTTTTTAAAAGAAGTTTCGTCTGCTCACCAAGGCTACATTTATTTAATTAAAAATACAGTAAAAACAGTAATATTGTGAAATATTATTACAATTTAAAATAACTGTTTTCTATTTGAATATATTTCACAAAGTAATTTATTCCTGTGATGGCAAAGCTGAATTTTCAGCATCATTACTCCAGTCTTCAGTGTCACATGATCCTTCAGAAATCATTCTAATATGCTGATCTGCTGCTCAAGAAACATTTAATGTGTACAATTGTACAAAATATTTGTGTACAATATTTTTTTTCAGGATTATTTGATGAATAGAAAGTTCAAAAGAACAGTGTTTATCTGAAATCTAATCTTTTGTAACATTATAAATGTCTTTACTGCCACTTTTGATTGATTTAATGCATCCTTGCTGAATAAAAGTATTAATTTCTTTAATTTCTTTTCAAAAAAATAAAAATAAAAATTCTTACTGACCCCAAACTTTTGAACGGTAGTGTATAATGCTACAGACGCTTTGTATTTCAGATAAATGCTGTTCTTTTGAACTTTCTATTCATCAAGGAATCCTGAAAAAAAAAGTACACAACTGTTTTCAACATTGAAAATAATCATAAATGTTCATTGAGCAGCAAATCAGCATATTAGAATGATTTCTGAAGGATCATGTGACACTGAAGACTGGAGTAACGATGCTGAAAATTCAGCTTTGCATCACAGGAATAAATTACTTTGTCAAATATATTTAAATAGTACACAGTTATTTTAAATTATAATAATATTTCACAATATTACTGTTTTTTACTGTATTTTTAATTAAATAAATGTAGCCTTGGTGAGCAGACGAAAGTTCTTTTAAAAACATTAAAAATCTTAGTGGTTCCAAACTTTTGAACTGTACTGTATATATATAACTAAAATAACTAACTAACTAACTAACTAACTATTTAACTAAAATAAATTATATATTATATTTAATTTAATTTATATTTATATATAGATTATAAGCTCTTATGATCTACTAAATGATTTAACAGATAAATGCATGTGGTGGTCAACTTATTTTTATGTATGCTACAGATCTTTGAGAAGAAATCTGAGATGAACTCCCGTGTGATGGCTCTTAGAGACAGTAAGGTGGAGATCGTGTCTCAGCTTCATGCCAAGGTGGAGCAGCTACAGGCGATCCAGCAGCACCTGCCACCCGAGAAGCGTCATCCACTGCCAGCTGTGCCTGTCTTAATGCCAGAAGAGATTCCAGAGAGGAAACACAGATACACCCGGGCAACCTTGGAGCGTTACGCCACTCTTAGGGTAAAGATGGCTTCCACTGGCCTGGATGAACAACAGAATGGGGAGAACATCCTGGATCTGCTTGAACAAGAGACGCAACACACACACACTGAGGCTCAGAACACACACGTGGAGGATGAAGGTGTGGAAACACACTCTCAGAAGCAGGAAGAGGAGCTCACAGAGCTAGAGAAAGAGATGAGAGAAGTTGAGGAGACCAGAAATCTGTACCAGCAGGACAAACTTCTTAAACAGGTGAGTTTGGTGCGTATTATGAACTTCTAGAGGGATTTTATTTATCACAATCTGTGATAATGTCTTTCTCTCTTTCTGTAGATGGAGGAGGCAGTGTGGCGTTTCGACGCTGAGTTACGTGTGTTGCGTCACGAGAAACAAGAGTTGGATGTGTACATGAAAATGGCTGATCTAAGACACGTGACCCTGTTTGAGGAGCTGCTGCTTTTGAAGGAGTTTGAGAAGAGAGAGGACATACTACAGGAGCGACTGAACACCTATATACAGGAAGAGCAAGAGATCAGGGTGGGTGTGTTTTCATTTGTGCATGTAGTTTTATGTGTATGTGTCTAGTACAGAACAGTTTCCATATTCATTGTTTTGTGTGTCAGGCCAAGATGCATGAATGTAAGAAGCAGATGGAGCTGAAGAAGAGAGACATCCTGAGACTCCAAGGGAAGGACAAAACTCTCACCGCCACCTTTCAGGCCTCATTGGGGGAGAACAACAAGTTTGAGGAGTTCCTCACCCGAGTGTTTAAGAAAAAGATCAAGCGTACGAAGAAGAAAGAAACACATGGAGGTGAAGGTGAGCTGCAAGTGTGTGTTTTGTGTATTTCACCAGGTGAATCTCATAAAACCTGCCAAAATGTCACATTTCACCCTGAAAAATAATAAAAAGAAGTCATATTTTGCATAAAGGAAATATATTAAGCCCCTTTTTTCAAGACATTATTTTCAAGATGATTAAGCATCACTAGCTATAATCAATAGCTTCCAGTAAGTTGAGTTCCTGTCAAAGAGTGAACTCTGACCCGAGGTATGACGTATTGACGAATGCGGAAGCGCAGAGGATAGAGCAAAACAAAACACCTGTAACGAATTAGAAGTCTAAAATGAGAATTTTTAAGAGAAATGTCAGAGGAGCTTGAGTTTGTTGCCCAGCCCTATTTGTTTGAACCGTGAGAGGTGTCTACTCTCACCTAAGCTTACACTACATCATCATACGTCGGGTCAGAGTTCACTCTTCCTCTGGAACTCGATTTGCATATGACCATTGCCAGAAGCCAGTGATCATAGTTTGTTATAAATATGGATATTTAACTTACAAAAACGCATCGCTTCTTCAGATCCTTTATTAACCCCCTGGAGCTGTATGTATTACTTTTATGATGGATGGATGCTCTTTTTTGGGCTTCAAAATCCAAGTTACTAATGAGATTGTCTTTATTTTCAGTTTGAAAAATATCATTTTTCTTTAGATTTTTGGGGTAAAATATAATGTATTGGCAGCAACAGTTAGGATACAGATAAAATTGTCAGATATTGCCATCATCAGAGTTATGTTGAAATATAGAACATGTTATTCAAATATAATATTTATTTTGTTTATAACTCCTTCCATCAGGCGGTGATGTGACAGATGATGAAGATGACAGCGATGAAGACTCTGATGATGATTCAGACAGGGATAATGATGAGGATTATGATGACTCTGAGACTGGAGCTCCCCTGGATGACAGTGTGTGCCCACCAAGTAAGATCAACCCTTATTTATTAGAATTAATTATTTATTATATTATAAAACACATATCTTATTAATCACATATCTTATTGAATGCTTTCAAAAACCAGTTGTTTTTCTTAATGAACAATTATCTTATAAAACACATATCTCAATAAATGCTTTTTCAAATAACAGCATTATTTTTCTTAATAAACAATTATCTCCCACACACACACACACACACACACACACACACACACACACACACACACACACACACACACACACACACACACACACACACACACATATATATATATATATCAGTGGCGAGTGGTGACTTTTTTTTAACTGCAGTGCAGATACTGTACGTTTGATTTGTTACTTGTGTGTGTATATATATATATATATATATATATATATATATATATATATATATATATATATATATATATATATATATATATATATATATACACACACCCATCAGGCATAACATTATGACCACTGACAGGTGAAGTGAATAACACTGATTATCTCTTCATCACGGCACCTGTTAGTGGGTGGGAAATATTAGGCACCAAGTGAACATTGTGGCTGCGTCCGAAAACCTAGGTAGCTGTCTTGCTGCCTCGCTCTCTTATAAGAGAATGACTTGTACGGCAGCGTTTGTGCATGAAGGTACCTCATGAAACTGATTTCGGACAGACTTCTGAGGCAGCGTAATAGTTTAATGATCTACAGCAAAATAGCGCGAGCTTTGGTGAGAACTAAACAAATATTTAATTATTACAGTAGTAATTTCTCGATAGAAATGATATCAAAATTGAAATATGTTGGCCAAAATCATACATTTATACACAAACTGAGCAGCAAACGCAACTTTCGGACACCATTTTTATTTTTCTAGCTCAACTGTCACAGAATGGAAAGCACAGAATTGTGGGATATCAAAGGCAGCTAAGGATACATCTATGTTTCCTTCAAAAATCGATCTGAGGAAGGTATCTCATGAGACAGGAAGTGAAGCTAACACTGGATTCGGACATGCCTTGATGCCTTGTGTCCTCAGAAGGCAGCATTTTCCAGTTTTCGGACGCAGCCTGTGTCCTCAAAGTTGATGTGTTAGAAGCAGGAAAAAGGTGCAAGCATAAGGATTTGAGTGAGTTTGACAAGGGACAAATTGTGATGGCTAGACGACTTGGTCAGAGTTTCTCCAAAACTGCAGATCTTGTGGGGTGTTCCCGGTCTGCAGTGGTCCGTATCTATCAAATAATAAATCAAGGAAGGAACAGTGGTGAACCGGCGACAGAGTCATGGGCACATGATGCACATGGGGAGCGAAGGCTGGCCCGTGTGGTCTGATCCAACAGACTGCAGTTAATGCTGGTTCTGATAGAAAGGTGTCAGAATACACAGTGCATCACAGTTTGTTGCGTATGCAAAGCTGCAGACGAGTCAGGGTGCCTATGCTGACCCCTTTCCCTCGGCGAAACGCCAACAGTGGGCACGTGAGCATCAGAACTAAACCACGGAGCAATGGAAGAAGAAGTCCTGGTCTAATGAATCACGTTTTCTTTTACATCACGTGGATGGTCGGGTGCGTGTGCGTCACTTACCTGGGGAACACATGGCACCAGGATGCACTATGGGAAGAGGGCAAGCTGGCAGAGGAAGTGTGATGCTTTGGGCAATGTTCTGCTGGGAAAATTTGGGTCCTGTCATCCATGTGGATGTTACTTTGACACGTACCACCTACCCAAGCACTGTTGCAGACCATGTACAGCCTTCCATGGAAATGGTATTCCCTGGTGGCTGTGGCCTCTTTCAGCAGGATAATGCACCCTGCCACAAAATAGTTCAGGAATGGCTTGAGGAGCACAACAATGAGTTTTAGGTGTTGATTTGGCCTCCAAAATCCCCAGATCTCAATCCAATCGAGCATCTGTGGGATGTGCTGAACAAACAAGTCCGATCCATGGAGGCCCCACCTCGCAACTTACAGGACTTAAAGGATCCCCTGCTAACATCTTGGTGCCAGATACCACAGCACACCTTCAGGGGTCTAGTGGAGTCCATGCCTCGACGGGTCAGGGCTGTTTTGGCAGCAAACGGGGGACCAATACAACATTAGTAAGATGTTCATAATGTTATGCCTGATAGTTGTATATATGTATATAATATAAGTCCTGTCTCTGTGTTTCAGACTGTGATCCCGAGCTCTTTGATAACACACTGAGGTTGCGTGAACATCGTCTAGATGTGGAGGAGCAGCTGCAAGAGGAGATAAAAATTGTTGACAGTTTAAAGAAGGAGTGTGACACACTGGCCAAGAAAGTGAGAGATACTTCTTTCCACTCCTCCGACCTTTCTTTCTGTTACTTGTTTTTCAAAAGAACACCCTAAATAGACAATATGTTTGTTTGTGTAGGAGAAGATTGTGCAGAACAATCGTAAGGCAGCAGAGGGCGATCTGGAGCTCATCAATCGAGAAAAGCAGCAAAGGCTGAATGAAGTGGATGTGGTGGTGCCACTCAGACTGCATCAGGTGTGAACATAATTACACATACTGTACTTGTTGATTATCTTGTTATATTGTACATACTGTATGTTTACCATCTCAGCCTCTGCTAAAGTGTAACAACCAACATCAAGTCTCTCTCTTTCTCCTTGTCTGAGCAGATTGAATATGTGAATAATGGTCTCTTGCCGGGTAAGCTTGACTCAGCACTGATCCTGAACACAGCTGATCTACACCGTTTGCAGAAACGCATTAAAGAGTTACAGGAGGAGAAGACTGAACAGCGAGAGCTCTATAAACACGCCAAACAACAACACGTACAGCTCAGACACGACCTTAAAGACATGGAGGCCAAAATAATGGGTCAGAGATTTACATACATGATCACTATTTCAAATCACACGTACTTTCCTGCTAGTCATTATCTAGGCAATTTTACAGTGTATTATAAACTAATTTTCCAGTCTTTTTCACAAACTGAAGGACTATTTCTTTAAATTTGAGTTTTGAGTTTCAGTGTATAAATACATTGCATACATTTCTTTGCAGAGTCAGAAGTATGTTGTGAGCAGCTGATGCTCATGAAGTTTGGAAAGCTGGTTGAACTTGAAGTTCTGCAGACTCTTTCAGGCAACAGGAAGGTAGAGGAGATGAGACACGAGGTCAGAGAACGAGATGCGAAAAACACACAGGAGCTCAAACACTGGGAGGTACACTGACACAAAGAACTGGTGCATGGGACATCTGTGACCTTGTTTGGGGGTTGCTTTACATTACTGTTCAAAAGTTTGGGGTCTGTAAGTTTTTTGTAATACTTTTTGGAAGAAGTCTCTGAAAATCAAAAATAAAGTAAAAGCAGCAGTATTGTGAAATGTTAATACATTTTAATTTATTTAATATATTTTAAAATGTCATTTATTCTTGTGATCGCAAAGCTGAGTTTTCGGCAGCCATTACTCCAGTCTTCAGTGTCAAAACATTTTGATGAATTTAAAGTAGTTAAGCATTTATTTGAAACAGAAATCATCTATACATGTATTTATGGTCACTTTTGATCAATTTAATGCATCCTTGCTGAATAATAAGTATTTTATATAAAAAAAAAAAAACTTTCTGACCCCAAACTTACACAGTTGTGCATGTTATGAGGCAATTATTATTGTTGAATTTGCCATTTAGAGCAATATGTTCATTATTATTTGTGTGTGTACCAGGCAAAAGTTGCTGAAGCAAGAGAGGCACTGACTGAAGTCATGAAACAAAACACAGAGAGACTACGTAAAATGAACAGCCTGCTTAGTCAGAAAAAAGCATTGGACGACCAACTCAACTCCAAACAGAGGAAGACGGTATTCTTTCATTATTCACATTTCATCACTTTCCTCACATTGATAAAACCAGATATCTGACATGATTTGGTTTACTATATTTCCATTTGAATTTCTGCAAATTGACTGCAGTTTAGCACCTGCAGCTGTGAATTCATTTGCAGGACACTCCTCAGACATTCAAACGCATGTGTTTGTTTAAGGTGGGTCAGTTCCAAGGCCGTCTGGTAGAGAAACAGGAACTACAGAGGCTGCAGCAGCTGGTAGCAAGTTCAAGCACAAGACATTGAGGCTCTCAGCAATGAGATCCGTGCTCTCTCACGCAAAGATGGACACATCCTCCCTCCACTCGAACCTGTCCCGCCTCCAATTCCCGCCCCACCCCACAGACACACAGCAAGCAATTCTGGTGTGCACAGGAAACTCAACCTCAGCAGCAAAGCTGTGAAATAGATCCACAAAATCAGCATGTTAGTACACAGACCTCAAACTATCAATCTGTTCCTGTAGACATATATGATAGGCTAAATATGCAGTTGTCTAAATGCAATAAATTCTTACCTTGGTGATTTTAATGTGTTTTAATGCATCTTCTTCCTCATAACTTACCTTCTTGGAAATTGCTGTATAACCTCTGAAATGTTCCCCATTATTTTATCATAATAATCAGGCAAGTTTGAAATCCAAATCACAATGTCAAAGCACTACTCAATCATATCAAATAGAAAATGATACTGTGCATGAGCAGTTGACATGTCACAACATTGCCTGTAGTGTGACATGCTATATCTAAAACAATTAATTCAACATTTACATTCGTTCTATGCACTTTTTATGAAATTATATAAAATTCGAGACTTAAATGAATATTTGCACTTGTAACTATTTAACTGCAAAATAAAAAATAGAATAAAAAGAATAATATTAAGAATAATATTAAATGGTAAACAGTTACAGCACCTAAAAATATAAACTGTTATGATATTTAAGAAATCTAGTTTAAAAATCTAGTTTACTCTGAGTCTACAGCAGTGGCGGCTGGTGCAAAAAATATTTGGGGGGGCACAAAAAAAAAAAAAAAAAAACAATTTAGAAATGCAGGAATGAATAGGCTAATTGTTAAATAACCATTTAACAAGTGATATAATAATGTATCTATCTAAAACATGGAAAATTCAGTATTTAAAGCATGCCATAGGGCTGAGATCTAAATAAATAAATAAATCTGTATTTAATTAAAAAAAAAAACAATTTTATTTAAGATCCTGCCCAATATTGTCCTAGAAACAATGTTCATATTGAAGGCTATAAAAACAAACATGAATGTAATTGTGTAGTATATGCTATAAATTAGTGCAAAAAAAGGGGTCAAATCACATTAGGCCTAGGCTACATTCTAAAATTGTACCTTTACAATCTAAAAACAAAATGTTTTTTGAAGCAGAAATTAAATACAATAAACTAAAAATGAAAATAAATAAAAACAAAAGAACAGACTAATAATTATTATTATTTTGATTACCCTACAATAGTCACTTTACACAGTTACTGCTATCGTACAAATACACTTAGTTGTAGGTTCGAAATTCTACATAATTATGTTCGTCAACAAATATTTTGAGCAAAATGTATTTTACTCAGATTGAACTCCGTCTGTTCGGCGCGCGGCGGCGCTCGTTCACGGAAGTTTGTGCTTGCTGAAGGCTCGTCCACGCCTGACTGCAAAATGGAAATATTTTCTCGACTTTCTAACTTTTATAGATGGAGAATATGTCTGTGAAAGTCATGAGTCCGCCATTGTCACATAACATTAATTAAAAATCGCGCCACTACTGGCCAAGCCCTCATTTGAGCAGTATGGGGGCGACAAAAAAATCGCCCATTGCGGATAAGAATTGAGGACGCTGATTGGCTAAATTTTATGTCACATCTTGAATATATTTATATATTGAATAGGCATTTGACTAAATTCTACAAAGACCCACCTCCTTTGGGCGATTTCTCGATTGCCCCTCAGCTGAAATTGAGTGGTGCACACAGAGAGGACATATGGTGATTGTGAAAAAAAAATATTTTCCACAGATGATTTTCTAATATATTACATCATACAAATATACATTTAAATAATTTATATGATTATAATTTTGCGTGTGTGGTTCAGGGAGGGCGGCGCCCTAGCGCCCTCTATTGGCCAGCCGCCACTGGTCTACAGTATATTAGGGATGTTTGGCATTAAAAATGTCTGTAATTTAAACATGTCAGTTCCAAATATACCTATCCCTCCCGTTTCTACTGTCAACAAATGAACACATAAATTAAAATAAATAAGGAAACCTAGAAGATTTAGCTCTATAAACGAATACAGAGAAATTGTGTCACGTCCTTTGTGTGACATTCTGGTGCTGGTTGCTGCAGGAACGTTTGACGCGTGACGTCACGAGCTTTGCGGCGCTCTCAGACTGACAATGAAAGGAGGTGATAAAGGAGGAAAGGATGATGTACAGGATGGGCAAAATATGTACACTCAGAGGAACTAAGAATTAAATCTGAAAGGTTTTGGAGATTCGACGACTGCTGTTGAGACATTTATCACAATTCAGGTAGTGAAACAATTCGACAATCTAGGTTCTCAGTTCTTCAGAGACAAAAGTAACGTTATATTTCTAGTCTTTGCTTTATCGTAGCCGTGACTAACGCCGTTCACTTGAAGAGGACAGTTAATCTGTGGAGCGCGTATCATCCGGACGACGATAAATGTTTATATGATTTCCACATTAACTGGGGATTCCTCACTTGTGAGTATCCAGACAGAGTCATTTATCTAGACGGTATCTAAGTCATGACATTATCATGTTTGATGATATAGACTATTGGCTACAAGGTGGGTTGTAATGAAATATAGATGTTCATTTTTAATGACTTTTTTTAGGTTGTTTGTTTACGCAAGGTGTACGTTAGGTACCGCAGAAGATGCGGAGGAACGTCATGACGATATGCGTAGACACGCCCATTACAAAAACAAACCACATGATCTCATATTTTACGATGAACACTAGCATGTGTGTGACGGCTGTTCGGTGTGTTTTATAATCTCTATATGTACACATATCTAATACCTGTACAATATTTATGTAATTCATTATGTAAGATGAGTTTTATTCCACAGATGTGTGATCTGAGCTGATAGGCAAATGGCAAATATCATGTCTGTTGATTTAGGTCAGGGTTTTTTAAACGTTTTGTTGCCAAGGACACCCATATATGACCATTCTTTTGCAAGGCACGCCACTTTTTTTCTTCAAAACACCACCAACAACAAAAACTTTATATATATATTTATATATCTCTCAAAGCCTTGTTTACCACTTCTTTCTATAAAGGCATCTCTCTCTCTCTCTCTCTCACACACACACACACACACACACACACACACACACACACACACACACACACACACACACACTCACACACACTTGTTTGTGTCATTATATTAGTGAGGACATTGCATAGACGTCCATTGATTTTATTTCAGGTTACATGATATTTTCTATTACCTACCCCTAAGCACAACCCTCACAGAGCCTATGTGTTTATAGGCTAATGTGTAACTTATCATTACTTAACAGCAAAACTATCAAGAATGATAAGAACTGATGCAACAATTTCTGAACACTAACCATTGTGAGCACGAACAGTTACAAACTGACTTATTTATTTGTGGTTGTTGAAACATTCATCCACAATATCCTTCACTCTAATACTGAATCGTAGTGTGTTATAATTTTCAGTCTCACTGGTTTTTGTTGTTTATAGAGGGCCAAAGCTGGACATGTTCTAGTATTCCATTAAGAAATTGCCAAGCTGGACGAGTCCAGTTCTGAGTGCTCGAGAACAGACTCTACAGAACCCGTGCACCTCGGACCCATCCCAGAAGAGCAGTATGTAGGTGAAGGAACGGAGGAACCAGTGCCTCTAGTGCCACATGCCCGCTACAGGGACGCAGAAACAATCACAGGTCATAACATGCTTCATTTCATTACAAGATGCATAAGATGTACTACTGTTGATTTTCACATGTCTCTGCTGTAGATGTTTGTAACAGCACAGAACTCCCTGAGGTGGAGATTATCAGTCTGTTGGAGGAGCAGTTACCGGTCTACAGGCTGAGGGCAGACAGCGTATATGGCTATGAGCACGACGACTGGATCCACACGCCTCTCATCTCGCCCGACACACGCATAGACCTCACCTCAGAGCAGATTGAGGAGACCCTCAACTATTTTTGTGAGTCAAAGAGGCTTGCTATCATTATAAATATTGATGACCACTATTTGATTTAGAGTCTGTCTGCTCTAATATTATATTTATAATGGTAAAGGCTTAAAATTCTATACTTTTTATGACTAATTCAATTAATTACAATGTCCTTAGTTACTACTGTTACTTATATAGTAACAGTGACATGTGGAAAACATAAGAGAGAGTAGAACCTAAAAATGACAACAATATTGTACAGTACATCATACTAAAAGAGTTTAGTTATCATTTTATTAAAGTAATTTTTAATTAATAATAACAATCAGCTCATCAGTAAGCAACGCCTGTTGGCCTAGGGCCAGTTTAAGAGAGTTTCGGACAGTTGATCTTACATTGATTGATCTTGTGCATGTTTTTATGCCTTGCACACAAATTTATTTATTTATTTTTAGCAGTGCATTTGGCATCGTTATTGCAAATTGTGATTATTTAAACTTTTAATCTAGCTGGCTAGCAAAATGAAAACGTAAGAATGACTTGTGCTTTTTTTTTTGAGAGCCAGAATTACAATCAAAAATGTTAAAATTCTTTCTTACTTATGCTTTTGTTAAGAAAATGTAATATTTAATGAAAAAAAAAAAGTAAATGTTATTTCTGGCACATCTAAAAATGCTTTGCTAAAAATTAAAATTATAATTTTGTGGTAAAGCTGGCAGAAAAAACAAACATTACTTTTGAGCCTTGTGCTTTTTTTTTTTTTTTGCCTGAATAATTGTTAGATTAGAATTATTGCTTGTCCGCTGATCCCTTAACTTTTATCTGGTGAAGTGAGTTGTGCTCTTTGATATTTTTAGTTATGATCAAACACTTTTCCTAGCCATATGATATGATATTGCTGATTTTTCAGTTTTTAAAAAGCCTGTGTAACAGAATATGTACTGAAGATATATCAAGGTCATTGTGAAAAATGAACCGTGTTTTCACTGACATGGCTCAACCAGTAGATGATGCTGGTTTCTTTCTTCTGTTTCCCCACACTGTTTTTCTAAGTGAGGTACAGTTTAAAATATAGTCAACTAATGTAAAGTTATAGCTGATCACAGCCCATATATTATGTAAGATATATACTTCAGCATTAGAGTTATTGATGTTTTTGATGTTATTGCAATAGAGGAATTGCTGTTTCACAGGCCTTATTGTTTTCTCAGTTGCCTGAACGGTATATACCATTGTTACTTGTGAACTGTTTTGTTGAAAGTTAAAGCATATAAATGTTACACATTAATATGAAAATGTTTAGAGTAAAAGATAAACTACTTTTCAAAAGTTAGGGGTTGGTAAATTTCTTAATGTTTTTGAAAGAAATCTCTTATGTTCACTAAGCCTATATTTATTTGATCAAAAATACACAGTAATATTGTGTAATATTGTGTAAAACAGTAATATTGTGAAATATCATTACAATTTAAAATAACTGTTTTCTTTGAATATTTATTTGAATTTATTTTAAAGTGTAACTTATTCCTTTGATGGCAAAGCAAAGCTCTTAAAAAATCATTTTAATAATTTGATTTGGTGCTCAAGAAACATTTCTTAATGCTGCTTTTGTTTTGTTTTTTTACTGACCTCAAAATTTTGAACAGTAGTCTACGTTTTATCCACTTTAAATAGCTATACATTTTGCTGTTTACCCCCAATTGTTTATACTAAAAATTTATCTTCCTTTTTTTTTTTTTTTTTTTGCACTGTACTTCTCTGACTTGTAAACAATGACACATATTCATTAGCATTCTGAGAATTTGTCTAATTAACCTTTCTTCAACCCTTTACATAACTTTTATAGATCTCCCCTTCGGGATATCAGACATATCGATAAGGGAGTCTGACGCACATGCATCAGTGTAAAAAGGACTTTAGCACACAATTTCTTGATTGGCTGCTGCATATACAAGTATGTCACATCAGCAATAATAAGCCATTTATTTTATGATAATTCAGTTCACTTTAAAAAAAAAATAGTATATATCCTGTAGATATATATATCCTGTAGATATATAAATAGTATATATATATATATATATATATATATATATATATATATATATATATATATATTTTTTTTTTTTTTTTTTTTTTTTTTTTACAGTGTAAGCTTTAGAGTAAATAGATTAACAACAGTATGTTTATAAATAAAGTCACATGTACGATAAGAAGGGCAGACTAATTGCATTGTGTAAGTTGTACAGTAAATTAATTTTCTAATTTAAAATGCTTCTTGAGGCATTTTAGAAAATTAAATTGAATGTTAAATATTTCAAACATGTTCAGTTGGACATTTGTATACAGCTCTTGACTCAACCCCATCTGAATAGCTCCTACTGAGTCATGTTTACCATCTGAATCATGCCTCATATCAGCTTTCTGTGCAGGCAGAATATACTGACAAAGACAGAGAAATCATCTGTGCCTGAGCCATAAAGAATGATAATGTAGTAAGTAGTTCATTTTCTTTTTCTGACAGACTCCGCAACCGTATTATATTTCATTTTCTGGATGGATAAGGAATTATTCCAGTCATGTTTATCTTTAGTTCTGTCATGACAACTCTCGGGATATTGGTATGACAATTGAGATTGCCATGGTAATGGATATGACAATTATAGTTCAGATAATTGATAATATAGATCAGACACTGCTGCTGCAGAGCAAGTACCGAGACTTGCTACTGGCAATACATTCACAGACATTGCTGTGAGCATGTAAGACATGCTGCTGCTGCTGCACAGCTTCACATGTAACATACATGATTTACCCCCCATAGCAGATCTATACAGGTGGAGCTGGGGAAAGAGGAGGGTTCTGAAAGCGTGCTGCAGGCTGCTAAAAGCAAACAATGCCAAATATTTGAATGTTTGAGCTAGGGCTGGGCGATATATCGCATGCGATTGTCACGCGCATTTCGTCAGTAAAGCCGGTTCCCTGATTACCGCTAAATCGCCATCACCTGCTTTTAAATGGAGCAGCATTTAATAGACAGAGCCGTAGTTCACTGACAAGCTACGCAATATTGCGTTCATTATCGAAGGCGATTCATCTGCGATAATGAACGTGATATTGCGTAGCTTGTCAGTGATCTACGGTTCTGTCTATTAAGTGGCGCTCCATTTGAAAGCAGGTGATGGCGATTTTGCGGTAATCAGGGAACCAGCTTTACTGACGAAGTGCGCATGACAATCGCATGCGGTATATCGCCCAGCCCTAGTTTGAGCAGCATGCTCATTGGCCGCTGATGCAACAGCAACCAATCAGCTGTGCTGTGTAGATAATGATGAGATCGCTACCAAATGAGTTAAAGACCCATCAGCCTGCATCGTCAGAGTTTCAAGACAGAACTAGGTAATTCTGTCATGACAACTCTCGGGATATTGGTATGATAAATGAGATTGGCATGGTAATGGAAATGACAATGTTAATGTATTTGGTCTGGCGGAATAGATCTGCTACGCTGCTGCTGCTGTACCGAAATTTGCTACTACCAATATATCCACAGACATTGCTTTGAGCATATAAGACATGCTGCTGCTGCTGCACATGTAACATACATGAATTAACACCCCAACAAAGCAGGAAACAGAAAAAATGGCAGAGCCTTCTTCAACACAAAAATCTAACAGATCACAGGTGTACTGGAAATGCCAATAAGCTGTGGTGCAACAGCTGAAGAAGACTATTGCTATACATTGTAAAGCACTTTTACCTTACACAGTTAATGGGAGATTTAGACAATACAAGTACTATACATGTGCATTTGAGTGAGAAACAAGCTGCTGCTATACATAAATCTGCACAATGATGACATAGACAGGAAGGGATAGACAAACACCCCCAAAACAGCAGATCTATCGCCAAGACATATGTACTGCATTTTTTTCTGTTTTTTTTTTTTAATTATTATTTTGTTTTTATTGGGACCACATGTTTTACTATCTATGTGTGCCTAGTAGGGCTGTGAATCTTTGGGTATACAGTGAATCGATACGATTCACGATTCATAGGTGTTCGATACGATTCAAGAATGATTTTTGCAAATTCAGAACAATTTGATTCAAGACGATTAATTCGATTCGATTCTGCATTTTTATATGCATTAATTAGGGTTATTGAAATGTTTCCCCAAATGTGTCTTATTCAGGGTGTGAATTACACAGTGGCCTTCAGGAGGTCAGAGGAGAAGGTGTGCACTGCAGAGCAAATGGGTGGAGCTTACGTTAGCTCCCCCTCGCTAGACGTCCAGCGAGGAGGAGCGAATGTACAACCACACCCTATCCTACCCTAACCCTACCCACAACTCTATCTCTCCACCCCATTGGACATCCAGAGAGGAGGAGAGTTGTTTCCCTCCACCCCTCTGGACATCCAGAGAGGAAGAGCTGGCCATCATAGTCTCTGCAGAGTACCACTTGGGTCAGAAAGTGGGGGCAAAAAAAACTTTTGTCCATTGTTAATGTTAGTTCTTGTTAGTTCTTAATGATGCTACATAACTTTATTTTAGTTGCCTAAAAATTGGCATTTGTAGAAAATTACTTAAGCCAAAAGGCTTTAAAAGTATTGTTAGTTCATGTTAACTATATTAATGGCTACACAACCTTTTTAAAGAGTTCCAGGTACATTAAACATACTAATGCTTACATGGAGAGACTACCCTATAGAATATCATGCACTTTCCCAGCTAATCCTAAACTAACTTTTCTTAACGGAATAGTTAAGAAAACCCTCTTTGTTCTCTTTATACGGAGCATATTCCTATTTCACGATGATTCAGAAAGAACACGCGCTGGGTGTCTACTGTTGCTATAGTAACGAACGCAACTTTAATGCGCATCTGATTGATAAACCACGTGCTCTTATTTCAGTGTTGTTAATGTTGTAGTTATTTCAGCAGATTCCTTCGCACATTCAGTTTAACAACATAAAGTTAAATTTCATTTAACATTTATTGGAACTATGCTTATGCATTTAGACACTTACGCTGCATCCCAATCATGGTCCCAATTCGCCTACTTATACTACGTCCTAAAAGTATGTACTGTTTTTGTAAAGAAAAAGTACATACTTTTGAGTGTGTAGCAGAAGAGTATGCAAGCTTTGGGACATAGTACCTTATCATAATTGCGTCTTTAACAGACGTTATGTTGCTTAGTTACGCAACCTGTAACTGTTTAAACTACCCTGTCAATCATCTTGTCACAGTTAAAATCCTCCACATTTAATTAAATTTAATTTCCTACATTTCGGAGAGAAATGTAGTCGCACGTTTATCTGCCAGTCATAGGTCTTTCATGCTGAGAACAATCCTCATCTTTGCATAATGATGCATTTAAAAGTTAATGACCAAACGCATCATTATAAAAGTTCACAATACTGTTGCAGATGAAATATAATGTGGATAACATTTAATAAATATCTTTTCGTCAGGTTAGATACTGATTATTAATCACTCAAGCCCCTTTATCTTAACCGCTCTGCTTAACCGTCGGTCTCGCACATCCATCATGTTTGTAGTTTTTAACACTTTTATTCGTATTTGTAGTTCTAATCAAATCCTCGTCCACAGCGCAATGTGTTATGGGCAATATTAGCCGTTAGAGTGTGCACGGATCTGCACTTCGAATTCTAACTAGAAAAAAAGTAGACCATCTGAGTATCTTTGGAATACTTATTTCAACATACTACGATTTGGGACATACTAATTATTATTTTGAATACTATTTAGGATGGATAGTATGTGAATTGGGACGCTAGGGCTGGGCGATATATCGCATGCGATTGTCACGCGCATTTCGTCAGTAAAGCCGGTTCCCTGATTGCCGCTAAATCGCCATCACCTGCTTTCAGATGGAGCGGCATTTAATAGACAGAGCCGTAGATCACTGATAAGCCACGCAATATCGCATTCATATCGCAGATGAATCGCCTTCGATAATGGCTTTACTGACGAAATGCGCGTGACAGTCGCATGCGATATATCGCCCAGCCCTATGGGACGCAGCAATACATTATGTGTTTGCTCCATCCATGCATTAAATGCGCGTCCTTGAATAAGCGGGGTTTTACGTCCACTGCTCAGGTAATGTCAATGGTATGACCCATTTCCGTAAAATTAATATTTAACAACCCAAGCTTTATCATTTGTTTATCATTATTATCTCTATTTTTTTATTTGTTGAACATCAATTAAATTTTTACCATTAAATTGGTTTGGAAGTTTTTTGTTTTTACTAATTCGGGGTACAGACACAGTCTCTATGTGATAATATCTAGGTGTGAGAGTTTCTATGTTTTGAGAATTATCTGACTTCTGTAACGTGAGGCAGCTAGCAGACGGTTGGTTTAGCCAGTTTGTCTGCTGCTTTTTCCTGTCCTGGGACCAAGTTTGTCATGTTTCAGCTCTAAGACTATGTGCCATATTACTAGAGAGAAGAGCAGCACCATCCCGGGACGGATGAATACCATCTCTTTTCAACAGGTCAGGTCTGCCCCAAAAACTTTTCCAATTGTCTATGAAACCTATATTATTCTGCGGACACCACTTAGACAGCCAGCCATTGAGTGAAGATAATCTGCTAGCTATCTCATCACTCCGATGAACAGGAAGAGGGCCAGAGCAAATTACTTCTCCTGACATTGTACTTGCGAGTTCACACACCTCTTTAATGTTAATTTTAGTGATCTCCGACAGGCGAAGTCAAACATCATTTGTGCCAACGTGAATAATAATTTTAGAGTATTTACGATTAACATTAGCCAGCACTTTTAAATTTGCTTTGATGTCAGGTGCTCTGGCTCCTGGCAAACGTGACTATGGTGGCTGGTGTCGCTATTTTCACGTTCCGTGTAATAGAATTGCCAATAACTAGGGCACTTTCAACAGGATTCTCAGTGGGTGCGTCACTGAGTGGGGAGAACCTGTTTGATGTTCTTATTGGAACAGAAGAGTGGTGTTTTCCGCGGCTAGGCCGCCTCACTGTTACCCAAGTGCCCTGCTGCGCGGGCTCTACAGCCGGAACCGAACAATGTACAGAGTTCACTAAGCTAGTCGCATCCAAAACAGTATCTGAAGCCCCTGCATTCTTACTATCCTCGATTAAAGTTTGGATGCGTGTCTCTAATTCTGAGATTCTCTCTGTCAGCCTATTTCCCTACATTTATGTAAATCCCTCGTCGCTGACAGAGAGGGCTATGCTGAACATGTGACAGATGGAACAGGAGATGATGCTGGGAGAGGATGACATGACTCACTGTGTTTGTAGACTGATTCGAGTTACCACAGCTGTTTGTTGAACGCGTTGAAAAAGGAGCGCGCAAGAGACTAATGACGCTAACTATTAACAAGCTAGCGAGATGCACACGCTTTGTAACAGCGATTTAGATTCAAAGATTACAAGCTAGCGACGTCAGATTAATGTGGTAGGCAATAGTATATATAAAGTAATAATAATATGAGCAAGAATGAATAAAAGTACGAGATTCAATAAAAGTAAGAGAAAACAAAGCTATACGGAGACACAAACCACTCTGAGTAGCAAGGCAGAGGCAGCGAGGCAGACGAGCAATCGAGCAGCGAGCAATCCTGTTAGTAAGTGACCAGCCTACTCCTAAGCTGATAGAGATGGGAACCCAGCAACCACCTGAGCAAGTATCATCAATTAGTCTCATACTCACAGTAAAACAAACAATAGACCATATTGCTGCTGTATAGACAAAACTGCATAAAGATCCAGCTTATGCTTGGACTCCACCAGATTATAAACAAACATGACGCTTAGTAGTAACTGTATTGATGGTTCTTTTAATGTGCCTCAGACACACAAACATCTGAATCAACCACACACATTTAGCATTGCTAATAAACATTGCTCTTGAAAATGAATGTGTCATTGAGTAATACCACTAAATATGGTGGACGCCGATAAAGCGCAATGTTTTTATCACTTTAACTGTTTTCATATCCATGCTAAACAGCGTATAAAATAGCGGTAACAAAAATAGACCGCTGCTGTATAAACCATGCAGTCAAATAGCTGCTTGCTTCAGTGATACACTCATGCATCTGTTGACATGATGCTAGTTTAAAACTTGTAAAGATAGCTCAATTTAGTTATATAGTTGATAACTGGACCACACAAAGATGTTGATTCAGATGCCATCTGAAAGCGTGCTGCAGACTTCTAACAGCTAACAGCAAACAATGCCAAATATATGAATGTTTGAGCAGCAAGCTGTACATAGCTGTGCTATGTAGATAATGATGAGATCGCTACCAAATGAGTTAAAGACCCACCAGCCTGCATCGTCAAGAGTTTCAAGACAGAACAAGGTAATTCCCATTCAGTCAGTCACGTTCAACGTTACTTCAGTATGGACATATTTGGTCTCACTTGGGAGCTTCAATCACCTCTGAATAGTAAGAAAATGGGCCAATGAAGATTGCAGAGTGAGATTTGCATGGCAAGCCACTCCTCCCGGACATATGGGTATATAAGCTGGCCGGCAGACGAGATTGCGGTTGTGGATGGTTCATGCTCTCACTGTGAGAGCATGACCATGTTGACATTGCAGCGGTGACTCTCCTTCTTTGCGAAGGTACGAGTCCCCTCTGCTGTTACCCAGCCTACTGGCTCTGCTCTGGTTAACACTTTGGGAGAACTGATGGTTACAGTGGAAGCACTTCCGCCGGGCCGGTCCCCACGGACCTCCCACTCCTCTAGTGTGCCTTGTGCCGTCGAGCTGCCGAATGAAGATCAGATGTCGATAGCTGCATCGGAACACGGGCTGTTGTCCTCAGGACTAGAGCCCTGCATTTCTGGCCGAGCCAGAAATTTTCACGTCATAGCTCAGAGGCGGGCCGGCCTCGGGTCTGTTTTAGGCTTCTCCTTCTTTTAATACTGTGGACATCCATTAATTAAAATGAACCATGAGAAGCTGATGATGGTGAAACAAACAATTTATACATAGATATAGTGCTGCGCTGGTGGAAACAACATGAGACCATAGCTGCGTCTCATTTTGGAGGTTGCGCTCGTGCGTCCCCATGTTTAGTGTAGCAGCGGGTGCGCCTTCAGCGCAGCAGCTGGAAGAGTGAGAAAGGAGGACTGGAAACTGTATTAAAACTAGCCATGTTCATTTTGGTGTGACCCATTAAAAATACCGAAATGTATTTTTCAACGCTTTAGTTTTATATATGCGCAAATACAGCATATAAAACAACAAAATATGAGTATTCACACATCACGCAACTGCATCGCTTGAATGTAGAAATTGCGCCGGCGCCTTGCACACATACACAACAAAGCCTGTCAGTTCTCGCATTTCTAACTTGACATCACAGCCTGTTTATTATCAAAATAAAATAGTCAATCAATGTTACACTGCTCAGTGTATATATAGGCTAATCTGTACAATCTGTGGCGTTCAGCGCTATACCATCGACTCACTTGCAAAGCACATATGTGAAGGATGTAGTATTGTTGGAATGTGAGAGAAGTACAAAGCCTATAATTTACATATTAAATAATAGTTTAGCATTCAAATACATTGCGAAAATGGAAACTTTTGGATTTGTGCCGAATTGGAGAGGTAGGCGACATGTTTTATTTTTCGTTATGGTTTTGTTCTGAATAGGCTACCGTTCATAGGATTTGTTGTCTATAGCTATATATTTATAGTTTGTTTTCTTTTTAAACCATCTAACCGATAGTATTAATTGGTCAAACTTTCTTGGTTAACAGTAAACCAGTCAATTATGAGCATCCCTAATTAAAACTTTCCAGTGTGGATGCCTTGCTTTTTCTCCATGATTCTCTTTCTCTATATGAGAGTGTTCTTCTGGCTGTAGCATGTTGTCTCATTTTTCGTTTGAAAATAATAATGACCATGTTCTGTGGTGAAGCCTTGATTTTTGATCCATAGCTAGGTATAAGGTAAGACAACCTGCAAGTTTTTTTTTTTTTTAATTTATAGCCAGTTTTGTTTTTTCCCGCACGCTGTTGCGAATAGCAGAGCAACCCGCCTCAGCTTGTCAAAATTGCTTTTTACTGTTATAGTGCAAATAAATATTTAAACTAACATTGTGATATGTTTATATTAGTGTTTTATATCTATGGCTTTTACTGTAGGTAAGACAAGTGTTGATTTGAGAGTCTAAATCAATCAAACATTGTCAACTCACTGTCTGCCACTGCAGTCGTCACTTTAAGAAAGTCGCACTGAAGTGATGTCATCTCCCTCTTTTCGATTGATTGGCTAGAGGAGGAGCTGTCAATCTAGAACTAGTGGACCAATGGTTATGCTTGAGCCCGCCCTAATTTACATGAAACTCAAACTGCAACATTTGGAAAAGCAAGAGCAGAACATGGAAAGAAGAGCAAAGAGAAAAACAGCATAAGGACACATAAACAAAAGTTTAAGATTTGTGCAATATAATTTTTAATGTGTTTAAAGTTTTGATTCATGCTTATTTTTTTAAATGCATTTTTAATTTTTCTATTCACACCTATTATATTTTTATCCGTGACCACGTTCTTTGCCATTCTGATCATTTTGAATTATTTGTTTCAGTTTGTGAAATGTATTTTTATATGTGTTTTTACATTTTTGATTCATGCTTATTATTTTTTGATCCACGACCGCAATACTTTAGGTGGGAATCTAACTCCATAGACCTTAGAAAGAAAATAATTGCTTTACACCAGAAAGGTGAAGGCTACAAGAAGATCAGCAAAGCTTTACTCAGTCAGAATACTGCAGCAAAAGTGGTACAAAACTTTTAAAAAGATGGAACTGCAACCATCTCACAGAGAAGTCCAGGTCGTCCACGGTAGTCAACACCTCGACAGGAGCGTCTTCTGATGAGAAGGGTTGAAGAAAATCGGCATACAAGTTCACTGCAGTCTAAAGAAGTAGAAAGCCAAACTGGGGTGACTATTTCCCGTGACACAATACAGCGTACACTGCAGAGGAATGGCATGCATGGGTACCGTCCATGAAAGAAGCCTCTCCTAAAGCCCAGGCACAAAAAAAACCCTAGAGTTTGCCAGGGCCCATGCTGACAAAGATGAAGATTACTGGGACTTTATACTCTGGAGTGATGAGACCAAGAGAAATGTTTTTGGAACTGATGGCTTCAAAACTGTATGGCATTGCAAAGGTGAGGAATACAAAGAAAAATGCATGGTGCCTACAGTGAAACATGGTGGTGGCACTGTCCTTATGTGGGGCTGCATGAGTGCTGCTGGTGTCGGGGAACTGCATTTCATTGATGGCATCATGAATTCACAGATGTACTGCTCTATACTGAAAGAGAAGATGCTACCATCACTCCGTGCCCTTGGTCGTCGTGCACTTTTCCAACATGACAATGATCCTAGGCCCCGGGGCCTACGCAAATACACAAAGGACAAGGAGCAGGTCTTGATGGTTGCGCCTTACTGCCTCACCCAGACTTGATTTTCAGACCTTATACTTCTCCTGACAGCCCATCCCTGGTGGATTCCCTGAAGAAGGACCTTCTTTCTCAGGGATGGGGTACCATATGACACTCAAGCCAGAGCTCCCTCTACAAGGTGAGCTTATGCTTTGAAGTGGAGTCTGTTCACTGAGTAGTGTTCTTCTCAGCAGGAAGACCTCTGGCAATGCCCGATCAGCTCTGTGCTGTGATGGCATGTCACTCGGAAAGCATGACCTGATCATCCAGTTCCTGAGAGGTGTCAGGAGGCTAAATCCTCCCAGTCTGCACCATATCCCCTCTTGGGACCTCTCTGTGGTCTTTTCTAGTCTGCAAAGAGCTCCCTTTGAGCCACTCTTCTGTGCAGTCAGTTGAGCTTAAGATTCTGTCTCTAAAGACAGTGCTCCTGACTGCGCTCACTTCCATTAAAAGGGTGGGGAACCTGTAGAAAGCATTTTCGGTCAGCGAATCACACCTTGAGTTGGGGCAGCCTCTTCTCACATGACCTTGAGACCCTGGCCTGGATACATGCGCAAAGTTCCCACCACTCCTTTTTGGGACCAGGTGGTGAGCTTGCAAGCGCTGCCCTTGAAGAAGGCAGACCCAGCCCAACACATGGACAACAGGTAATGTGCGGGAGGGCTGGCTCGGTGTCTCACTTACAGCGCCATTCCCCTCTAAAGGGGGGATATCAGCACATTCTTTGCTCTTCAGGTAAATCAGATGAGAGCTTACCAGCATCTGTGTCTCCAACACTTGTAATATAGTAACGTAGTGGCTGTGACACTTTCCATAGGGACTCTAATACATCAGTATTAATGTAAAATTGAACATGACTGATTGAATAGGAAAGTCTTGGTTACAGATGAAACCTTTGTTCCCTAAAGGAATGAGGGTTTTACTCATTCAGGTTTATGCTATGGAGCTGATACAGGGATGCTGGCCATTTAGCAGGATGGTTCAGGGTTGTGGCAGGAGGGATGTAATGTTTCTGTTCCATCCTGCCACAACCCTAAACCATTCTACTAAATGGCTGGGATCCCTGTCTCAGCTCCTTAGCATAAACCAGAATTATCTGCCAGCCAGCTTATATACCCATGTCAGGGAGGAGTGGCTCGGTATGCAAATCTCATTTGCCAATCCTCATTGGCCCATTTTCTTACTAATCAGAGGTGATTGGGAATCAGAAGTGAGACCCCAATACGTCAGTATTGACTTAACATCTCCATTCCCTCCTTTAGGCAACGAGGGTTACATCAGTAACCGATATGTTTTTCAAAATGGAAAACTGCACTTAATTAATCTTAGAGAGACAACTGAGATGGGTTTTGTTAAATTGGTACCTTTTAAATTCTGTACCCTTTAAAAATGAATATAATGTCTTGTATTTTAAATATTTTTTTCTATAAAACAGTATCACATTTCAATAATATGCTCTGGTCAAGCTCAGGCACCGAAATTATTTACAAATAATTTACACAGTGGCAAGACAATTATCAAGATGTCTAAGAGTAATTAAACAACTTAAAGAGTTAGTTCACCCAAAAATGAAAATTATGTCATTTATTACTTACCCTCATTCCGTTCCACACCCATAAGACCTTCGTTAATCTTCGGAACACAAATTAAGATATTTTAGTTGAAATCTGATGGCTCCGTGAGGCCTCCATAGGGAGCAATGACACTTCCTCTCTCAAGATCCATAAAGGTACTAAAAACATATTTAAATCGATTCATGTGAGTACAGTGGTTCAATATTAATATTATAAAGCGACGAGAGTATTTTTGGTGTACCAAAAAAACCCAAAATAACGACTTATTTAGTGATAGCTGATTTCAAAACACTGCTTCAGGAAGCATCGGATCATAAATGAATCAGTGTGTCGAATCTGCTGTTCGGAGTGCCAAAGTCACGTGATTTCAGCCGTTGGCAGTTTGACACGCGATCTGAATCATGATTCGGATTCAATTATTTTATTATTTTTCAAATGAAGTCTCTTATGCTTAACAAGCATGCTTTTCTTTGATCAAAATACAGTAATACTTTAATATTGTGAAATATTACAGGTTTCGCAAGTTTCTGACACTTGACAACACACACAATCTATGCGTTTTGTGCTTGGGCCAGGAAATGGTGGATGTAATGGAGGAGGGCGAGGATAGTTTTTTTTACTGAGCCCTCTCATCCTGCCTGCCCCGCATACGGGGAGCTATTAGATGTTATGACCCACACCACAACCATATTTGATCTGGTATGTGGAGGCGTGAGAAACAGAAAGTTGTTTGTGTGAGACTCGATGAGTGGTTCCTGTCAGTCCATAATCGTCCTTCCCCCATGAGCCTTCAGTTTCCTTCCCGAACTCCACACAGAGGTGCAGAAGTCATGGAAGAAACCATATTTAGCCATTTAGAACATTTATCCATTCCAACATTCGAATTATGCGAATTATGGAGGGGTTGTGTGAGCGAGGATGTGAGGATGCCTCCTGTTGAAGAGACACTTGTGAGCTATCTCTCACAGGGTGAATCATTCTCTCTGAAGGCTCTGGCCATTCCATCTAAGCTGCTACAAACCATTTCATGCTTTAATGACAGGGCATATCCGGCAGCGGTTCAGGCTGGTGGTGTTTTGCACACTATGGCTGTGTTGGAGGCCTACCAGGCGGATCTGCTGAAAGATCTAGATCAGCAGAAGGGGTTGTCTCCTGAAGCCGTCGCTGAACTGCACCGCACTACAGACTTAGCCCTCTGTGCTACCAAACAAACAGCCGCCGCTATTGGTCATTCAATGGCAGCAATGGTGGTGACGGAGAGACACCTGTGGCTGAACCTGGTGGACATCAGGTAGGAGGAGAAAAATGTTCTCCTTGATGCTTGGTCTCGCCCTCTGAGCTTTTCAACACATCTGTAGAGACGGTGGTCGAGAGGTTTTAGAGAGGCGAGGGTGCAGTCAGCGGCATTCAAGAAGTACCCCATGTCCTATGTCGATCCAAATCCCATGTTGATCCAAATCTCACGCCAATATCTCTGGAGGCGTGGCCAGAGAAAGAGCATGGCCACTCATGCTCCTCATCAGAGGAGTAGACCTCAGAGGAGGTGTGATGCCAGGAGAAAAAGACAAGACTTGAGGGAGGCTATTAATAGGAAGCGGTTCTGTAAGGAAGATCAAATCTGAGGAGAGATAATATTGTTTAAAATTGAATTCCTCCTTGTTATTTTGCACTCTTTCTTTAGATGAGTGATAGGAGTCTTGTTGGATCCTGGAGAAACACAAGCAGGGAGGGAGCGCTCTTCCCCAATTGTTCTAGGATAGTTAAGCAGAGCTGGTGCTCCCCTGTGGCTCCCCAAGGGGTTGAGTTTGATGGCGAAAATCCTTGGCAACTATTTTTGCAACCTTACGTATGAAAGTTAGGGTTACATTCTTCCCCTGGAAGTAGTGGTAATATCTCCCTTTGGTGAATACTTCCTAAGGGCTGTGTCATGCAAAAGAAGCTTAAAAATAACGTGTGTGTCAGGCCTAATTTTAGGACTCCTAAATTTTTGCTCTAAAAGTATTTCACAAAGCATTTTAGCACTAAAACTAGCTCCTAAATCTGTGAAGTCAAGAGGACTCTTAAGTCACTAAGACCAAATCACAAACAATCCTAATGGCCATTGCTGCCAATCTGCCTCAGCAATCCACACAAAGAAACTGTATGCATAGAGGCATTGGGCGGTAGAGCTTTGGGTGCTGAATGTTTTCTTCATAAATGCAATTCATATTTTGATTTATAGATTTGAATCTAAGATAAAACGGCAAAATAAATCTTTAATAAATAAATAAATAATATCCCTTTACCTGCGGCTGTTTTCACGAGTTCACACTTACAAATGATCGAATAGAGGGAAAAAAAATTTAATAAGCGTATTTGGCCTGCTGGCCAAGGGGATCAAGGGCTCCGAGCTTGGAATTTAGCCCAAACCCAGAGTTCTCCCCTGCCAAAAGTGAGGAACAGGGTGGCGGATGGATGCAGAAAACTGCTGAGGAAACTATAGGTGAATTGGCTCTCGTCTGTGTATATATGCCTCCTCTTGAGCTGATTAGATAGACCGTTGGAACGTGCTTCTCCCAAACTTTATGAAACATAATTTGTCGCTTGAATTCTGCAGTCTCTCGAGACGAAGACATGTAAGGGGCTGACAATTAGCTGAACATATACTAGTTTAATTAGTGACACTTAGCCTACATTTTAAAACCTTTATTTGAATATGGCAACATTTTTATTTTAAAATATTTATTTGAATATGGCATCATTTGCATTTTGAAACCTTTATTTGAATCTGGAAACATGATACTTATGATACAATATTTCTATGATTAAATCGCTGACAGAGACTCCTCCCTCATCAGCCATTCATTGTGGGCAAAGTTAGTAAGCGTGTTCACATCATCCATAGCAACAAGGTCAACCCCGCCCTTACTCTTAGCTTAAGTCCTCTCTCTATTCATTAGTAAAAGTTGCTCTCAGCAGCTTTGTGAATAGGTTTTAAGAGAAAACTCTTAGCTAAGAACTTTTACTGCTATTAAGGAGAACTCTTAGTGGTAAGATAAAATGTTTTGTGAATACGGCCCCAGTTTAATATTTTATTGGACAATATTATATAGTAATCATGGATAAAATTGGCGCGTAAAAATATCATAGTATGAGTGACCCACTAGTTCACACTATCGATTATAGTCTAGTAAGTAACCTTTACATTTGACCTTGTGATATTAACCCCACTGTCATGTACCGCATCCCCCACCACCATAACCTCTCTCTCTCATTCCCTCCCTCCCACTGTCTCTTTCTCTCTTTTTCTCTCACCGTAGTGTTAAATATAGTCACTCTACTCTTGTTGCTGTAACTGACCACACTCTCAGCATCACTCAATACCGTTACGGGAACAAGGAATTGTAGCGCTCATATTTGGTTTGGTCTGGTCCTCTCCTCTCTGTCGAGTGGAGAGGGAGTGGAAGGATGCACAAGATCATGGGAGTAGAAGACTTTGAGCTGGATTGGTGCTATGAGCAGTATGCCGATGGTAAAGCCACTGTGTGAGTTTGTGTATGTGTGTGTTTGCGTTTTATGCACTTTTAGCATCTCTTTGAGTAGTTACAGCTTTCATTTTTTATTATCAGGGGCATTTGTGTTGATTTTGAGGTGTTTAGATTGCGTTTTGTGGGATACTTTTATCTGTAAATGTTTTGGATGAGGTTTGGAAGTGCTTTAAAGCTTATTACATTCTCCTTTTTACTCTCTGTTTCCTTTTTGAGTATAGCCTAAGGCCTCTGGATATGTGTGTGTGTGTGTGTGTGTGTGTGTGAGAGAGAGAATGAGAGAGAGAGAGAGAGAGAAAGGACGGCATAGTTGTCTTATTGTTTGCTCTGTCTAGAGTCATTTCCTTTTCTGACAGTATGTCCTCATAAAACCTTTCTTTCTCGTTCTCATCTCTTTCTCACATTCATCTCACACATAGACGATTTGTTATTCAAATTCATTCAATCAGGTTTCACTTGACCTTACTGTATATTACTGTATTTTACATATTGAATTTTACCTTCTATAGTATATTGTATAATATACAGCTCCAAGATGTAGTATTTCTTCTGGCAAAAAAAGTTCCTTCTGCATACCCACATCTTGTACATTGAATTTAGTATTGAATTTTTCATTAAAAATATGTTGGACAGTTTACATTTTAATTTGATCTCTTATTACTTTTTTTTTTTATGCATACTTCTGTGCGTGTATGTCTCTGTGTGACTGTAAGAGTGTGATGTAACAGTAATTGTGGCTGATCTGATTCTGGCTGACTGTGGATGGGGTTGCTGGGTAACAGCACCATGGAAACAGTCACCGGGACAATCACGCATGATTTGTCATTGATGTTATTGTAAGAGCATGATGGTGCGAGGTCAGCAAGCCATAGCTTTTTCCTCCTCCTCTTTATCTACTTAAATTCACATTAGATGTCTGTAAGCTTAAGAGTTATGTCAGGATTTTTTTTTAAGGTTAAGTCAATGTAAGATCTTCATTGTATTGAACTCATGTCTGATGTGCTCAAGTGCTTTGTTAACAGGTTTTTCTACACTCTTTCGGTCTATTTCAGTGCTATGTGCTGAGCGAGTGAGCCAGATGACTAAGACCTACAATGACATTGATGCTGTCACAAGACTTCTGGAGGAGGTGAAAATTAAAAAACAAAATATGTGTATTTATTATGATGCTAGAGTTTGGGGTCAGTAAGACTTTTTAAAAAGGAAATTAATACTTTTATTCAGCAAGGATGCATTAAATTGATCAAAAGTGACACTAAAGACATTTATAAAATGACAAAAATTATATTTTAAATAAATGCTGTTCTTTTGAACTTTCAAATCATCAAAGAATCCTGAAAAAGTTTCCACAAAAACACTAAGCAGCATAACATTGATAATAATAAGAAATGTTTCTTGAGCACCAAGTCATCATATTAGAATGATTTCTGAATGATCATGTGACACTAAAGACTGGAGTAATGGCTGCTGAATCCATAACAAGAAAAAAATTCATTTTAAAATATATTCACTTTAAAACATATTCAATAATAGAAAACAGTTATTTTAAATTGTAATAATAATGAACAGTATTACTGTTTTAGTGTTTTACTTTATATTTGATCAAATAAATCCCGCCTTTCAAAAGCACTTTTAACAAAACAAGTCTTACCAACTCCGAACTTTTGAATGGTAGTGTATTTGAGAATCTTTTCTTCAACTCTACAGAAAGAGCGAGATCTGGAGCTCGCTGCCCGCATCGGTCAGTCCCTCCTGAAGAAGAACCGCATACTGTCGGAGCAAAATGAATACCTGGAGGAACAAGTGGCCACCATCAGGGAAGAGGTACATAAACAGATTCATTACAATGTGTCTCTGGTTCTAAAAATTAGTTGCCCCTTGCAGAAGTGCTGCAACTTCTTGTTCAGTGTATTTGCCTCTAGATTTCAGAAGCTTTCTTGTTGTTTCAGCTCAGTAACAGTCTGTTAAACTATTAGGCTAATTGTGATTGCTCATTATTACTATGTTCAAGTAATGATGAAGTTATGAGCAATGAGTAATTTTTTTTTTGTCATTTAATTTAATTTTGTTGATTTGATTGTACCGCAGGTGGCTCAACTGCATCATGAGTTAAATCTAAAAGACGAGCTCCTGCAGTTCTACACTAATGCAGTGGAGGAGACTGAAGAGGGGTCTGGATCACCCACGTCAGTCCACTGTTTTATAACACTGTTCTCATTTATCTCTCGCTCAAGGCTAGTGGAGCCAGTTCTTTTGGTTTCAGTTAGGATATTTTTAGCTCAGGTGTTTTTTTTCAGGGCTTTTCAGCTGTAGTTAAATTTATAATGTGCAACTGAACAATCATTTTGTTATAACACTTGTTATTTCTGCTGAATGAGACAGCCCAAAGTTCTTCAATAAAACTAAAGGAAGCAGAATTGTAATATTTCAATGTGATTTCATATTTATATTTCTTTTGTTTTGGGTTCAGGGGTCAACAGGGAAGGGCAGGAGTTTCTGCTTGTAGCGGTTCATCTTTGGATATTCTGCAGCAAAAACTTCGAGAGCTTGAGGAGGAAAATCTTTCTCTCAGATCAGAGGTACAAGCATGTAATATATACATGTACATACATACATACACACAAACACTCAGGTTTGTTTTGCTATCAAAGTGAGGACATTCCATAGGCGTAATGGTTTTTATAGTGAACAAACTGTACATTCTATCCCCCTACACTACCCCTACTTCTAAACCTACCCATCACAGACAACATTCTGCATTTTTACATTTTTTAATGAAACATTTAGTATGTTTTAAAAGCTATTGCAAATATGAGGACTCATGAAATGTCATCATATTTCATGTTTACAGTACGTCGTAATACCAGTATAATACCCATGTTGTTATACAAATTTGTGTCCTCATAAATCACAAAAGCGCACACACACACACAGGTTTGTTTTTGTGAATTGGGAGGACACTCCATAGGCGTAATGGTTTTTATACTGTACAAACCGTATTTTCTATCGCCCTACACTACCCCTACTCCTAAACCTACGCATCACAGCACATTTCTACTTTCTCACTAAAACTCATTATGTATGATTTATAAGTCTTTTGAAAAATGGGGACATGGGGTAATGTCCTCATAAGTCACCCTCTCCTTGTAATACCTATATCATACCCATGTCATTATACAAATTTATGTCCTGATATGTCACAAAAACACGTGCACACACACACACACATACACAGACACACACATTACCGTTCAAAAGTTTAGGGTCGGTAAGATTTTTAAAATGTTTCTAAATGTTGTTATGTTCAATAATGTTGCATTTATACTGTATAAAATACAGTAAAAACAGTAATATTGTGAAATATTATTACAATTTAAAATAAGTGTTTTCTATTTTAATATATTTTTAAAAATGCAACTTATTTCTGTGATGGCAAAGCTGAATTTTCACCATCATTGCTCTATCATTATCCTTCAGAAATCATGATTCTAATATGTTGATTTGGTGTTCAAAAAACATTTCTTATTATTATTGTTAAAAATAGTTGTGCTTTTTTATTATTGGGATATACAGTATATAGACATTTTGGCCTACAGCAGTGTGTGTCAATGTGTGTGAGCAATGTTCCCAATTTTTTCTTTGAATAGAAAAAATTATTGATTTCTGTTGTGCATGCATGCTGCGATCACGCTAGATTGTGAATCCTACTAAATATCTTTAACCCCCGTTAGTCAGAATTGTTCTGATCTCACAGTGAACTACCAGCAAATGATCAATAATTGTTTCACTTATAGGGTGATATTTCATGTTTCTGGGGTTTAATGATTCCACCATAAAAAGACTGTAAATCACTTTTCTTTTGGTAAATCTTTGACAACATTTGATGTATTTAGAATATATTTGCTTAAAGGTTCTTAGAAATTACACAGAACAATATGAAACAGTTTATGCTTTTACATAATTTTTACACTTCATATTTAAGTAGTACCCGCCTCTCTTTCTTATCCTTAGGCGAGTCATCTGAAATCTGAGACAGAGTCATATGAGGAGAAAGAACAGCAGCTGGTGAATGACTGCGTCAGAGAGCTAAGTGAGTGAAACTCTGGCTTAAGTGGAGGTTTAGAGCTCTGTATTTTAACAAAACAAAAATAAATCCAACCTTTCTCCTCATACAGGGCAGTCCAGCATCCAGATCTCAAGTATAGCTGAAGAGCTGGCCAAAAAGACAGAAGATGCCTCTCGCCAACAGGAGGAAATCACACACTTACTCTCTCAGATAGTGGACCTGCAGAAAAAAGCCAAAACTGTATGAGTCGTTTGCGTCTTTCACTTTATTGGAGAATGAATTACAAAATATATGAGATAAATATGTTCTGAGATTTAAATGTGTATGTGTGTTTGTGAATGTTTTTGACAGTTTGCCATTGAGAATGAAGAACTTTCTCAGCACCTTTTGGCAGCTAAAGATGCTCAGAGACAGCTCACAACCGAGGTACTTTACTTCAAACATATTAAATCAGTATTCCATGTATTTAATCTTACAAAATCATATCTTCGTGATACATTCACATTTTCATTTTGTGAATGTTATTGACTATTGTTGGTTACTCACACAGCTGCAGGAGCTGGAGGATAAATACTCTGAGTGCATTGAAATGCTCCATGAGGCTCAAGAGGAGCTCAAGAACCTACGGAACCGCAGTGTGTCTGCAGGAACTCCTCGACGCTATCACCCTCTGGGACTTTTTCCCATGGTACACAAACATGCAGTTATATAACTCATGCAGGGCCAGTGCACTTGGAGATCACAAACACATGTATCTTCTTGTTTAATGTCTGCTGGTGTAGATTTGCTGGTGATGATGACAAAAGCTGGATAAGACGTAGTCTTTATGATACAACAAGTTAGCTAGCAGTCAGTTTACAATGTTAAAAAGTTTAGTGTCATTCAGTTGATTTAAAAATGACAGTAAAGACTTTTACATTGTTACAAAAAATCCATTTGAAACTTGAACTTTCTATTTATTAGAGAATCCTAAAAAACTTATCACATTTTACTTATTAAGAAAGTTAATAAAGATAGTAAGTTATATAAATAAAAACTATTGAAAAAAATTATAAATATAAAAATTTATATATATATATATATATATATATATATATATATATATATATATATATATATAAATTAGTTTGGTAATGACATTTATAAAAGCTACTCATATCATAATGTTTTAATTTTTAAATCAGCTAATTTATTTTGTTCTGTTAGAGATATGTTCCTCTGTCAATTCTCATTTCCATCACAATCAAAGAAACCTCTTTGGAAAACTTGTGAAAAATTGCTCTGTAAAATGCTAAAATGTAATGACAGCAGGGTGGGAAACAGCAGTTTTGTTTTGTTTTTTTTTTGTTATAAAAATTATAAATTATACACAGATACCAAATGAATTTCCCTGACTGTAAGATATTTTATGCATTGAAAGGACCTTTTTTATGAGAGGAGAACAAGCCCCCAAACAGAAAAAATATATTGTTTATTATAAATAATTATTGTTATAATATTATTATAATGTTGTTTATTATAAATAATTGTTTTTCTTTTACTTTGTGTGTATTTAACCATATTTTGGGGATAAAATTCTACCCAAAAGTGAGCTAAATCTGACAAAACGTTCTTTTGGGGATGTTCTCATTTGTAAAAACGGTATAAAAATAAAGTAAATAAAGTTCTTCGATAACTGTAAAAATTGCGGAAAGTTTTTAGTTAGGGTTAAGATTTATAATTAACTGTAAATAAAAACAATACAACTGGAATATGGTATGTCCCCATTTAGATAAGTGATGTAAATGTGTGTATTTTAGGACTCCCTGGCTGCTGAAATTGAGGGAACTATGAGGAAAGAATTGAGTCTTGAGAATCCTGACAATGAAGAACAGAGGTTTGAACATTTTTGTTCCTTCCCATGTCAGAGCACATTTTCTTTCATTGTCATAATCTGAATTTATTTTAGTTCAATTACTCTTTTACTCTCAATTAATCTTTGCATTCAGTAACAAAATATGCTTTTGTCTCAAGGGTCCGTCATAAGCGTGTGTTTGAGACTGTGAAGAACATCAACCAGTCTGTCAGACAGCGTTCTTCTGCTAATTCTGCTACTAACATCCCTGGGTCCAATCAGACACTGTCCTCTCTTAGCTCCACCCTATCTGACAGCAATAGCAACAATGCAGTGCCTGATAACCGTACACAGAGCATGCTCCACGAGACCGGCTCCTCAGATGCTGCGTGAGTCTATAATGAGTCTTTGTTTACAGAGCCTGTAAGCCAATAACTTTAAATTGACCTTTAGAACATAATGCAGTCACTGCTTTGCTGGGGATGTTAAAATATTCATGGATCTGAAAGGCCACTGGTTCTGGCCCACTTGAATGAGTTCATGGGTCATTCTCACATTAAAATAACACATTTAAAATGTAACTGATGAACGGGGATGTGCAAATGGGCTGATATTCCTGATGGGAAATCAAATATTAAACAATAAAATAATTTAAATTTTGCATTATGCAATAAACATTAAACTTTAAAGGGTTAGTTCACCCAAAAATGTCTGTCATTAATTACTCACCATCATGTCGTTTCACCTTTGTTCATCTTTGGAACACGAATTAAGATATTTTGATGAAATCCGAGAGTTTTTTTTATCCTCCATTGAAAGCAACATAATTACTATATTCAATGTCCAGAAAAGTAATAAAAACATTTTAAACGTCAACGTGACTACAGCGGTTCAACCTTAATGTTATGAATTGACGAGAATACTTTTTGTGTGCAAAAACAAAACAAAAATAATGACTTTATTTAACAAATTCGTTTCTCCCGTCAGTCTACTATGCTATTTTCGCTCAGCGCTTCCAGGTTCTACGTCAGTATTGGCCGACACCTGTTCATGTGAATAGCACAAGACATGTGTGATGCTGATGCAGGAGCTGGACAATAATGGGCCGGTATTCGGATGTAAAAAAAGCAGCACTGCACCAACTGCGTAACAGACTGACAGGGAAGTTGAATAAAGTTGTTATTTTTGTTTTGTTTTTGCGCACAAAAAGTATTCTTATAGTTTCATAACATTAAGGTTAAACCACTGTAGTCACGTTGACTATTTTAACGATGTTTTTACTACTTTTCTGGAGATTGAATGTGGTCATTTCATTAGAGTGAGTAATTAATGACAGAAATTTCATTTTTGGATGAACTATCCCTTTAAGTTGAAAGTTAAAGCTATCAAATACTGTGACTAAATTCAGCATCCTTTTAACTAAAACAAACAAATGCCAGTTTCCTGAGAATGACCCTTGTTTTCAGTCATACGAATTTCCTTTTTTTGACTGCAGTGTGGATGCTTCTGAGAAACGATCTGGCTCCGAGGAGCTCAAGCTTGCTCTGCGGCGACTGTCTCTACGACGGCAGAACTGTCTGAGCGAGCGTCTCTTTTTTGAGGGGGAGCGAGAGAGGCGTAATCGGGAGCCGGCGGACAGTGGAGATTATTCTAACAGACTTGTGCACAGTGAAAGCATCATGTCCCTGGGTGCTTGGGCCAGCCGACCTTATCTTCCTGACAAGCTCCAGATTGTCAAACCTCTGGAAGGTGACCGAAATACCCAAAATGTCTATCCTAAGACATTCCTGCATTACCGTTCCAGGCCACGCCCACCCACTATGATGCTTTTCAATTCACTGTGGGGGCTAATGCACCCCCGCAAACACTCGTACTTTAGAGAGTCCCGCTCCTGGGTACATTTACACTAGCGATCAATTTATGACAAAGTTTTGAAAATGGATAAATGTAAAAAAAAAAAAAAATTAAAAAAAAAAAATTCTGTCATCTAGCCCTTTTACAAAAAAAAAAGCTAATTTTGAAGGAAACACCCTCCACTTTATCACTTGGCTGATGAAATTTATTTTGCATATGCTGTTACTGTTAAGCATATTCATATATTAGGCAATCAAACAGGAAGGACTTTATTTGTGTTTTATCTATGTTAAACCATGTATGTAAGATGTGAAAGAGTCCCATCAGTCATTTCTATATATTCTAGTGTCTAATATAGTGTAGTACATGAAGTGCATGAAGTAGTGATTTAAATTTTGATTTGTCAAGTTTGTAGTAAAAAGTTCTTGGGGGAATTTCTGTTTTCCATATTTTATTACTGCCACCTAATGGACAGTAAGTGAACAATAGACATGCACTTTTGTTTTTGTTGTTCTTCATTCATTTTTATTCTGTTTCTGTATTTCCTGTACTTTATTGTATTTTTTTTCCATCTCTTATTTTGTTTTAATTCTGTGTTCTGCACTTTCATTTAGTATATCTTCAATAAAAACATCATATTCTCATTCTTTCCTTCATTTTTTGTTTTTCATTATCACTTCATTCTAGCATTGCAACATTGTTAATATGTGTTTGTTGTTTGTTGTTGAGTTGATGTAGCCACTGTGTAAATTAGGTTATGAAATCACACAGTTCTCCTCCTCAATATCCCTTGTGTCTTTTTCCTAGGCTCAGCTACCCTTCAGCATTGGCAGCAGTTAGCTCAGCCTAATCTGGGTGGTATCCTGGATGCTCGACCTGGTGTGGTCCCGAAAGGCTACCGTCCATTGGAGCTGGACCTGGAGGAAGTATATCACTATGCTGACTATGAGGAGGATGATCCTGGAGAGCAGTACTTCCAGAACCTTCCCACCACAACCACATCTAATCCCAGTGTCCCTTCTGCCCATAGCCTTGCCCCCTCAGCTTCCCCGTCACCATGTCTCAGCACAGGTCATGCTTCCATAGAGTTCTCAAGTAAGTCAAGATATTTCTTTATGCTACAGACATCTTGCATTCAATGCAAAGATACTTATGTAATACAACCCGAAATCCGGAAATGTTGGGACATTTTTAAGTTTAAATAAAATGAAAACTAAAAGACTTTCAAATCACATGAGCCAATATTTTATTCACAATAGAACATAAATAGATAACATAGATAACATTACAAAATGAAATTTTACACTTTTATCCACTAAATGAGCTCATTTAAAATTTGATATCTGCTACAGATCTAAAAAAAAGTTGTCACGGGTGCAACAAATGGTTGAAAAAGCAAGAAATTTTGAAAAGATTCAGCTGGGTGAACATCTAGCAGCAAATTAAGTTAATTGATATCAGGTCTGTAACATTATTAGCTATAAAAGGGATGTCTTAGAGAGGCAGAGTCTCTCAGAAGTAAAGATGGGCAGAGGCTCTCCAATTTGTGAAAGAGTGCGTAAAAAGATTGTGGAATACATTAAAAACAATGTTCCTCACTGTCAAATTGCAAAGGCTTTTCAAATCTCATTATCTACAGTGCATAACATCATCAAAAGATTCAGAGAAACTGGAGAAATCTCTGTGCGTAAAAGACAAGGCTGAAGACCTTTATTGAATACCCGTGGTCTTTGGGCCCTCAGACGACACTGCGTCACTCATCGGCAAGACCGTGTCAATGACATTACTAAATGGGCCCAGGAATACTTCCAGAAACCACTGTCGGTAAACACAATCCGCCGTGCCATCTGCAGATGCCAACTAAAGCTCTACAATTACATGCAAAAAAAAAAGCCGTATGTGAACATGGTCTAGAAGCACCGTCATGTCCTGTGGACCAAGGCTCATTTAAAATGGACTGTTTGAAAGTGGAAAAGTGTTCTATGGTCAGATGAGTCCAAATTTGACATTCTTGTTGGAAATCACGGACGCCGTGTCCTCCGGGCTAAAGAGGAGGGAGACCTTCCAGCGTGTCATCAGCGTTCAGTTCAAAAGCCTGCATCCCTGATGGTATTGGGGGCGCCATAAGTGCTTACGTTATGGGCAGCTTGCATGTTTTGGAAGGCACTATGAATGCTGAAAGGTATATAAAGGTTTTAGAGCAACATATGCTCCCTTCCAGATGACGTCTATTTCAGGGAAGGCCTTGTGTATTTCAGCAGGACAATGCAAAACCACATACTGCAGCTATTACAACAGCATGGCTTCGTTGTAGAAGAGTCTGGGTGCTGAATTGGCCTGCCTGCAGTCCAGAACTTTCACATATAGAGAACATTTGGCACATCATTAAACGAAAGACAACCACAAACACTTCAGCTGCTGGAAACCTATATCAGGCAAGAATGGGACCAAATTCCAACACCAAAACTCCAGAAACTCATAACCTCGATGCCCAGTCATCTTCAAACTGTTTTGAAAAGAAGAGATGCTACACCACGGTAAACATACCCCCGTCCCAACTATTTTAAGACCTGTAGCAGGCATCAAAATTGAAATGAGCTCATTTTGTGCATAAAATTGCCCAGTTTAAACATTTGTTATGTTATCTATGTTCTATTGTGAATAGAATATTGGCTCATGTGATTTGAAAGTCTTTTAGTTTTCATTTTATTCAAATTTAAAAAACGTCCAAACATTTTTGGAATTCGGGTTGTAATAAAAATAAATCATACTTATGTTTCTAAGAAAACTTTTTCTTGTATGTATGAAGATATGCTACATAAAGTTTGATAAATGTTAACTAAATATATAGAGCCCTTATACAAACTGTGTGGCCTAAATAAAAGAATTACATTTCATTCAAAATATTTGTATTTATTTATTTAAAAAAATCAGTAAAAAATTGATATAAATTGTTTTATATAAATTAACAAATAATTGATTTAAAATCAATTATTTGTTAATTTATATAAAATAAATTAATATTTGCTGTAATTAGACCTTAATAAATTAAATTTATTATAAAATATTTATTTATTGATTGAATGATCAACTGATTGATCAATCAAAACTGTATATTTGCCCATTATATCGGGAAAACGATTTCCTATATATTAAGTTCATAAGTTAAAAATTTACAAATTACTTAAATTAATATTTAAAATCCATTGTATTTTTATTTTATTTAAAATAATTGTTTTATTTGTTTAGATCAAATTACTTAAAACTATATATTTACTGTGACGAGGCTCAGTCCTTATACAAAACTATTTGACTTAAATAGACATAATTAAATATAACATTTATTTACTTATTTTATTGATTTATTGATTGATTGATCAAAACTGTAAATTTGCCCATTGTCCAGGCAAACATTTTCCTAAAAATTACTATAACACATTTCAGATGACAAAATTACAAATTTCTCAAACCATTATTTCAAATCCATGTATTTGGTAAGTAGCCATGTAAAAACGTATTTATTTAGATAAAAATAAATGAAAACTTTGCTTCGCTCTCAGCTTTTGTACTTTTTCCAGTGTATTACCCAGGCAAATGCATGGCTCATACAAGTTCGACCTACACCTTCACCACCTGCAAAATCCTCCATCCTTCTGATGAGCTCACAAGGGTGACCCCCAGGTAATGTCCTGTCCTGTAACTGAGAAAATAATTGACCAGCCAATCAGCACATAATTTTCTGCTTCTCTGTCCAGTTTAAACCCTGTCCCAACCTCATCCTGCGTGATGTCAAGCAGTCTCAGGTCGACGCCTGCCGCCACGCCCTGTACTCCTCGCCGAATGAGTCTGTCCCAGTCACAATCCTTCACCAACCTGCGGGACTCCACAAAAACCTTCAGCACCTCTTTGGGGCTGGTGCGCCTCCTGCAGGAGAGGGGCATTTCTGCCGCCGTGTACCAGCCTCAGAGCTGGGACAGAGGAAGTGGAGGAGTCCTCTTTTCCACCTCAGTTCTTCCTCCTCCACCTCCCGACCCCCACCGCCCCACAACCCCACCCAATTCCCCCACCCGCCGCACTCCTAGCCCAGGATCAGTGGTTTCTGATACAGACACTTCCATGCCTTTCTCTTTCAAAAGCCCATCCTATGAAAACTTTTTGGCTTCCAAGCCAGCACGGTCCATTTTGAAAGAGGTAGCAGGGGTGTCCGGGGCTCAGGCTAAAGACTGTGAGAGCCAAACTGATGTCAGTATGTATAATCTCAATTTGGTTGATAAGCTGAAAAGGTTGGGGTTGGCGAGCCCTGGGGCTTCTGGGGCAACAGGGGGTGGGATTCCAAGACCAAGCCCGCTTATAGGTCCTCTTGGTGGGCTACGAAGGGCAGGGTCCCCCTTTAGTCCACTAAACGAAGGTATGAGGAGGAATCGGAGCTATCCTGCTATGGTTGGGGCCAGTATGGCGATGAAGGGGCCTGGCCCTCAAGGGGATGAAATGCTACTGGCACCTAAACTACCTAAGCAAACAAGTCTCAAATGAGTTATGCATAATAATGAATCACACAATCAGCAGTAGGACACTAACTTACTAACACAGAAGTCAAAACTTGTACAAACACACACTCTAACTTAAAGTAATAATTCACCAAAAATTTTTTGATTCTCTCTTCATTTGCTCACCATCATTCCAAACCTGTATAACTTTACCAGATAAATTATTTTAAAGAATATTTTAGCTGTTCATACACAGAACGTCATTGGGATCCAAAACTATTGGACTTAATTGACTTTTATTGTATGGACAAAAACATTTTTCAAAAAATCTTCATACACATTTGGAAGAACATGAGAGTAAGATATGAGAAATGATGACAGAATTTTAATTTTAAGGTAAACTATCTCTTTAAAAGCTACTTTAAAAACACAAGTTTAAAGTGTTTTATCCGTGCTGATGTTCTCTCCACACTAACTCCCTGATTTGCCCTGTACAATCTAATGTGATATGTTCCTGTACCGATAGTGCTGATTGTACATAACCTTTGACCTCACCTTCACTTCCAAGTACACATGCAGGAAGGAATAAACCATCAAAAACCAATTGAACTGTAAAATCTAGAGTCACATGTATGATTTGATCACTATGATTAGAACTAAGTTATCACGTTTGACATGTAGTTTTTTGAGCTGAGGGTATTTCCAGGATATAAAAAAATGTATTGATCCAGGATCAATGGTGTTCTGTCCCTGCTCTGGGCAACTATAGAGATGTGTTCTCTCTCTGGATGCCTGCTGGTTTTGAAAGGTGGCATTTGAGGCTGATACATTAATGCTGACAGAGAATGTGTAGGAAAGGTTTAATCACCCACCTCACCAACTCTCTTTTCTTCTGTTTTTCAGTTTATATATTTTTTAGAAGATAAATCTTTAATAAAGAAGTGAACATTGTAGTTTTTTTTATTCGGCAAGTGGATGATTGAATTGAGGGTTGGCTACATGGATTGACTGATTTCAGGAAGTGCTGCTGTCATGTGGTTTTCTATGATAAAGCGAGTGCCTGTATTTTAGTCATCTGTCACGTGAGAGTATTTACTGATCGATTGGGAAATGTTTGCGTAGCTGGAGAGCACTGTAAACTAGAATGAGCACTGAGCACTTGTGTTTAATTTCAATTTTATTGTCTTTCTTTATTAATTTAAATTGTTTTGTTGTTGAAATGTGCACTTTGACGTTCTAATGTACTGTTACCACCTGTTTCATAACGTTTTTGAGATTTAGTTTCTCTCAGGTAATGGCCATACAAGGGCAAAAGCTTAACGATTAGAGACAACGAAATTTTTTTTTTTTTTTTTTCCAAATAAAAATAAATGCGGAGAAATAAAAATGATGCTTCTGGTCGTCGATGTCCATAACTGTCACTAGAGGGCATTGTGTCCTTATTCATTTGTATTCTTTTCCTCGTCCTCCCACTGATAGACAAGTGAAGTAGCCTACCAGTTTTACTTGGCTGTATGTTTCTGATCATAAAAAAATCTAAAAGAACATGTTTGAATGAACATGAGTTTTGTTATACAGTACAAATATAAATTATGACTTATTTTAATTATCTCTTAACAATTTGACTTTGACTTTTTTTGTTTTGTTTAACAACTGCGTTATTCCCCTACTTTCATTTCAAGAGTTAACGAGTTAACACAACGTTTAATTGAAGAAAGGGTAAACTGATTTTGGCGCTCTTTTTAAAATGAAGGAAGCGAAGAATTGCTGCAGGACTGAGGTAAGCCATAGTTATTGGTACATTTTCTGTCGTAGTGTTTGATCGAAATAAATGAACACTCTCCGAACTTTTGTTAAGAATCTGTTATTTCATTGTTTGGATGATTTTGACTTGGTTTCATAGTTTTGGTCAGTCAGAATGTTTATCTCGTCATTTCAACTGGGGTTGCATTTCTCCTATAATGCAGCTTTTATGTTTGTTTGAAGGACTAACTTACAAGACAAAAGTGAAAGGAAGCAATTTGTTACCCCAGACAGGATGGCGATTGGCGACTAACCTAATTTAAGTTCTTGCCTACTTCAGACATACTCTCCAAATTAAGTCTCCACGCTAACTTACCTTATTTAGATTGTAAAAAAAGGCGGCCCTGACATTCATAAAAATTGCCATGGGAACAGGACGGGAACTATTTGCACTCGAGTAGGCCTATTTATTTGCCACAAAGATGTCCCACAAAGATCTATGAGTCAGCTAAACAAGCAATATTTAATATGATCCTGAAGCAGGTGGGACATAATTTGAAGATGTCTGAAGATTTTATTTTAGGGTGACCATATTTTGATTACCGAAAACCAGGACACTCGGCCCAGCATTGAGATACTCAAATGATGCTCGAAGTTTACTCAAAGATATAATTTCAATACATTTAAAGTAGGCCTATGCCTCCTCGTACGGATAGAAAATTGTTATATTACAAAATGCTATCCATAACCAAAGACACAAATTCAGATAGGCTTCTCAGAGGTTACTCAACATGTTTTATTATGACAAGTTTAAAAAATAACGAATGAAATAATGATATAAATAATGTCTCTTCTGTATTAGAAAAATAAATACCTAAAAAATACCTCTGCTATATTAGCAATCCAAATTTTAAAAAATAGCTCTCACAAACTTACAAAAACTAACAAAACAACAAAAAAAAGTTTAGTTTTCTTCATCCTTGTTTTCCTCTTCATCCTGTTTTTCTTCCTCATCCTCCTTGTTTGCCCATTTATATTTTGCTGTAGAGCTGATCTTTCCCAGCAGTTTTTTGTTGCTTAACAAATAAGCATGAAAGTTATAAAGAAGGTACAAAGGAAGAGCACAACGAGCTGAACTCATTGCGATAGCTGAAGGTTGCTCTGCTGTTACACGAAGTATTTGTTATTTACAGACGACTGCACAAATCGTGCATACTAATGAAAACATTATAAACTGTTACCTAGAAGTAGTAATCAACTGTAGTTTATGCATAAGTCAGCCGCGACGCTGAGAATATAGTTACCTTTATGGAATAATCCACTAATGTTTTGAGATACAGTCTGAACTAATATTCTCAGTTGCACGTGCAATCGCGCATGTCTGCGAAACTCGTTTATAGTAATGTATGCTCCGCCTTCGGAAACCGAAAATCTCGTAACACCGGTCAATTTAATGGCCCAATGAAAAACAATGAAAACCAGGACATTTTCATCACTTTATAAAAAACAACCAGGACGGCCAGGACAGGACGTGAAAACAGGACATGTTCTGGGAAAACAGAGATAAATAAAATAGGGCGACCAAACGTCCTATGACTTTCTGTTGTCTTGGAGGTAAATACATTAATGTCTGATAAATCACTGAGATGTTTTGGAAATCTCGAAATCCTCAATTATACTGAGATATCCACCAGAGCATGTTAATCTCTGGTCACAAATAAGTAGCCATGTTTTGGTTCATCCATTTGCGTCATCCAGCCAGACATGAAATAACACAAGAAATTGCTCATCTTTTAAAGTGAGGGCAAAAAATTAAGCCAGGTAACAAGAATGTAACCGATGGGTCCAGTTTAGCAGTGGTTGCATTAGGCTTTCTTGGGGTCATAAAAGACCTGACATTATCACAAATCATTTTTTATTTCCATATTTTTGATATCATAGGACATTCAATAGTTTTTTTTTTTTTTGTTCACATTTTTATTTTTAATCATACATTTACAGGAGTAAAATATAGGTTAGATTAAAGATTAGGTATTTATTTATTTATGAAGAGAACAGATTAACAGAGGAATGCATCACTTGTCATATTTAGCACCACACAAAGCAGATGAATGTTTGTTTTTTGCAGTGCAGAGGCCACTAAAATGCAAACTTTGCCTGATCATGCAAATATAAACAACACAATATTACAATACAATTAAGATTAAAATATGAACAAAACTTGTAAAAAATTAACTGAACTAAACGCAGTCACAATGGTGTAAAATATGTGAGTAAATGTAATTAGTTACTGTACTTAAGTATATTTTTGTCTACTTTGTAGTTTTAATGAGTATCAAAGATATTAGCAACTTTTACTCTCTACTTGACTACATTTTTGAATAAGTATATGTACTCTTTACTCCAATACATTTGTAATGAGCAATGCAATTACACATTACATTTTGTATGGAACTTAATTTTTTCTGCAGCAAGTCAAGTCAAGTCACCTTTATTTATATAGCACTTTTTACAATGTAGATTGTGTCAAAGCAGCTTTACATTGATAACTGGTACATAATTTTGGCTGCACAGCAGCTCTTAAAGAATAGTGTCAATGCAGGCAGATCAAAGCACTGTTGATTATCAAATGTCAAGTCAAATGTCAAGTGTCCCCAACTAAGCAAGACAAAGGCGACAGCGGCAAGGAACCCAAACTCCAACAGGTGACATCAGGTGGCAAACAAGTGGCAAATAGGTGTTAAAATGGAGAAACCAGACTGGGAGAAACCAGGCTTAGTCGGTGGGCCAGTTCTCCTCTGGCGAACAGTGCTTTGTTACGATTCAGGTTGCTATCATAAGTCCGATAGGATCGCAACATTCAAAGTATTTATTTCAGTTCCATCCAGTTGAGGATCATATTCATCACACCGGTATGGATGGTTGTTGAGAAGCTGTGCCACTGGTTGTCGTGTAGATGAGGCCTTCATGATGAATGATCTAGTTGACTCAATCTCTGCTGATACTTCAGGGCTGTGTTGTGGTCGTGTCAAGGCACAGGTCCTTGGTCTCACCTGGATACGGCCCGGATCCAGTTGACTACGGTAAACCTCGGGATAAACAGAAAGACTAATATTAGCGAAGATGCCATTCTTCTTCTTATGTAACAAGTACATCTGGTGTTATAGGAAGTGTTCCCGGTTCCGGCTGACCTAATTAATGCAGCCTAATAATCCTTTAACGGATTTGAAAGTATAAATTGATAATGTCTTATGTGTATGCCAGGTTAAAGAGATGCGTTTTTAGTCTAGATTTAAACTGACAGAGTGTGTCTGCTTCCCGAACAATGCTAGGAAGATTGTTCCAGAGTTTAGGTGCCAAATAGGAGAAGTATCTACCGCCTGCGGTTGATTTTGATATTCTAAGTATTATCAGTTGGCCTGAATTCTGAGATCGCAATAGACGTGAAGGACTATAATGCTTTAAGAGCTCGCTCACGTACTGGGGAGCTAAACCATTTAGTGCTTTGTAAGTAATTAGCAAGATTTTTTAAAATCTATACAACGTTTAACAGGAAGCCAATGCAGTGTTGACAGAACTGGGCTAATATGGTCATACTTTCTAGTTCTAGTAAGAACTCTAGCTGCTGCATTTTGTACGAGCTGTAATTTATTTATCAGGTGAGCAGAACAACCACCCAGTAAAGCATTACAGTAATCTAGCCTTGAGGTCATGAACGCATTAACTAATTGTGGCGACCAGGGCGGGCGAGAGCCGTGAGGGAACGGCGCGAGGCCGGTGGCGCGAGTGTTAATGAGCTTCACCTGGGAGGCGCACCGGCCTTGAGTCCCTCACGGAGGAGCTCCGGGAGCATAAAAGGAGGAGCGACTACAGTGAAGGACGAGAGAGGACCAGGCCTGGACTTTACGTTATGTTTTATTATGTTTGTGTGGCCGGCAGACGTCCGCGAGGGCATTACTTTCGTTTTGTTTGTTTATTTTGAGATTAAAGTTTTGTTCAATGTTCGCCGGTTCCCGCCTCCTTCTTCCCATATCTACTAACCTCGTTACACTAATTGTTCTGCATTTTTCATTGAGAGCATATGTCGTAGTTTAGATATATTTTTAAGATGGAAGAATGCGGTTTTACAGATGCTAGTAACATGGCCTTCAAATGAAAGATTGGTATCAAAGAGCACACCCAGGTTCCTAACTGACGACAAAGACTTAACAGAGAAGTTTATTTCTGCTACAAAAGAAGTGATACTGCCATCCACAGAGCATTGAAGGTACTATATTTCTTGTGTGTTTTGCCCAAACTCACCCAAACTTATCAACAAGGCTACGTCATGCGAATGTGAGTGGACCTAGCAGGTAGTTGCTGAATTGCAGGTGTTTTATATGCCTATATGAAACACCTACACGTCAATCTTTTTTCACCACTTTTATCAACAGCAGTTATTTGGCCGTTTGAAGAAACTTTTCACACTTGGTTGACGTGACATTTTTGGAATTGTATGTAGCAGTGACTAAAGCCAAAGGTCATGCATTGATATTAAAGACGATTTGGGTGTTGGCAAACAGCGATGATGTGTTTTGTGGGTGGAGCCTACCTGGCAATTCCAAATTTATATATGACAGTTCTGAGAAAAAGGTCAGAATTATGAGACATAAGCTCCTTATTCTGTCTTTTCCCCCTGAATTGCAAGTTTATATCCCGCAATTATGACTTTTTTTCCCCTTAGAATTGTGATGTAAACTCACAATTGCAAGTCATAAAGTCTGAATTAGGAGATATAAAAAAGAGTCAAAATTGTGAGATGTTATTGGTTTAAATATTATTTTACGCTGTAACTGTAGGGCTAATGCATTATGACCCCTATGAAATGCTTATGCGAATATTATGTAGACCTATTGTTTACATCAAATACATGCTTTAATAGTAGACTAATCATTGCAGGTTTCATCAGCCCAGTCTGTCCGTTTAATGGCTTGCAATCATAAATGTCTGTGTTTAGCTTCAAAGGGCATTTTCGACAATGGTATTCTATCAAAATGAAGACTCTTTTTTTTTTTTTGCATTCCGATTCTGATATCCAAAGGCACAAGACATTTTCACCCACTTGTTACCACAGTTTTTCTGCCATCATGTTCGTGCAGCTGCAACTGACGTAACTGATGTCTGCTCCCATAATGGTCTATAGCTAATTAATATGCATGCTCACCATCCAAATGGACAGGGGTGCTACAAATTACAATAGAGCACCCTCAGTGTAATCTATCAAATTGATGAACAACCTTCGGATTTTTCCGTCACTGCTAAAAAAATTCAGCCAAATTGTTTGGTCCCCAGTGTTCCGCATTCCCGCCCAGCAACAGCCCCGACTCCAATAATTCTATTCCCATTTAACTAAATTATGATTGAAAGTTGAATCCAATCCAGTGGTGGTCTAATATTATGTAATATGTCTTCGATGTTGAATTAGATCTATAATTGAAGGTTTAATGCGATTAATTTTCATTCTTGTTGGCCTGTATTTGATTACAGCTCAGTAGGATTTCGCTTTTATCAAGGGTCAGTGGAGGGAAAAGATGATGTTTTGAATATGACAGTTCTGTCCTGCTCTCGGGCATTATATATTTCCTAATTATAGTAGAAAGTGACGTGTGTGTGTGTGTGTGTGTGTGTGTGTGTGTGTTTTGGTGGCTGACCAGTCTGAAGGCATATGCCATATCCACTGCATCTCTCAGTTGGTCTGTTATTATATAGGTCCATTGCTTCTGTCTGTCTTCCATTCTATTTCTGTCTCCCTGTGCCTGTCAAATGGAAATCTTTACCCTTGGACAGTGTATCAAGCTCAAAAAGTCCCTTGAGTCTGCCTTGAAGTATATAAGAACTTTCTACTCTCTCTTTACACTTTCTTTATCTTTGTCTTAGATCATCTGAATAATTCAAATGGTCTTTCCTAACCAGAAATTGTCCCACTCACTCCTCTTAATGTTCCTTTAAAGCCTTTCCTCTATTAATTCATTTACTCATTTATTGATTTTCACTTTTTTTCAAGCAAAGAGGCTTTGTGAAATTGCAGTTTGAGCCACAAATATTTGTTAAGCCATTTGTTGAGCACTTCCTTCCGTTAAAAGCAATTATTTTTTGTGGTTGTGAGTTGTTTTAATGGACAAACTGCTGGAGTCTGTAAGATTTAAGGCCAAAGTTGAATGATGACCTGATTTATTGAAAACTGTGGTTTCATGAATCTGACAAACACATTAGCTTAATGGTTCTCATTTATGCAAAACCACTGTGACAAATAAAATCAAATAAAATTACAAGATTTAAAAACAATACTTTCAGACTTTTGTCTTTTTTAGTAAAATTCGGCATATGTCTATTCTGCATTATAATGGTTTCTTAACAAATGTACATTAGAATAATAATAACAATAGCAGTAATAAATATACTCTTTATTTGTAGATGAGGAACCAGATGATATGGATTTTATGATGAATATTCATATTCCTCAGCACTCCGGCGACCAAAATCCATCCAGCCCACATAATCCCGATCTTTTATCCGGTGGTTAACACTGTTTGCTCTGTTGTTCATGGAGGAGTTGCGACGAACAGAGCCTAGGAGAGAAAGAAAGAAATTAAGAAATTTTGTCTCTTAACATCTAAAGTATATTACCAGTAAAGTGACAATGAGATATATATATATATATATATATATATATATATATATATATACACAAGTTTAACTTGTCATGTACATGAGATATATATGTACATGACAAGTTAAAGAGTAGAAAAAATTGGGAAATATACAGTTGCTGTTTTCTCAACTTATGTCTGGATCTAGTTCTGCTCAAACGCTTTTACTATACAATCATTTTTCTGCCCATCTATCTCATATAGACACTGCTTTCTAACATAACTCTAAAAAGAGCCATTTTCTAAATGGCAAACTATCAAAAATGTTGTACCGTGCCCAGATTTCTGATACCAATTTGAACAAATCTTATTTAAGTGAGTGAGTGAGGATGTTAATGGCGAACAAACAGTTCAGTGCTGTATCAAAGATGTGAACCTTTTTGGTAAATGTGTCAAAGTGGAATTTAAACAGCCAATATTCCCTTGACCTGCTATGAATTGTAGTACGTGCAGAGCAACAATGAATTTTAATAGTGATTGGAAAAGAACATTGATTTCCAGAGTGACATGCTACTGTCTGTGGCAATGTTTCAGCTACATACAGCATGTTACTGTACGTGTCATTCAATCTGTTGTTAAGGGTGTGATCTGTTTGCAACAGATGGGAGACTTTTAACAGACTATGTACTATAATTTGGTTGAAATTTGTACAAGTTGTAGACTTGTTTTGACATGCTGACATGTGTGAAACTTGCACCTCCTACTCAGAATTATTAAGAGAGAGAGAGAGAAAGAAAAAGAGCTGACCTTATTGAGAAACTAAGCACACTGAGAAAATAGGGCTGTCATAATGGGATCAATTAGTTTCCATTACACACTGAATGCCATTGTTTGATCGCATATGCACACTTTTTTATTTATTTATTTTATTTTTTTTGTATACTTGGACATGATCTGATATTGAATCTAATGACTGATATTAAATCTCAAGAAATACAGAAAACCCTTCTGCAAACAATATTTGGTCTGTTTATTAAGCTGTATTCCTCTTGGAGACCTTTGAATGCACCCCATATTGTAATTTCAGGCTTTTAAGGGGACATTTGGTCACTTTACTGTATTAAAAAACTGATTCACTAACACACATTACAGGCACTGTTAACAATTAAATGTTAAAAAAAAAAATGCCACACTAAGCTTACATGTTCAGAGGTGCAATTCCCCATTCCTGTGATTAGGAATGATAATAGTTAGACCCTTTGAAGACGTTACACCCTAATGAGTGGTTATGCAATTTAATGGTGCACACCTGACCCAAAAATATCCGCCCCATGTACACCTCGGGCATAAACATGTTCACTCAGCTGTGTTTATGTTTATCAATGCCCAGCAACGCTAACCTGGAGCTACTGTATTGCGTGACAAAGGTTTTTCTTTCATTATGACTACATAAAATCTGAACTCGTGGCTAGTTTTCAAATGTCCTGAATGAAGGCTCATAAAAAACAAACAAACAAACACTGCTTAATACACAAGGACATACAAAAAATAAGCACGAAAGAGATATAGGAAACTGAGAACGGAAGAGAAGGAAATAAACAAAGACTACAAAGGAAGTCTGCTTCCTCTCTTTCCAGCTTTTCTTGTTGTCTGTTTGTGTATGTACTGCAGAATGAGTTAGTTTCGCTGTATTACTCATTTGTTGACGCTATTTTTTAGTCTTCAAGACAAGTGTAGTCTTCCTGTCATTGAGGCTCATTGTTTATTCTTCTGAGATGTCATGTGTTTGGCTGTTGAAGTGTCTCTCACCTTTTTTAGAGATGAGTTTGGCCAGCAGTTCGCTGAGGTTGGCACGTGTGTCTGGGTCTGTGTCACCTGCTGGTTGCTGTTTGAGGGTAAGGCTGGTGGAGCGGATGACCCGGTGGTGCCCGCTTAAACTGGTGTCCAGTTGTGAGGGGATAGGGCTATCATCAGTCTCGGAGGAAGAGGAGCGGGGCCGAGCCAAACAGGAGGCAGAAAGCGCAGCCAGAATCACACACATGCACACCCCGCTGTTCATCCTGCGAATTTAAACGAGAGGAGAAGAGAGAGGCAAACATGTTAAAAGACATCCCTTTTGTAAGATTTGGTAATTCTGTTCGTATTACTATACAGTTTAAAAAAAAAAAAAAAAGTATTATTAATTTATTATTGTTAATATTAAATGTTTATGTTTAAAATGCTTATTTTTTGTTCTTACAGCTGTAATTTTTTAAAATTTCTCTTCTAAATTTTAATATTGATGATTATTATTAAATTACTAAATTACATTATTATTTTAATGTTAGGTGCTTTTTTCTTGTAGAAAATAAAATGTATCCTTAAATTTTAATCAGCAATCAATAGTCAGATTTATTAGGCTGTAACAGAAAATAACAGGGAAAATACAGTTATTTGATGTTACAAATTACTATTATTAATGAAAATAGATAGATAGATAGATAGATAGATAGATAGATAGATAGATAGATAGATAGATAGAATCTCTTACCTTATTTTGTTTTGTGAGCTTGGAGGAGAATGAAAGTGGGTATTCTCAGGAAGGAGGGAGAGAGGCACTTATATACCCAGCTGTGACGTGCGCACACACACACACACAGAATGGTATGCACTGACACACACTTACACAGACATGCACGCAAATGGAAAGTGTTTAAGCATATACATATTTGCTACATGGTATTTTTGAATCTGCTTTTTCTTAGAATTACAAAAATTATTCTACAAAAAAAAAAAAAAGGGGGGGGGGGTGTATGTTTTTAATTATTAAATTATTCTATTTAAACTTTTTAAATTGTCATTCATTCTGAATTTGGTGATACTTTAAAGTCAATTGCAAAGACAAAGACAGTGAGAGATGTCTGGCTATTTGGTGGTCTGGGTGGAAAAACCAAACATGCAATTCGTAAGCCATATTTGTTTACGTGTTAGATATGCTACCCATTTCAGTCCTTGCATTTCCTGTGTAAGTGAGTGGACACTATTATGGTGCCAACCCCACCTCTCTGGATGTCCAGATGTGAGCCAAAGTAGACACAAGTTTAAGTCTGAATGTAATTGTTGGTAGAAAGTTATATGAGTCATTGATAAAAACTGCTGCTGGTGTCTTTAGACAGACTTTATATAACTCTTTATATAACTTACAGATTCATGTATATATAGCTTTCTGGAACTGTTTCAGCACCAGTACTTTTACAAGGATTACGTTAAACATTATGTATACCAATACCGGTCTCAAGACCATTGGTTTGCTGCATCAGTTTCCTCTTCATAGAAGTTATTCTTCTGTGATTTCTTTCTTTATTTTCTGACGTCACTCTGCCTTTTTAAACCCCTCTGCGTAGAATGGAGACTGTGGTGTTGGACAAGAAAATCAAGCAGATTCATTTTGAGATAACCTGGTTAATCAACCATAATCGATAACAATTGATCTCTTCATTTGCATAGTAATGGGAAGATAAGACACTAGGTAGCAGTGTTATCGTGGTCTGTAGCTCTAACAGTATTTCCTTCGAGGGATCGTTCACCTAAAAATAAAAATTGTGTAATCATTTACTCATCCTCACATTGTTCCTTTCTGTAGAATATCCTGGTTTCAGTATAATTTATGTGAATCAAGCTGTTGAGTTCCAAAATGATACTTTTATGGTATTACTTTTTTTGTAATTTTGGTCCTTGATAGCCCCAGTCATATACTTTTATTATATAGAAAAATGTGTCCAAAAAGCCTGAGAAAATACATCTCACCTGTCGTTCTTATGCCAACCTTTCATTTCCTATCTTTTTTTATATTTGACATCTTTTTTAAAGCTTTTATGACATGACTATTTAAGTTCTCTTGGGGTACTTTAATTTGTTTTCACAGAAAACAGCTGTGAATAAATATAACTGTCTGTCCACCTGTCTCTCTGTCATTCTTTCTCTTTCTCTCCATTTATCTATCCCTCTCACGGTTATCTGGGTGTAACATTTGCGTGGTTGGTGTGGGAACACTTGTGTGGGAGGTGCGGTGAAGCATGAGAATTGATTGGCTGGCATGTGGGAGGTGTTTGTGTGATTGGAGCCAGTTGTAGTGTGAAGGCAACCTGCACTTCAATTTGCTTGACTTCTTTACTCCAGGTGTAAAGGATGGTCACACATGAGCTCCACTCGCAACCTGCATTTCATGAGACAATTATTATTATTTAAGTTAAAGGTGGTACAGAGGATGTTTTCGTCGACTGAGTTTTTGAAATGAGCATTTGAAATGATACACATTTTACGACTAGCTAAAACATTCTGACTGTGCTCAACATACAGCGATAGTTTCCTGCTCCTGAAGCAGATTTATAGACTTTCACATGGAATTTGAACACCGACTGTAATCGCAGACTGAAAGCAACTGGCTCTGACTGGACGCGTTTGAGCGCGATCAGTCATAAGTATCAATTTACATTCATAATCGCCCTTACAATCGTTAAGCCGCGCACACACTTAGTGGATTCATTATGTCGGACTCACCTCATAATCTGCAGTTGTTACTCCTGTCTCCTGACAAAAACATTGTATGCGGCGCATGTAGTGTGGAAAGTTACTAGAGCACGCAGCCGCGCGTCTCTCACAAGGAACGTCATGGCAGTGACGCGTAAACGATTGGCTGATGTTTTTAAGGCTACCTACCTACCCTACCTCGTGCACAGATGATGTATATTAATATTATTACTTTCAGTGCACCTAATAAATAGTCTTTTATCATTTAGTAAAGACAGTTTCAAGTAATATTGCAAAAATGTATAAAACAAAACATCCTCTTTACCACCTTTAATCAAGACTACTGACCTTTAGTCCACAGTCACTTTCAACTTAAATCACCTTACATATATATGAGTCAAAACGTCTCGGTTACGTATGTAACCCTCGTTCCCTGAAGGAGGGAACGGAGACGTACGTCAGTAGTGACTGACGAATTGGGATATCGCTTAGAGAGCCCTATCAGCTTCGTGTGAACTAAAACAAGCCAATGGAATTGGCGTGCGATATTTGCATAATGCGCACCGCCCCCGACAGGTGTATATAAATAGGAAGCGGATGCAATCACACTCTGTTTTTCGCTGAGGAGACAACTGGTGTCCGCACTACAGCGAGGGTACAGGAACTGTGGCGACGGGACGTACGTCTCCGTTCCCTCCTTCAGGTAACGAGGGTTACATACGTAACCGAGACGTTCCCTTTCAGTCGGTCACGTTCGACGTACGTCAGTAGTGACCGACGAATTGGGATCCCAACTAAAGCGCCACAGTTACGAAACCCCTTCCAGTGCCCAGGGCAAGCTCGGCTACCCATAGCACCAGCTGGAACGGTGAAGGGGCGAGCTTACGCCGAGAGAGTTTACTGCTGTCTTACCGAATACCCACTAAGTAAACTAGACTACACTGGGGAAGCGAACCCGTAAGGGACGCTGCGGAGGCCACTACCTACCCAATGGGGGAGGAGTTTACGTGGAGAATACACATATGGACTGGCCCGGGGGGCAGTACGCATATGGGGTCCCTGGGATGGCTCCACCTGGGTAGGGGGAGACTCATCTGACAGGTGACAGCAGAGCTGGCTCTGCTAAGGGAAAGACACGGGCTCGCCGTAGGGAGTTTAGACCCGTGGACAATACACATATGGGACCGCTCACGTAGAGGGGTCACGACATATGGGCCCCAGCCAACAGACAGCGTCAGCGACGGATGTAGGCCTGGCATCAGACACTCCGCAATGTCCGAGCCAAAGGGGGAGGCGGAGGAACTCGACAGGGTTCGCCAAGCGGGGAACACGACTGGAGTAAAAGTATGCACGTATCCGGCCAGGGGGCGGGAATGGCATTGCAAGCCGACACTTAGAGCGGGTACAACACGTCTACCGACTAGTAGATGCGAGTACACGTGAAGATACCGGCTCTACACGTAGGCTATAAAACCTAGCGAACGTGTTAGGTGTCGCCCAGCCCGCAGCTCTACAGATATCTGTCAGCGAGGCACCATGAGCCAGCGCCCAGGAAGAGGCCACCCCTCTGGTGGAGTGGGCTCTCAACCCGAGCGGGCAAGGCACGCCCTGGGATTCATACGCCAAGGCGATGGCATCCACTATCCAGTGGGCCATCCTCTGCTTGGAGACAGCCTTTCCCTTCTGCTGGCCTCCGTAACAGACAAAGAGCTGATCTGAGGTCCTGAAGCTTCGCGTTCTGTCCACGTACACACGCAGAGCGCGGACGGGACAGAGCAAAGCTAGGGCTGGGTCTGCCTCCTCCGAGGGCAGCGCTTGCAGGTTCACTACCTGATCTCTGAAGGGAGTGGTAGGAACCTTGGGCACGTATCCAGGCCGGGGTCTCAGGATGACGTGAGAATCACCGGGCCCGAATTCTAGGCACGCTTCGTCGACCGAAAACGCATGCAGGTCCCCTACCCTCTTCAGGGAAGCCAGTGCAACCAGAAGGACAGTTTTTAGGGACATAACCTTCAGGTCGACTGATCGCAAAGGCTCAAAGGGATGACCCCGGAGAGCTGTGAGAACCAGGGTCAGATCCCAAGAGGGTACGGAGGAAGGGCGAGGAGGATTCAGTCTCCTTGCCCCCCTCAGGAACCTGACGATCAGATCGTGTTTCCCCAGGGACTTACCCTCAACTGCGTGGTGATGTGCAGCGATAGCGGCAACATACACCTTCAGGGTGGAGGGAGACAGCCTTCGCTCCAACCCTTCTTGCAGGAAGGAAAGCACAGATCTGACCGAGCATGATCGGGGGTCCTCTCGACGAGAGGCGCACCATTCGACGAACAGGTTCCACTTCAGCGCGTAGAGACTCCTAGTGGAAGGAGCTCTAGCGGAAGTGATGGTGTCTACGACCGCTTGCGGGAGATCACTCAGAACCTCCGCATCCCGTCCAGGGACCACACGTGGAGGTTCCACAGATCGGGACGCGGGTGCCACAGGGTGCCCCGTCTCTGAGTCAGGAGGTCCTTCCTCAGAGGAATCGGCCAGGGAGGGGCTGTCGCGAGGATAATGAGGTCTGAGAACCAGGTCCGAGTGGGCCAGTACGGAGCCACTAACAGAACCTGCTCCCCGTCCTTCCTGACCTTGCACAGGAGTTGTGCGAGAAGGCTCACTGGGGGAAACACATATTTGCGTAGACCCGGGGGCCAGCTGTGTGCCAGGGCATCCGAGCCGAGCGTGCCGCCGGTCAGGGAATAGAACCACTGGCAGTGGGCAGTTTCCGGGGAGGCAAACAGGTCTACCTGGGCCTCGCCGAAACGCTGCCAAATCAGCTGAACCGCCTGGGGGTGGAGCCGCCACTCGCCCGCAAGTGTAGGCTGCCGTGACAGCTCGTCGGCCGCACGGTTGAGCACACCTGGGACATGAGTGGCCCGAAGGGACCTCAGATGCTTCTGACTCCACAACAAGAGATGGCGGGCGAGTTGCGACATGCGACGGGAGTGTAGACCACCTTGATGGTTGATGTACGCAACGGCCGCAGTGCTGTCCGAACGGACCAGTACATGCTTGTCTGACAACAGCTCCTTGAAGCGGGCCAGAGCAAGACGTACTGCTAGCAACTCGAGGCAATTGATATGCCAATGCAGCTGAGGCCCCGTCCAAAGACCCGACACTGCATGCCCGTTGTACGTGGCCCCCCATCCCGTGGCAGAGGCATCTGTGGAGACCACAGCATGCCTGGACACTTGTTCCAGGGGTACTCCGGCCCGCAGGAACGAAGGGTCCGACCACCGGACAAGGGTGCGGCGGCAGCTCGGTGTCACGGGGACACGGAGCGTGCCGCGCTGCCACGCCCATCTCGGGACCCGGCCGCGGAGCCAGTGTTGAAGCGGTCTCATATGGAGCAATCCGAGCGGCGTGACCGCGGCTACAGATGCCATATGCCCCAGGAGCCTCTGAAAATCTTTCAGTGGAGCCGCTGTCCTGCGCTTGAGCGAGCTCAGGCAGTTCAACACCGACTGGACGCGCGCCTCGGTGAGACGCGCAGTCCGTGCAACCGAGTCTAGCTCGAGACCGAGATAAGAGATCCTCTGCCCGGGGGCGAGTTTGCTCTTGTCCCAGTTGACCCGAAGACCCAACTGGCTGAGGTGAGCTAAAACCATGTCCCTGTGTTCGCACAACTGCTCTCGTGAGCTGGCCAGGATCAGCCAGTCGTCGAGATAGTTGAGGATACGAACGCCCTGTTCCTTGAGGGGAACAATGGCCGCCTCCGCAACCTTCGTAAAGACGCGGGGGGACAGGGCCAGCCCGAAGGGTAGGACTTTGTACTGATATGCCCGACCCTCGAACGCAAACCGCAGGAAGGGTCTGTGTCGAGGCAGAATTGAGACATGAAAGTACGCGTCCTTCAGGTCGATTGCTGCAAACCAATCCCGGGGACGGACGCATTCGAAAATGCGCTTCTGCGTGAGCATCTTGAACGGCATCTTGTGGAGATACCGGTTCAGGACGCGCAGATCCAGGATTGGCCGTAGCCCACCGCCCTTTTTCGGTACAATGAAGTAGGGGCTGTAAAACCCCGACTTCATATCGGCTGGAGGGACTGGCTCGATTGCATCCTTCGCCAGGAGGACAGCAATCTCCGCCCGGAGAACAGGTGCACTGTCCAACGACACCTGAGTGAAGTGGACACCCCTGAAGACCGGGGGACGCCGGGCGAACTGAATCGCATAGCCGAGTCTGATAGTGCGAATGAGCCAGCGGGATGGGCTGGGAAGCGTGATCCACGCCTCCAGACTCCGAGCCAGCGGGACCAAAGGCACCACAGACGCACCGGGGGTGGGGCAGCAAGGTAGAGTGGGACCCAACTCGGACGGCATGGGAGCGGCCCGGAGTGTGGTCGAACTCTGGGAGGCAGCAGTGCGTATGGGAGACGGCGCACGGGGCGCGGGCTGCACCATCACACTGCCACCTGCTGGCGAAATGGGAGGGGGCTGCGAGTGGCGAGGCGGGGCCTGGCACACTGGCAGGCGCACCCTGTTGTGACCTGGAGTTTGAGGAAACTGCTCTTTTTGTGATAAAGTGGGTACCGCTGGACTCCGGGGAGCCAGCGGCGGTAGATGGACAGACATCACAAATTCCCCCCGGCCCTCCTCCGCGGGTGGGAGAGAAGGTGGAAAACTCTCCCGAAGAGCAAGATCCTTCCCCTCCAGGTTGCCCGTCTCAGGGCCATGACTTCCTTTTGCGTTTGCCACCTGGCTTGGCTGAGACGGGCTGGGCACCACGTCCGCGACCGGCACCCTGCTGCTTGGCTGGTGTAGGCTGCTGCTTTGCCGAACCAGCAGGGGCGGAGGACGACGCAGGCGGGCGCCCTCGGTGACGGGCGGGCTGAGGCTGAGCCACGGGCGGGTGGGTGGAGGCAGCAGCGGACCGCCGTGGCATGACGTGTTTGATAGCCTCAGCCTGCTTCTGTGCGGCGGAGAACTGTTGGGCGAAGCTCTCCACCGCGTCGCCGAAGAGGCCGACCGGGGACGGGGGAATTCAGGAACCGCTGCTTGTCGGTTTCCCGCATGTCCGCCAAGGTCAGCCAGAGATGGCGTTGCTGGACTACCAGGGTAGACATCGCATGACCAACAGCGCGTGCTGTCACCTTCGTCGCCCGGAGGGCAAGGTCGGTGGCAGCGCGTAGCTCCCCAAGCAGTTGTTGGTCAGGCCCTTCCTGGGGCATCTCCGACAGCGCTTTTGCCTGGTAAACCTGCAAAAGGGCCATCGCGTGCAGGGCTGAGGCAGCCTGCCCACAGGCGCTGTAAGCCTTCTCAGTCAGACCGGCTGAGAACTTACAGGCCCGGGACGGGAGACGCGGCTCACCACGCCAGCCAGTGGCCGTTGGACACAGCTGCATCGCAACGGACTGCTCGACTGGCGGGATCCTCGCATACCCCCTGGCTTCCCCGCCATCCAGGGAGGTGAAGGCGGACGAGGGACCGGGCCTTGCACGAGCACTATACGGTGTTTGCCAAGACCTGGTCACCTCATCGTGCACTTCCGGGAAGAATGGCATTGGGGCGGGACGCTGGACATGACCAGCGCGACCCCCCCCAAGTACCAATCATCCAGCCGAGATGGGCCGGGACAGGGTGGAGGGTTCCACTCGAGCCCGACACACAAGGCGGCCCGGGAAAGCACAGCCGTCAACTCGGGATCCGACTCGGCCACCGCTACCGTCCCGGAGGGCGGCAGCGCGTCCGGATCTTCCTCCCCCGAGGACCCTGGCTCACCTTCCGATGCAGAGATCGACATCCGGTCCGCCGCAGGCGCACCAAAGGTAACGGCTGGACAGTCCGTAGAGGGCCCAGCGGAAACCAACGGCGGCACGACGGGTTGCGGTGCTGATGAGGCGGCAGGGGCCCGCGGAGCGTTTCCGCTCGGCGGGGAAGCCCTGACCGTAATCCTCAGGTCACCCTTCCCATACACCGCCGAACCGTCATTCCGGCCCGGGCCGGAAAAAACGGTCGAACGGGGCATAGGAGAGGGGACCCCCGCTTCCTGAGACCTCAGGAAGGAGAGTCTAGACCTCAGCACCGCGATAGTCATATTCCCGCAATGGGAACATGAACCATCCACAAAAGCTGCTTCAGCGTGCTGAACGCCCAAACACGAGATGCAGCGATTGTGCCCATCAGCAGGGACCAGGGAACGACCGCACCCAGTAACGCACAGACGAAATGACATACTGTCAGGGTTCGTCTGTAAAGCTCTTTTAGAAGGGGAAAGATCAGCTCACTTGTGCTGAAGCACACAGGGAGTGACGCGATGCGCTCAGGTACACCACTCCCTGAACACACCGAGGAACCGGCCCAAATCGCAACACGCACACACACTTTTAGAGTGTTGCTGTTACAACAGCAGTTGAGAGCTTATAGCTCGGCTCCTCAGAAGCTCGCGACCTCGCTGGAGTGCCTTCACTACCAACACGAACAGCGCGCTGTTAATCCTCTTCTGAGGCAGTTTTAGTTTCAGTTTAAACAAAGTCTGAAGCAGGACACCAGTGTATGGCTCCGAAGCGAAAGACAGAGTGCGATTGCATCCGCTTCCTATTTATATACACCTGTCGGGGGCGGTGCGCATTATGCAAATATCGCACGCCAATTCCATTGGCTTGTTTTAGTTCACACGAAGCTGATAGGGCTCTCTAAGCGATATCCCAATTCGTCGGTCACTACTGACGTACGTCGAACGTGACCGACTGAAAGGGAACATGCTTAAGAGGTAATAATGGAACAACAGGGTTTTTTATAAAAATAAAAAAAAATCACTGTTATTTACAACAGGATCTGCATTTTCATGGGTTTAATAAAAGATTTTTGTTATAAGAGACAATTAAAACAACTTTGTGTTTCAAAACCACTCCTTTCCTGGTAAAAAATGAACTTGATTTTCAAAAGTTAATGAATTTGCGACAGTTGACAAGCCAAACATGTCAGTCTCTGAGTAACATGTAATTTATTTAAGCCATGAAACCTTTTGAACGTCTCCAGCATTTTTTTACCCAAAAATCAAACATAGTTCACCCCTTACGTATGTTATCACGTCTGTCAAAAATTTGCAGCGGTTGGAATATTACAACTAAAAACATCAACAGAACACTCATTGGCATCAATTTTCATTGAATACTTGCCGGCTAAGAAATAAATAATTATTACCTTAACGATCCATCTGTTTTCAAATCCACATAATTTGAATATCACAACATCGATGTCTGTCAAAAAATAACAGGCACAATGGTAGTAGGCTATTTACGAGAAGCAGTGCAGTGAGTACACGCATTTCCTGGAAAACCCACACTACTGGATGTTTTGAATGCGTCATTGCTTTCTGAGAAAAGGGAGAAAATGGCGGCATGAGCGGCTTCGACATGTTGTCTGTCAGAGACGATAACGTGCATTATACATAATGCACTCAATTATAAATTCTTCTGTTCTTCACTCGCTGAAATTGAATCGGAGTGATTAGGGAACTGAGTGAAATACTGTATATTAAAGAGAATAAACACAAATACAACTGAAAGCTTAGCCGGGTTAGTGAACATCATTCATCGTGTTGGTTTTGATGGACATTTTTATTCACAAACTATGCATTCTGACTATGACATTCCTGATTTGAATATTTTCAATAATTTTCTATTCTTCACTGATTTTTTCTTAATTTTGGCAATTTGGCTGATGTTATATATATTATAAACTTGACAGGCGATTTTCTAAAGAAAGTGAAAGTGACGTGACTTGTGACCAAGCATGGTGTCCCATACTTGGAATTTTTGCTCTGCATTTCACACATGTTTTTAAATCACTTTACTAGTATGGTACAAAATTGTGTTAAAACACAATTAAGCTTTTGGAAACTCTATAACAACACTTAATTAGTTTTAGTTTTGACACATGGATACATTTAGTCCATGCATGCTGACATTGAGTAGCACCTTGAGTAGGTGAGTTAGTCTTGTATGGGGGTACTTTGCTGTAGCAGGAAAATTTGGACCATGTGACCGGCTGTCATGAACTCCCATCACCAGCCCAGTCACCGTAGCCAACTATTTCCCAGCATCCCTCTTGTTCCTCACCTGTGCCTGCACCTCATAAGTGCAAGTGTAACCAAGGTTACCAGAGTAATATAGAAATAAAGTTATTAATATAAAAACATACTAATATATAAACAAAACTATTGAGAACTACTTAAAAATAAGTGCTATTATAAAAGAAAATATTAAATTTATATAAACATATATTTTTACTTGGTTATTAATGTGACCAATAGAGAGTAGTTTTTAATACAACATGAGCCAATGAGAGCGCAGAATGTGGCGCAGCGGAGAAATTAGTTTCTGGATTTTGCACGAGGTTTGCTCGTGGAGTCAGAGGCAGCTCTCTCTATCGCGCATAGATGCTGATGAGCGCGGTGTTTGCTGACGCTCCGGGGAACAGAAACACAGAAATAATCTTCTGGATGTGTTTTATCGATGGATTGATGTTAAAGAAAAGGGTTTAAATCGGACGCGCTGTAACCGCTCCATTCTGGAATTTTCTGTGAGTTTAAAGATCTCCTTGGTCAGGTTTTTTTGTTTGTTTTTGTTTTTTTGTTTGTTTTTTCTTGTTCTGTCCTTTTCCAAATTGGATTGCTGTCCTGTCTGATGTGACGAGATGTTCCGATGCCTGTATTCTGGATTTGTCCCGGCCTTCCAGTGGTTTTGAGGAGGGTTTGGACTGGCGAGCCTCCCTTGAGTTTGTTCTTGGATTTTCTGTGGAAACAAAAGTTTTTCTGAACTCTGCGAATGGTAGGAAATCGAATAACTCTTCTTTTTTTCTGTTTTGGATGGAGATGTTCCTCATCGACAAAGAAAAGACATTTGTACTTCTATGGACCATTTGAAGAACTGTTTTTCTTGAAAGACTGAGAAATTGAGGGTTTTGAGATCAAAGGACATTATTTTATTTCATTGAGAAGTGTCAATTTTCTGTGTTGACAAGTGATATGTTGTTTGGGTTTTGATACTTGAACACTAATTTTTTGGGTGAAACGAACACTGAGTTAAAGTGAACAAAGTACTTACCTTGTTGACAATCAAGGGAAAAGCTCACGAAACCTGTGAAAACAAAAGATTGATAGGAAAATTCAGAAACAATATTTTCAATTGTGAAAATATATATTTTTTTCTTTCTTCTTTTTTTTCATTATTTCACATTGATTCAACTTACCTTTTGAATGCAGTCAAACAAATACACATTGTGTGTTCAACCAAATTATTCTTCAAGTCTGTTCACTGTTGTTGTTGCATCTTTCCAAGTAGCGAATCCGTCCTTCTGAGACGCTGGTCCATAGATTGGCATATAACAAGTTAATTATTTATTAAATCTACAAGTTATTAGCCAGATAGAAAGCGTTACACAATCATCAAGACTTTGATTACTTTTCAGCCTGCTAAATGGTAACTAAAAGTTCTGTATGTGGATTTAATCACCTGTTGAAGATCACAATCTTCACTTGCCAAACCTATGAACTGAAGTTTAATATCTGCCTTGATCATCGCTGTATTGTCATTACTTCACCTGTGTTTGGAATTTGCTCAAATAAAGCACTGTGTTATCACTTATCCATCTCTCTTGAGTCTGCTACATCCTGCCACAGGCACCATTGATTCTTTGAAGTATCAGACCATTTTTGGCAAAGATTGTGATGCCTTCAATAACTGAATCATTAGACGTTTCAGCAGAACAATGATCCCTACATCCAAATCTATCAAAGCTTGGTTTAGAGATTGGTCATGGAATGAGTGCTCAGTCTCCAGATTTAAATTTCCTCAAAAACCTTTGGTGAGATTTGAAGAAAGCAATGGCAGCATGGAAACCAAGAAATATCAGTGAGCTGGAAGCTTTTGCACACAAGGAATGGCCTAAGATTCCAGTAGAGAGTGTCGGAAGCTTGCAAGCATTTACACGAAATGTTTATTTGAGGTTATAAACAGTAAAGGATTCTCTACAAAACTTGAATTGGGGGGCTAAATAATTTTGTATATGGATGTTTAGAGCCAATTTGATCATTTAAACAGTAACTTAACTTTAGGTTCTCAGAATTACTCAAATGTGGATTAATAAACTTTCTAAGTGTTTTTGTTCACAAAATCAGAATGTCTTGTGGTTCAATAATTAATTTTGATTGCAAGTATACCATTCAGAATTTTTTTTTTTTTTAAAGAAATTAATAATTTTATTCAACAAAGACATGGATGCTGATCAAAACTCTTAAAACTAATCAAAATGACAGAAATCTATAATCTAACAAATAATTTCTGTTTCCAATAAATTCTATTCTTGTTAACTTTCTATTCATCAAAGAATCTCAAAGTATCACTGTGTCCACAAAAATGTTAAGCAGCACAACTTTTTTTTAACATTATAAGGAAGAACCCAAGAAGGACCCAAGAAAGACACTGAAAAGTAATATTTGAAAAAAAAAAATCACTGAATAATTTACATTTAAAAAAATATTGAAATAAAAGTTATTTCAAATCGTAATATTTCACAATAATACAATATACTGTGTAATAATATTGAACAAATGAATAAATGTCCTAAAAATAATAATATATAATAAAATAATAATCTTGCCAAAAAGTTTTGCAATGAGTCATGTCAAACCATCTGCTGTGCATAACATTCAATCTAACTTCAAACGGTCTTGGTTGAAAAAATTACCCACATTCCTGTCACATTAACTGATGCTTATCATGTTTTATTCTGATTGGTGTCTGTCATGACAGGGTCAACTCTAAATGGAGGGCTAGGAGGTTAAATGGCAAATGTAATTGTGCTCACCTCACAGTCTTCTGGAAAGAAATGAAACCAGCGCCATTACCAAAGATCATTCCAAAGTAATTGAGGATGACCTATGTAAATCTATGCTTCTTACAAGACGGCTAAACTTTTCACTGCACACATAAATGAGTAATTTAAAGCTGTTTCTCTTTTTGCTGCTGCCCCTCTCACTGTCTGTAATTACATGCTGGGGGGGATGTCAATTAATGACACTTAATAACCACATTTCAGACCAGAAAAGACCAAGTAAAATGTCCATGTTACTTACAGATGTTAGCTGGAAAGGAAGGAGACCAAGTCTTATCTCTCGTGCAAGACTTTATGAAACAATAATAATAAAAAAAAATTGTAGCTCATGTCTGTTCGCTTTGAGAACATGTATAGTGTAGTGTACTCCTAAAACTTAAATGAACTTCTAGCTAATCAGATTTAGCATGCACAGTCTTCGCTTTTTAGCATAAATTGACCAAAATATTGGTGACTACTGCACTCTCAATAAATATGTCCAATCAAATGCTCTGTAGGGAAAGCCTTTCCCTCAGTACCATCTACTTCTGACTAGCATCAGCAATTAACAAATAATGTCAATTAACAAATAATGTCAATGGCTGTTAAATAAAAAAAGGCTTTGTTTATGACAGTGATATTGAGGATATTGATATTCCAGGAAAGAAAACTATGCTCCTCAAGCCATTTGATGCTTTTAAGTGAATGAAAAGCTGTGGAGACGTCAGTAAACAAAAAGAAAGTTATTCACTTAGCAGATGCTTTTATCCAAAACTGTACATTGCATGTGGTATAGGTTAGTTTGTGTGATCACTGGAAATTGATCCCTTAACCTAGGAGTCGCTAGTGCCATATTTAACTATTTTATCTACAGCAACTCTCAAGTATCTGAAGAATCAAGGTAAAAAGAGAACAATGTTACAATAAAACTCACACACTGCCAGATGTCACAGTGATAAACCATACACAGTGTCCTTTGGTAAACACTAAATAATTCACAACTAAATGAATGCACATTTTTATTTGCATCTGTCACCTTTACAATTCAACTGTGATTTGAACGAGAGAAAATCACATCACATTTTTGTTAAGGCACCCTGCAGATTCCATGATTCTCCATCCCAGCTAATAGGGAACGTTCCCATAACTTTAACGTTCTTTAAAATTTATGTAAATGTTAGGATAGAATGTTCTTAAAATAATATTTATGGAACGTTCTTATAACGTTGTTAATAGTTAATATACATTCTCGTAATGTTTGGAGAAAATGCACATAGAACAACGTTCTTGGAACGTCCCTATGATGTTATTTGTACTTGATCAATATTCTCATAATGTTGAGAGAAAACATTCTTAGAATGACATTTTTGGAATGTTCTTATTATGTTATTAATATTTGCTGAATGTTTTCATTATGTTATCATAAAATGTTCTAACAATGTCCATGGAACGTCCTTACAATGTAATTTGTACTAGATGAATGTTCTCATAACATTGAGAGAAAACATTCTTAGGTTACACTTTTTTTAAGGTGACAAAGTTACATTGTACTTATTCTAGGGGTGTAACGATACGCTCAGGTCACGATACGGTACGTATCTCGATACGGAGTTCACGATACGATACGTATCACGATATTTTGAACAAAATGAAACTGAAATTCAAACAAGATTTATTCGAAAAACATGACCAAATTTCAATAATTTTCCTTGTTGTACATACAAGATCACAGTATTCGAATTAACAGTTGAATAGGGCTGTCTGTCACTGAAAAAAAATGTTAAATTTAACATGAACTTAGAATTATGAATAGGGGCCGTTCACATATCGCGTCTAAAAACGCGTGGAAGGCGCGGCCGCACCGCTTCTCCTTCTTTCCAAAGTGCTTGCGCTCCCGTGGCGTCGGTCGTTGCTATGCAACCATGAACTGAGCTCTCCAAGAGGATCAGGATGTTTCTGCAAAGGATAAATGATTTCTAGCCCTTGCATTAGTTTTACTACGATATATATTGATGGAGATAAGATATAAAAACCACCATGTACAGCTATGATCAGCTGTTCGGGTGAGCTTTTGATGTTTTGTTACGGAAAGGCCATAGCTGATCGGTTGATTCTTGTCACACGACCTGCGGTGCGCTTGCAGCATTCTGAAAAGTTGAGAATTGCATGCGCGTCGTGACCGCGTTGATCCCATTATGAGCGTGCCTGCCGCGCGGCTACATTTGAAAAAAATAACTGACTTGCACGCGGAAAAGACACAATATGTGAACGGCCCCACAGAACTTCTTAAAGCAAAGCATCGCAAGTGTCTTTTGCTTTTCTGTGAGCACAGCTGTTGCTGTGCACTGTGGTGAAAGAAAGCCACGACTTTTCTCACGCGACCATGCAAGAGACTGACATGAGAAACGTTTAAACCTGCTTGCAAGATTCAATGTGTGCCCGAAACACTTACTGAACTAGAGAGCTGATTGAGACACACCATTTATATGCGGTGACAACCGGCTTCTCTCACTGCCACCTTGCAGAGTAGGTCACGTCGGCAGCTCAACCAATAAGATTAAACTGCCGTCATATCGTAAAAGTATCGCCATCACTCTACGATGCATATCGTAACATGTTTGCATCGCGAAATATCGTACTACGATAAATCGTTACACCCCTACTCATTATGTATGTAACCTCGTTCCCTGAAGGAGGGAATGGAGCCGTACAGCAGAAGTGAACCAATGAGTGTAAACTAAATGAGCCAATGAACATTGGCGTGCGAGATTTGCGTCACGTGCCTTCACTCAGTGGAGGCACAAGAGCTGTGGTGACGGGACGTACGTCTCCGTTCCCTCCTTCGGGGTAATGAGGGTTACATACAGGTGTCACCCAGCCCACAGCTCTACATATATCTGTCAGCGAGGCGCCGTGCGCCAGCGCCCACAAAGAAGCAACTCCTCTAGTAGAGTGAGCTCTCAACCTGAGCAGGCAAGGCACGCCTTGGGACTGATAAGCCAAGGCGATAACGTCCAGTATCCAGTGGGCCATCATCTGCTTGGAGACAGCCTTTCCCTTCTGCTGGCCTCCGTAACAGAGGAAGAGCTGGTCTAAAGTCCTGAAGCTTCGCGTTCTGTCCTTGTACAGGCGCAAATCGTGGACAGGACAGGGCTGGGTCTGCCTCCTCCAAGGGCAGCACTTGCAGGTTCACTACCTGGTCTCTAAAGGAAGTGGCAGGAAACTTGGGCACATATCCGGGCTCCAGGCACGATTCGTCAACCGAAAATGCGTGCAGGTCCCCTACCCTCTTGATGGAGGCCAATGCAACCAGAAGTACTGTCTTAAGGGACAGAGCTTTTAACTCAACTGACTGCAAAGGCTTGAGGGGAGGTCCCCGGAGAGCAGTAAGCACCAGGGATAAGTGCCAAGAGGGTATAGAGGGCAGGCAGGGCGGATTCAGTCTCCAAGCCCCCCTCAGGAACCTGACAATCAAGTCATGCTTCCCTAGGGACTTACCATCAACTGTGTCGTGATGTGCAGCAATGGCGGCGACATATACCTTAAGGGTGGAGGGAGACAGCCTTCGTTCCTACCCTTCTTGCAGGAAGGAAAGCACTGACCTGATCGAGCAAGTCCGGGGGTTCTCCTGGTGAACAGGTTCCACTTCAGAGCATAGAGGTTCCTTGTGGAAGGAGTTCTTGCAGAAGTGATGGTGTCTACAACCGGCTGGGGTAGATCACTTAGAACCTCCGCTTCCTGTCCAGGGACCAGACATAAAGTTTCCAAAGGTCTGGATGCGGGTACCATAAGGTGCCCCGTCTCTGAGTCAGAAGGTCCTTTTTTTAAGCTTTTATTCACATATAAACATTGATCAGCGAATACAAACAGGAGCTCAGTCGCACTTGTTCAAAGCACAAGAACAAATCTTATTGGTTCTTGTGGAAGCTCAAACATGCTGCATAACACACGAGAATGAACATTATTGGTTCTCACATGTCAAGTGAACATGCTTGAGCTTCCGTTTACCACAACTGTTGTGCGAGTTGATGAATGTTTATTAGGGATATCTAGGGTGGTATCTAACAATCTAACTAACCCTTTAATACATAAAAAAACTGGAAGTTTTGAACTTTTAAAAAACATCTAGAAATAATGTGTTCATAACTTAATGGGAATGTTCATTTTTGTTAGCTGGGATAGCAGCTGTGCTTTGTTCATCTATAACTTTTAAATGTTTAAAGTGCATACTTATGATAATGAAATCTGCATTGTTAAGGGGAACAAACTAATTTAGTTCACTTTTGTCTCCAATCACCTGTTTGATCCAATGGGAACACCACAGTATTACAAAGAGGTTACTGTAATTATCTTTGTGTAGGGTGCTGTATAAGAAATGGCATCCTATTTTGCAGTGTTTGATTGTATGATTTACCTCTAGCTTGGCCAATAACACTTGAAGCAGGATGAATTAGGACTGAAGTGCCAGCTGGGCTGTGCTGAAAGAGGCACCTGTCCTCATCCTCATCGGCATTGCAAAGAGCCGTAAAGGTAAAGAGTGGATAGATTGACAATTATCAAATCAGGTCCCTGCGAGGCTGCTTGAATATCTGCTGTATTTTTGGTAAGCAGAGTATTGACTCTGCATTGAAAATGCATTTATCTTAATTTTAAAAATATATTTTTAGTTGAACTTAATATCTTTTTTAGTTATTTCAGTTAAAATATATTGAGTAGATTACATTACATTCAAGTCTGTGATTTTGGGTAAATGTATAAGACCTGTTCATATTTGACATGCAGTTATGTTGTACAATCTGAAGCTGTCTGAAGCTAGCGCAGCACAAGTAGAATGATACTTGTGCCTGCACAGTTTTTGCATTAGCAAAATTATTGAACGCAGCATCATGCATTAGTTTGTATGTTCACTGAAAGGTTCTTTAGGCAGCTAAAAAAGGTTCTTCTATATGGCATCACTTTACAGAACCTTTATTTCTTTGAGTTGAGCTAGTGAAATGACAAAATTTCAGCAATGAAAATAGCTCTTTTTTTCCCTGCTGCTGAGAGGATACATGAGTTTGCCTTAGGGGATTCATAAAGTATCCCTATCTATCAATGTATGAATATTTAATAATGCTGAGCTTCACCACCCAAACAAAACACATTACAGGTTTTCCTCTTTCTGCAGTGTCTGAATGTATATATTTTTTCATTTTCCCTATTTATATTTTATATATTGTTAGGATGCTGTCTGAAAGCGCTAATTAAAACCATTATACTACGATGTGTTAAGAGAGTTAAGTCGTCTTTAAAGGTGCAGGAAGTCAATGATATTGACTGAAGCCTCCGGCTAATGAAAGATATTGCACTACTTATTTGGTGTGAGGCCAGCATAAGCATAACAAATGTTTCATAAGCAAAACAGAAGATTCCGTCATTGTACTTTTAATAACTGCACATAAAGAACAACAACAATTTAATAGAAATGCTTCTAGCTCTGAAGTCAATCATTCATGTGTGTCTAATCCTGTCATCTATATAACAGCATTAAAAGTCTATAGAGGTTTCAGAAAGGGGTTACATGTAATAGTACAGTTTCAGGATACTACATTGCCTTTAATGCCTCAGCTGTACTTCAGCTTTCCATTACCACCAGTGAATAGGTTGAATCCCAAATCACAATCACTGTGTCATTATGATGAATTACCCCCCAACTTGAATAAGTTTGACCTGACAGGCAGCTAAAGGGCTTGCGTAGGATTTGGGCAACAATCAGAGGCTGATGCTTGTTTTTAATAAAATAAATGACAGTCAATTGTGTTTGAGTTTCCAAAGGGCCTTCAATTAATCAGGCTTTTGATATAATAATAAAGGGATGCGGCTACATACACAAAGGGAATGCTTGAGTGAAAACTCCAGAGGAGGATGGGAAGCGGATCAAATCATGACTCATTTTCATGCCAATATCTGTCCACAAGTAGCTAACAGAGATCTCAAGAACGAAACGCAAGGTTTGCAAACTCATTTACCTCAGCTGTCTATAAACAGTTGGTTCAGAAAGAAGTACAGGTGTAAGGCATTACATTGTTTTTACTAACAATTTGTATATTCTGCTTTATTCAAGCTCTTCAGCTTAATCAGGTTTGTGCTTTTCATGTGCAATGTCGGAAAACTTTGTTTTCCTTTTGTTTATTATCATCCATATTTTAATTTAATTTAATTTTATTTTTTTAATCTTTTAGTCTACAGTAATTTTGTGTCTGTGGTTCAAAGCAAGCAATTCCATGTGGAGTCAGGTCATGTGAGGCAGTGTTAATTTCGTTAACGAAAACTATGATGAAAAATGTTCGTTGACGACCTTTTTTTCTATGATGGAAAAGGTATAACTGCAGTCTAAGTGGAAAAGAGGTGGTATGCTGAAGGATGTTAAATCCCTCATGGAGTATGACACTCTAAAAAGTTTGAGAACCACTGAAAACGGATATATAGAATTGCACAAGTGCTACTGCTAAGAGTGCAATGTCAATAAAGCCTGTTCCCTTTCGAAAGGGAACTTCTACTCTGCATTTGCAAACGCTATGGGGAACGTCACGTGACTCGGTGTCTGAAAGCCAACTATCCAATAACTCCAATGCCTATTGGCCAGCGACAGCCTATAACGTCATACGGCGCGACCCGGAAGTATAAAAGGCGCGCCTGGGGAAGCAGTCATTATCTCATCGTCTTTCGGGACTGTCTGTGTCTTGCCACTGTCATGTATAACTACCGGTTACTTGTGAGTACATTTTCTAAAATGTCTGAGGACAAAGAGAAATGTTTTAGGAAGTGTAAATGCGTACACTGTCTGGGAGAAGAACACGCACGGAGAGTGCTTGAGGGCGTTGTCTGTGAGAGTTGTGTGTGTTTTCCTATGAAAACGCTCTGTTCCTGCCTGGCCCTCTTCTCGAGGGAAAAGGTGTCAACATCTGCACCTGGAGGGTCCGACCCTGCTCATGCTGAGGCAGAGCGGTGGCTGTACTCATGGGGATTGCAGGTGGAGCTCGCCGCCAAGTTTGAGAGGGGTGTTACAGTCTCTCAACCTCCGGTGGCGGCTGGCAGGGATGAGCTCCTGGATGACGATGATGTCTTATCACTGACATCATCGGATCCGGGAGCGAGTGTTCTTCTGGCTGCTAGCCCCCGTGAGCAGGAGATGGCAGTGGAGGAAGAAGGAGTTGCGACTTTCTCCAAGCCTCCCTGCAAAGCATATGCTGAGTTACTGGAAGTTGTGGAATGCGCTGCCGGCAGGCTGCAGCTGCCGTGGGTAGGAGGCCGTTCGCGGCAGGTTAGACGAACAGTTTCTTTCTGACAACAACCCCGTAACTCCAGTGAGCCTTCCATTCCTTCCATATCTTCATGTAGAGATCAAGAAGGCATGGAAGAACCCATACTCGGCCAGAATTCATCCACATCAGCAGGGGAATTTCGTTGATGTGGAGGGATTGGGCCAGCATGGGTATGTGTCGATGCCGCCCATTGACGAGACATTTGCCAACTATCTCGTCACGGGCAGTGCACCGACACTTAAAGCTCCGGTTCTGCCGTCCAGACCCCTTAAAGTGACATCTCATCTGAACGGCAGAGCATATGCTGCTGCAGGTCAGGCTGGCACAGCTTTACACACTATGGCGGTGTTGCAAGCCTACCAGGCTGATCTGCTGAAGGACCTGGATCAGGGGCAAGGTTTGTCCCCTGATGCGGTGGCTGAGCTGCGCCGCACCACAGATCTCACTCTCCGGGCCACCAAACAGATGGCCACCTCGATTGGGAGATTGAAGGCAGCCATGGTGGCCACAGAGATGCATCTATGGCTGAACATGGCGGACATCGGGGAGAAAGAGAAGGGCTCTCTCCTCGATGCCCCGGTTTCGCCAACTGAACTTTTCGGCGGCTCCATTGAGATGGTTGTCGGAAAGTTCATGGAAGCGAAGGCGCGCTCAGCAGCATACAAAAACTGCATACCGCTCAGGTCCGATCCTGGGCCCAGACAGCCGAGAGGCCCTGGCCCTTCTCGAGCCTAGGCTCAGAGGCAGGGCCAGAAATCTAGTGTCACCGCTCAAGTGCCTCCTCCTCGGAGTAAGTCGCAGAAGCGGCGGGATACGAGGAAGAGGAAGATGGACTTAAGGGAGCTGATCAATCACCGGCGACAGCAACGCCGCTGATTGATCCCCCCTCTTGGCGAAGGTAATTCTACATCTGCCTTCGCCCCTCTTCCTCAGCCTCCCGGGCATTTTTAATCACTTTGCATGTTCAGGACGACACCTTTGAACAGTCAGGCTGATGGCCGAGCCCATAATGAAATTTTTTTCTGAAGGCCCACCTTCTGGCTTGATAGTGAAAGGGTTCTTTGGGCTTCTAGAATCGTGGATTTCATCCTTCCCATTAAAACAAGTAAAGGAGGAGTCTTTGGTCTTCGAGCCACAGGAAGGTAAGACAAGGTCTGATTTAATTATTTAAATGTTCGACCTTGTTTCAGAACTGGAGTGTTGAGACTGACTGAGCAGGCCACAAAATGGCTGCCGCTTAGTTTTTTCTCTATATATGAGAATATCAGTATAGTCTGAGTTGGCACTCATTACTTCAGTTTATCTATGTCTATGGTGGCCCTAACTGGCCACCTGACATTTTAGCTTTGAGCTTCGCTTTATTTTGCTCATCATGAGATTTGGAATTGGAGATCAGGCTTTGTTATGGTGCCTGTTGTAGTAAATAGGCCTATAGCTTAGTGGCCAGGCTAGAGCTAGGTGATGTGTGGTGTATGGAATTAACCCCATATGTATTTAATATTCTTTCAGGATGTGTAGTTCCTAGTTCTGGCTTCCTCCTGAGGGAGTTGTTTAGGCCGTATGCCCAATTATCCCCTTGCTTGTGTAGGTGCAATTGTGAGTTTAACAGCTAGGTTGTAGACTGTTTTTGACTCCCTGATGCTGTTTCTCAGGTGGTAGGCCCTTATCTTCACGTAGATAAGTTATGCAGGTATGTGCTAGGCCCCACTTTCTAGAACTTTCATACTAAAGGAAATGATTTTCTTCTGAGACACTTGATGTTTGTATTTATCAAGTTTGAGTTGACGTTGCTAGTTTTTAGCTCCCGTCCTCTAGGGCTTAGAACAGATTTGAGAATCTGTACAGAGAGTGTTTTTCCTTTCAAAACAGCATGTATGTCAAAGTTTGTGTTACTTTGAGTTCTAGACTTTTGCCCTACATTTGTATGTGAGCTTATTTATGCTGCCACAGGTTAGCACCTGCTCTCATAATAACAGGCCCTTTTGCTGTTCCAAAAGGGCCTGTTATTATGTTATTATAGTGGCCTCTATTTGAGTATATGGTGACTAATATTCCCCAGTTAAGAGGTTTATTTGTGTCACTGAGTGCATCACCTGTTGGATTGCATACTCAGGGTAGTTAGAACCACTTTTTGAGGAAAGTTGGTATCTATTCAGCTCCCTTTTTGGTGATCTTATTAACAGCTATATTGCATATAACTCGGATTGTAGGCCTTATATACTCGGCCTCCTTCTAGTTAGCAGTTGTTTGTACAATGCTGTTCAACTGATCATAGTTTGCTCACATATTCTTACAGATTTACACTGCCACAGGCCCTGCCACGTGTCTGTTTGAGGTAGTAGGCTTGTAATAGCCTCCACTTAGACCATGTTGGCTTTGTTTGGTTCCCTTTTAATCACGTTTAGGGTACATTGCCTGTTGGAATGTGTAGCCTAGCGCAAGTCGCAGTTAGCTTCCCATAGCTATTTGGGTTAGAGCTGGTTCCCTGTAGCTTGGTTCCCTTAAATTCACAAGCTGAAGCCACGTGTCATTGAATCGGCAGGCCCCTTCAGGCCTCCTTTTTAGTTCACATGTTGGCATAGTTTCTGTTTTTAATCTGTGACCGTCTGATCGCCACTTAATGCTGGAATGGAGGCCCCTTAAGGCCTCCTTTTCTAGTCGATTTGTTGGCAGGATGCCTGGGAAACCATGCCACCATCGGCCACGCCCCATCGCTGACGGATAGGCCCTAACAGGCCTGTTCACAATGTTTGGCATGTTAACACGTTAATGGCATGTTAACATGTTAATCACAATGTTAATACATGTTTTCATGTATTAACCATCTTGGAAACTTCTAATACATGGTCTTTGGGTGGTATGGTTATGGTAGCCACTTGCTGATGCCACGTGTTTACTAAGGCAGGCCTACTTCGGCCTCCGGTGTAATATGTGGAGTTCAGTCATGTACTCCTCTCGCTATGAGAATAACAAGGTGCTTTTTTTCGAGTATTCCGAGTGGCTGGCCCCTCAGGTTGATTATGGTAGTTTGGTTTAACTTACATCTGCCTCCCTGAGTCTGATTCTACTCTAGTTGAGCTAAGAGCCATCTAGCGCCTAAGGTGGATCTTTTGTGCTCCTAGTAACGGCCACAAGACTTACGCCGTGTGTCTTAGAGGTTGCTAGGCCCTATGGGCCGCCTTTTTGAACACACTGGAGTATGTTTGGGTGTACATCTAGTCGACTAGATCATCCACTGTGAAGGCCTCATCGACACGACAGCCAGTAGCACAGTTCCTCAACAAACCGTCCATACTGGCATGATGAATACGATCCTCAACTGGATGGAACTAAAATAAATACTTTGAATGTTGCGATCCTATCAGATTTATGATAGTAACCTGATTCATAACAAAGCACTGTTCGCCAGAGGAGAACTGGCCCCCCGACTAAGCCTGGTTTCTCCCAAGGTTTTTTTTTTCTCCATTTTAACACCTATTTGCCACTTGTTTGCCACCTGATGTCACCTGTTGGAGTTTGGGTTCCTTGCCGCTGTCGCCTTTGGCTTGCTTAGTTTGGGACACTTGACATTTGACTTGACATTTGATATTCAACAGTATTCTTGACATTTATTCAACAGTGCTTTGATCTGCCTGCATTGACACTATTCTTGAAGAGCTGCTGTGCAGCAAAAATTATGTACCAGTTATCAATGTAAAGCTGCTTTGATACAATCTGCATTGTAAAAAGCGCTATATAAATATAGGTGACTTGACTTGACTTGTATTTCTCTTTGAAAATTATCTGTAATATCTGTAAATAATCTGTACTCCTCTTGCTTTAAAGAGTAAAAGGTTCTTTTACTGAGTACACTGCTCGTTGGATTGTGTTAGGTGGATTGTCATGCGGGTACTTTGCAGCCTCTTATGCTGCCATTTAAGTTGTCTGTCTGTCCCAGCAAGACAGGTGTTTAGGGTGGCCCCTCCAGGCCACATTCTGAATATAGTTCTGTTTCACATAAAGCTACTATCATGCTGTAGGCCCCTCTTCGTCCTTCATGAGTATGTGCCCATTGCATGGTCTACCTGTTAGGTGAGCTTTGTACTCCCCTTGTTTGGGTTATGTATGTAATAGTGCTTAGCCTCTGTTTCTGCCTCTTTGCAGTCACTCTTACTTACTATCTATGAAGAATGTGTTTTAGAGGCTCTGTATTCAGACAGGACTGGCCAAGACTAAGTTTGTCTCGTGACAGACCAGGTCGGCCTCCCTGGTGGCATTGGGGGTGACTTGTTCCCCTCTAGTGACTGGCTGAGGTTCCCTTCGGTTCCTTAGCAACATTCCCTTAAAGGGACCACTTTCTCTTCAGAAAAGTTGGTTCCAGACGCCTTAACAGCTTCTGTAGGCCCTCTGAGGAAGGCCTTCTTGAAGTTCAGCTTGGGCTGTTGGCCAAAGGGAATGCTGTCACTGACAGCCTGGGGGAGGGGGAGTTGCCAAGCAGTTTCTAACTGCTCTTGAGCATTTGTCTCAGCCATATTTCTTGGCAGGCACTCTCCTCAAGCATGGCGGCGTCGGTATATCGTTCTCCGTAGCATTTGCAAATGCAGAGTAGAAGTTCCCTTTCGAAAGGGAACGTCTCAGGTTACGTATGTAACCATGGTTCCCTGAGAACAGGGAACGAGACTCTGCGTTTCCTTGCCATGCTTCGGGCTGCCTGCTGAACAGTCCCTCAAGACGATGGATAATGACTGCTTCCCCAGGCGCGCCTTTTATACTTCCGGGTCGTGCCGTATGACGTCATAGGCTGTAGCCGGGCAATAGGCATTGGAATTATTGGATAGTTGGCTTTCAGACACAGAGTCACGTGACGTTCCCCATAGCGTTTGCAAACGCAGAGTCTCGTTCCCTGTTCTCAGGGACCCATGGTTACATACGTAACCTGAGACGTTACCTTGATTCAAATTTCTCATAAGCATAAAGGGTTAGTTCACCCAAAAATGAAAATAATGTCATTTATTACTCACCCTCATGTCGTTCTACACCCGTAAGACCTTCCTTAATCTTCGGAACACAAATTAAGATATTTTATATAAAATCTGATTGCTCAGTGAGGCCTCTATTGAGAGCAAAGCCATTGAAACTCTCAAGATCCATAAAGGTACTAAAAACATATTTGAAACAGTTCATGTGAGTTCAGTGGTTCTATCTTTATATTATAAAGCGACAAGAATACTTTTTGGGCGCCAAAAAAAAATAAAAAATAGATAACGACTTTTCAACAATATCTAGTGATGGGCTGATTTCAAAACACTGCTTCATGAAGCTTCTGAGCTTAATGAATCTTTTGTTTTGAATTAGTGATTCAGATCTCCTATCAAATGGCTAAACTGCTGAAATCACGTGACTTTGGCGCTCCGATCCACTGATTCGATTCGTAAAGCTCTGAAGCAGTGTTTTGAAATTGGCCCATCACTAGATATTGTTGAAAAGTCATTATTTATTTTTATTTTTTTTGGCGCACAGAAAGTATTCTTGTCGCTTTATAATATTAAGATAGAACCACTGAACTCACATGAACTGTTTCAAATATGTTTTTAGTACCTTTATGGACCTTGAGAGTTTCATTGGCTTTGCTCTCAGTAGAGGCCTCACTGAACCATCAGATTTCATCAACAATATCTTAATTTGTGTTCCGAAGATGAACAAAGGTCTTACGGGTGTAGAATGACATGAGGGTGAGTAATAAATTACATTATTTTCATTTTTGGGTGTACTAAACCTTTAATTGAATTAATAATAATTATTTTCGTCTAAAGACTACATATAAAACAGCTACCAAAATTAATGTTGGTACCTGCAGTTTGACTAAAAATAATGACTAAAAGTTGACAAAAATGCAATGACTTCTTGTCAACTAAAACTAGACTAAAATATGAAAGACAAAAATGACAAAAATATGACTAAGACTAAGCATTTTTGTCTGAAGATGAAGACTAAGACTAAATCAAAAATGGCTGCTAAAATGAACACTGATTCAACCAGACAGGATCCAGTCTCAATGGAAAAGAATCCTTCTATTTATAAGAATCAAATATGAGACTCTTCAGTGATAGGTCTTGCTGAAGAATTTACATTTTTCTGAGACTGAGTATTTTGTCACATAAATGACTCAATAATGCTTTTATTAACTATTAGTAAAAGCAGTTTATAGACATCTTTACACAAGTTAAAGAATTTAAAAAAAGCATAATATAGTTGAAAAATCATACAAACTGAATTATTTATATTATTTATGCAGTGATCAACTGATCAACATCTCCAGCTTCATCATCAGCTTCATGTATTGATCTGATAGAAGGAAACCCCCACCCCTGGTGTAAATGTCATCACGATAATGGCTTCATTCCAGGGGCTCTGTTAGGGGAGAGTGAGTCTGATACGTGAGGAAGATACAACGTGCATGTGCTGAATTATGAATGAATCTTGGCTCCAGGAGAGATCTGATATTCCATTTAAAAAAAGGGGGTTAGCCAGAAACATAAGCGTCATGGTCATTTTAAGCTAAATCGTGGGAAATAGAAAGAAAGAAAAAGACAGATAAAATGAGCATGATTCTGACATACTCGACATACAAATTGATGGCGATATCTATGGACTTTTAAGGTAACCAGCTAACCTAGCTAATTATTTTTATTGTTAGCATTTTATTCAGTTTTTTTATTAGAATGTTAGTGAGGAGAAAAAAAAAACTTAGATATCAATCCACATATGTGGTTATGCTCATCTTTGGTAGCTCCTTTGAAAGCATCTTGACAAAAATGGCACTATATTTTATGAAGCACACACATAAGACCTGAACTGGAAATGATGCAACCTGTTTATACGGAAGTGTGTTATGCATAACACCCATTAAGAATGATTTTTTGTTGTTGCGTCCTTCCCCATCTCCCATAGTATGTTTGTTGTATGAACTTACAGAGAGTATGCCATTCCAAATGTTTCACATATTTTAAAGAGACTGTTTGTAAGTTTTATTAGTCAGACTTTCTGCCAGCTGCTGTCACACCAAAGCATAAATCTCTCAAAGCGTAAAGAACCATACACTCATGCAGCATCTTCAAAGTCACCATCTGTGTGCATGCGCACCTTTACCCAAAAAAGCAACCAAGGGAATGTGTAATCAATGTGTAATCAGCATGACTTTGAAGACAAATTTGAGTTTTTCCAAACACCCTTAGCCTACTGAAATCAATAAATTAACATACACACTGTCTGATATGGAAAATCCTAGCCTGCTCTAGAATGATTTTAATAATGTCATATCTTTTATTCTGCTGGGAATAACTGAATAAAAATACAGTCTCTTCCTGTTGTTGGAATGAGTCACATTCAAAATCTAATTTTCAAATCCCCCCAGACACATGTCCGTTCATTATAACTTCCTATGATATTTCTGAACAAATAAGGTGTTGAGCCGTAATTAGATCAAAACCAAAGGCACAAAAAGACGTAGATAGTTTTGACTTGTTACAGAACAGTTCAGTAAACTGCTCAACGTAAAGTAGATCAAGATACTATATAATTAGATAAGCTCAATGGACACAAGTCACACTAGTAAATGCAAATTACATAAAAAAACAGAATTAAATTTGTATTGAAGTTAAAATATTATACAATTTTAAATTCACTCTATAATGTAGTCGAATCCTTTACAGTTGGTTTGCAGATTCCTCTCTGTCTCTAATTACACAAGGTACTTTCCTCAAGCGGCATATTGACCATGCTTGTGTGGATCCTCTAATGATGCTCTCAGAGTGCAATGTCTCGGAGGTTCATCAGGGTGGAAGTTCGTGGTTGGGACAGAAGTTGATTGGGAAGTGTCATCCCTTGGGGAGTTGCATTTACTGTATTTAGAGGATGATTATGTAATCAGTTGGACAAAAGGCACATTATGTCATGACATTTCTATTTTGCTTTTATTGGGGCAACCCCTTGTCAAAAATGTGTTTATGATTCTAATTACACCTAATTGTATCCTAATTGTATTATATGAGAATCCTTTAAAAATCATAACATTAAACTGGATACATTGCAATTGCTTTAGATTTTGTTTTATTTTGATATTGTGTGATTTTTCAGCAGAATGTACTTGTATTATATTTGAAAAGGAGGATGGCGGAAAACGAGGATGGTGGAATCGAAGGAGCTTATTTGTACGCTGGAATATTATTGATCTCTCAAGCGTCACTTCACAGCGTCATCAGCTCCGTTCAAGGGGTCTGCCTTTGTTAAAGTTGGGTTATTTTAGAAATTACTAATAAATACTAATAAGTAATAAGTAATTTAAATAATAATTTATTTAAACTGCAAAGGTAAAACACATTTAAATTATTGTGACAGATGACACTCTAATCAGACACTCTAATCAGCTAATTAACTCAAAACTGCAAAGGCCTTTAAATGGTCTCTCAGTCTAGTTCTGTAGGCTACACAATCATGGGGAAGACTGCTGACTTGACAGTTGTCCAAAAGACGACCATTGACACCTTGCACAAGGAGGGCAAGACACAAAAGGTCATTGCAAAAGAGACTGGCTGTTCACAGAGCTCTGTGTCCAAGCACATTAATAGAGAGGCGAAGGGAAGGAAAAAGTGTACAAGCAATAGGGATAACCGCACCCTGGAGAGGATTGTGAAACAAAACCCATTCAAAAATGTGGGGGAAAATCACAAAGAGTGGACTGCAGCTGGAGTCAGTGCTTCAAGAACCACTACACACAGACGTATGCAAGACATGGGTTTCAGCTGTCGCATTCCTTGTGTCAAGCCACTCTTGAACAACAGACAGCGTCAGAAGTGTCTCGCCTGGGCTAAAGACAATAACGACTGGACTGCTGCTAAGTGGTCCAAAGTTATGTTCTCTGATGAAAGTAAATTTTGCATTTCCTTTGGAAATCAGGGTCCCAGAGTCTGGAGGAAGAGAGGAGAGGCACAGAATTCACGTTGCTTGAGGTCCAGTGTAAAGTTTCCACAGTCAGTGATGGTTTGGGGTGCCATGTCATCTGCTGGTGTTGGTCCACTGTGTTTTCTGAGGTCCAAGGTCAACACAGCCGTATACCAGGAAGTTTTAGAGCACTTCATGCTTCCTGCTGCTGACCAACTTTATGGAGATGCAGATTTCATTTTCCAACAGGACTTGGCACCTGCACACAGTGCCAAAGCTACTAGTACCTGGTTTAAGGACCATGGTATCCCTGTACTTAATTGGCCTGCAAACTCGCCTGACCTTAACCCCATAGAAAATCTATGGGGTATTGTCAAGAGGAAGATGCGATATGCCAGACCCAAAAATGCAGAAGAGCTGAAGGCCACTATCAGAGAAACCTGGGCTCTCATAACACCTGAGCAGTGCCACAGACTGATCGACTCCATGCCACGCTGCATTGCTGTAGTAATTCAGGCAAAAGGAGCCCCAACTAAGTATTGAGTCCTGTACATGCTCATACTTTTCATGTTCATACTTTTCAGTTGGCCAAGATTTCTAAAAATCCTTTCTTTGTATTGGTCTTAAGTAATAAAGTGATATATATATATATATATATATATATATATATATATATATATATATATATATATATACACACACTCTGCTGTGCTGTGTAAGAGTGTAAGAGAATGCAAGGCTGTCTGAACATATTAAAGTGCATGAGTGTTTGTGTGTGTGTGTGTGTGTATGTGTGTGTGTTTGTGTTCTTATGAATATTACATCCCTGGCATGTCTTGAGTAGCAGCAGATGGCTTGTCTCTTGCCTTCTTAATGTGCACCTGTACCCTCACCACACATATTTAATTAAGCCATGCCTGGAGCATCTGAAATTCCCTTAATCTTTCCATCTTTCAGCATTTTCAGTGGAATGTCCTCTTTTCCATCAGCACCATCTTCCTGTCCACACTTTCTATATCAACAAATTAGATTAATGATCAGAAAAGCAAATGTAGAAACTGACTAATCAATAAGCAGTCCCGGACTGACTCACATTTGGTTATCAGATTTGGAGCGCAAGTGGATTCTGATTGGCTCAATGGATGAACTGTATCGTTGGGGCTTCTGTCATAGAACAGTATTGATCGTAGGCTGAAGATATTGTTTTCATACTGGTGTAAAGACTCAACCCTATCAGGTAAAGTCAACATGTGAAATAGCTGTTGGTCATTAATCACCTGTAATACACAGAGGGTGGATTAACTGAATAATCATTAAACACACAGGAAACAGGAAGACATGAATGAACACGTCATTCATGAGTACGTGGTGACATTTCATAGTATTAGTAACATATGTAAGAACACCCTGTTGTTCTGTTTGTAAGAATAAAGTTACTTGGAAAAATTAAAACCATGACCGCATGTTTGCTTGGTACTTAGTTATAAAGCAGTGAGCAGCTGTTCATGATAATCACCGAGAGATAGATGACCGGACTAGTTGTCACTGGGTACTCCAGTGAATATTTCTCAGTTTTTGTTTTGTTGTTTAATAGACAAACTTTGTTGGCACCAAAAAAAAGAAAGGAAAAAAGAGTTATCGTTTTCACCTCCACAGCTGATGGAAAGCAATCTGACAGGACTTAGGCAAATCATGTTCATGGATGAGCTAATGTATTAAGTTGAACTTTTATTAACATTACTGTGGTATGAAGCAGAGCAGAAGCCGAGAGCCATGGTACCAGATCAAGGCCGGTGAAGTGAATGCTAATGAGAGAAACCTGCGCGACACACCGGTCTTGAGTCCCATGGAGGAGCTCCAGAGCTTTTATTATGCTTATATGCCACAGTAGGCCACTGCCACTCTTTTTGTTTTGTTGTTTATTTTTATGTTAAGATAAAAGTTACGTTTAGCATTTGCCGGTTCCTGTCTCCTCCTTCGCTGAACTTGAACTTTGTTACAATTACATTTGATCACTTAAAATCACATTATTTTATTTCATTCTAAAGAAATAGCCACGAGAGCTGAATTAATACTCATACATCACTTTATTTGGTGAATTAAAATTCTGGGGTAATGCAGCTCTGTTTTATTTGGTCAAAACATTTCATTTGAGTGTGTTGAAAGTTATGTTATAGCATTACTCTGTGTGTTCGCTGGATTTTTACATATTACTAGATTTTTACAATTAAGTTCAACAAATTGTTGGACAATAAGTTAACAGAACAACTGTTAGATTTTACAGTGTACATATGTATATTTGACATGAACAAAACCCCTGAAAGGTTTTTTGACAATATGGTATATGACAATATGATATATCGTTAGCCTCATAGCATAATTGCTATGTCATTTTTTGGCCAAATTGTGATATCTGCTTTTGAAATATGATCTGGGCAATTATGCTATGAGGCTAATGATATGATACAATTTTGATATATGAAAGCGTTGAGTGAGTCTCTCTCTAGCCAAAGCAAGAAAGCAAATTGTGCAGTAATTTAGCAGAATGATTACATCACACACTTAACACTAGGTCCTATAGTGTTATAATTGCTTTTGTCCAGAGAACAACATATATTTTCTGTGTTTGAAACCAACATACAAGACCTAAGTACTGAAACAGCCCTAGCCTTGATCTCCACTACACATATAGACAAATAAAAACAATTTAATGTATTATTTATACTGTACAATCATCTAAAATATCACAATGAGCTCTTGACACTACCAGATAGATGAATAGATAAATGATGAATGAATATAAGGATAGAAAGAAGTAAACATGGGTAGATGATAATGGATGGATGTCTGAAATATTGATTGTTTCTCTGTAGTAGTTACCATAGTTTGGTCCATAACGTCTGGAGTTTTTTATTATTATTTCGAAGGCAGTATCGCCCACATTCAATCTTTCATCTTTTCTCAAAGATTTAACTTTGTACCCTAAGCAAAGACATCTAAAATACAGTTTCCATGCACACATAGAGAAAAGAGAATGAATGAAAGAAAGACACAGCAACAGATAAAAGTTTGCTGTTTTGCACTTTAACTCGCATCAACTTGACATATTTAGACCCTCTTTTTACTGTTCCTCTAGTGAAACTTCATCTCAGGGCAGCTATAAAATGAGCCCACAAGAGCAAAGACTTCCAAGAGTGATGCCTTGAAAAGTTTGAAACATTAATAATGGTTATTTCTGTGGTGAATATTGGAATATTCGTGTGTAGGAGGCTGACTGACAGTCTTTTCAGCGGATTATTGATGTCTGAACAAGGCTAATTACTACAGGCTTCTGAGACACCATCTCTCACATTCATGCTGTGGACCTCTCAGCCCTCTTTCTCACCATTTAAACATCACTTAACAAGAGCAGACAAGAGGAAATGGATGAGAGTTTGGTTTCAGGAGTAAACATATGATGTACTTGAGGGTGTGGCTCTCTGTTTTGTCCATTATGTGCCTATTAATGGTCAGTCACCATTAATATTGTATACCAGAGATCTGAGTGTAAAACATCATTAGGTCATCCCAAACCGACCAAATTTTCAAACCCGAATGGAAATCAAAGATATTGCTATAGATCTTATCCAATTCTCAAAAAAAGTGCCCCCCTACATCAAAAGACTGCAATCTTTTTGTTATCTGGCCCCAAACAATGTGTCAATTTCTCAACTTTTGAGAAACGAACTCTTTTTTCATCTTCTCATGGTAATTTATTCATAATTCTCGAATCTGACGTGTCACCGGGAGACAGTTGGGGTTGCCATGTGTCCCTCAGGCTTTAATTAGGATCTTCATTCAGAACTTCTGTAGAAGCCTGAGGGAGGCCAGTATTTGCATTTCAAATGTTAAAAAAGTCACCCCTTCACATACAGCTCCATTGTTATCTAATTAATATAGGATGCTGCACCTGTAAGGAATTATCTTGATAATGCTGATTAGAAAATTTCTGATTGCTATTATATTCAATGAATATTCATTTTGCATTGAAAGCAAGAAATGTTCCTCCCTTTCCAGCAGCGGACAGCAAATTATTGATTATATTTTGTGTCTGTCATTGTTGAAGTCAGGCCATATTGCTGAAGTATTTCAAAGGATTCTGACAGAGTTTTGCATAAATCAGTGCTGATTTCCGTGAAGGGACTAGGGATGAGACAGGAGAGAAAACAGAAAATATTGTTCACATCGTAAATCTGAGAAAATGTTCTTGTGAGGATTTCACACTGAAGAATACAAGAGAGACATATGGTTGTTTAAGCTGATACATTTTTAATGTCGCTCTTTGTAAATATTTGATGTCTTTGTCGCTGGATTTGTCCAAGACATTCTTTCACATACATTAAGGGGTGTAAGTGATGGACAACAGATGTGATCTGCAGTATAAATGCAAAAAAAAAAAAAAAAAAAAAAAGGCTACATTCATAATGTTCTTGTACATGATGTTATCAAGGTGTATAAAAGTGCTGGGCAGACACTGATTCTTGCACTGTTATCTCATCTGCAGGTCTGAGGATTTTAAAATTTAGGTTACAGCAAATACCTAATTAATATACTTTGGAATATGTGGTTGAAATCAGGGCTAGTTGTTTAAAATCTTTTTACTCTAGTCCTTTTGAAAGTCAAGTCACCTTTATTTATATAGCACTTTTTACAATGCAGATTGTGTCAAAGCAGCTTTACAGTGATAACTGGTATATAATTTTGGCTGCACAGCAGCTTTTAAAGAAAATGGTGTCAATGCAGGCAGATCAAAGCACTGTTGAATATCAAATGTCAAGTGTCCCCAACTAAGCAAGCCAAAGGCGACAGCGGCAAGGAACTAGTGATGTGTCATTCTTGAACGATTCATTCATTTTGAACAAATCTTTAATGTGACTCGGGAAGAACGAGTCGTCTCGGGGGATGATTCGTTCAGTCGCACATGTGCAATATTCTATAGGTTCTGTACTGCTAGTAGTAGTTCACCTGTTTCAGTCAATGCAGTCTGAGCCGGAAAGATAATTGATTAGTTCATTTCATGAGTCTTTCGTGTTTTTGAGTCATTCCTTAATCACGTGACAGACCCATACGCTAAACCAATGCAGTCTGAGCCGGAAAGAGAATTGATTAGTTCATTTCATGAGTCTTTCAGGTTTTTGAGTCGTTCCTTAATCACGTGAAAAGTGAACGAAATGAACGAAATGACTCGAAAAAAGATTTGTTTATTTTGCTGAGTTGGTAAAATGATCCGAACTTCCCATCACTACAAGGAACCCAAACTCCAACAGGTGACATCAGGTGTCAAACAGCTGGCAAACAGGTGTTAAAATGGAGAAAAAAACCTTGGGAGAATCCAGGCTTGGTCGGGGGGCCAGTTCTCCTCTGGCGAACAGTGCTTTGTTACAATTCAGGTAGCTATCATAAGTCTGATGGGATCGCAACATTCAAAGTATTTATTCCAGTTCCATCCAGTTGAGGATCGTATTCATCAAACCGGTATGGACGGTTTGTTGAGGAACTGTACCACTGGCTGTCGTGTCGATGAGGCCTTCACAGTGGATGATCTAGTTGACTCAATCTCTGCTGATACTTCAGGGCTGCGTTGTGGTCGTGTCAAGGCGCAGGTCCTCGATCTCACCTGGATACCTGGAAAGTCTGTTTCTAAAAAGTCTGGGTTTTTTTTGCTAAAAAAAAAAATTCTGCAGAAAAAATACTCATTCAATGAACACGTGTTGATATTTTGTGATAACATAGTTGCAGTGATGAAGTATATTTGGCCAACCTAGTAGTTAGCATTATCCTGGTTCCCTCAACTAAATTTTTTCCAGTGGCTTTTGCAGAAAATAAGCTCTGTGACTAACAAAAGTTTGATTCTTACACATTTTGTGCATCATAATAATCTTGACAAATGAACACAACTTATAAATTTTAAAGCCTAATCAGAATTGACAAAGAAAACAGAATTCGCCAGTTACTATTGTAACCCTTGTTCCCTGAAGTAGGGAACATAGACGTTACATCAGAACTGAACTAAAGAATTGGGATCTCACCTAAAAGCCCAATCACCTTCAAATGTAAACTATATGAGCCAAAGGACATTGGTGTGCAAGGTTAGCATCACGCTCTCCGCCTCGCAAAGCGGGTATATAAGAAAGCACGCTTGAAATTTGCACAATCAAGTTTTGCGCTGAGGAGCTGAGATGGTGTGTACTGGCCGTTCAGTGGTGGTACAGCAATTGTGGTGACGGGACATAACATCTCCATTCCCTTCTTCAGGGAACGAGGGTTACAATAGTAACCGAGTTGTTCCCTTTCAGTCAGTCACATTCAACGTTACATCAGAATTGAACTGACGAATTGGGATCCATACCAAAATGCCACAATTACTGCCCTCTTCCAGCACCCCATGTAAACCTAATACCCCTGCACCTACTGGGGTGGAGAAAGGACAGGGCCTAACGCAGAGAGGTTGTCGATCACTGTTGTTCCTTCCGACCCATACAGTGAGACTATTGGATAACATTGAGAAAGCGTACCTATGGAGAGGGATGCTGCGGAGACCACATCCTGCCATCTGATGCCTCCGCTGTGTCTAGCTGTCAAGGGTGCTGGAGGAACTCCATGCAGGGTTCGCCAGGTGGGGAACTCACCTGTGGAGCAGATAAGTGCACGTATCTGGTCCTAGGAAGGGAATGCCGCTACAAGCGATACTGAGCAGGTCCCCAGTATTACTGGCTACTTGTGGCAAGAACGAGGGGAGAACACAGGCTCTACACAGAGATTGTAAAATTTCGCAAACGTGTTAGGTGTCGCCCAGCCCACAGCTCTACAGAGGTCTGTTATCGTGGCACAGTGCGCCAACACCTAGGAGGAAGCAGCACTCCGAGTGGAATGAGCCCTCACCCGCAGGAGGCACAGCTGATCTTGGGCTTGGTAAGCCAAAACTATGGCGTCCACTATCCAGTGGGCCAGCCTCTGCTTGGACACAGCCTTTCCCTTCTGCTGTCCTCAATAACAGACAAAGAAATGTTCTGAGATCCTGAAGCTCTGCGTTTGGTCCATGGACAGGAGCAAACCGCAAAGTGGACAGAGCAGAGCACGGCTGGGTCTGCCTACTCCAGGGGCAGTGATTGCAGGGATTACTAAAGGGAGAGGTGGGAACCTTGGGCAAGTATCCGGGCTGGGGTCTCAGGATTATGTGAGAGTTGGCTCGTCTGAATTACAGGCATGATTCATCGACTGAAAATGCCTGCAGGTTGCCTACCCTCTTAACAGAAGCCAGTGCAGTCAGGAGCATTGTTTTAAGAGACAGGATTTTAAGCTCTACTGACTGCAGTGGTTCGAAGGGCACTCTCTGTAAGGCTGCAAAGACAAAGGAGAGGTCCCAAGAGGGTACAAGGTGAGGGCGGGGATGATTTAACCGCCTTGCAATACTCAGGAACCTGATGATCAGGTTGTGCTTTCCCACAGACTTACCATCTACTGCATACACTTTCAGGGTGGAGGTAAACAGCTTTCGCATCAACCTTTCTTGCAGAAAAGAAAGCACCATCCTGATTGGGCACTTCTGGGAGGCCGCTCTTGCTGAAGAGATAGTGTCTACCACTGCTGAAGGTAGATCACTCAAGTCCTCCACGTCCCATCCAGTGACCACACATAGAGGTTCCAGAGGTCTGGACACGAGTGCCATAGGGTTCCCTGTCTCTGTAAAGCAAGTCCTTCCTCTAGGAATTCACCAGGGAGGGGCTGTTCTGAGGAGCATTAGTTCTGGGAACCCGGTCCGGTTGGGCCAGTATGGCACAACTAACAAGACATGCTCCTTGTCCTCCCTGATCTTGCACAGTGTCTGGGGGAAACGCATACTTGCGTAAGTCAAGAGGCCAGCTGAGTGCCAGCTCATCCGTGCCGGGGGTCCCCTCGGTCAAGGAATAAAACAACTGGCAGTGGGACATGTCCAGGGAGGCAAACAGTTCTACCTGTGCATCCCCGAAGCATCTCTAAATCAGCTGGACTGTCTGGGGGTGGAGTCACCATTCTTTTGGGAGTGTGGGTTATCGTGATAGCTCATCAGCTGCATGATTGTGAACAGTGCAAAGTGAAGCGGTGCTTCTGACTCCAAAGGAGGAGATGGAGGGTGAGTTGCAACATGTGACGGGAGTGTAGACCACCCTGATTGTTGATGTGTGCAATGGCCACAGAGTTGTCCGTCTGGACCGGCACATGCTTGCCCTGTAGCAGCAACCTGAAGTGGTGCAGAGCAAGTCGTACTGCTAGCAACTCGAGGCAATTGATATGCCACTGCAGTCGAGGTCCTGTCCAGGAGCCCAAGGCACATGGCACCCCAGCCGGTGGTGGAGGCATCTGTTGAGACAACAACACTTGTTCTAGGGGAACTCCTGCCCATAGAAATGCAAGCCAGTGCTGAAGCAGTCTCATATAAAGCCACCCAAGCGGCGTGCAGATGCCATATGCCCATATTGCTTCGGACCATTTCTAACCAAGCAAGGTCGTAAAGAGCATAAGAGATATGGTCTCATATTCACCTGTTTCTCCTCAAGAGCAATCTACATAGAGCGGGATTCCCCGGAGTGAATGGAGACTCGGACGAGTGCTTGATGTTTGTGAAGATGAAGATGGCCTAGTGCGAAAAGCCACAATATAAATAGCAAATAGAAAGTTAGGGAAAGAGGGTCAGCGACTCACTAATCCATCCATTCTTGAACGTCCTATTCATAAGTTAGTGGTGCTTGTAGAGAGCATTTAAATCTCATGCAATAGAGATAATATTGTGAGTTGTGTCAAGAGTTTCACAATTAGTATTACTTCAAGAGTCAGAGAACAGACTATTTGTCTCTGAAATTTGATTTTGAAATTACTAAATTTATTTAAACATTGACAAAAGTTAATCATAAATTAGTAATTTGGTGGGAGTGTAACTGTCAACAGACACTGTTTTCATTAAAATGTTTATTTTCAAAAAACCCAGCACCAAGGCAGAGGACAGACCCTCAATGAATTGAGAACAAATGGTTACTGGATTGTTGGTGGCAGCAAAGTTGTTGCAAACCACATTAAGCAATGTGTTACATGCAGGAGAGCTCGCAGGGCAACAGAGATGCAAATTGATGCAATTTGATTTTGAAATTACTAAATTTATTTAAAATTAGTAATTTGGTGGGAGTGTAACTGTCAACAGACATTGTTTTCATTAAAATGTTTATTTTCAAATTTTTGGTTATAAATTCATACCAGTTATTTCATTCAATGTTTAAAAAACAAATGTGACACATGTATGGGTAATAGTACTCCCTTGAAATGTTTAGCATAAAGGGTTCTTTAAGAAGCGTAATGCGTCACATGACCATTGTTGAGTTGGGAGTGGATGCAGAGAGACTGCGGGACATAAAACCTCAAGATAATTGTTTAATCTGCATGTGGTCTGGGAGGTGCACACGGTAATTTACTTTGTGTTTATTGCATATTGTGTATTGTGTTGTTTTGTGTCACTCTGCACGAAAAATGTAATGTGTTATTACTGGTCGTTGGATTATTGTATTTCTGTTGAGTCATTCAATTGCATACAAGTGGACATTATCACGAGAAACTTGAGAAATGCATATTTGAAAATTATGTTTTTTATTTCTTGTAGTTTTCACGGTGTCTGCAGAGAGGGAGAGAGCAAATAAAATAACAAAAGACATCTGTATGAAGCGTGGCCATTTTTTCGTCGGACCCGTGCAGCTATAGCCTCCTTCCCTTTCCTTTCCCTATGTATAGATAAAACATTATCAGATTATTCCAGTTCACATAAATCTGTGGACACAAATATTTTTTTCTGTATTATGCGGACCAGACAAGTAATTTGGCAAATACCACTTTTTTGTTTTTTTTTTGTTTTTTTTTAAAAAGACCAAGCTTCTTTGCACATACATACTCAAACACACAAACCTATAGACTAAACATGTAAATGAACGGCAAGAATGCATTAAAGGTATTCGGTTTTTCAGTAGAAAGGTGTAATTTAATTGGCCCCTAAAGTAATAATTAACAATTTTTACAACGGAAGTGATTCAATCAAAAAACAACTTTATCTCGATAATAATTTTACTATCGTCGCTGTTAAGCTGCTTTGAAACAATATGTATTGTGAAAAGCGCTATATAAATGAAGATGACTTGACCTTTCTTGACTGACCTGATCCTCCGCTGAAGCCTTGAATGAAACGCTAGGTCTCCCATGACAAGGACCAGCAGCCTCACCCAGAAGATCCACAGCTTGCGATGCACTAGTAGTAGACATCTCCCGGGTTGAGGAACTAGATCGGGACATAGCAGAGGGGACTTCACCTATCTTTGAGGTAATAAAGTTGGAGTCACCTGTTGGAGTTTGGGTTCCTTGCCGCTGTTGCCTTTGCCTTGCTTAGTTGGGGACACTTGACATTTGAATTGATATTCAACAGTGCTTTGATCTGCCTGCATTGACACTATTCTTTAAGAGCTGCTGTGCAGCCAAAATAATGTACCATCAATGTAAAGCTGCTTTGACACAATCTACATTGTAAAAAGCGCTATATAAATAAAGGTGACTTGACTTGACTTAAAGTCTCAACCACAGCATTGCGATGGTCATCTTCCTGCAATGGGTACATAATTCATCCACGAATGGATAAAGTGAGGATAAAGTCCAGGCACATGAGACAGCAATCGTGACTGTCAAACGGGGCAAGGAAACGACTGCATCCAGAAACACATTGGTGTGAATAAAATCTTTAAAAAGATGCAACATCACATCTGTGTTTGCTCTTTTAGGGAAATCACACTTTTAAGTGCTGAAGTGCCCAGAGGAATGGTTGCAGTACAACTTACAAAACCCATGCAGTCTGCAGTGTGAAAATGCTCTATTAGGAAAGCTGCAGTAGCAACAGGAAATACTCTCTCAGGAAATACGACCACCGCTGACGCGCCATCACAGTAACACTTGCTTGAAGAGCTTCTTCCATTCACTCATAGCACACTCTTAGTGATTGCGGAGCACCAACAAATGCTGGCCTCCAAAGTGAAAGCTTGAATGTGCAAATGCAAGTGCGCTTCCTTATACACCCACTTTGCAAGGCAGAGCGTGCAATGCAAATCTCACACACCACTATCCATTGGCTCAATTATTTTAGATGGTGATCTGGCTCTTAGGTAAGATCCCAATTAGTTAGTTAAATTGTGATGTAACATCGAACGTGACTGACTGAAAGGGAACAATAAGCTTCTGTCAACTTGACATTGACTTACACTGCGTTCCAAATTATTATGCAAGTGACAGTAAGAAATCAGTAAGATTTCAGTACAATAAACATTCAGCTTTTAGTTTTTCTAAGAAAATGTTTGTTTGTTTATTTATCCATGTCTTTTTAGATAACTGGTATCAATCTCAGACAAAATAATTTGCCAGGTCTACTTAGGTAAATGGAAACCCTACTTAGAGGTTGTTCCACATTATTAAGCAAGTCACAGTTCTCATGCAATATGGAGAGGAAGAAAGATCTTTCTGAAGAGGAAAAGCATGAAATGGTGCAATTTTGTGCAAAAGGCATGAAAACAACTAATATTGTGTGAAAACTGAATGGAGATTATCAAATTATCATAAGATTTGTTAGTGATTTAGAGCACAGCAGAACTCGGTCAGATAAAGGCTTATTAATCCATCCATTTAGACCATCCATTGTAGTATGGCATTAGTCAGTAAATAAAATGCATCTTTACGCACAACTGCCAGCCTGCATGGAAAGGTTCTCAAGACTCCAGAGACACCAGCAGCTTCAAATACCTGTTTGCTGCTCAACACTGGCTTTTTTATAACTTCCCTTTTAATGCAATTACGTTTTTTGACAGGAACTTTCATTAATAAGCCTTTATCTGACCGAGTTCTGCTGTGCTCTAAATCACTCACAGATCTTATGATAATTTGATCATCTCCATTCAGTTTTTACAAAATATTAGTTGTTTTCATGCCTTTTGCACAACATTGCACCATTTCATGCTTTTCATCTTCAGAAAGATCTTTCTTCCTCCCTATATTGCATGAGAACTGTGACTTGCTTAATAATGTGGAACAACCTCTAAGTAGGGTTTCCATTGACCTGGCAAATTATTTTGTCTGAGATTGATACCAGTTATCTAAAAAGACATGGATAAATAAACAAACAAACAAACATTTTATTAGAAAAACTTAAATCTGAATGTTTATTGTACTGAAATCTTACTGATATGTCACTTGCATAATAATTTGGAACGCAGTGTAAGGGTGATGGAACCGTAAGCGCTAAAATGCCAACTCCTTTCTGGGTTTTAGTCTACAAAAATATGTCATACATGCAGCACTTTATGACAAATCATGTTGTGTTATAACTAATGTTAATAACAGCTTACCTTATACCTGCAACATTTCTTAAGACATTCCTTTGCCATCTTATATATATATTTAAAAACAGTTTAATGTGTAGCTCTCTGAAGAAGCATTTTAAGGACTTGGCATATACATAGACTCACAACAAAAGTTAGAGAACAGAAAACAGCCCAGCGCCTGTGCACCTGCAATGCATGGTTTCTGTGACTGATGGGGCAGAGAGTTGGGAACTTGCTGATCTCTACAGGAATTATTTTCAACCCTGAGGCTGTTTTCTTCGGTTTGTGTTACTGCCGTGGGGTGCAACACCACAGTAAACACCTGCTGGGACACATTTGCAAAGCAGATTCCTCCGTATCGACCTTGTCGTTGAATAGAAGTGGAGCTTTTTCAAGGAAATGAGGTTTATTCCTTGTTCTCTCATTCTCTTTTTAAACACACTTCTAGACTTGTCCTCTCACTAAATTATGTTTTCTCTGCTCAACAACTTAAAGGGATAGTTTACCCAAAAATTAAAATTCTGTCATCATTTACTTACTTTCAAGTTATTCCAAACCTGCATGAATTTCTTCTGCTGAACACAAAAGAAGATATTTTGAAGAATATGAAAACAAACAAACAAACAAAACCAAAAAAAACCTGTGGATGTCAGTGGGCCCATCAGCTGTTTGATTACTGACAATTTGCAAAATATCTTATTTTGTGTTCAGCAGAAGAATTAAATTCATACACTATATACCCTAAGTTGAGACTACTCAAATGAAATGAGGAAAGTGGTTCCCTCAGTTCAATTGAGTAATGGGGAAATTGACAACTCAATTTAAGTGAGTTGAGTTGAACTAATGTAGCCTTTGCATTGAATTAACTTAAATGTTTAAGTATAGATAACTTAAAATGCAAATTGACAAAACTCAGACTTTCCAGTTTATATTTTGTTTACTTGTATTAAAAATGTATAAATCATTAAAACAAGTTTTGTTTTTCACATCAGCAGCTTTATTAGGGTTACATAGCTGTGAACGGTAGGGGTGGTTGAAGAGCATTGTTACATCTCCACCTCCATGCCCACTCCTCGCATTCCAAGCCTGTTCCAGTGATTTAAATGTCAGAGTCTGGTCCTGTGAGTGAAATTCCAGAGCCTGCCCTTCTTGTCTGCCCTGGCAGGGTCGAAGAGGTGGTCCTTACCATTTATATTGCTGCTATTATGTGTGTTTGGGCCAAACACACCTCCACTTCAGCCCCTGACCAGAGTCCAGTGATGGCTCCAGCTCCTGACCAGAGTCCCCCTGACCAGAATCCAATGAAGGCTCCATGAGCCTGCTCTCATCCCAAAGCTCAGCCCAGTGCCCACTCATCCACAAGCTTACCCCTGAGCCCACTCTAGAGTTCTCTCCAGCCCATGAGCCCATTCCAGAGTCCCATGGTCAGGTTCTGGTAAAAGTTTTATGAATAGCTTGGGTTCTGGTCGGGTTCGGATTTCTAACTAAGAAAAACTATAGCCTGTAGGCTAAGGTTTGCGTGCCATCTGCTGTGTTGTGGCTGAAAGAGCGTGTGAGTTTGGGAGCACATTTCCTATGTAAGGGATAATGTACATCCAGCCGGTTATTATCTGAGAATAAACCCCGAATGAGTGATCAGAACCCCGAAATGAAGCGGCGGTCCTTGCTCCATTGGTTCAAATTACTTATAAATATATACTATAGGAACATTACTTTAGATCACCCACACACAAGATACACATAGTTTCACTGTGTGAGTACAATCAATAAATATAGTTGTACAAAATATGTGATGCAGGTTTTATTATAGTTCTACACGTTCATACATCACTGTAATAGACTAGAGAAAATAGTACAGACACAGTACAATCATTGAACAAAATCTTACTTAAATTTACTGATGAAATAATTAAATCACAACAGAGTTTTTTCAAAGGTAAATTTTAGATAAGAAAAAAAAAGAGAAAAAGAACAAACTACAGTACAGTACAATGTCAACTGAAGTGTTCCTCACTGCACTTCTATGTTTCCATCAACCCTGTCTTGTGGATTTGGCCACAGGTTCTCCTCCATATCACAGTTGTCAGCTACCATCCCAGTAACCAGGGGCCTGTACCATGATGGTAGATGAACAAACTCAGGGTTATAGGATTAGTTTCGAGTTGACAAAACCAAACCATTCCAATCTGGCTTTTGTTGGTACCATGATGCTGATCATCAACTTTCTCTGTCAACTCAGGCTTTGATCCTGAGTTTGTGGAGCGCGTGCACATGAATCCGTGACATCAGTGGTGAACAGCCAATCACATGCCTTGCAGCAGAGATAAACTCTGATTCACTTCTCGCGAGAGAGCCAGCACCATTCAAAACTCTTTTGCTGAAATAGAAGAATTTAAACGCATTCACACTAATGGAAAATACCTCTGTGAAAGAGGACAAATAAAAGTAATGATCTTTCTCTATCATTGCAAGTGAAAGTTGTGAAGTTAGTTTATATAGTTGATAATATATAGCGATAGAGACTCAAACATACAAGGTCACATGTAGTCATATTTAAAGTTTATTTACAGCTTATTTATATTACATATGATCTATATATATTAATATTCATTGAAACAAAATGCTAAATAACAACTGTTAAACTAAACTTGCGTGTGTGTAATGGATTAATAAAAATATAGATCATATAATTATACAAATCATATATAAATCATAAAATAATTCTAAGTAATTATCATTAAAACCAGACAATTTTATCATTAAATATTTGTTTTTACTATATAATGATCTTTAATTTGGAGGAAGAGAAACTGGGGGAGTGACTTTATTGCGTTGGGTGTGTCAGTGTCACTTTGCTCACATCTGATTGGTCCAATTTCAGTTTGATCTCTGAACCAGAACATAACCTGCCCCGGAGCAGGTTAGCCATGGAGCCTAAGTTACCATGGTGATGAACACCGCTAAAAGTCAAGTTACTTTCATGGTACCTAAAACCCAGGATTGGCGCAAACTAATCTGAAACTTACCTGGCTAGCCAGCTAATCCAGCTTCATGGTACAGGCCCCAGCTCAGTCACCTTCCCTGCACTACATTTCCCTCCTGATCCTCACCTGCACTCACTCATCAATCACTGGCACCTGCAAACCATCACCCTCGTTAACACTCACGAGCACTCCCTATATAAGCAGTCACCATCCTCACCACAGTTGTCTGGTCTTGTCTATGTGTTAACACAACACCATGAGAATCCCCACAGACCAGTCTTCTGTTCCTGACCTGTCTTCTGTTCCTGACCTGTCTTCTGTTCCTGACCTGTCTTCTGTTCCTGACCTGTCTTCTCCCTGGATCCTCCACTCAACCTACATCACTGTCTTCACCGTCTTCACTGAACCTGCAAAAAGACAATTCATTACCATTCAGCTAAGTTGCCATTCAATGTGCTTTCTGCTCAATACTCACCATACTTCACCTCTGTCCAGATCTGTGCCTCTGAATCTAAATAAAGACTGTTTGTGTTACTTGCCTGTTTGCCTGTAAATATAAGGAGATAAACTGAGGATGGGCCTGAAACCATGCTTGCACCATCTGAGCATGGATAAAATGGATATTATACCAGACCTGGGGCTAAACCTGATTTTACCCCTTCAAGTAAGTTTACAAGGAGAGCTGCATTATATAAGCCAGTGAGGTCTGCATCCTACAACACCATCTTCCGATATAGCCACACTCATGGTCCACATTGTCCAGGTACTTGGATGGTTGCCTCTTGACCAGCTTTGACCACCACATATGTGAAATCAATCACCAGTAATGAGTTGGCAGTAATTTGTTAAAACCACCAAAGCAATTAGATGTGTATTGTGTGTGTGTGTGTGTGTGTGTGTGTGTGTGTGTGTGTGTGTGTGTGTGTGTGTGTGTGTGTGTGTGTGTGTGTGTGTGTGTGTGTGTGTGTGTGTGTGTGTGTGTGTGTGTGTGTGTGTGTGTTCCATTTTGAAATGGTAATAATAAAGTTGTAATTTTCAACAGATGATTTTAGTTCAGTCAACAAATGATCTTTGGTTCATGTGTATTGTATCCAAGTGATTGGAAAAAGTGTTAAGAGTTTTGAAAAATCTGCATTTTCATCGGTTTTGAGTTTTGTGTCTAGAGTTTTGAAAAATTGTATGTATGTATACCCACTTTTTTCGCTGCTTCAGAATTCCATATTCTATGGTCGTGCTAAACTCCCCATTATCTGTTTCCAGTGCTGTTTTGTGAAACTCGTGAATCTGTGTTATAATTGGTGCATTATCACTTATAACATTCTACCTTTCCCTGCCCTTAAAAACTTACCGTAGTTAATCAAGTAGGGCTCACTGCAGCCTGTGGTGGACGTCCAATTCTGCCCACATCCAGTGTGACGTCAGAAGCCACACCTGTGATTGGAAGTTTGGATCATTTTACTGACTCAGAACTTTGAATCTCGTTCATCAAAATGAACAAATCTTTTTTTCTAATCATTTCATTCATTTCAGCAGAATATAAATAAAATGTTACATGATAATAGCCAAATTCCACAACATATTATCTTGACATTACATTTAGAATAAGAAAATAAAACGACTGCAATGCAAGGCCAAATAATGAGAAATAGAAACGATTAATTCATTGCTTTACTGGGTCTGCTAGTTAACCTCACCTCCCGATCAGAGTCATTCGTTCATCCTGTGACATGATAGATATGTATATCTATGGTGACTCCCCATCCCCGAGTCGCCCTGGAAACCCCTATTTGTTGTATGTAAGTTTCTGACTGAAAGGGTTTTTAAGTATAATGGTAGGTTTTGAGTGTTCAGGTAGGTTTTAGGTGTGTTTTAGGCATATGGGTAGGTTCCGAGTGTGTTTCAGGTAGGTTTCTTTCAGTGCGGTCTGTCAAAAAAGACAAATATAATAAGTAAATGATAAAGAATTGGGTGTGAGGGTTAAGTCTTCTCAGTGTTCAAAGTTAATCAGGATAAGCGCGATTGTTACCTAAAACCTCTTCACCAGAAATCCAGCTAATTTCCAGTTACTTTCATTTGTTAAGTTTACAGTGACGGGTAGGTTTAGGGATCAGTGTTTGATGTAAGCAATAGGCTATAATACTGTGACTGACATGACCAGTAAAATCGGCTGCAGGGCGGCATGGGCCTGGCTTCTGACGTCACACTTGGATGTGGGCTGGTTTGGACATCCACTGCAGGCTGCAGCGAGATGCTTCTCTAGTTAACAGGCGTCAAGGAAACGTGGCAGTGAGTGGAGACACTGTCATGCTGAAGCAACCTGCAGGTAAAAATAAATAAAATAACCGGCTACAAGGAACTGAGAAATGTCATGTAGCATTTAAGTAGTGAAACTATTTTATTGATAAAGTCAGTGTGTGCTTGTATGCCTTGCAGGGTGTGGGAGAGACACTGTGAGGTAGTGTATAGCAGGGAAAAGAGAAAGAGTGCATTGTCCAGTAGTAAACCACTTTTTTGTTAAGACCACACCACTGATATATTGTGCATTAAATTATTACTAATGTTATTACTAATAAGTATTACTAATGTTACTTGAAATTACTTATAAGCAGTTAACTGGCCTATGCAGGAAGTTATACCTAGTGAAAATGTCAGAGATAGCTTAGTTAAGAAAGAAAGAAAGAAAGAACAAAAGAAACTGATGAAAGAAGTGAAGCTAGATGCACAGTGAACACAGACAAATGATGGAGAACTCTTTCCTTAAGGGAAAAAAAAAAAAAAAAAAAAGGACAGATTTATATACTTTTTCCAAGAACCAGATGATATGTCTTTTTTTCTTTAGTTTTGAGATGGAGTTTTTTTAGACATAAGGGCTAGCTGTAATTTAAGGCATTGGCTAATTCAAGGTGAATATCTTCTAAGGTCTAAAGACTTCTCACATAGGTAGATTATTTCAAGGGTTCAAGTGGTAATGTTTTTGCAATTACAGACTTTATATTTGAATCCCTAGCAAAACCTTGTTCAGGAAAAAGAGTATGTTTGGAGCCAAAATTGTACATTTCCAAACGTTAAACAGCTGTAATTTTGCTGTTACTCTGTGAGAGTTTATGCAGACAGTACTCCTACCACCTTGTTAAGTGAGATGTAATTTATAGACTCTAGCCCTCTATACATTATGCACACTTGAGCTGGTCTCAGTGCCAGCGTGGAAGGCTGAAGTCTCATCCACCCTGAGCGCTGACCTGATCAGGCAGAGTGCAAATTGACCCAGTCAGATAATGCCATGAAGAAGAGAGACTCAATTACTCTTTCTGTATTTTGCCGAATTATACATCTGCAGCTCTTGCCAAATCAATATGCTTCCTGTCTTTGATACTTGAATGATTTTCCTACACAGAGGGTCAAAAAGCCCTGATAGTCTGTGTGATTGTGTTTGTGTGTGTGTGTCAAGGTTTGGCTGGTTAGCATGTTCTTGTTCACCTCTGGTAGATTCTCATCAAAATGAGATTTTAGTTTTTTATACATTGACCTCTCGGAACTCGATTCTCTGGGAACTATGCTCCTGCCCTGGGGCAAGACCTGTTCTAAGCAGAGTTTGGTCTTAGTTCAAACTCGGTAGATTTCACAACGACTCCGATTAAATCCGGGTTGTTGGCCCTAGGCTTTTGCCTTAGCTTCTTGCACGCTCTTGGACTCAATGTCGTTGCTTCAGTCGAAATAAACCTGAGATCCTATGCCGAGACGCCCGCTTATAATGCCAGATGACCCCGCCCCTTTCGGCAGGCTCTGGCGAGCTTCATTTATTTGTTTTTTAACACCATTTATATGATAGTGTACTTTTGCAGATACACATATTTGAAAGTTCTTTCTCTTCTGAGAAAACATAAAAAAACTGATGACGCAACATACTCAGATTTTGTCCGGTCAGATTCGGCATTTAACAATATTGTGACTGAAAAATTCTTAATGTAAAAAGAAAGAAAGAAAGAAAGAAAGAAAGAAAGAAAAAAACATCAGGAATGTTATTATTTTGTAGACATTAATCCATTTTTCAGTAGTGCATTATTTTGACTGGCAGGACAATATTTTTAATGACTTCTTTCAACCTTTGTAACATTGATTGAAATGTAACTTCAATCTGTCAATGTAGATATGAAAAGGTGTATTTAATATAAGACAATTTTCATATTCTCGACTGGTACAAGTGACAGTTTGGCATCTTTGACAATGCAGTAAACCTCTATGATTGTCAAAACTGTAGACAGTGATTACAATGTGCTTTTTAGAGATGTCTTTAGTCAGTTATATTAAAATAATCAGATTCACATTTTATCCTTTTCCACAACAGTATTTTTGCCCATAAAACTGTACATTGACAGATAGCTTGCAAAAAAATATATCCAAGTACTTTGGAGAATTAAACACAGATGGTCTATCAGAGAGACAACCTCATCTTAAAGCATACAGCTGCTCCAAATCCAATTAATATGATGAAAACTTGTCATTCTCAATTCACTGTGGAAAAGAAACAGGCTGATTCCTGTTTACAATATAACAATGAATGATCCCAGACGTCAGCACGGTTTTGAACACATATCTTGAACCGTTATTGAATCAATATTGATCTTACAAGAAATGTTCACTTTTGATTTAGTAATGTCTATCTAGCTTTAGTTCGATCAGCAAATCTGGGTTTAACTGTCAGTTCAAGATGGAAAAATAAAGTATTATTGTAATTGCACATTTTCAGCTTTCAGGCAGTTGCTTAACTTTTCCTTCAAGTGAAGTTAAAGCAATAGTGACATCAAGTGGTTGGTATAAATGCACACTTTTTATTAAAACAAGCTGATAAGAATTGGACCGAACATTCATATTAACTATTGTTAACTAATAAAAGTGAGAAATATACTTTTGATGTGTTACTGAGCATTTAAAGACAATGATTTTGTTTCTCATGCAAATATTTGTAACAGGTATAGATAATTCAAATTCCAGTAAATTGGAATTATAAAAAAATATTGTAATTAGTCTACTGCTAAAAAACAAAAAACAAAACAAAAACTGCACTATTCTGTTGGAACCCTGAACACCTCCACTTCACACAAGCTCAGAGTCCTGTTTTCCCCAGGAAGACCCACAGTCACATAACAGCCTTGAAGAGCACTGTCACACCGGAACTTTCCTGTCCCTCCTGCAGGGATGAAGAACACTTTATCACACCTAAATAGGAGTAAAAGTTAAGAAACAGAGTAGAAATAAAATGATGCATTAAGTATTATATATATATCGTTTATGTATATTGTGCAACAGTTTCTGTCCACAAGCAGCGTATGTTCAGTGACTCTATGAAAGACAACTAACTTTCACTACATATTAAAACATGGCTAAGTTTATATTGCTCAAGGTTTTGAAAGTCAGGTGGATTCTGATTGGGTGTTAATGTGTTGATTGTTTGTCAGATGTAATCATTCTGAAAGTGAAAGTGACTCCACAATTCTATTAAATTTAGAATGATTTTTAAAACTTTATTTTATCACTATCATCCGTGTGAATGGGCCTTTACTGTGTGTTGCTTAGGAAGTTGATTTGACTTAAGTTGGAACCATTTAATAGACTAAAACAGGAAATATTGTGTCTAAAATGAAACCTACACAATATTAAGTTGTTGTTTATTTAGTGGTTGTATCACACGTTGATGTAATATTCCTAATAATAATAATAATAAATAATACATAAGCTTTACAAGGTCTCTAATAAATGCATGTAATAACAGCATTCCTTACACTGGATTTGCATGGCCCTCAGACTCTAGTGAATCTCCAATGTGAACCACCGCTCCATTCAGTTGCTCGGTGCAGCAGTCACCGCGATTGGTAAGAGCCACTGATACAATTGTATAAGTTTTCATTAGAACCAGTCTCCACCAGGGATCACTTTCAGTATTCGTTTGAGTGCAAGAGCCTTTGAATAGGTCATACTGCCGGTTCCAGTCAATGGCATTTTGTGCAAGACTCAGGCATGCTGTAGAACCTTGATTGGACTGGGTAGCTTGTCCTTTTGGTGCCACGTTAATCCCCTCAGACTGTATCATTGCTACCATGTCTGACAAATAATGAAATATGAACAGTTAGACAGTGCTGTAAAACACTCAAACATTAGATGTGACCGATTTACCTTCAGAGACTTCGTACACCTCTACCTCACATACTGTCAGAATGTGGTTCTCTCCTAGTAAAAGAACATTAACATACTGTCCATCTGAGGGGCTGAACTTGAACTTCTGTGTTTTCCCAGCCTGCATAGAATACACTTTTGAAACCTTAAAGAAATGTAAAAATGCTTGATGATCTCACATTCTGGGTTAATTTTTTGTATGATTTGAGCAATATCTTAACAAGTCTCTTACAGCTGATTGTGGTTGCCGTCGTTGTCAAGGCTGTTCCCAATACGAATCTCAGCTCCATCGATCCTATCGGCACAACAATCACCCCGGTTGGTAATGGCAACCATGACAATTTTGTAAGGCTGTTGCAGGGTAACTCTTCACCATGGGTTTCTTTTTGCAGTTATGTAAGTGCAGGAATTTTTTGCTAAATTTGTTGCTTTGTTTCCATCAACAGCATTGGAAGCGGTGTAAACTGTTCAACAAGTCAACGGACTGGTGGGTCACACTTTTCAAAGCAACATTTCCTGTAAATGATTGCACAACAGAGAATTGATTACTGTACAACTCTCTCTCTCTCTCTCTCTCTAGTTTATATAAACTATACATATAGTATGTCATATTTGCTCACACATGCAGGAAGTTCTCTTTAAAAACTGCCTCAGAGTGACCAGTATGTTTTGATCATTAAAAAGGACAGGCTTGTATAGTGATCATAAAAGTCATTGTTTGTAAATTGGGCTGATTGCCCTGTATGTTTTTGAGTCACTAAAAAGAACCACCTCACAAGATTAATTTGTTAGTGATTCATACTACACGGGCTGCCCTGTTTTTATATCACTAAAAAGGTCAGGTTCATAAAAGTCATTTGTTTGTGAATTAAACTACACTGGGTCTGTCTCAAACTCACACTTGTCTTTGCACATGACCACTTGTCTACTTACATATGACGTATTTGCTGTATTTGGCCCAAGTGTTCAAGTGGGCATTAAGACCACAAGTATGCACAGAAGTTTTGATTACCGAATGGGACACACTTACAACAACAAGTTTTTCACAGAGCTTTATTTACACATTTTGATTTTCAATATTTTACATTTAACTACCAAATTATATGTAATATCTAATTATAAAACGGTTAGTTCCAGTCCTTGATCCTGATTGGTCAATACTATTAGCTGTGTTTTATTCATGATAAAACACGGCTATGACCCAGTGGTTCTGCATATCAATGCCCAACAGCCTTAGCAACCACTCGTGAACATATGTTTTTGTTCTCAATTGATATTTTTCATTGAGGCTTACTGTATTATGTATAAGAGTGAGAGATATCGAGTGACTGAGTGTATTACCTGCATTCAGATTTAGCATTTTCCTTCAGGTCAGTCTATGTTAACAGTTAATGGGTTTTCCCATTAACACCGCTAGTCACTAACACCGCTAGTCAAAGAATTTGTCATTTGTGTTCACAACAAGTTTCAATATAAAATTCTTTGCAACTGAGTGACCTGCTCATAAAGACAATCTTTGCCACCATCTAATGGCGTAATAAATATAAAGTACTTATTTACCATCGTAACCTCGGGTCCCTGAGATATGGGAAAACTCCTTTTTCTCCAATTACTAAAGCCTTTTTCAATCACGCAGTGAAACTGCACGGCCATTGGTTTGTGCAGTTGTAGTGAAACAAACCAATGACGGTGCAGCAGAGCTGCACAAGCTTATGGCGTTGAAGCCTGTCAGAGCTCGCCGAAATGGGCGGGGTCATCTGGCATTATAAGCGGGCGTTTTGGCATAGGATCTCAGGTGTATTTCTACTGAAGCGACTACAAGAGCGTGCAAGAAGCTAAGGCAAAAGCCTAGGGCCAACAACCCAGATTTAATCAGAGTCATTGTGAAATCTACCGAGTTTGAACTAAGGCCAAGCTCTGCTTAATGGGTCCTGCCCCAGGGCAGGAGCATGGTTCCCAGAGAGTCAACAACACCCCTTAGCTGTTACAAATTCACTGTAAACCACTTCACAGGGCTTAGTGCTTTATTAACTTAGAATTACTCTGGTGTAAGTGATTTCAGGATTTTGGGACTCATGAGCTCTTGAACGTGAATGTGAAACATCCTGTAAGTTTCAGAACTCAAAACTTTCTTGTTAGTCTAAAAATGGTTTAGACTGAAGTCAGTCTGCCATGTGCCACTTTATGATGTAATAGTGTGGATAAGCACCGCCTCTGCAGAAGAAGATCAATGCTTGCTTCTACATCACTGCCTGTTTAGCCCTGCCCACCGATTCGCACATAGTAACAAAAGAAGCAAACGCAGGTCTAGACAGAAACCAAACGATAAAGATGGCTCCGAAGACAAAACAAGATGCTGTGCAGTGCCAAGCTGTGGAAAAACAAAGTCTTTGCATTGCCTTCCTTCTGATCCCAACATTAGGAAAGAGTAGATGAACTTTATTTTTAATGAAGTCAGTAAGAACTTGGTCCTTTGTTCACTTCATTTTACTGCGAATTCATTTACAAACAAGGCACAATTTAATGCTGAATTTTCAGCAAGATTGAAACTAAAAGACGATGTTATGCTGACTATATTGGATCCGACAGTAATGTCGCACCACACAAGTGTGAGTAGCTGTTTTTATTATGTAGTCCATATTGCTTTGTCTGTTATTGCAGATCGCTTGATATGTACTGAGTATTAATGCGTTTTTAGGTTTTGATTAAATTATATACAGAAAGCAATCAAAGAATGCTTTCTTTAAAATGGCTGAAGCTGTTGATCACTCGCTAAAACTCCTGTTACGAATCACTAACTGTATTTACACTGTGTTTGCACTGTTAGCAATGATAGAAGCATGTGTGAGAGTGCAGAAACCAAGTTCCAATGACATGATCACTGCCATCCCATGATCAACAGGCTGTCTGTCATTGGCTACAATGATAATTGCAGCAAGCTTTCATGCGATGGGAGTAGACCTCAAAATAGTGGTATAATCAACACTTTTCATGATTAGTTAATCTTGACAGCTGTAGGCCCTAATAGTAAAAACATGGTAAAGTTTTCAAAGTGGGGGTTCAATCCCTATGTTTTTGAATCAAATAATTTATTTTAGTTTTTGTTTGAAATCACATTCAGACCTCAAAATATGATTTTGCCATTCTAGAGTCTCAGAAAAACTATGCTAATACAGTTTGTTTGCCAAAATAATCTCTATCTGCATCTATATCTGATGTTGTAATTTTTGTCCATGCTGACTTAGATGACACATCACTTTTCAACTCATGATCATAACTGACCCTTTTTATTTTTCATTCAGTTAAAGGCTTTATTCTCTGTTATTATTATCCAAAGTGATTTACAGTAGTTTTACAGGAACTGTACCCCTGGAGCAACCAGAGTTTGACACAAATTATAGAAATTCATGCACAGACAGGTCTTAGATTAAGCCACGATTAGGCCTTAGTTCAATTAGGACATTTACGTAGCTTTTATAAATGTGCTTTAAAAAAAATTACTGGTGTGCATCTTGAGACAAAACGGTCCGTGTACGTTTTGATAGTTTGTTAAAAAAAACGGTAAAACGAGATTTTGACTCGATTTTCGTTTTTTTCGGGTCACGGATAGAAAACGGAAACACGACTTCAAAATTCGTTTTCCACATGTGGGCGGTCATTACACGCCCCTTTCAGCCGATTGGTCTATCAAATCTGAGCCAGTGACGTCATATTCAGTTCGTTCAACAAAATAACAGTCCTCTGCTGCTATATCAGTAGATGTCATAAATCGGCTTTCTTCTGTGCAACCTAACACGTATTTCACAGAAATATGTTTGCACAGATAAAAAAAGTTTAAAAAAACTACAGTAAATTTAATTAAGTCTGTTTTTAAGCTGTCATTGTGTTTTTAAAATGTAAAATGTAAATGCCTCTACATCTGTTACCAAGCGCATGACATCCTTTGGGCTACTACCACCGATCAATAGGCTATACATAATGATAGACTATTCTCTATTATAGATCAGTGGCTACTGCACTCATTTTTTTTCTTTTTTTTTTTTCTTATTTTAATGTTTTGTTTTATACATTTAAATTCAATCATTTAGCAGACGCATTCTTTGCAGTAGACTATGCAGTCATATTAGAAAATAGGCTATCCACTAGGTGGCAACACCTAATAACGGTATCACCATCGGGGGGCTTTTTAGTTTTCCTTAGCTTATAAATGGCCATACAGATTTTATCTCTTAATTAAACACTTTTATGAACACAGTGAACATTATTATATGTCACAGTTTACTTGCTATCCTCACTTTTTCTGTCTTTCCTTCGCTTTTGAATGAATTAGCTATAAATGGCCCTGAACATTTTACTTTCAATTTCGATTTAACGGCTATTGGCGATTCTGCGTCAATTGCTTTAGTGGACAACAGCAAAACAAAAACTCTCGTATATTAAACATAGAACTTTTATTATCTTTGTAATTATTTTATTATCTTTTATCATCTTTGTAATTATTTTATTTTGTAAATATTCGTGGCTTAAACAGCGGGAAAATTTACTGTATTTCTGTGGATGTTTTGAAAAACTTAAACTAAACGAAAATTATTGTTGCCTTGTCAATATAATTTCTGTTTTTCCCCCTGACTTTCAACTGATGCGATCATCGTTTCATTAACCGATAAGATTATATTAAATTAGAATTAAACGAAATTTGATAAATGTGAATCATTAAAAAAATCCCAAGGGTTTAGTTTTAGCCTACATGAACAAATAGCAAAAAAACAACAACAGAACATGAGGATTCATCATCATCACGCACCTGCAGCGCTTCTGTGAACGGAGAACAAAGGATTCAATTATATAAAAGGAATAAATAGCCTATGTCTATGCACGAAATTTATTTCACTTAAGTAATTAACATATTACCAAAATGAAAAGGGAAAAAATGCGACAATATGAGTGTCGGTTCATTTTTGAGAAGTTCACAGAAAGGAAACCAAGACGGCAGAAAATGTCTTTGTTTATTTTACGAGCAATGTTTTGTTTTTATTGTGAGTGTACAAAAATAATAGGCCTATTTAACCCTTCACAGATTCGAATGGTGTTACATATATTTGACCATAAATGTCTAAGTATTTTAAGTTGTTTCCGCTTTTATAAGAAAATTCAAGTGAACGCGTCGGCGCCTCACGCGCACACAACATCAGTTTTAGTAACTTGACATAACAGCCTGTTTACTGTCAAAATAACATACATTCAACCAAATATATAAAAAGTTATACTGCTCATTTTAAGTAGTCTGTGTAGGCTACAATAAAAGCGTTTAAATAATAAATATAGCTAGTTTAGCCTCCAAATCGTGAATATTGAAACATTTGGATTTGTGTCAAATTAGAGAGGTATAACGCCGGTTTCTGTTTCAGTTCAGCTTTAAATTAATTCGTTTTGGCTTAACATTTATATATTATTTTTGTCATAACTAAAATAGCTATGTATCTTTTAACCAAAAGGGTTATTAACATTAGCCTATATTTAGCAGGCAATGTTAGGCTATATAAAATAAATAAATAAAGAGAGATGAGCTACTATGCATATTAAACTACAAACAGCATTACAACAGTCTGTGTGCTGATTAACATTTCTGAAATAAATATTTCTGTGAAATACGCGTTAGGTTGCACAGAAGAAAGCCGATTTATGACATCTGCTGATATAGCAGCAGAGGACTGTTATTTTGTTGAACGAACTGAAGATGACGTCACTGGCTCAGATTTGATTGACCAATCGGCTGAAAGGGGCGTGTAATGACCGCCCACATGTGGAAAACGAGTTTTGAAGTCGTGTTTCCATTTTCTATCCGTGACCCGAAAAAACGAAAATCGAGTCAAAATCTCGTTTTTCCGTTTTTTTTTAACAAACGAAAAAACGGGAAACGACCGTTTTCTCGTTTCTGCGTATTTCATTTCAAATTGGAAAACAAACTATCAAAACGTACACGGACCCAAAACAATGGCAGTGACATTTTTTAAGATATGTCAGTGCAAGTTGCTTTTAGTTAATACAGATCAAACATGTATTTTAGTCTGGGACTAGGCGTAAGCCTTGTCTGTGTAACTGTGGGTATGTCCAGACCATTAAGGCAAGGCTTTCACCCTGCAAGCCTTAGTCACACCAGATATTATATAATGTATGACATAATTGTTTGCATTTACTGTATGTTTTAGAATGTACTAGTCAATTAAAGTGCCAAAAATAAAAATTGTCTACCTGTGAGTTGATAGGCCATACCCATACATGGTCCCACAAAGATGAGTACGAGCCCAACCATAGTGATCATCGGAATCGTCATTCCTATAAAACAAAGATGGAAAACTCAATATTTGCAAATTCTTCTTGTCTTTCTGCCTGCAATAGTCAAATAAATGTCCAAGATGTTTACTGACAAATCTAAGCAAACTAAACTACCAGTAACAGATTTTCTATGCAATTTGAGAACAAGTGTGCAGCACTCATTGAGATTTGTATCCTCTTTACTCTTCTTAAGTTGTTGCGGGTCTGATCTGTTCCCCCGTGAGATGTGGCTGAGATCAAGATGTTTTGTGGTTCCACAACGCAAGGGTGTGCCTACTAGATACAGATCACAAGTCATCATTATTATGCAGTTTTAGCGAAGCATTCCCAGAAATCAAACCATTGTGTTTCAGTGGCATATCTTTCACAAGGATTAAAAAATGGCAGAAGTCCAGGTAACTGAAGAGATCTCGCAAGCATATATTTTGTACATTCATCTTTGCCATCTCATCTCATGCGTGCATGCACAAACACACACTAAAATGAAAAATTATTAATTAATAAATAATTAATTGATTGAATATTAATATTGTGTATAAAAAAAACTTATACCATATTATATATTTATACCAGATTTTTGAAAAAGTTTTTCTTTGACCCTCTCCCTTTGATTCTCAGCTGTACATTTTCTTGATCGAAACCTCAAAACTCACAGTTTAAGGAAAAGATTCCCAGCACTGTAGGAAAAAAAGATCTTACTGAAGAGAAAACCCAGTGACAGTGCAAAGAAACAAACACCAATCATCAGGGGACCTATTATGCAAAATTCACTTTTAAAATGTGTTTGTACATAAATGTGTGTTGGTAGTGTGCACACAACCACCTTATAATGATAAAAATCCACCCACTCCTTTTTTAAGTTCCCCATTAATGATAATGTTCGCAGATTCTGTACAAATTGACGTCACTTTGTACAGGCTGCACCACCCATGACTGTTGACAGACACTGCCGTATTAGCATAGAGTTGTACCATAGTCCGCCATTGTCTGGATGCTGGAGCAGCTGTAGCATCAAGAATGTCTCCTAAGCAATTGACCCTTCGCAAAGACCCGCCCCCCTTAGATACTGTTGCTTTGTCCGACAAGCCGTGGCGCTGTCACACCACACGCAGTGAAAAAAAGATCGCAAAGCAAAGAGGATACTGACAACACGTCGACAGACAAGACAGAGCAGGTTACTTATGATATTAAACAAAGTCCCAGCTTTTAAACTGTGTAGTTATTAAAGAAATTCAAACAATAAAAACCGTTTTGTGGCTCTTTAATGTGTCGTGACAGATTGCTGTAGCGCCTCAGCTCAAGAGGCTCGTTAACCGATCATCTCTTCCTACTAGTCCTTTTATAGCGTCAAATAAACATGAATGAACATGAGAATGAATGTTGTTTCAAACGCGGAAAGACGTCAATATACACAATTTTTCAAGTTTAACTCCACCGAGGTTAATCTTCTAGTTACTGGCTGCTTTGTCGGACAAAATGGCGGATGCAGCGTTCTGATTGGTTAGATCGCTTGTCAATCAACTCCCGGCGAAGGGTCAATTGAGGTGTTTTGTTGTTGGATGTAAGAATGAACATATAGTCTTCATTTAATCCCGACATCTGAGCCGCTGAAGACAGTGGATTAGTTTTATTTTTGAAGGGAATGAACCACAGATCTAATATACACGCTGTCCGTGCTGTTTACGTTCACAGATATAACCGACTGTGTTTGCTAACTTTGTGTGTTTTTGACATAACCTTGTGTGTGTTTGGCAGTTTAAGCACAATAAAACATGAAAGAGAAGTTAGTTTAATACTCACAAGAAATACCATCTGACAGCCAGATTCCTGTGCATGTGCTTTAGATTTTTACACTCAGAAAATAAATTAGAAGTTTAAACTGATATAGTTTTAAAACGCATGCATATAATAAATTTAAATGAAGTGTGATCATGATATAGATGATAAACAAAACCAAGCAGATGTCCTGGCAATATTTAGAATTGTATCCGATGCAGGCAGGAGCTGTGAATTAAGGAAGTGCTTTTATGGATAGGGGGCGGAGAGCACTTCTTCTTCTTCTTCTATTTTTATTGGCAGGAGGCAACTAATAATTAACCCTTAAATGCATACCTCGGGTCTTAAGTGACCCGGGACGTCATTCACTACCCTCCTCCTCCTTCATTTTTTAAAGTTAGACATCAACCTTCTTGGTATTCCTCAATCAATTTATTATAAAGAATATAACAAGAAAAAAATCACAAAATTATAAAATAATGCCTATTTTTGTATTCATTTTTTGTAAAAATTGTATAGGGTCGCAAACGACCCGAGGTGTGTATGAGTGTACGTATATTTTTTCTGCACAACAATAACTGAATCTTAGATGATGGAATAAGTGCAATTCACTTTTATTCTACAAGGTGGCAATGTCTGATACACAATGCTGAAGTGACGACTCATTCAAACAGAAAACGAAATAATAAGCAAAACATGAAATGGCTCAGGGATTTACTGCAGAATAAGTACTGAATGCAATCAAATATGACTGTAACTGTTACTGGATGGATCTGGTGAAGCTGTTAGCGATCGAAATATTGATTTTGAAGATGTTGAAAATTATATAGTTTAGAGAATCCGTTTGAGATCGCGAATGGGCTCATATTCGTGACCTCAAACATAAAAATAGCCTATTATTTGCTGAATTTACTGGGAAATGAGCTCTGACGAGGACAGACCGTGATGATGGCAATATTTATTCTTCTGTAATTGTTACTCTAATATCAGAGGAGTTTCATATTATCACGACAGGTAGAGATCCTTCCGTGTTAGATATTGATCCGGGTCGATAAAGACCCGAATATGTAAGAATGATTGGTGAAACAGTCATGCATTTAAGGGTTAAGGTGCATATCCACCACCTGCTCAGGGTTTCCAGGTTTTTACAACAAAACCCGTCCAATTGCTACTCAAAACTAGCCCAATAACGATTCGGGGGGTCCCACAGAAAAAAAATTGCGTTCCAGGTGGTAAAATTCAGGGGCTAAATATGTTATTTGGGGACGCTTCAACCCGCAGACATGAAAAACAACCCAAGGCAACAGTGTAAAAGTAGCCCAATTCTGTGGGAAAACCACAGACTTGGCAACACTGCACCTGCTGTACTGGAGTGTGGGCCAGAGATTAGTATTTTCTTAACCCATTTAGCCCAACTATAGTTGTCGCAGTGTATAGTTGTTGATTTCCTTTTGTAAGTATTTTTCTAGATGTTATCCATGTTTTATGTCTCAATGACATGCAAGAAAACAACCAAATAAAGCATTTCAAGAAAAAAAAAAAAAAAGGTTCACTTCCTGTCACATGAGGCTGTCCACTTCCTACACCCTTCCAGAAAGCATGGCGAAGGCAAACCCTCTCAAAGAAACGTAATTTTTATGTTACCAATAAATATTTTTGTTGGCATATACAGTGCTCAGCGTAAATGAGTACACCCCCTTTGAAAAGTAACATTTTAAACAAAATCTCAATGAACACAAAAACAATTTCCAAAATGTTGACAAGACTAAGTTTAATATAACAACATATGTTTAACTTATAACATGAAAGTAAGGATAATAATATAACTTAGATTACACATTTTTCAGTTTTACTCAAATTAGGGTGATGCAAAAATGAGTACAACCCACAACAAAAACTATTACATATAGTACTTTGTATGGCCTCCATGATTTTTAATGACAGCAAATCTTATAGGCATGGAATGAACAAGTTGGCGACATTTTGCAACATCTATCTTATTCCATTCTTCAAGAATGTCCTCTTTTAGAGACTGGATGCTGGATGGTGAATGATGCTCAACTTGTCTCTTCAGAATTCCCCATAGGTGTTGATTGGGTTCAGATTCGAAGCCACTGAATCACTTTCACCCTGTTCTTCTTCAGAAATCCAACAGTGGCCTTAGATGTGCGTTTAGGATCATTGTCATGTTGGAAAAGTGCGCGACGACCAAGGGCACGGAGTGATGGTAGCATCTTCTCTTTGAGTATAGAGCAGTACATCTGTGAATTCATGATGTCGTCAATGAAATGCAGCTCCCCGACACCAGCAGCCCTCATGCAGCCCCACATAAGGACAGTGCCACCACCATGTTTCACTGTAGGCACCATACATTTTACTTTGCATTCCTCACCTTTGCGATGCCATATAGTTTTGAAGCCATCAGTTCCAAAAACATTTATCTTGGTTTCATCACTCCAGAGTATAGAGTCCAAGTAGTCTTTGTCAGCATGGGCCCTGGCAAACTCTAGGCGGGCTTTTTTGTGCCTGGGCTTTAGGAGAGACTTCTTTTGTGGACGGCACCCATGCATGCCATTCCTCTGCAGTGTACGCTGTATTGTGTCACGGGAAATAGTCACCCCAGTTTGGTTTTCTACTAGATAACTGCAGTGAACTTGCATGCCAATTTTCTTCAACCCTTCTCATCAGAAGACGCTCCTGTCGAGGTGTTAACTTCTGTGGATGACCTGGACGTCTTTGTGAGATGGCTGCAGTTCCATCTTTTTTACATTTTTGTACCACTTTTGCTACAGTATTCTGACTAAGTAAAGCTTTGCTGATCTTCTTGTAGCCTTCACCTTTCTGGTGTAAGAAATTATTTTCTTTCTCAGATCTTGTGACATTTCTCTTCCATGTGGTGTCATTGCTGAGAGCATGAAATGGGAAGGGGTTTTAACACCCTTTTATAGTCAACTGTCTGCTGGACACCTGTGTAATGAATAATTAGACTCACCTGTGATTGAATTCTTGTTAAATTAGACATTTGTAGTCTAAAATTTAGCTTTGCTCCAAAGACTTTCAGTGGGGGTGTACTCATCTTTGCATCACCCTAATTTGAGTAAAACTGAAAAATGTGTAATCTAAGTTATGTTATTAACCTTACTTTCATGTTATAAATTAAACAGATGTTATATAAAACTTAGTTTTGTCAACAAATAGTTTTTGTGTTCATTGAGATATTGTTTAAAATGTTACTTTTCAAAGGGGGTGTACTCATTTATGCTGAGCACTGTATATATCTACATAATCATGTAGGTCTCTGGAATCATCCAAACAAGGCAAATCTTACAAGAGATCTATAGTTTTTGGCATACTTAGTCAAAAGTCCAAGTGGCAACTATAGTTGCCGGTGGGCAAATGACTTGTAAGTACATATATCATGGGGAAATGGGGTATACTGTGGATAGGTTAATAAATCAAGGTTATTGGTCTTGTTTAGTGCTTTTTGCTTTCATAATATCCCACCTAAAACATACACTCTAAAACATTATGGGTTAAAAACAACTCAATTTGGGTTGAAAATGGACAAACCCAGCAGTTGGGTTAAATGTTTGCCCAACGTTCTGGTCAGTTTTATTTTAACAATTGTTTAAAAATTAGTACATGGATGGCTTGAAATAAACCTAAAATAGGTTGGAAATTAAAAATCAGACATAATTACTAGAGGCAACAATAATAATCAATAGGTGAACATTTATTAATAGGCAATTTAATAAATGTCTATTGTTTAATTATTATTCATTACACTTATTAATAAATGCTCATTTATTAAACATTAAATAAAGGTTAATTTCCAACATACTTTGGGTTCATTTTAAGCAAGCAATATAGTAATTTATAAACAATTGTTGAGTTTAATAAAACTACCCAGCAGGTTGGGCATACATTTAACCCAATTGCTGGGTTTGTCTATTTTAAACCCAACTTTTTGGGTTGTTTTTAACCCAGCATTTTTAGAGTGTAATTTCACCCTTTAACTGACATCTCTATAAATGGAATAAAATGAATAAATCTGTCAAAAGGAGGAGATGAGAGAGCAATCTTTCCACAGCTCTACTGTCCCACCCCCACGTCCATGTTTTTTCTTCATTCTATTTATTTTCGATTCATTTATTTTCATTTAACTTTTTGATACACAGTGCCCTGATGGGGCAACTTAATGGCTGCACTTTGTTCTGCACTATGTTCCACCACTTTAAGACAAATGGATTTGTTGTTTTTTCATATTCAAGAGATTATAAGCTAGATGGGTTCACATCACATGTTCTTCAACTTTTATACATAATAAATCTGTTAACACAATATGCATGAAACCATTCAGAAAAATTTGGGCACAGATGGTTTTAAAAAAAAAAAGGATAGATAAACATAATATAAATAAATTAATAATTTAAATTCTTTCCATTAATCTAGCTTTCAGAAAAATAAATACAGCTTTATTGATCTGTTCTTCATTTAATATATTCTTAAGGTTCAACACACTCACCCCATATTTCTTTAACTCATCTTTTATTTGTTGTGTCCCATATTTAATGCAGTGACAAACATGCTCCACCGACTCTTCTTCCATTCCACAATCACATATACCTGAAGGATGCTTTCTCAAATACATTATTATACATTACATTATATAAATGCATTATTTATTTAACCCAGTATGTCCTAACCTTGTCCTTGATATAATGGTTTGCTCTCTGGGAGTTCTTCTTGTTGATTTAATTGTTCCTACTACTTGATTTATCTTATATAAATGATGTCCTTTACTTTCTTCATCCCATTGTTTTTGCATGCATTCATTATATTAATGTGTATTATTGTTTTAATTTACTATATGATACCTCCATTACTCTGTCTTGTTTTAAAGCTTGCTTTGCTAAAACATCTGCCATCTCATTCCCCTCAGTTCCCCTATGGGCTGGAAACCACTATCTATATTTCTATATTATTTAGTCTGTACAGAGTTTCATATATTTCATAAATAATATCAGGTCTGTTATGAGATGACAAAGACTGCAAAGAAACCAATGCTGATAAACTCTCTGAGCATATTACTGCCATTTTAATCTTATTATGTTCTACCATGTTATACTGCATTTAAAATAGCTAACAGCTCAACTGTAAATACTATTAAATGGTCAGGTGTTCTTTCCCTAATATTTATCTTTAAACCTGGAATAACAAATGCAAATCCAGTATTTCCACTCTTAGGTTCATTTGATTCATCAGAAAATATAAATAAAAGACTTATAAAAGACTTATACGCAATAAAAGACTTTTCAAAAGACTGCATTGTTCTCAATCTTTCATCAACTATATCTGCCCAATTTCCTTTCCCTTTCATCTTGTATATGTAAATCTAAAATCAGTGGGGGAAACATCAAGATTGTAAGAAGTTGCCCTTGGTGCGAATTGAACCTGGGTCTCTAGAGCTTTAAGGTTAAGTGGTTACTCACTGAGCTAAATCTTCACAGTTAAACCTAATAGCAGAAGATCAAAAGAGCCAGGAGACTTGAGTGTTCAGAAAATAAAAGTAATCTTTAGTAGAAAAACGATAGAAAAGATACAAAATACAAATAAACTAGGAAAGCTGAGCTTCCATAAAACAGTGAAAACAAAAACAGACTCGAGGGTCCAAAATATTTAACAAGAGATACTCTTAAGTTGAAGTTAGACAGCAGGAAACTCTGGATGACTGGCTCAAGACTGAACACAATGGCATGGAACAAACAGACTTATAAAGGGTTAAATATAAGTAGGATAATGAACATGGTTGGGGCAATGGCGCCTCCTTCAGGAGTGGAGAGACTAGAGTTCATGATGTAAGCAGTTCTGGAGGGAGCATGACATGGTGGGAGCATGGAATAGAGGGCCCAAAGAGCGACCCCTACTGGCCAGGATTAAAATAGCGCTTGGGAGACAAGACTACAAAGACAATTACAAAGGTGTTGTCACTGGATAAGGAACTTTAGGACTATACTTTTTCTCTTGTAATCCCATTTCTTTAGCCATATTATTTGATGACCAAACAAAATATTCTCCCTTTGCTTTCATACTTTCCCAACATGGGCTAAGGGCATTTACAGGGTGTTTTTCTCTATTACGTCCTTTTAAATTTACCCAATAATTCATCAGCAGCTGCTTGTATCTTAAATACAGAGGCAATTCACCCATCTCTACCTGAATTGCAAAAGTTGGAGATGACTTTATAGCCCCACAGCAGATTCTGAGAGCTTGATTTTGTATTATTTCCAATTTCTTTAGCAGTGTCTTTGCAGCTGCTCTATACACTACACTTCCATACTCTATCACTGGTCTTATTAAAGCAATGTATATTTCTCTCAAGGCTCTTTTACTAGCACCCCAATCCGAATCTGTTAAACATTTCATTATATTTAAAATCACCTTGCATTTTTTCTTTATTTTCTTTATATGATCACTCCAAGTCATTTTAGAGTCAAATAAAACCCCAAAGAACCAAAAGGAACCATACATCAAAATCTTTGCTTCTTTAACCTTTTTCTACTAAAAACCATCATCATGAATACTATTTTTCAATCATTCTGATTGCTTCTTGCATCTTCTTATGCATTAATATTAAATTCTTCCCATTTTTCCAAAGAGCAATATCATCAGCAAACAATGATTTACCAATATCAAATTTTAATTCATAGAACACATCTTTAATCATAATATCATAATAGAAAAAAGTAATGGGCTGATCAAGCTACCCTGTGGAGTCCCATTTTCTACTCTGTATACTGGACAGCGTTGTTCCAATTTTAACCTGGATATACTGTATCTTTTCATCAACAGTCCATCTTTCCACACCAAATCATAAGCTTTTTTTTACATCTAAAAATATCGCCATGACTGATTCCTTGTTAATTTGGGCTTAATTTGTTTCCAAAAAAACTAAAAAAAAAACTACTGGATCCATAGTTCCTCGACCTTTCCTAAAGCCATTCTGATAAGATAACATTTCTTTACTTTCTGCATAAAATGTCTCTCAACAATCATCCTTTCCATTATTTTCCCAACATGTGATGTAAGATCAATTGTCCCGTAGTTTGCTGGATTTGTTGGATCCTTATCCGTTTTTATTATAGAAATAATGACTGCATCTTTCCAACTTGTACCTTCTTCTCATACTTTATCATACAATCAGTGGCGTGCAGTGGTGTTCTGAAATGGGGAGGCGAAGTCCTCACAGTTTTTTTTATTTATATATTTGTTTTATTTTCTCATCCTATGATTTGAGGAGGCACTGCCTCCCTTGTATCCTCGGAGGAAACGCCCCTGATACAAACGATAAAAGTTTACCTTGAGTTAAATGCTTTAACACAACATAACAGATCTGATCTTTTCCTGGTGAAGTTAATTTAGATTTGCTCTGATACAATCGGGAGCAGTAAAATAATCGTAATGACACCACACAATTGGGGACTTTTTGGACAAAAAGTTGGTTGCGACAAGCCTCGAATTGGGCCACACCCCCCTGATCGTCGCAAAACGGGCTCAAATTCGGGCTTAAAATCTTTAAGTGTGTGGCCAGCCTTAACCCTTTTACACATAAGGTTAAAATATTCTGGTTGAGATCCCAGCATAAGTTTTTTTTATGGCGACCGTTATTTAGAACGTATCACTTTGTTTCCATGGTGATGCGTCATTGCTTGTCATGTGACACACCACAACCACAATAGTGCTATATGACTGATGTTTTTCTTTTATTTAATTTTTCCTTTATTTATTATAATTGGATATTATATAATATTTATTCAAAATATTCACAAAATTGTTAACTATAACATGAAATGTGATATTCCAATTGTCAAATACCTATGTGGATGTGTTTTGTTGTTTAAACACCTTTATAATGATCACGTTAGTCAAGCTATATGCATAATGGGCGCCGCCATTTTAGTTTGTGCCACAGTTCAGAGAATTGCATTTGTTGGATTTACAACACATGAATTCATCCACTTCACTTGAAATGCATGAAAGTGGCCGGTGAACTGGAAGAAGAATAGAGTAAACTTTACAGTTACTTACGCTATGTGTATCTGATATGAAAAAAAAACACGGCGTCTAATTATAATGGAAAGGATTATTATTTTGTTAGTACTAGTGTATTTAAATGTCTGTAACCTAAAATAAATAATAATAAATGCATATTTGGGATATATGACAAGCACTAAGCACATCTGTCTCAGCACCAGCCAAAGCTTGAAAGCACATTTGAAATTAGCGGTTCATCACGTGACGCACTAAACATATTGATCACACTGGTGTGATTGTACACATCAAAGGGTTAACCCTCTATGGTGTTTCGTCATTTATAAACGACGCAGAGAAAATCACATTTAAAATACAGTAATAATATTCAACCAAAAAATACTTTTTAGTATTATCATATGACATCCCCTTCAGCCAAAAAAATGTAAATCAACATGCTTGTCTTGGCGAGTATCCTAGCAAACATAGTCGGTTATGTCTTAAAGGTGCAATATGTAAAATTACCCCCGCCAGTTGTCGCTAGAGGCCTATTCAAAACAAAGGCGTAGCTTGATGACGCCAAGTTTGAGCGCGGAATCTTGGGACATGTGGTATTCACCTCACAGCCAGTGGAAAATAAACGGGATAGGACTCGGACAGAAATCATGTTCATGGATGTGATTATTAACATTTCTGTAGTATGAAGCAGAGCAGGACCGAGTGTTGTGGGAGCTGAACGAGGCCACTGGAGTGACTGCACAACACATGCCACGAGCAGCGGAACTTTTATTATGCCACAGTCGCCAGCGCCGCTTCCGCTTTTCCGGTCATGAGTATAAGGTAACAGCTCGGTTTATCATATTAGATACATTTGAGTGTGTTGAAAATGATGTTATGTAGCGAATTAACTCAAAGGGGAAATATTAATAATTATTCATAACTCAATATGATGTATTAATTATGATTAATTATGAATATGTAAATATGTTAATCAGATTTACTGGATATAGCTACATTAATCTTAATATTACAATCAATTAACCTGTTGTCCAGGGAACAACCATGTTGATTGTTTAATAATTCTAAGAAATGTTCATTTCCAGGTTAAGGAAAAATAACATTCTTATCGCACCGTGCTACTTAGAGCATAGGTTCGGGATCTAAATCACTTCAGAGGCAATTTATCAGCAGACGGAGTCAGAACCAAACATGTATTGTGCACAATCTTTATTAACTAACTCACAAACACATAACTAAACTAACAAACACATAACATACAACAAAGGTCACACACACATACGTATTGTAGGTAAGAATGAGTAATGATATAGTTGAACCGGAGGAGTTACTGTTACTAGAGCTATAGGAAAAAAAGTCAAAGACAGTCTGGAAAGGAATCATCAGTTTCTTCTGCAATAGCAAAGGTAAGTCTTACAAATTAATACTAAATCGCTGTTTAGTGTTAAAATGTACGATACTTGCAAGATGCCCTTAGGCTGAGGAGCATCAGCTCAGCCATCTGAGGAGAGATCTTGAGGATTCAGTCCGAAGTTGTTGCCAGTCTTTTCATGTTGGATGATGAGCACATGGCTAGTTTGTAGGCCGAGGGCGGCAGGCCTTGCAGGCCAGGCCTAGAGAGGCCGGCCGCAAGGAGACCCGTTCGGTCGTCCAGAAGCAAGGAAGAAGAGAAGGAGTGGCATTGTTCTCTAGCTTTTAACCTCTGGTCAAAGCCCAACCTCTTAAGGTTGATGCAGCCAATGAAGGTGTTGTATTTCCGGGTGACAACACACCTCCTGTCAGGGCTTTTATGACCAAGAAAGAATAATAGTTCTTATTCAGTTCCTGAATAAGAACTATTAAAGATTCTTGTAATACTGATGTGTAGCACAGGTATGGACATAACATAAATTACCAAATAGGAATCGAAAGTTGGAGTCCGTAGATACCAAACATGCTACCCATGTGATTCCAGTTAACTATACATTGCAGCTCTGGAATATTAATACCAAACTAGTTCAAAAGAGAACATGAATACATAGAATAAAGCCCATGAAAGAAAAGTCATAAGATGGGAAACTTGGATACATGTTTATACATTTCCCAAGTGGTTATATAGAGAATACATAGAATTAAGAGAGTTTATTTGTCCTTCTCAGAAAGAATGAGTCACTAGTCTCTATAGCATTCTTTCTGATCATAAAATGACCATATATCTGTAACAGGACACCTAGTTGTGCCTGTGTGCTAGCTACATTTGGGATGCTGGTTGCAGTTTTAGGGGGATGGGTTCACAGATAGAGTAAGTTTATGGGTAATTCCTTAAATATAATGAGTAATTTTGTGTGCCTGATTGGTCCAGACGCTACAGTTATAAAGTTACTCTGTGTGTTCGCTCTGCGGCTGCTGTGAGACACTTGTTGCACACTGCAGTAAGCTAGATCACTTTTAGAACATCATATTAAATGCTGGATGGATTGTGTTGATAAATGGCATGGAATTAATTTTAAAATGTATTGTATGATGGAGAAAATGCTGTATTACTGTTACTAAAAATGAAGCTGCATCTGATTATGCTATGTTAGCTACTTGAGAAAACAGTGTTTTTCTCTGAGGCATGGTACTCGTAAAAAAAAAAAAAAAAAAAAAAAAAAAAAAAAAAATCAAGAAAATTAGATTTAAATAATAAGAATAAACGTGCTGAGCTATATAACAATAATTCGTTTTCTGTCTATAATTATATCAAAACAGTTGTTCCCTTGTCTATTAAAACGTAATATATTAAAGCGTCTTTGGTGTTTCCATGGTTTCTACAAAATAAAACCAGAAACAACAAAGAACAAAGAAATCACTCACTGACTGAATAGCTTTTGTAATTTTGAATTAACTTATGTAACTAATGATTAATCTTTATTTAATTTATACAGTGAAGATAATATGCAGTGTTATTTTATATTTGATTACTTTATCCATTTTCTGTACCTGAAAACTACTGTTAGATACCTGAAAAGCACTGTTTATTTTATTTGAATATCTGCTATATTGTATTTATTTGTGATGTTGCTTGTAGTTTGATTATTTGTTCTTATTTTCTTTATTTTTATTTGACAGTAGTCCTGCTTTCCCTGAACATAGCACATACCGAAACCGTGACCCTAAAACCGTGATACGAACCGAACCATGAGCAATTTGAACCGTTGCACCCCTAGTGTTATACATAAATGACAAAAGTCTTATTAGGGGATAGATTTATTTTCTGTATGGCTGCACTATTTTTTATTACTGGCATGCAGAATAATAGCCTTTTTTGCCTGTGTTTTAGGTTTATGTTAGTAAGTTTTACAGAAGACAGAGGAAAGGCTACCTTATCTAGAAAGTATTGATGACAGTGACGGCAGTGCATCAGAAAATAAGGTTGTAGTGAGAAAGAAAGAAGTTGACAATCAAGGATAATTGAAGCAGTCAGGGCCGTCCTTAGCGCGGTGCAACCCGGTACGATCGCACCGGGCCCCATGCTTGTGGGGGCCCCCACGGTGAACGGACTGAGGGTGGATCCCCCTCTGGAATGTGATCGCGAACGACTGCGGAGGCCCCCACTTCCGCTACCTCACAATGGGCCCCACCCCATGCTTGGGACAGCCCTAGAAGCAGTGGTAGTGATGGCAGAGATGAACAATATAAGTCATAGATTGTGAAAGTCAGGTATTTGGATACATTATCTCTGAGTCATCACTCTAAAACGGAGTGTACCACCCTCGGACGCCACCTAGCTACAAAAAAAAAATTAATAATCATATTTTTTCAAAACTCCTGCCATGATCATCACAAAATAGGTGCCATTTGAACTTTACAATGAATTTAGCCACTTTGATTAACTCCTAAGTACTGCTGAGTTATTTGCTGAAAATTAATAATACTAATAATAAAAAAAAACAATTTATGAAATTTTTTTGTACTATGTACTCCAATGTGTCAAAAGCATCATACAGCTCAGATAATCATGTGTTATATGTCATTTGAAGGTAGAATACAAAGAGCATAATTGTTTTGGGCTTTGACTAAATTTGAGCGAGTTTTTGTACGTGAAGCCCCGCAAGACCCATATGATAATAATAAACCGATGCAGCATTTATGCCATGTTTTGACTTGTAACTTCATGAAACATGCTTTGGAAAATTGATTTATTCATTATTTACAGCAGATTCTCAAGACTAAAATTCAGTCGATCTAAAAAATAGTCGATCACAAGATATTGCTCACGCAATTACAGCATAAAACCCCACAGGTGAACAGATGCTAAATAAAACTAAAATGTAGCTATCACATGGCATTTTCGATTATAACTTCATGAAACATGCATAGATTGTAGAAATGGTGGATGCTCCCGATTAAAATTAGTCCAAGATCAATATAATCGCATGCGTCGATCACAAGTTACTCCACTTGAAAGAACGATTTTAAAAATGCCCATTAGGGGGCGACAAGGGCTAAACAAAAAAGGCTACCTTGGTTCCAAATGCTGTAACTTTTGATTTCTTTATGCGATCACCAGAAAATTTGATGCAGATACATCTCACATATAGAGGTACATCACCAAAAAAGAATTCTCCTCCTACCTTGTTTCCTTCCTGAGTTATTGCATGTCAAATAAGAAAGATATGTAAAATTTCTCGAACAAACTTTTATTTTTTTCTTTTATCAGCAGTTTCTCAGCATGAGAATGTCCAAATTTACTTTATTTTTAAAAATGTAAAAAGTTTTCTTTCAAACGATAACCTTTTGACTCTACTTGCTAGAGATTTGGAGTTACGAGTCATTACAACAAAAAAACCAAAAAAACATAAACAAAACCAAAAAAAAAAATAAAAAATTAAAACTGCCTAACTTTGTTCCAAATGCTGTAACCTTTGATTTCTTTATGCAATCACCACAAAATTTGATCCAGATACAGCTCATATATAGTATTTCTTGTACTATCTACAGGAAAGGACCCCTATTTTCTAAGTGGAAGAGTTTGATATCTAAGAGGATGTTCATGATGAGGAATGGGAGGGGACTACTGTGGAGTTCACATCTGGAGTATGAGTATGAGCCCATCTAAACCCTGGTGACCTAAAACCTTTAAGGAGCCAAAATATGTTTTGAACACATTGCATATACAGGATTTTATGCATTTAGTCACTTGAATTTTCTTAGGAAAAATAAAATAATTAATAGAATTATTTCATTTCAAACTTAAAGGCGCATACAAATTTTTTTCTTGTGCAGGAAATATGTTTGGGGTAATTTTCATGATTTATGGTTATGAAATATTAACATCATAGGACACCCAAAGTACAAAATCATTAGTAGGCCTATAAATGGTTAATTCAGAAAGTCCATAAAAGTATAAAACTATACTTTTAAGAGGCTTCTTCACCTGCTGTTATCTTCAGTGTTTGGTTTAAGTTTTTTTTTTTTTTTTTTAATTCAGAAAATAGAAATAGACAATATTAGAAAACGGAATTTGAATGTACTTTCCCTGCAGTTTACCCCATTCATTATTTTTTGAGTGGAAAAAAGAAGGGATTATAGTTGCTTTTAAATGGAAATTTGTTGAGACCGAGCCAATATGGATTGGAACAGTTGGAACTATGGACAGTTGTAAAAAAATAAATAAATAATAATAAAAAAAAAATTTCAGCATGATTCCACACAACAAATGTTTCCTATTTATACATTTTTTTTTCACTTATTTGCAAAAAGAAAGAAAAGTTCCACACAGACACACATGGGTCATGGTTAAATTCCATCAAATAAAGTGTTGTACTTTGCCTTTTACAGCAACATTCTCATTGAAGATTTCGAAAAACAAAATAAACATTGATTTGTCTGCGTGCAAAAATGTGGGGAAAATATAATAAAAAGCAACTGACTTTAGATATTTTATTCATTTTCTATTTATTTGTAATAATTTTTCAGTTTAACTAAACAAACTTAAACATGTACATCACAGAACTAGACAAAATTGTATCCAATGATGAAACGTCTTTCATATTATTGCCTTTCTGAGCTACTGCGGTCAAATGTTTTTACACTAATCACAAAATGTATTTGACAATTTCTAATTGGCAAGACAAATGGTAACAGTGAAAGTAACTGTTTTGTCAAATCTGTTTGTTCTTTTCACAGGAGTTTGTAGCTTCAGATGTAAATCTCTGGATTTAAGTATTAGTAATTAATAAATTGTTAAGAACATGAAAACTAAAAAATTATGAAATCTTTTTTTCTTTCTTTTTTTTCAAAAACAAAACAGTCTTGTTTCACAATGTCTTAAACAATGAAATATATACACAATCACCACAAAAAAAAAAAAAAACAAACAAAAAAAATTGTGCAACCAGTTTCAAAAAGTCTCAGTTGTCAACAGTCCGGAACACATGAATTAACCTTTGATTAGACTTTGAGACGTCTGTTACATCTGGGACTGTTCGCAAGCGTGTGTGTGTGCTAGCTTGCCCAAATCTCTTGTGCCCACCGCTCATTCTGTAAAAACCATTTGTGGGCAGATGCACGGTCCAGTTGAAACAGTTGCTCTTGGATTTGATTGACAGCTGTGTAGCGGATGCTCAGTTTGGGGTTTGGTATGAGAGCCGCAGAGAGGAGCCTACAACCGGCCGCCAAGTACACACTCTCCGTTACATCCTCGACACCAGCATGCCTAAATCAAACAACTTACATGCTCACAAATCATGACCATACAATATTCAAGCACTTACAATTGGGGTTGGGAATCAAAAATGGATTCCAAATCTGTAATTGGATACTTTAGGTCTGGAATAAGATACTTGGAATAAAATAAAAATTTAGATTCCTCTTACTGATTTATGTGTGCACGTTTCAATGTGATTTTAAACCATTCAAGTGCAAGAGCACGTGAAAGAACTCAATTTGGCATTCAGTTGTTTACTGTGCACACACATCTGAAGTGCGCACAGGAAGCCGCCTCTCATATAGTGCGTGAATCCTGAATTGAGTTCTTTTGCATCTTCTTGCACTTGAATTAAAAATGCACAAGTCTTAGGCCAGCATTGGATGTTGTTTTAGCAATGATATAACGACCATATATAATTATTTCTCAGTCTCTTTATTAAAATATAACCAGAAAATACATGAAATTTGTATGCAGTATTAAAAAACAGGAAGAAAAAAAAAAATCTGAAAAAAAATTACTTCTATATGCTAAAGTGGCAAGTATTTAGTGACCTCCTCTTACACTTGAGCAATAGCAGGAACTTGGCTATCTTAAACCTAAATGGAATGGAAGAGGAAATGGAAGGCCAAGAAAACTTTCAAAATCTGAGAAGTATCTCAGATTTTCTTCTTTAATAAACTGGAAGAAGTCCAGGTTGTCACACTAAATACTGATTTTTGCTTAAAGAAGCCATTTTTTCAGATTTTTTTTTTTTTTTTTTTTTTTTTTTTTTTTTACATTTTGTGTACATATTTCCTGTATGTATCGTAATAAATACCAAAAATAAATATGGATGGTCATTAAAACTTTGCTAAATGTTGGTGGTGGTGGCCTAAGACTTTTGCACAGTACTATAGTTTTTCTCTCAACTGAAAGAAAACAGTTGAGAAAGAAAAATCATGTGTATCAGTAATATTGGATATGTGCATTAGCTCTTAAAGTGACAGGCAGCAAAAGGTATATTAGGCTGTTGTCAATCTTAATTAAAGAACAAATGAAAAAGAGAAAATCACTTACTGCTCTTGAATACCTTTTGTAACTTTAATAAGGATTCATCTATATTTTATTTATAAAGTGAAGACTATGCAGTGTTATTTTACATTTGAATTCAATTTCTGTACCTGAATTCTAGACCTACCTGAAAAACTTAAAACACTGTTAAATTGCGTTTGTATATTTGATCAGTTGTATTTATTTGTGCTATTGCTAATTTGTTAATTTATTCTATTACTGACTGTTTATTTGTCTTTAATAATGTTTGAAATTTATATTACTTGGGCTAGTTATTTCTCCGAGGTATTTTTGTTAAAACTATAGGTAAACGTTTTTTGTGTCTTGTGTATTTATCTGCAAAGAAATGTTTTGCAAAAAGACACTTCATTTTTTTTTTTTTTTACCTTATTAGAATCGAAACTGGGAATCGATAAGCAGAATCAAATTCAAAATCGCTAAATCTCAAACGATACCCAACCCTACTTACATACTAAAAAAAAAGTTGTGTTGCTGTTTTGCCTTTGAACCTTAAAGGTGCTTCTATCTCACACACACTTACCGTCTGAGTGTAATGAGAAGTGGCTGGGAGGATCCAGCAGGGGCCAGTGGGTTGGTATTAATAATGGTGATGAACATCTCAAAGGCCAGCGTCATCTCAATTTCACTGAGACTACATGGCAGAAACAAACCGTCTCTTTCACATACCACTGCAGAGTAAAACCCTGCTGACCGTGCACCTGGAACACATACACAAACATACAGGATATGCAGTGCATTAATGACACTGTGGTATTTAAAAGCGGGTGGGCAACATCAAATGCTAGATGACCAAAAAAAGTTCATCTTCAAGGCCCCGATATAAAGCGAAATCGAAGAACTTCAAGCAAAATCTAAAAATGAACTGGTGTGACGTCATTTAGAACAAAATCAGGCCAAAAAGAAGTTTGTTTTATGTTACTTTCGGGAGTCCAAAACAGTATGCCAAAGCAAACTTTCTGGAAAAGTTTTGGCTGGTAAACACCATCAAACTACCATTGGTCTGTGGCGATGATGTAATTAGTGGCACTGAGATTATGCCTTTTTTGATGTGGCAATCTTCTCTGGTTCATTTCCTTGGTTGAGTCTGTTGAGGTCAGACGTACGTGAGTGGGAAATCACTGGAGAGCTGCTTTATAGTAGAAACTGTAACACTGACATGTTTTTTTTTCATGTTTAATATTGTAAAGCTGTTTGGTTTAAAGCAATCTACTATATAAATAAATGTGACATGATATTACTTGACTGGAGTGCTGAATTGCAGAGCTTAAAGGTATTTAAACTTTTTTTTAACCCCTAAATGAAGAACAAAAAAGAACTTCGCTATGAGTATATTGGGGCCTTTAAAAACTTAAGTTTGACTGAATTTGAGATATTGAGAAGTTATCTGACTCACGTTTAAAAAGGGCCCTGGCACGGCTCCAGTTGTTCTGCTTGCCGAGTTTATGGATGAGGTTCTGTAGCTGAAGAGTTTCAGGCACCATACCCTGTATTAGCATAAAGTCGACAATATCTGCTGCAACTGGCAATGTCTGCTTTATCACACACAGACGCAGATGAGCACTGAACATTTCAGTATAGTCGTTTATCTGCACACCATCTGGAAATGTGAATTACAGTTGAAATGTCAGGAGAAATATTCATATATGCAATTAAAGAAATTAATTAATTCACATATCATTAATCAAAATAAGTTTACAATCAACTATCAGTCCTAACTGTAATAGACTAAACTACAATGAATGTTTCTGTCAACACATACACGCAAATCCTCACAATGTTAATTTAATGCGTCCTTGCTGATTAACTTAATTTCTCTAAAAAAAAAAATTTTTTACTGACCACAAACTTTTGAACAGTGTATATATAGTGTATATATACATAAAATATTCATTAGCAAGATGCATTAAATTGATAAAAAGAAACAGTATATAGATTAATAATGGCCCCATGATACAATACCATAACAATACTTAAGCCTTGATACCAGTGTTAATTTCGTTGACGAATAATTTGTCACGGACGAAAAAGAGACGATGACTAAATAAAAATGCGTTCTGAATGACTAAAACTATGACTAAAATCTACTCTAATTTTCGCCAACGAATAAAAACGAGACGAAAATAATAGAGAGGGACATTTTAAGTTTAATGTGCTGATCTAACTGCGGGAAACACGGCGCTGTTGCACGCTCAACAGGCTCGCGCAGCAGCACTTCAGACTGCTTCACAATTAACGAATAGCACACATTTATGCCAAGCGATTGATTATAAGCTAATGTTGATGAATTATGACAATGTTTAGTACACAATGTTTATATGGTAGTATGATTTAGACGGTTGTAAGAATATTATATATTTTATAACCCTCATAAGCAGCCTGCAACAGGCTACAGTGCAGACTGCAGACATTTCAGAATAAGAGTCGTGTATTTCGGGATGGTTTATAATTATTATTTTTTCCTGGTCATTACTGTTATTTTGTTTACACAAACTGTATTTAATTTAATTTCTATTTAATTAAACTACTGTATCTTCTGTCACAGGAAGGAAAGACTAAGAACATTATTTGACACATTATTCAAAATATTTTACAAGTGTAAGGGTTATTATAGTAAAATAAACCTAAAACCAAAGAAATTCTCATTGCTTGCAATAAACGTTAACTGAAATAAAAAATAAATATATATAAAAAATGTAAATGTATTTCATAAGTTTACATTTGACAAAAGTTTACAATATGACAAACTAAATGGCATTTTAGTCAAAAGACTATGACTAAAACTAAATCAAAATTTGCTGTCAAAATTAACACTCCTTGATATAATGCTTCATATTTATCTCCATCTCTTCCTTGTTCAATATTTTCCTTCCTTGTATTTTAGACATTTTTAAAGACCCCCTGTGGTGAAAATCAAGTTTTTAAATGTTGTTTATGTCTATGTGGTGTTTTTAATATGCTTTAAGACAAACCATGTGCAAATTCATAAGTCAGCACCATTGCTAAGTATTTTATGTTTGAAACTGCAGTAAACCAAAGACAGTCTAAAACCTGCGGTTTGAAATCGTGGGTGTTTGTGACGTCACAGACTACCTTGTAACCAATCACAACAACGTGCTGGCAGGCTTTAGCATATCATTAACTATGACTGCTCTGAAGCAGGGAAGTCTCGAGAGAAGGTTATCCTGGTATATTTTCTGTTGATATGAAAAATTGTGTAGATTTAACAATATAGCGAGTCTATTACGATGTTATGATGAACTATATGCCTTTCTCCACTGACGTTCTGAGATGTTCAAAGCGTTTGTAAGGATACTGATTGTTAGAAGGCAGCTGTCTGACTCTGAGATAAAGAACAGGAACGGTGTGTGTAACATTAGCAACATTATTAGCTGTTTGAGAATGTAGTCAAGCAAAAGGCTAATCATATTAATTCATTTTAATTAATGACAGAACCGTCGCAAGGGCTGTGCCAAGTGTGCGAGCGCATAGGGGCTCGCGCCAAAGTAAAGTGACAATTGACTTGAAGTAAAGCCAATAAAGTTCATGTTTTTGTCCTTAGAAATATTTTAATACTATAAAACATAGCTAAAACAATATTGCTCTGAGCGTGTGCGTGTGACTGTGATTCATGTGCATATGTCAGTCAGTGTGGCATCGTACGGCAAGGTCTGAGAGAACTTTATTCAGTCCATTATAAATTCTGATTTTGGCCACCTCTCGAATGGATCAAACCATAGATATTAGCCTACCTGATAAGTTCAAGTAAATACGCTGGAAATCCACGCTCATTCAAGGATGTGCATTTATTTCATGTACGGAGAATGCACGGGCACCTGCAGGATTTCATCAGATTTTTTTTTTTTTTAAACTTAAAACTCCAAAAAGCAACGAAATTGTCAAACATCCATTTAACGCATGTTCACAGAAGAAAACGGCTGCTTGTTCTCTCGATACTGTCTGTTTTACTGAGAAATCGCTTCAGGTGATTCAGTGAGAGAGCAGTCCAAACAAATGCAAGTGCATTCAGACTGTTTTGCAAAGGCGTTTTACCAATTCATAATTTAAAACACAATTTAAGCATCAGAAATACTGAATATACAAAGCGAAGCAAGCTTTTTTCTTAAATATCCACAACACAAACAACAAATTGCTCGTCACTATAGCAACAGTAGACTCTCCGAGCTGGCGTAAGTGAGTGGAGGTGGGGCTAATTTGCATATTCTTTGATCCGTGTATATTAAAAGGGAGCCGGTTTCCCCTTTTGAATGACGAATATAGACGAATTTATATGAAGAAATAGGCAGTTGTCTCATTTACACAGGAGTAGAACGGTGTGTTCAAATGCAGCTTTTTTGCACCGAGGCAGGCGAAACGAGGTGACAACACAGTCGACTTTTATCAATGCTAGTTCTTTAGCGTCTGTTTGATATGTGATATTTTCCCTACCCATTAATATTTTGAAACTTTCACACACAGCATCTCATTTAATTACGTCAACACAACAAATTATGTGATAGGCTACTGGTCACAGAACACACAAATAAAATGCTAATTTTACAGTCATAACGTGTGAATTTGCATGGTCGCGACCTCAGCAGAAATATCATTCGCAAATTAATATTTTAAGTCGCAAATGCGACCGTTTTAGGTGCAGTCTGGAGCCCTGTGTTGTTGTTGTCTGTTTTCTTAATTTCAGAATCCTTTGTGCCTTCTTTGCTGTAAACCGGTTGAGAGGGACAGAAGAGAGAGAAGAGACCGAACACAATGAATTGTTGACCTTAAAGGGTTAGTTCACCCAAAAATGAAAATTGTGTCATTTATTACTCACCCTCATGTCGTTCCATACCCGTAAGACCTTCATTCATCTTCGGAACACAAATTACTGTCTGACTTCTCAATAGACAGCAACTTAACCAACACTTTCAAGGTCCAGAAAGGTACTAAAGACATTGATGAACAAAGGCCTTATGGGTGTGGAACAATATGTGGTTGAGTAATTAATGACAGAATTTTCATTTTTGGGTGAACTAACCCTTTAAGTCCACACAGGGGTACAGTTGATTTTTATATTGAGTCGATCATTTTGATATGAACACCTGAAGATACTAAATTGATTGTTGATGAAAGTAATTTATGTGAACCTGTTATTGAAGAAGAACAAGATTTTGTCAAAATAATCAACAATAAGTTGGGTTGCCTTTTTCTTAAATTAGAAAGTGTTTCAAAATGTTTTGATACTGAGATTAAGAAGCTGTCTGATCGATGCATAGAACTGCTAATTTTAGAGTTATAATATGTTTAATGTGTCATTGAAAATGGATGTTTATCGTTGCTCAAGCTGCTTAAACATTTAAAGTGATCTTAAGCATTATAGGTTTCTGTAAGTTATTTTTTCTGGTTATATTATCTGTTGATATGAAAAATTGTGTAGATTTAGCAATATAGCGAGTCTATTACGATGTTATGATGAACTATATGCCTTTCTCCACTGACGTTCTGAGATACCCTCGGATTTCACCAAAAATATCTTGATTTGTGTTCTGAAGACAAACGAAGGTCTTACGACATGAGTACTTAACAGAATTTCATTTTTGGGTGAACTAACCCATTCATTTCACAATAAGTGAATTATTTTTATTATTACAGAATTATTAATTATTATTGAAAATTTGTATCTATTGACAGCCCTAATATATATATATATATATATATATATATATATATACACACATATTTATTTATTTACACACACATACACTTCAGATGCAAAAGCCACTAAATGTCACCCAAGTAAAAAATGTGATAAAGATACTACTGAATGCTCTCCACACATAGTATACGTTCATTAAATAACCTGCCAGTTGACATTAGGCATTGACTTTTATAGTATTTTTTTTTCCCTACTATGGAAGTCAATGGCTACAGTCAACTTTTTAATTACCATCATTGTTTAAAGGGCACCTATTGTGCCCCTTTTTACAAGATGTAATATTGGTCTTGGGTGTCCCCAGAATGTATTTGTGAAGTTTCAGCACAAAATACCCCACAGTTAATTTATTATAACCATTTGAAAATGTCATTTTTGAGGCCTGTTTTAAAAAGAGCTGTTTTGGTGTGTACCACCTTAAATATAAATGAGCTGCATATCCCCGCCCTGCCTTTGGATGAGGGCGTAACTTGCATACCTATGGCAATAAACAGTCGGTAGAAGCAGAATGGCTGAGAGTGAGAGACCCGCTGTTTTGTATGGCATTCAGCCGTACATGTTTGAACCGGAATCAGACCCAGATGATGAAGAGACTCCGGCAGAAGAAACACAATTGAGAATGGAGCAGGACGTCTCTGAATGGTTATTTGTTACATTTATGTACTTATAGAGTTTTAATCGCGTCCCCTTTGCAATTATGGATGTGCAACACACACACACACACACACTGTGATAACGTTCGCGCAATTTTTTGAAACTACAAACACAAATACTGTGATAACGTTTGCTAAGTACAAACGAAATTATATTTATGCGAGGGAACGGTTGCGTCATGTTGACATTACTTGTCGTACAGGTGCTTATGTGGCAAATGTGAGAAGATGGCTACAGAACCAGAAAATATATGCTGCAGGGAGATAGAACAGGTATTAATTTATTTACATTTGTAATTGTTGCAAAAAATAATACGTGACATAAAACTGTCTGACGCTATTTGTTGTATCAAAGGTTACAAGACGGATGAAACAACTTCAAGTCACTCCATCATGTATGGTAGACCATCCCGGAATGGATGAAAACATACAGAAAACATACACCGTTTTTAATACAATATCTTTAAAAAAAAATATATATATATATATATACACGTGTGGATACACACTATACAAACAAGGTTTAAATTATATACACAGACATTCTACGACAACGACAACAACTTTAGACGCATTTGTTATTGAATTGGCTGACATCGACTGAAATGACTATTTGCTCAAAAAACATTAAATACACTTACTTCTTCTGGAGGTGACGTTGGATCGCGAACAGTAGGCAACGATCCACACTTGAGGATTAACTTTGAAGCAAGACCTGCTTTGAATTGACCCTCGTTCTCAAAACAGTCAGTCAAAAAATGATTCGCGCAAACATAAACGTATTTTGGAATTTTGAGTGGCGCCTTTCCTTCGTAAATAAAATCCATCCACTGCGTTTTCAGTGGCTCTGATGTCGGAAGTAAGTGAAAACTACTATGTTCATTATTACATCCCACAACAGAACACTTATGTTTCTTAGGAGACATTACCGGCTGTCGTTGAAACAATGGAGGATGGTTGACAGATCACCGACGGCAGGGTCTATGCCAAAACCAGACGGTCAATCAAACCACGTGGGTGGGGCTTAGCGCAATTCAACGTCACAGTGAGAGCAATCTTAGAACAGGGCGTTCTGAGACAGTGCTTATGAATTATTGAGATTGTAAAAAAACCACTGGGTGGATTTTTCTCATTCTAGGGTGGTTTTGCTCACACACTGCCAACACACATTTATGGTCAAACACCATGTAAAAGTACATAATAGGTGCCCTTTAAAATATCTTCTGTTGTGTTCACCAGAAGAAAGAAACTCATACAGGTTTGGAACAACTTGAGGGTGAGTAAGTGATAGCATTTTCATTTTTGGGTGAGCTATCCCTTTAAAGCAGAGGTCTCAAACCTCGGTCTTGGAGGGCCGCTGTCCTGCAGAGTTTAGCTCCAACCAGCTCCAACACAACTGCTTATTTCTTGTATGCCTATTGAGACCTTGATTAGCTGGTTCAGGTGTTTAATTGGAGTTGGAGCAGGACAGCGGCCATCTAGGACCAAGTTTGAAGACCTCTGCTTTAAAGTGAAGTTACTGAACCTAACAATAAGAGCCTGATAAAAATGCTTATTTAAAAGAAAAAAAAAATGTCTGACGGACTTGGAGGTTTTTAGCATTGGCTTATCACAATGAGATATGATGAAAGATGAAATAACTTGCTTATTGGTTGTCTGAGTCCAGGTAAGTTGGTAAGAATCTCAAAGGTGTCTCTGTGTGATGTCTTCCCAGCTAAGAGAGTCATGATGTGTTTTCGACTTTCTATGTCAGCCTGCTCACAAGGCCACATGCTTGAGCTCACAAACCAACCATCAGCTGAAGGAAAAGAAACACATACACAAGTAATCCCTTATTTCCAGATTCAGAACACCATGCTCAAAAGTTACATATCAAAAGTTGCATATCTTTTTACCTCTCAGCATTTTCAAAGCTCCCTCAATACTCCCACTGTGAAGGAAGAGCTCTGTTGCCACAGTGACCAGCTGACAGCGAGACACCCTGTGTTCATTCCCCATAATCCCCTTTTGAGTGATGAACTCAATGTGCAGTCTGAACATCACACTGACCAGCTTTACTCCCTAAGCACATGCAAGACATACAGTATTCAGTCAAAGATTTACTACTGTATAGCGAGCTTCAACAAACAGAATACACACCCACCTTATTCCACTCTTGTGTCCTGTGGTACCTGAAGATCAGAGAGACTCCAATTCTACCCAGGAAGGTTTTGATCATTTCATTAGACGAGGCTTGCTGACACACTGACAGAATAAAGACATGACAATCCACCCAAAATGAGTTATAAAACATGACGGTTGAACCACTGTAGTCACATGAACTGTTTTAAATATGTCTTTACTAGTAGTGTTGTTTTTGGCGGCCTGTTTTAATTTTAGTTTTAGTCTAGTCTTTGTGTCAAGCGGTCATTTTAGTTTGTATTAGTTTTAGTCACGTTCATACTCTTTTTAGTCTAGTTAAGTTTCAGTCAAATAAAAGTCTGAGCATTTTAGTCTTATTTTAGTCAGAATTATCCATGACTATTTTCGTCTAGTTTTAGTCGACGAAAACTGATGACATTTAGTCTAATTTTAGTCAATGAAAATTGTATTTTAGTCTCTTTTTAGTAATGCAATTCTCTGAACCCTTTAAGACCTGAAGGCTTTTTTAGAGTGTTTTTTTTTTCTTCTGAGCGACAAACACAAAAGTAAAGACTCATAACTCCAAAACTATAGCAAGGAGAGTCAAAAGGTAGGTATCATTTGATAGAACACTTTTTAATTTTTTAGAAAATATAAATTACATTACGTTTAGACATTTTCATGCTGAAAAACTGCTGATAAAAGACAAAAAAAAAAAAAAAAAATAATATATATTTTTATAATTTTTTTTTTTTTTTTTTTGACATGGAATAACTCAGGAAAGCAATAAGATCAGAGAAAAAATATTTTTTGGTGATGCTCTCCTACATGTGAGCTGCAACTGGTTAAAATTTTGTAGCATGAAGTATAGTTAAAATAAAGTGTTATTCATTTTTTCGCAGCTAGATGGCGCCCACAGACTGTAAACTCAGGTTTAAAAGGCACTTCTCAGCACTCGTTAGGAGTTTTTCAAGTATGAGATTTAGATGTTCGGTGATGATTCCAACTCTGATGATCCCAAGGTGCTACATGTACTTTGTCACTACTATGCAATGGTCCTAGAGGTCTGTAAGAATTTTGAAAGAAATCGTCCACTAGTTGGCGCTAATAAGTTTTACGCCTCTGTAATCACATGCAGTTTCACAGATCCACACAATATGCATATCATTTGATAGATCTCATGCTGAACAACTTTGCCTCAAGAATCAATGCTGTCAATCAAATCATTAATTATTCATGAATATCTGAAAAACCTACTTTTGCGAACTAGTCCTAGGTTTTTCGCCCGATCGGAACAAAACCAGCGCAGGACAATTCTCTGGACTCGCTAGATCAATAATTATCAAAAAATTAGTTGAACTTCACCCTTTGGGGTATTTAGAAACAGGCTATTTAGAAAATGGGCGTGGCAAAAATACTGTCTAATAATGTCTAAATCCTAAAGCCTATAAATCCTAAACGAAAACTTCACGAAATTAAGTGAGCACATGCAGCACATGACAGCAAAGGAGCATGCTAACTTTTATGAAGATCGGACCATAGATGGAGCTATAACTGTTAAAAAGCTTTAAAATCCATATGAAGAGTTCATTTGCAAAAACCGATAAACCACTTAAAAAAAAAAATAAAAATAAAAATGAACCAAGTGCTGTGCATTATTCTCCACATATAGCATGTTCTGTACCCTAAATCCGTTTTGTCAGAAAAGCCGGTTTTGTCCACTGTCAGGCATCGCAGGTTCACGTTTTACAGCAGAAGCTGACAAGCGCCCTTGTTGTTTGTGTACAGAAACCGATAAGTCCGTTTTAGCGAATCAACGCACAGTATTCAGGTAAGGTGACAAGGCTTCTAGTCACTTCAAAAAGACGCGCTAGCTGAGGGAAGTTTTGTCAAAGCTGACTAAAAGTGATCGAGAATTTATAATTTTGACTCCTGTAAGTCCTTGTACAACATACACAACTTATATGCTGAAACCTTGATTGTCCTTTTGCGCGTACGCGTGTGTATGCGTGCGCACGTGTGTGTGTGTGTGTGTGTGTGAGTGTACGTGTGCCGATCCGTTAGTGTGTCTGTCGATCTGTTAGTGTGTGTATGCGTTTGTGTGCACATGTGTGTTTGAGTGTTTTAAATGCAATTACAAAGCAATTACTTGGGTTTTGTTTAACTCTGAAACATGAAATGTGGAGTTATCTGCTTTTGCCAAAAACAAACTTTTAATATATATATAAAAAAAACATACTTAACTTTAATTTTTTAATTTACCTGTATTTTTTAGAGTTATTATTACTTAATCAAAGCAACCCAACTGAGTTAACTGTTTTTGCAAATGAACTCTTCATATATTTTCAATGGTTTTGGCTGAAAATGTATATAACTTTGGGTGTGGTCAACTTATTTTCACGGGAGTCACATCCTTAGACTCCTGAAACCTTGCAGAGTCTAATGATACCAGAGAGGTTTCGGCTTATGGTTTGTGCAACACTGTGATTTAGCGCTTGAAAACCTTTTTATGAATATCTTCAAAACTGTTAGTCCGATTGAGGAGAAACCAGCGTAGGAAACGTGGAACCTAAGTTAGTTAACTAAATGTCACTGCCCAAATGTCAAAATTTTGATAGGAAATGGCAAAAAAAAATCAAATCAAATCGCTCATGGGTCATTTTTTATGCTCTCATATTCATAAGCATCTATAACTCAAAACAAAATGAGATATTTTCACCAAAATTAACACGCATATGTATGGGCACACTCACAAAAAAGTGGTGGAGATCAGGCAATAGGTGGTGCTATAACTGTCAAAAAACCTTTAACCCTCTGCAGTCGGGAAATGCGATTTGCAGGATTTTTTTCACATTGCAGCAACACAGACTTAAAATACGCTGTCATTTTTTGTAACAGAGACAGAAGTAATATATCAATTGAAACTATAGAATGTCTTCTATTTGTGTACACAGAGTAAAAACAAAATGTTGTGTTTTTTTCAAAATAATGAAAACTAACATGATGCATGATCTGTCATCTCCCTCTGAACTGTAAAACAGTTGAAAAGTGTACTGAAAATGTAACTTAGTGAATACTAATGACACAAAATGAGACTGTCTAAAGAAACGTTGAAATGTCAGGTTTTAAATCATGCTACGAATACCTTTTTATGTGCTTAAAGGCCTTAAATGCTTGAACCCTGGTAAATGCTGCTTTAATTTTATATTTGATTACTCTATTCATTTTCTGTACCTGAAAGCTGTAAGATACCTGAAAAACCTGTAAAGCATTGTTTATTTTAATTTGATCTCAGCTCTCATGTATTTATTTGTGCTGTGTCTCGTAGTTAGATTATTTGTTTTTATTTTCTTTATCTTAATTTGACAGTTGTCCTATTTTTTACTGAACATAGCACATATCGAACTGTACAGAAACAGTGAGACTAAAACAGTGAAACAAACCGAACCGTGAGAAATCTGAACCGTTCCTTGAACTTGAAATCTGAACTTGACATTGCAGCCTCTTATGAGACAACATAGAAAAGTTATTCGGTTACTCAATTTAATTTATCTGTTGTACAATAATTAGGCTGTGTCGGTCAGCATGAGCATGCCGTGGTATTATTCCAAACACATTTTTTGAGTAGGTCTATGTGAAGGATGCTATTTTGAGTGGATATTGGAACATGACAGAAGTACAAAGCCTTCTTTACATAAATAATAGTTTAGCAATTAAATGTTACACCATTTTAGTTTGTTTTGTTTTAAGTAAGTTTGTTATAGGCTTGGCATTTAAAATAAATGTTTGTAATGAATAGCACTATAATTTATTTTTATTTTATACATATATATTTTTTCTCTGTTCTGTAGTGGCTGTAGTATTTTTCTCTGTTGAATAGGCATACCATTAAATTTAAAGGTGCCGTAGAACGTCTTTTTAAAAGATGTAATATAAGTCTAAGGTGTCCCCTGAATGTGTCTGTGAAGTTTCAGCTCAATATACCCCATAGATTTTTTTTATTCATTTTTTTAACTGCCTATTTTGGGGCATCATTAAATATGAGCCGATTTAGGCTGCGGCCCCTTTAAATGCTCACGCTCCCCGCCCACGGAGCTCGCGCTTGCCTTTAACAGCATAAAGTTCACACAGCTAATATAACCCTCAAAATTGTTCTTTACAAAGTGTTCATCATGCAGCATGTCTAATCGTGTAAGTATGGTATTTATTTGGATGTTTACATTTGATTCTGAATGAGTTTGATGGTGCTCCTTGGCTAAAGCTAACATTACACACTGTTGGAGAGATTTATAAAGAATGAAGTTGTGTTTATGAATTATACAGACTGCAAGTGTTTAAAAAATGAAAATAACGACAGTCTTGTCTCCATGAATACAGTAAGAAACGATGGTAACTTTAACCACATTTAACAGTACATTAGCAACATGCTAACGAAACATTTAGAAAGACAATTTACAAATATCACTAAAATATCATGTTATCATGGATCATGTCAGTTATTATTGCTCCATCTGCCATTTTTCGCTGTTGTCCTTGCTTGCTTACCTAGTCTGATGATTCAGCTGTGCACATCTAGACGTCCTGCCCTTGTCTAATGCTTGAACATGAGCTGGCATATGCAAATATTGGGGGTGTACACCCCGACTGTTACGTAACAGTCGGTATTATGTTGAGATTCGCCTGTTCGTCGGAGGTCTTTTAAACAAATGAGATTTATATAAGGAGGAGGAAACAACTGTGTTTGAGACTCACTGTATGTCATTTCCATGTACTGAACTCTTATTATTTAACTATGCCAAGATAAATTCAATTTTTAATTCTAGGGCACCTTTAAAGGATCTAGAGTGAGGGGAAGTAAAATGTTTACAGTGTTTAGAGTTTGTTAACATTTCGTTTTATTTACCAGTATTTTACATTATTTCTGAATGAAACAAATAATAAAATGGGACTTATTCACAGTTGCAACTTATCTGTGTATTTTCTCTCAACCAAGTTTAACCTGCTTTGACTTACAGAAAAGCAACTTATTTTCTGGAAAATATGGTAAATAATAAAAATGAGCTGTAGCCTATTATTATGAGGGGGTTCCTTGGAAAATTTTCTATCCCATATAACCCTGAGATATCTGTCAATGATGCTCAGGATATGTCGCGCACCAAATCCTCCGCCATCATCCCGTCAGTTATCTCATCTGTCTTTATTCTCATCATGTGATTAGTGTACGGCCAAACATTGTGTAACACTGGTAACACCAAATATCGCAGCAAGCCTAATTTTCACATGTTTTTGTTCAAGAAATTACAGTGGCTGTAGCATTTCTATCATGAAGAATTTAAGAAGATACATAAATGTTGTTTTGCTAATATTAAAGAAGGATTTGATTATACTGTAAAGTGTAACAATAACAATCACCAGGCCATTGACGCCCTCTGCAGGTATTTGTTACAATATATATAATAATGTACAAGTTGATTATGACTATATTATGTATATTACATGTATTTGAACAGTGTTGTTCAATAAAACCATATGATTTTATCAACCCCAAACTTTTAAAGTGTACAAATGAATTACTTAACAAAACTAAAGATTTGAAATCAATGAAATTGAGTATGTGTGTACCTGATTCAGCAAACAGCTCATATGGTAGGGCGAGTTTGTCTTTGGACTCATTCAGCAGTGCCATGGTAACGCAGCAACAGAACCTAAGAAGTTCAGTGGGACTGTGTGAACCCACACAAACACTGCAGAATACTAGTGCCAGTCCAGTCCAGTCATCCTGATGCTTCAGCATCTGGACACACACACAAACACACACATATATGTAAAACCTGTCCACAAATTAGTGAAAATGAAAAAGACATGGCATCATAAAGAAAAAAGAATGGGGGAAAAAAATGAGAGTGAGCAAATGTAAAAGTGTAAACAAGTACTATGGAAATGAGGTAGTGAGCTTACCTCAACTCTAACAACAGCCTGGGCCAGATCTGACTGCTCAGAGGTATGAGGGTTAGTCACAAGGGCTCTACAAAAACAGAGTGTGAAATCATATGATGGTTTTTTGGTAATGTAACATAATAAAACTATTACTGTTCTACTGTCGGAGGGAGCATACCTGCATTTAACAGCAAGGAAAATGTCCATCTGCTGTCTAGGAACCTGCATCATTTGGAGATGACTCTGCATGACCTCACACTGATCCACACTGAATACACATCCTGCCTCAACAATCTAAAAACATAAACACACATTAAATGTGGCATTATGGCTAATCTGAAACTGTAATTGCAGAGCACACGCACACACACACACACACACACACACACACACACACACACACACACACACACACCATCACTTTTCTCCATTATATTATATAATGATCTAATACAGGGGTGCCCTATCCTGTTTTGGAGAACTACTTTCCTGCAAACTTCAGCTCCAACGCTGATCAAATATTAAAAAAAAAATAGCCCAATGCAATTTTCTCCATCAGGCGATTTTCTTTCATTGGCTAGACATTAGACGTAGGTTGTAGCAGCAAACAAACTGTCTGTTGATCATGCTGAATTTCTGAAACCGTCAGAAAATGATCGTAGGCTATCTTTGGTCGCAAGACGGGGAAAATGGCTGTCTTTGAACCTCTCTCACTGTACGACATAGGACCACCGATTAAAGGTGCTCTAAGCGATGTTACGCGTTTTTAGGCCAAACATTTTTGTCACACACAGCAAACATCTCCTCACTATCCGCTAGATGCCTGTCCCCTGAACACACTGTAAAAAAACGCGGTCTCTGTAGCTACAAAAACTACCTGGTGCAGCCTGGACCACAAAACATAATAAACATGCTCCAGCCAATAACCGACAAGAATGATTTTAAATGCGCGTTCATGACTGTTTCAGGAAGCACGGAGGGGAGGGGGAGGAGGAGGAGGAGGGAGGGTCTAGCTAGCCTCTGGTTTGTTTGACAACACTTCGAACGTCAACAGGAAGTTACTCCACCCAGGATCGCTTAAAGCACCTTTAAGAGCCACAATCACAGAAATCTACGATTGTTTCACAATGGCAATCTTTCATCTGGGACAACCAAAAATCATGCAGTGTAACCTGGGCTCTAGGTAGATCTCCAGGAACAGGAGTGGGCACCCCGATCTAATGCTTTGAATGTCATCATTACCTTTGAGGTGAGGTGAATTAGCTGAGGTACAGTGTTGATCAGACCTCTTTCTCTCACAAGTTTAAAAACAGCCAACATAAACTCTGGTGGAGGCTGACACAACAAAAAATGTAAGAAAATATATACGACATAAGAAAAACAAAGTATATATTTATGCATTTTATATGCAGTACGTAGTCAACCAAAATGCCTATTACCACTGCCGCAAGGCCACAGCGTTAAATACAACACAGTCATGTTTGACAAATGAAATCACCGCTCAGTAAGGATTTGGACTTGGATTTGTGACATTTTACTTGTAAATTAAAATAAATTACAGGTAGCAATAATAACAACAATATGACATTATAACATTTAATCTCAGCTAACAGTTTATTACATCAATTATTAATGTTCCAGTTATTTGACTACTGTTATAGTGAAATATTTCAGTGATGGTAGTGCATGAAGTGTGCTTACTTTGTACAGTACAGTATGCCTACTAGACAGTATTTTAGATTACACTAGGTGTGCATTATGCCATAAAATAAATAAAACAATAAAAAAGGTGGATTACTCTGATATAATTCACTGATGTATTTCAACAGGTCATGGATGTACATACTTATTCGTTATCTATCCTTTTTGACACATCTATTCCCGTACAACACAGAGTACTGCACATAACATGAGGGAAAATATTGTAGAGTAGGGCTGCATGATATATCAAAATTATTGAAATATCGTAAATACACATATTGGGATATGCATATCGAAACGGCTTACTTAAGTGTGACTTGATGTGAAAAATAGTTATTAAGCTCAATAAGCTGTGGAAAACAACTGCAGTACTCACGCTGAGACACACCTGAAGCGTGCATACAGAATGCTGCCTCCAGGACAGCGTGAAATCCCAAATTCAGTTCTCTTTCCCGGCTTATTGCACTCAAAATGCCTGTCTTGGTGAGTATTCATGTAAACACAGTCAGTTATATCTTAAGTGAACATAAACTCGTGAATGTATACTCTTTCTGTTCCTTTTGCTAGATCTGAATTAGGCAGAAGGCTTTTGTGTATGCAGCCCCATTTGACTGGAATCACCTTTTCAAAATTTAGGTTCAAAAATTAGCTGTCTTTGGATCAATTTAAAGTAGTCATTCGGGAAAATGGAAGATGATTCAGTGAAATGTAATTGTTTTTAATTTTGTTTGTACTGGTACTGTGTAAGTATGTGTTGAAACTAATTGTATTGCTGCTCATTTTGGCCAGGTCACGCCTGTGAATAAGATTTTTAATCTCAGTGAGTCTTTCCTGGTTAAATAAAAGTTAAATAAAAACAGCTGGGAAAGAAATCGGATGTGTGTCAATAGGATATGTGCATTAGGTCTTATAGTGACAGCAGCCTAATACAGTATACCTGCTGCTGTGTGTCAAATAGCAAAAAAAAAAAAAAAGAAGAAAATCACTCACTGCTCTTGACTGAATAACTTTTGTAGATTTAATATGAATCAGTGCATATGTAATTCATGTGAAGACTATGCAGTGTTTTATTTTTACATTTGAATATTCAGTTTCTGTTTTGTTTCTTGTTCTTGAATGCAACAGTTAAATAGATCTAATGTAGGCCTACCTGAAAAACTTAAAGCACTGTTTATTTCATTTTTATCTTTGTTTTATTGTCAATATTTATTGCGAACATTTCATTTAATGAGATATGCATTATAAATCCATCCCAATTTTATGTGATCACGCATTACAATTTCTGTTTTATGTATACTATAAGCCATTTCCTTTGTTCCTCTCTGCCATCATACAATGAAGAAAACAAGAGCACGGACGTGCATGAATTAACAGATCTATTCACTGAAAATGTGGCTTTCTTTAAGGCAGTACCTCTAATATTAAGGCCTTATGTCCAGTTTAACAAATCCTCTGTAAAATGGGCTGATGGACTTATATTGGCCCATATAAAACTTTAAAATGTAAAATGAGCAAAAAATTTGTATTTTACAAGATCAATAAACCCTTTATTAAACCACTTTGTCGGATTTAACGCATCCATACAGGTGGCAAAGAAATGCTGAATTTCTTCACTCAATTCTAACAGTGCTTATTGCAAGAAGCGCCATAGACATAGAAGACTTTAAGAAGCATCACATTATATAAAAGGAGGCTCATGTGTAGGGCTACACGATCAGTGTTTCGCCTACATTAATGTATTTGCGGTGGCACGCCACATTATCAATGTTGACCGCCACAAATAGATTTTTATTTTACCTTTACGTTTTTTTATTTTATTTTACTATTTAAAATGGGTACTTCATTGTAGAGCTGCGTGCAGCACATGACTGGTTCCGCAACTCTCGCACACATGACAGCAAACAAATTAAAACAACTACTCTTCAGATAAGTTGCAAGTGGTCATACACCAGACGAGAAGTGCTACGCGGCTTCGCATTTAGAGGTACTGTACACCGGATGCGCACATTCTATTGTCAGTTTATGGTCAACAATATTGTTATGTTTAAAGACACTATAAAATTATGATCATGTCTACACAATGCGTTGTTACGATTGTACTGTACAATTAAATACAATGATTGCTACGCTTAGTCACTTAACATTTTACCTGAGGGCATAGGCAACAAAATTAAGAATCTTACGTGAAAATTCTAACATCAGCAATCCTCATTCATGCAGCTGATTTTTGCATTTTGTGTTTAAAGAATATGTGATTTGTGGCATACAATTAAGATTATTTCCCAACTTCGCTGAGTACTGCTCTTTTTCGTATCGTTGCGCTACTCCTTGCTATTGAATTATGTTTGTTGTGACCTGGTACATCCAGTAGGTGACACAATAGGCAAAAGTTATATATGCTTACGTATGGAAAAATGGCAACAAAACACAAAATGCAAGATTACAAATGCTTCATTTATTAATTTACGTTTTCCCTATATATTCCCTATATTCAAAAGCTTTATTTACAAAAAGAAATTAAAACAAATATTAATTAAGAAGAAAATAGCTTATAATAATGATGTCTTAGCGAAGAGAGACAATCTAAGAGAAATCAAAAGACAAACTAAAGTAGACAAGGCCCTATACAAACAACAAATTGAGGCTAAAATGTCACAAGGAAATTTTAAACAGGCCTGGGAGGGAATTAGGATGATGATTAATATCCCATGTAAGAGTATAGGGAAGAATTTTGAACTAGCAAACAGGTTAAATTTGTTCTTTTCTCGTTTTGAGGGGAATAATGAAGAGAGGGGGAAAAAAAATGAAGAAAATACTTTGACATTGACTAATAATTTTTCTATTACAGAAGCTGATGTCAAAATAATGTTCCAAAAATGTAATACACAAGAGTCCTGGGCCGGACAATATTAGTGGTTATGTATTAAAAACCTGTGCTGAGCAATTATCCAGTTTTTGCTTTATTGTTTCAAAAGTCTCTTGACCAGCATGTAGTGCCAACCTTATGGAAAACTAAAGGTGTTAAAGAGGATCTTTTCATCGACTGAGAAACCAAAGACTTACTGAGTTTTTGAAATGAGCTCATGCGTAAGAACAACCCCCCTCCTTCAAAGCTCATTTCGAGGGAACGCCTCCCAAAACTCGTGCATGAGTATTGGAACACGAGTGTTTACCACCGGTATTCGCTGTGTCGTGTTAGTGGATTCATTATGTCGGACTCACCGCAGGTAACTCATAATCTGCAGTTGTTACTCCTGTCTCCTGACAAAAACATTGCGTGCGGCGCCTGTATAGTGTGGAAAGTAACTGGAGCGCGCAGCAGCGCACGTCTCTCACAAGGAACGTCATGGCAGTGATTGACAAGCCAGAGGGCCAATCGTTTACACGATGATCGTGTAAACCATTGGCTGATGTTTTTAAGGCCCTACCTCGTGCACAGATGATGTATATTAATATTATTCCTTTCAGTGCACCTAATAAATAGTCTTTTATCAGTTAGTAAAGACAGTTTCAAGTAATATTGCAAAAATGTATAAAACAAAACATCCTCCTTAGCACCTTTAACAAACCAGTAGAACTTGGTGATTATCGTCCAATTGCATTAAAGGTGTTACAGAGGATGTTTTGTATCATACATTTTTTGCAATATTACTTGAAACCATCTTTACTCGGGGTGTGAGAGATCTCGTGAGACTAACATGTGACAAGATTTCTTGTCGAGGTGAAAAGTAGTCTCATGATGTTGCCATGACAGAGTGTTAGGATGATTAGGAAAGAATATGCCACCGCTACGTTTACATTACGCCTCCACTATGGTTTTGCTTTGTATTTAAATAAAAAAAACATTTAATTTAGTTGGATAACGGTTGCCACCGCCGCTCCATATTTACAGAGTTACGCGTGACCGTGAAAGTGAAAGTAAACGCGAGCGTGCATTCAAAACGCGATTTCAATACCTGCATTTTGAAAGCGGCTCCCTGATGAATACAGATATCTCTCAGTATGAAAGCTGTCTTAGGCTGGGCAGTGTAGTTGTAACCATCTTTTAGCTCTGTATCAAAGAAAAATTTGGTCTTATTTGCACTTTGAATATTGAGAGAGTGCGATTATGGTTGCACTTATTGTAAAGTGTTGCCATAAAAATGAATAACAGTTTTCTCTTAATCTTATTAAGCACAAACAGTAAGGTTTCATTTGTTAACATTAGTTAATGCACTGTGAACTATCATGAACTAACAATGAATGACTATTTTTATTAACTAACATAAACAAAGACTAATAAATACTGTAGCAAATATATTGCTCATTGTTAGCTAATTGATGTTGGTTAATATATTAATGTTAATAAATGAGACCTTATTGTAAAGTGTTACCATTTTTATTTATACTGTGTTTATTTCTATAAGTTTGTGGAAAGGAGTTCAGTTAAGAGGTCAAAAGTTGTAGAAGCTCATAAATCATATACAGCAAGGTCTGAAGAGACTGAAATCATACAGAAGAGAAGTCAGTCAGTTGAGTTAGTTGACCTTTTACAGTACTTGAGTACTGTTGTCTACTTAAAGTAGAACTGAAATGACATACCCGTCTCGTCACACCCCTAGTCTTTACTAAATGATAAAAGACTATTTATTAGGTGCACTGAAAGGAATATCAATATATATCATCTGTGCACGAGGTAGGGTCTTAAAAACATCAGCCAATCGTTTATGCGATCAACACGTAAATGAATGGCCCCCTGGCTTGTTAATCACTGCCCTTACATTCCTTGTGAGAGACGTGCGTGCTCCAGTAACTTTCCACAGGCACCACATGCAATGTTTTTGTCAGGAGTAACAACTGCAGATTATGAGTTACCTGCGGTGAGTCCGACATAATAAATCCACTAAACGACACAGCGAATGCCGGTGGTAAACAAACACTCGTGTTCCAATACGCGTGCACGAGTTTTGGGAGGCGTTCCCTCGAAATGTGCTGTGAAGAAGGGGGGTTGTTCTTACGCATGCGCTCATTTCAAAAACTCACTAACAGTCTTTGGTTTCTCAGTCGTCGAAAACATCCTCTGTAACACCTTTAACTTCTTTGGTATTTAAATGTTGAGAAAGGCTTGTTAAAAGTTATATAGTGGAAAACACACAGCATTTATTGGATCAGTTTCAATTTGATTATCAGCCCAGACCCCAATAAGGGAGTACACAATTCTATTTTAACACTGTTGCATATTGTTTATTCACAACTTGAGGGTTCCAGAAATCATGTAAGAATTATCTTTGCTGACTTTTCTTCTGCATTTAATAACATTTTGCCATCGGTATTGGTTGAAAGACTAGATTTCTCTCTAGATCAGGGATGGGCAACTTCGATAGTGACAAGGGCCAACATTTTTTCTTCTTAATACCAGGGGGCCAGGTTACTAATCCACACTCGCACCTTGTCTTACTCAATTTACTTTCTATTAAGGGAAATCAATGTATAAATAATATAATTTGTTTTTTTAAGATTTTATGAACTGTAAAACTTGGGAATGGGAAACTTTGTTTTCAGCTGACAAGCAATATTACCCCATCAAGCAAATGTAAACATCTTGATTGCATTGTCTGTAAATTTGCAACAAACAAATGTACAGATGTCCTATTTTTGATTCCAAGCCTAGAGAACATTTTCAACTCTACTTTGTTGAAAAGTGTTATTTAAAAAATAGTTGTTCCATATGGCATTACCATGATCCACATCCACATATTACCATGAAAAATACTATTTTTAAAAATGTATAAGAACATAATTAAGTGCATACATTTCTGTCATTCATTTGGCAAAAAGGTTTTGTTGACTATGCATTTTACCTTTGAAATCCAAGACAAGTGCAACTCTGGCGTCACGTGTATCTTTCATACTTCTTGTTAGCTGCTTTTCTACCACAGGGTCAAACCGTTCCCTTTGCTTTACCGTTCCATTCCGTGCCGATCCGGCCGGTACTGATATGGTTTCGTTTCCACTGTGGGGCTGATAACGGAGCTCTTCAGTTGTTGTCTTAGTAACGCAACAATTTACACATGATATGCGATGTAAATAGTGACTGTGTTATGGAGGACGATCAGTTATTTCTTTTAATTCTATGATTAATTTGTGTTCATGTTGCTCAAATATCATGTTTAGCAAGCTATGGAGAAACTGACAGCCAGACAAAGGACAAGTGACCAATCCTGAGTGACGACGTCACTACACGCATTCTAGCAGTACCAGGCTCAAGTGGAAATACAACTGGAGTCATGCTGAATTGAGCACACATTCAGTTTGTAATTGTACAAACTAAATGTTTTTTATTACTATATATAAAAAAAATCAAAACGACGGTGGAGGCGCGTTGGGCAAGTGATGATAACGGTGTTGTTCCTGAACACCAACAACACCGCTATTGCAGAAATCCTACCTCAAGCCATAATGATTTTAGGCTGCCTAAACGCGTTATAACATTGTCAACAGCCTGAATGATGGGTACTTGTATGAACATTGATTTTAACGTCTCTGTTACATGCCAAGCTAGTCTACAGTTTGTGTGTGAGACAGCGTGTTCTTCTGTTGTCTAAGAGCTGATTGACAGCTTGTAGATGCGTTATTGCCAGTGCACGCCACCCTCTGGTTACATGAACGTATCACCATTAAAAACATGATTTTTTAAAGAAGAAAATCAACTAATCGAATATTCGAAAATCGTGACATCCCTTGTAAGTTATGCCCATGCTATTTTTATTACTGTTGCTATTGCTATGCCATGCATGACTTGACTTGAAATATAACATTTTCTTAACTTTAATTAGTTTCATAAATGCTAGTTTTTAAACCATTTATTGTTAAAGGCAAACTTATTTCAAACTGAAAGTTTCACCATGGGACTAGGAAAGGATGTAATAAGGCAAAACATACTATACCAAATATTTTTACATTTAATTCAAAAGAAAAAAAAAAAAAAAAAACCTTGCATAGTTCTCATTATATTTTTATACAGACTTAGGATAGCCGGAGCTCTGGATGCCTGGACTGATAACCTATGGCATTAAAGGTTCTCTAAGCGATCCTGTTGACATTCGAAGTGTTGTCAAACAAAACAGAGGCTAGCTAGACCCTCCCTCCGCCTCCTCCTCCCCTCCCATCCGTGCTTCCTGAAACAGTCATGAACGCGCATTTAAAATCATTCTTGTCGGTTATTGGCTGGAGCATGTTTATTATGATTCGTGGTCCAGGCTGCACCAGTTTGTTTTTGTTGCCGTTTTTGGAGCTTGTGGCGACTACAGAGACCGCGTTTTTTTACAGTGTGTTCAGGGGACAGGCAGCTAGCGGATAGTGAGGAGATGTTTGCTGTATGTGACAAAAAATGTTTTGGCCTAAAAACACGTGACATCGCTTAGAGGACCTTTAATGTGCAATTTTTAATTATGTCTGGAAGCTAATGTATAGCTGAGGCCTCTGCTCATCTGGGCTCAAGTCAGACAGCAACATCAAGTGTTCTGCCTTTTGTGAGGTAAACTGTCTTTGGTAAACTGTTAAACTGCCTTTGAAAATTAGTATGTTTGGCCTCCACTCGCTATAGAGAATCTTTCTGCTGAGGCCTCTGCTCATGTAACCCCAGTTAGACATTGTTGTCAAGTGTTCAGCCTTCTGTTGACTACCTTGGGTAAGTTGTCTATGATGTTGAACATGTCGACTGAGACCTCTGCTCATCTGGGCTCAAGTCAGACAGCAACATCAAGTGTTCAGCCTTCTGTGAGGCTGCCTTGGTAAACTGTCTTTGGAATTGAGTGTGTTTGGCCTCCTCTCACTATATAGAGTCATTCCGCTGAGGCCTCCACTCACCTGAGCTTAAACAGTGAAATCAAGTGTTCAGCCCTCTGGAAGGCCGCCTTGATCAAATGTCCTCCAGGCTGAATTTGGCAGGCCTCCCCTCACTCTTGAGAGTCATTCTACTGAGGCCTCCGTTCACCTGAGCTATAGTTAGGCAGTGTCATTAAGAGTTTGCCCCTCCGGGAAGCCACTTTGATAAACTGTCATAACTGTCAAACGGTGGGACGGTGACATCAAGTGTTGGCCCTCTTTAGGTCACATTGGTAAACTGTCTTTTAACCTGTCTCAGGCTCTTTAGTTTGGCTCAGAGATGCTGACTTTGAGTAAGGCAGGGTTGATCATGTCTTTTCAGCTCCCCTGGGGTTCACAGGGGTTGAACCAGACCCCCCCTAGTATAGTGTCAAGACTAGAGATGCACCGATTGATCGGCCAGGGATCAGTCTCACTTTTACCGATTCCGAGCCGATCTTTTTTGTTACCAGTGGCACAGGCAATAACGTCAGCTGCGTGTTAACCAACGCTCCGGCTCCGGTCTGTTCTGGTTCGTATCTTTTTTCCCTCTCACGGACCATAAGAGCTAATTCCTCCTCCGTGTACTCGGGTTCAAACAGATATGGCTCTGGGTCTGCTACAAACAAGTCATAATCATCTACAAAGTCCGCCATTGCAAATGATCTCTTGCAGTTTGCTAATAGCACAGGTGGTAAAAGTCACGTTGGTTCTATTGACGGAAATGAGAGGGAGGAGGAGAGGGAGCGGGGGCCGGTGAGAGGACTTTTCACGAGTGAAGATATTACTGCGCCAAGTCAAAGTGCTCCCGAGCACTTGCTATGGTATTCCGCCATACAATATAGTTATCCATTTTACACGCTTAGAAAAGCGTAACGTTTTGTTTTGTGTCACCGTCCTAGGTCGAGTTACACTACTCGAGTAACTGTATTTAAATAGGGAAAACGTGGAGGTGTTTGGTAGCTTCTCTGCTTGGCCCCTATTGAATGAACTGGGCTAAGCTAAGTGCTAACAAAGTTTCGCCGCAAGACAGAGCAATTTAGTGCACGCACTGAGACGAGAGAGGTATGTATCAACTCGTCTTAGTTAAGGGAATAACATAGTTTAATATGAAAAAACGGTGGAGTATCCCTTTAAAACAGAGTGTTCAAACCAGAGGGCTAAAATCAGGGTAGGAAAATGCCTTTTATTTAAAAATTATGACAATTTTTGATGTAAAAAAAACATATGAAGATTATAAGTGCACCCCAGGAAACATTATAAAACAATAAAACAATGCAGTTCTTGACCCCTTTAATAGTTATTTTAAGATATAATAATTTTTCATTAAAAATGTTTTATTGAATATTCTTTCACATCTATTCTAGTGTTGATATTATATAAATAATAAAGCATTATAGATAAGTTAAATCATAGATGTAACAGTTTTATCAAAATAAAATTATTTAATACAATTTTAAATTTTATGAAACCATTTGTTAATTATTTGTTAATGTTAATTTTTCTTTTTAATTTATCCAGAAAATGCCATTAGAGGTGACAAGCATTACTCATATTTGCAAAAAGCTGGTGGGACATTTCTCCCATAGCTGGAAAAAGAAAGAAGCACTGAAGAAAGCACAGAGAGAACTTAACCTGCCAGAACATAGTCTGATCAAAGAGTACCCAATATGATGGGGCACTAGGCAGCAAATGTAGCAGAGAGCTCGGTCACAAATTCTCTCTGAAAATCATAGTACATGACATTTGGTTCCATCTTGGCAGGACATTAAGGTCCTTGAGTCAGTAAACATGGCATTGAGGCCACTTAAAGATGCTATGTCCAGGGAGGACTACATGAGCATTTCCTATCTACAGCAGTGGTAATTTCGTTGACGAATAATTTGTGTCGTTTTCACGGATGAAAACGAGACAACTAAATAAAAATGCATTTGAATGACTAAAAAGTACTCTAATTTTCATCAACGAATAAAAACGAGACAAAAATGATAGAGAGGGATGATTTGGGAAGATATCCAATCAGGACTGCTGTCCTATGTGGAAGATTCACACATTTGAATGGTGCGTTCAAGTCTTCCTGGGAAGTTCGTATGTACGAGGTGGGAAGTCGTGTGTACGACAGTAGGTGCCTTCAAGTCACTTTCGTCGGAGTAAGATGGCGGTGTGCCTTCTCTAAATTAATTACACAAAATAACAACACTTCTGCTTCTAGAAAATGTAGAGCAAAGAATGTGCATTAGCTGTATGTTGCTTTTTTATGTTTTTAATTAATTTATGAAGCCATTTTAAAATGTATTGTTAGGTACATATTACATTTTTATATTGTGATGCTATCGTATTTTTGCTGGGAATCAGCTTACTTCGTTGTAAATAGAAAAGCCTGACAATGTCACTGCTAAATACCTGTAAGTATTGTGGTATTTCGCTATGTTTCTGACTGACACGCCCCCAACTCGTACAGATCGGAGCTTAAAGAAAATTACGAGCTTCCCACTGGTATTTACGACATTGTGGTGGCGTTCATGTCGGTTCTGCTCGTAAATACGATCTTTCCGACATGACTTGAACGCACCAGAAGTGTAACGTGCTGTTCTAACCACGGGAAAATCTACAGGCTCGCCCAGCAGCATTTATGCCAAGCGATTGCTAATGTTGATGAATGTTCATGACAATGTTTACTACACGTTTATATGGTAATATGTTTTAGACGGTTGTAAGAATGCATATTTTATCTCCCTTATCTGAACTTAAATGAGCAGCCTGCTACAGTGCAGACTGCAAAGATATCAGAATAAGAGTCTGGTTTATAATTGTTATTTTTTCCTGGTCATTATTGTTATTTTGTTTACACAAACTGTATTTAATTTAATTTAATTTCTATTTAATTCATAGTAAACTACTGTATCTTCTGTCATAGGAAGGAAAGACTACCAACATTATTTGACACATTATTCAATATAAGTATAAGGATTATTATAGTTAACTAAACTTAAAACCACAAATTCTTCATTACTTGAAAGAAATGTTAACTGAAATTAAAAAATATATATATATAAAAAATATAAACTTTTTTTATTTCATCTAGTTTCCAAGCTTTAGCTTAACCTGGTGTACTAAAATAACTAAAAAAGAAAAAAAAAAACTATATCGACATTTAAAAGCAAAAACTAAAACACATAAAATTACTAAAACTTTTAATTAAAATTACAATGAAAGCAGAAAAACTAAAAATCAAATCTAATCAAAAATTTACACAAAAACTGTAATAGTACCTCAATGATAAGTGTGTAAGTCCCTGACAAGAACTGAATTGAGCTCTCTTTTGTGTCTTTTTGCACTTGAACGGTCAAAAACAGTCCACTTTGGCGAGTAAAGTACAGTTGGTTGTCGTAAGTGAACAAACAGTTTGGAGAATATCAGATGTGTATGACTTTTTTTCTGTGTATTGTTAGAGAATGCTTAATGCATTACAATTTAACTAAATTAGATTTTAGACTAAAATCTTATGATATTTAGTCAACTAAAACTAGACTAAAAATGTAACATTTTGATCCCCAAACTCCACAGTGAGGACGACCCTTTGATGTGGAAATTTATAAGGTCAATTTTCCCCACTTAAGCTGGCACAAAAGTATATTTGTGTGCCTGCCACTAGCACACCCTCTAAAGCAGGGGTCTCAAACTCAAATTGGCTGGGGGCCGTTGCTGTGATTGACACCTCATAGGAGGGCCATTTTAATATTCAAGCACAAGAAAGTGCAAAATTTCTGAAAATTTACTTTCCTTTGCATTATTTCTCATTTACTTCAAATTTCATTTCTAAAATTTAGATCCACACTAATGGAAAGATCTGTTTAGATCCACTCTAACGGACAACAAAAAAACTCCCTGAAACTTCCTAACTCTTCCATCCAGATAGCGGAATTCCCTGTTTTTACTGTTATTTCTATTTCTTATGCATTCCATTATTATTATATATTTGGTTCTAAAGCACTTTGAATTACCATTGTGTATGAAATGTGCTATACAAATAAAATTGTCTTGCCTTGCCTAAAATATTTTTGCCATACTTAAATTTAAACAGCAGTGTCTCTATCATTGTTACATACAGTTTAAACTGTTAGGGAAAATGTTTGCACTTACTTTATTTTAGCTTAAATAGCATCAAAATCTTGCACTGAACAACGCTGTACTGAACAAATGCAATCCCTGAATACATTTGTACACTATTATATTTCTTCACTATTATACACCTGGCAACGCTTCTGCTCACACAGCTGAGCCACATTTGTCCAAGATGCCGTTTGACGTGCATCGGACGCGTTTCGGTGGTTTAAATCGACGCTCCATCCACTTTCATAGCAACGACAGACACCACGGGAGCGTAAGCGCTTTGGAAAGGAGAAAGTGGCGCGGTCACTTATGTGACGCGATATCTGTGAATGGCCCTTTAGAACGGCGACTTTTTCTTTGCATGTTGAATATGGTATGAGACAACTAGAGAATAATAATAAAAATAATAATAATTTAGCGGGCCGGATTATGTTTTACTTTTGAGATCAGTTGAGGGCTGAGCGGAGGGGGAGGGCGGGCCGTAAATGGCCCATGGGCCGGCAGTTTGAGACCACTGCTCTAAAGGCTATTCAGCAAATCAGGCAATGTAGTTACATGTCAACGCTCATCTTTTCACAAAAACCTGTGGGAAACAAAAAAATCTGTAACAATTTTTGTATGAATGCTGAAAAGTAACCAAGCAAGCAATGTAAAGAAGACACTAAGAAAGCAAAGAAGTAAATCCACTCTGTTTCAAGTGTTCTGTTTACCTGAATGTTATTGATGTTTTCAGGTTGATATAACTATATCAAGTTGAGCAAAGTGTTGGTGATATTTAGATTTTTGTTCGTTTACATTAGTAAAAAGTCAGATTTGTTTTATGCAACAGTAAAATGTTGACTGTTCACTATCAGAAGCTGCAGTTATGCTTTCTTTTCCCTGAAATAATGTGAAACATATGTTGGTTATATCATTTAAAAAAAAAAATTTTTTAATATAATTTAAATTGATTTTAGAAAAATAAATATTGTATCGCATATTGAATATTGCATTATTTAAGTTATTGTGTATCTCATTTTTCTTCAATATCATGCAGCCCTACATAAAGAATTAATTTTTAATAAAATATGGGGTATCAGTAGCCTGCTGTATTTTAAAGCACATGTTTTTAAAAATCTTATTGATGGTATTTTTCCTTGTAATCTCCACTGGCACGGCTGATTGCTACTCGCGAAAATGAGCTGTGATGCATCCACCCCATAACTTGTGAAAATGTTTATAGCACCACTTAGCGATCAAGAGCAGAAAAGCATTAGTTGTCATGACTGCGCCGGTACCCACAGAGGCAAAAAACGCATTCTGGTTGAGTACCATCTGTACACATAAAATCTTATTCCACTCACCAGCCTCTTGTGTGTGAGAAGCAAGTTAATGACTGCCTCAAATTCCCTCAGGAAACACATATTAAGGAGAGATGAGAGCAGAGAATTGACTACCTCCTGGCTGAAACTCACGCTGGGTGAACATCTATTGTAATATCCCATAAACACTTCCACTTCACATAGAAAAGATAGACAGAAAATTCATTTAGTCAAACTGGGATTATTTATTTGTATGGCAGCATAATTCACCCCCAAAAAAGAGGAGAAATATAGAGGGTATGCACATGACATCATAACAGGCAGAAGCCACTGTCGTTACACTCACTGAGTGGCAAAAAGACAGATTGCAGACCTGACAACCTTGGAACTTTTCTTTTTTTGAGTACCAGTGTGATGGGACGGGACAAGGGAGAAGGGGGTCATATATTTTTTTACATTTTTGAGGATACAATACACAATACACAAAACACACACACACACACACACACACACACACACACACACACACACCTATCTTCGTAAATCTAATTTTGACTGTTAAAGTTTTTGTAATTTGACCCAATTGAAAAATTTCACTACACCTGCTCAAAAGCAGCTAAATTCATGATTAATATTGCATTGCATAATGTTTGCTTATAAAAACTGACAACCACAAATGAATTGCATTCAATTATTTAACATGGACTAAAATATTTTTTTGTTTGCAATTTCAAGTAAGCTATATTTACATACTTCGACTAACCTGACAGTCGAGTCGTTTACGCAGGTTTTGTAATGAAAACTAGTTTAAAATTAAGAAATCCATAGAAAACAGTAAAAACATTGAGTTTACATGTGATTCATTTAAAATACTTAATTTATTATTCCAATATCCAAATATGATAGTAAATCCCACAGAAAAAAAAAAGGTTTCTATTTGTAGCGTGCTGTCCTTGCATTTGATCATTGCACATTATAAACAAGACAAATATTTGCTGAATAAAGGTTAGGCAATACAAACATATTTATGGAAGACAGTTGACAATGAATAAAAAGGACCAATAAGAGCAAAACGTATAGAGTATTCAAGAATATCAAGTAACGTTAGAAGTTAGTCCGACATATAACGAGGGGTTGTGTTAACTAAAGCGTCCGTCATTTAACGATTCTTAAAAACACGGATGGATAATTCAAAATGTTTTCTGACAGAAAAAAATAACACAAGCAAGAACAAATTTTAAACCAAGCATGGCAATTTTAATTTTACAATGATCTTCCCTCTCTCTGTGTGCCCGCGCGTTTGTGTATGAGAGAGCGCTCGCAGCACTGAGACAACGGTAATTTTACATGCGTAAGTAGCCTAACTAATGTGCTAGATTTCACACAAAATAAGTAGGCTATATAACATAATTTGGTACTTTAGTTAGCATTAACACAATACTCGCGCTCCAGACTCGTGATTGCATTTTCTCACAGCATTTTCATAATCGATTTCAATTTTATTTATATTTGTTGTTCAACAATACTTGAGCATTTTATACCTGGCAGTGGTTCCCAACCTGTGGGCCACGGCCCACTAGAGGTCATCAGTGATCCTCCAGGTGGGCCACGAGATATATTAATATATTTAAATTCATTTTAATTTAATTCATTAATTTAATTATTAATATGTTACATTTAATAAATTAAATAAAATTAATTAGAAAATACATTTAAAACAAGGCACCACCTCTCGAGACACGCGTCATAGTCTGAAAACCACGTCTACCGAGGGGGGGAAACAATCCAACAGTCCCCAATGACTTTATATACTGTGAGGCTGCCTCTTTGTCATTTCTGGCTTATAACAAAAAACAGAACAATGTCTAAAAGCTGCTAAAAACTGTACATGGTGTATAGCAAACAAGCTAAAAAACCCAGAAGTTTTTACAAGCTGTCGACCCCAAAAAACGAATGTTTAAGGACACAAAAGTGGATATAGGCAGTGAAACAGAGCGCAATGGGTCATATTACTATAAGAAATATATGGGAGGGGAACGTATTTGGCGACATGGTTAAAAATAATGAATGTTTTTTTTCTTTGTTTGTTTAGCATAACCTGTTGCCGATTACGTTCCCCTCCAATGTATTTCTTATAGTAATATGACCTGTTGCGCTCTGTCTCACTGCCTGAATCCACTTTTGTGGAACTTAGTTCTGGGTTTTTTAGCTTGTTTGCCTTACACCATGTCACATAGCAGCTTTTAGACATTCTTCTAATTTTTGTTATAAGCCAGAAATGACGAGGAGGCAGCCTCACGCTATACAAAGTCAATGGAGACAGCTGGATTGTTTTCCCCTCCAGTGTGGGTGTGGCCTAAATGCGCTCTCTCTCTATTCTGTGATTGTTTCGGTTCAGCCCAGTCTGTTTCTCATCATGCTGCTGTGAAATACAGACTGAACGGTGGTTCAAAACGCAAACTCTCTCAGTTGGAAAAAGAAAACCTGTGTCGCTAAAAAGGTTTTGATAGATGATGATTGTAATGAACGTAAAGATGATTACAGTGACATACAGGAGTCGTTCATAAGGCATGCGCAAGTCCGTTATTATGCGCAAACAAACCGCACATGCGCTCTCGACTCACTGATCGATATAACATTGTATTTCTGCATGAACAGTTCAATATATTCGCGTAGTTGTCAAAAATTAATGTACTGTGAGTATTTTATAATGGATGCTTGCGGAACCAGTTTTTTTTTTTTTTTTTTTTTTTTTAGAGAAGTTTGAGAGGATCAGTGGTGTTGTTTTATATGCATAGACTGTAAAAAAATATGGACGTAGCATCCGTGACGTCACCCATAGAGTTCTGAACAGCAGTTTTGACGCGTAAATGAGGACGCGGCCATCTTAGCTGCGAGTCACCGCACGTCACTCCCGGATAACTGAAAATGGGCAAAGAGGCGGGGAGGTGGTTTGAGCTGATATGACTGGTTGCTGAAACCACGCCCGCCTAGCTCGACGTGACCATGTTAGCAGCAAAGGAGCTATCTATCTATCTTAGATACGATCTAAAATATTAATGACGATAAGTTTTATCATCAGAACGTTCCAAAGGTTTACTGTCAATCTACGGTGTTTTTTAAGATATAGATCCTCCAACACCAGTAGTGCTGGTTGTGCAAATAACAACATGGAAAATCAAATGGGACTTCATACCTTTATAATGAAATAGAGATCGTGAGATGAATCCATTCTGTGGCACTTGGGTAAAATATGAGTGTCCATTGCAAAACAAAAAAACATGTCACATTTCTTCTGAATGATCTGCTCTCTGTCATCGTTCTTCAAGAAAGGATGCAATCTGAGCAGCGTTTATGTTGTAAAACTGTATACGATCGTATCTAACAAACAAATGAGCCTATGTCCAAAGTATATTTTTTTCAAAATAGTGCAGCAGTTTTAGTTATAATATCCAAGCAGTGCTGTCGGATTTTGATATCCTCCCGCCATTGTCATTGTAGTAAATCTCACAACCAAAACTTTCAGCCAATGCCACGATCCAACAACGTGTGTTCTGTGTCTCTTCCCCATGCATGCACATCTACACAGACACACATCAGTCTCGAATATTATGCAGCAAGCCATATTTTATAATTGTATAAAATAATCGAGCACAAATACGGCTGAGATGCCAAATTCAGCGGCAGCTGAGGTAACATGACGGCTCACAGACAGCAGCGCAATCTACCTGTCACTCAAGTGACCACGCCCTTAATTATGCAGAACTTTAAGGCTTAATATAATTTAAACGGATTAGTTATAAAAAAATTCACCCCCCTCAGAGTTGTCATGAAGGGCAAAAATAGCAGTATAGACCAAAACCACAATTTGAACCAACTTGTAAACATGTTTTTTTCTGCTATAAACTTGGCCAATTTAACATGGGACTCTCAGATTCTGCTCTCTTTTGGAGCCTGTCCCTAGCGGCCAGTCGATGAATCGCAGTTTAAGTTACTTCCGTATTGGCTTCATGAGAGAAAGGGGGAGGTTGCCGCTTGGTTATATGTCAATAATTTTGAATGGATCCGCATAGTTTTTAAATTCAGTCCTTTGGTATCCCCCTGTGGTCTTATTTGGTATGGCAGGTTGACTTCTGCTTATTTAAGTTACTGAGCAGAATAAGTACTTTTAAGTTGTAAAGAATGTCTGCAAAACAGAACACAGACCATTTAAATCTATCTTGAGTTTCTTCTTTAAAGAAATATTAACATGGGGTTGAAAAGTATTGATGAGACATGTATCTCACGAAACGAGACGAGACTCGAGATTGAGTTCACGAGACGAGACGAGACAAGATTTTTACACACTATTTTTAAGAAATCCTCAATGGCGAAATACATGACTAAAAAAAATATTCTGCAGGTATATTTGAAATGTTTTAACTAATCATCTTGTAATTAATGTCATTTCAGTTCTACTTTCTGAGTATGAATTATCATATGCAGTAAAAGACAACAATACTCAAGTACTGTAAAAGGTTTTGCCACAAACTCAACTGACTGACTGCTCTTCTGTATGATTTCAGTCTCTTCAGACTTTACAGTGCATGATTTATGAGCTTCTACAACTTTAGACCTCCTAACTGAACTCCTTTCCACAAACTGATCACAGAAATAAAACTGCATAAATAAAAATGGTAACACTTTACAATAAGGTCTCATTTATTAACATTAATGTATTAACCAACATCAACTAACAATGAGCAATATATTTGCTACAGTATTTATTAATCTTTAACTTCACTGCATTAACTAATGTTAACAAATGAAACCTTACTGTTTGTGCTTAATAAGATTAAGAGAAAACTGTTATTCATTTTTTATGGTAACACTTTACAATAAGTGCAACCTTAATCTCACTCTCTCAATATTCAAAGTGCAAATAAGACCAAATTTTTCACATTTTTCAAATTCTTCAAATTTGATACAGAGCTAAGAGATGGTTACAACTACACTGCCCAGCCTAAAATAGCTTTCATATTGAGAGATATTTGCATTCATCAGGGAGCCGCTCTCAAAATGCGGGGTATTGAAATCGCGTTTGAATGCGCGCTCGCATTTACTTTCACGATCGCACGTAACTCTTTAAATATGGAGCTACGGCGACCGTTATCCAGCTGAATTAAATGTTTTTTATTTAAATACAAAGCAAAACCATAGTGGAGGCGTACTGTAACCATAGCGGTGGCATATTCTTTCCAAATCATCCTAACACTCTGTCATGGCAACATCACAAGACTGCTTTTCGCCTCGACGAGAAGTCTTGTCACATATTAATCTCGTAACACAAGATCTCGTCACACCTATACTAAAATACAAGTGTTTTTGTGAATTAAAAAAAAAAAGGGGGGGGGGTTATCATATTGATTCAGAGAGGAGGTGGGCCTTGGCGTAAAAAAGGTTGGGAACCACTGCCTTAAGAAGTTAGAAGTGCGCGAGTGTAGGCTACTGTCCTCGCTTGAGAATTCAGTCAGATGGCGGGAGTGGAAGGAGGGAGATCGAGCGGGATTTTGTGTTGCTGTCGATTTGCAGTCTCTTTTTATTGATAGGCCGTACGCATTTGTCAATCATCCCCTCTTGCTTTTTGAGGAAATGAGTCCAGCGCTATGATTGGTCAAACTCTTTCTTTTGCTGAATTTGAGTACTACGTGTGCACAGAGCCAGGTTTTTGCGTAGTATAGAGTGAAAAATCGTACCAGCGTACTTTGAGGTCAAAATGTGTTCCTGCTACGCAAAATGCTTAAATGTTGGCAAGTCTGAGATTGGCAGATTGGGGTTCAACTACAATGCCATGGAAAAACCCCACAAAACACTAGGGTTGGGAATCGAAAATCAATTACAACTCTGGAATCGTATACTTGTTAAATTAAAATTCAGATTCCTCTTATAGATTCCTTTGTGTTCATTTTAATGTGATTCTAAAACATTCAAGCACAAAGAGACTCGTGAGTTGTTTTGTGTGCTACGCATGCATCCAAAGCATGCGCACAGAAAGCCGCCTCTCATATAGTTTGCAAATACTGAATTGAGTACTCTTTTGCATCTTCTTGCACTTGAACGGACAAACACACAAAATTGTCAAAATACAGTTGAGCTCAAAAGTTTACATACCCCTTGCAGAATGTAGAAAAATGTTAATCATTTTAACATAATAAGAAGGATCATGAAAATTGCATGTTATTTTTTATTTAGTACTGTCCTGAATAAACTATTTCACATAACAGTTGTTTACATAAAGTCCACAAGACAAAAAAATAGCTGAATTTATAAAAATGACCCCGTTCAAAAGTTTACATACCCTTGATCCTTAAAGGGATAGTTCACCCAAAAATGAAAATTTGATGTTTATCTGCTTACCCCCAGGGCATCCAAGATGTAAGTGACTTTGTTTCTTCAGTAGAACACAAATGATGATTTTTAACTCCAACCCTTGCCGTCTGTCAGCCGTATAATGTGGGTCAATGGGAACTTCTTTTATGAGTAACTAAAACATGCTTAGAGAAATCCAAATTAAACCCTGCGGCTCATGACGACACATTAATGTCCTAAGACATCAATTATACTTCAGTGAGTGCTAGACATTACTTCCATTGTCAGAGCGCAATCAGACCTCACTAAGCGAGTGCTGAACGTAGTTGGACATAGTGGTGTTTTAGAGGTAAAAAATTATATAAATATATAAATCATCAATTATATAAATCGCACAAACCGATCGTTTCATGTCTTAGGACATCAATGTGTCGTCATGAGCCGCAAGGCTTAATTTGGATTTGTCCAAGCATGTTTTATTTACTCTTATAAAAGAAGTTCCCATTGACCCACATTATATGGCTGACAGACCGCAACGGTTGAAGTTAAAAATCATCTTTTGTGTTCTACTGAAGAAACAAAGTCACCTACATTGGGGGTAAGCAGATAAACATCAAATTTTCATTTTTGGGTGAACTATCCCTTCAATACTGTGTGGTTACCTGGATGATACATGACTGTTTTTATTTTTGTTTTTTTTTAGATGGTTGTTCATGAGTCCCTTGTTTGTTCTGAGCAGTTGAGCTCTGTTCTTCAGAAAAATCCTCCAGGTCCTCCAGATTCTTTGGTTTTCCAGCATATTTGCATATTTGAACCCTTTCCAGTAGTGACTGTATAATTCTGAGATCCATCTTTTCACTCTGAGGACAACTGAGGGACTCAAACACAACTATTAAAAAAGGTTCAAACATTCACTGGTGCTCCAGAAGGAAAAACGATGCATTAATCATTTGTGGACTTGTGGACTTTATGTAAACAACTGTTATATAATAGTTTATTCAGGACAGTACTAAATAAAAAAAGACAATTTTCATGATCCTTCTTATTTTGTTAAAATTATTAACATTTTTCTAGATTCTGCAAGGGGTATGTAAACTTTTGAGCTCAACTGTATACTCATAAACAGTCAGTTTCGTCTTAAGTGAAAGTAAACAGTTGAGAAAGAAAACATCTAACACCATGTCCTAAACCAGACACGATGTGATAAGATTCCAACGACGAGCAATTTGACTGTCCACACCAGACATGATGCGACAATGAGAAGCGATAAAATCAATCAAAAATCACAGCCAATCAGAAGACAGTGTGGGCGGGCTCTCTCGGCAAGAGCACAGCAGACACAATGAAATGGGCAAGTACATAGTAAAATTCATAAATATTACTTCATTTAAACATTATTTAAATACATACCAAATGACTGAACCAGTCTCTGTCATAGAATACACTTGTTTGTTCACATTGAGTTGACAGTTTGAATGTTCTTGTGCCCATTTATTAATTTTCAAGATCTGAAGTGAATTAGCCAGTGTTGTTTTCATTAGAGCTAAAAAGCAGGGAACACAGAATAATATTCAAACTGACATTAGATGCTTTTAACATTAAATAAAGCACATAAACAGTACTTGATGTTATCGTTGCCATATTTTGTGTTGCTGTTCCAGCCGCAATGTCGTAGAGAAAAATAAACCGTTTCAAAGTAGAATTGTTGTGTGTTGCCGTCGCGGCTGGTTAGGACAAAAACTCTGATTAACATGGAAAAGATGCATTTTATCGTGTGTCGTGGCGCGTCTGGTTAGGACACGGTGTAACAATATATTGGATCCGTGCATTCGGTCTTACAGTGACGGCAGCCTAATAATCCTGCTGCCATCTATGTAATTAACTTTAATGAGACAACAAAACACAAAGAGAAAATTCACTCACTGATCTTGACTGAATAACTTTTGTAACTAGATTTGTAATGTATATTTATAAAGTGCAGTGTTATTTTACATTTGATTAGTTTTTGTACCTGAATACTAAGACTTACCTAAATATCTTTAAATATTGTTTATTTCATTTGTATCTTTTTTCAGTTGTATTTATTTGTCCTACTGCTAATTTATTTGTTCTTATTTAATTTCTGAGCGTTTACTTGTCTTTAATAAATTTATATTAGAAAAAAATTTATATTAGATAGGATAGTTGTTTTTGCTATGATATTTTTGTTAAAATCATAGGCAAATTTCATTGTGTAAGTGTTCTTTAGACTGATTTTTTTAAATGGTTTTCAGCTGCAACGAAATGTTTTGCAAAAATGTTCTGTTTCTTTTTTTCTTTTTGGCCTTATAGGAATCAAAACTAGGAATCGATAAGAATCGGAAATTGATAAGAAGCAGATATTTAAATACCCTGCATATTGATAGTGGCTTCTGATACCCATAAAATATATACAATACCCATGGGTATAGCCCCCACCCCGGTGTTATCAGTAATACTGGTGTAGTCGAAAGTTTATTTACTGGTGTAAAAATTTCCTCACAGTGACATCCCTACTTGACTTTAACAGCTGACAGTTATCCAGATAACTTTAAACTTTTATAAATAATATATTAAAACAACCAGAATATCCATTGATGTCCTTATCACTTTAATTTTGCCAACAAATCCCATCTTGAAGTATGAGTAAGCGTCAAGTCAATTTAGTAGTAAAGCACTTCACAATACACATTGTTAGTGCTTTAACAAGGGCTGGGCAATATGATCATACAACAATGATATAAGTGATCATCCAGGTCATCCAGATCATCCTACATCCTGACATAACATCACATGAAATACTAAGGTGAAGTACATTGTATTTAGCATTTTAAGGTAAAGATGACATCAGATTAATGATTCTGTTAAGCAAAGTTTCCAGCAAGAGCTTTCTGCCAGTTCATGTTCTCTTTATTGCATGTCTAATGAGTCTGATTACTGAGATTCTTACCTTTTGTCTTTAATGGCTCTTGGAGCCCCTGTCCCATTTATTGAATAGTTATATTGATTGGATTAGCACCTATGCATTTGAATGACACTGTTATGCTGATTAGATCAGGGCTGGGGAAATGCCGGGAATGGGCTGATTCCTGCACTACATTTGCATGCTTTGTTTAGATTGTCTCCACCTCTACTGTATGTATCCCTCCCCCTTGAATGTATATAAACTACAATGTACACTGCCTTAGTTAGACTTGATGACTGCAGCTACCGACAGCACATGTTCTCAATAAAGAATCTGCTGAAGATACATCCAAGTCTCCTGGTCTTCACTTCTGAGATTTTCAACACAGACTTTGCACTATGTACTTCCCCAGCATCGAAATCAAACATGTCAGGAAACTTGATTCCTGGTCATATGTCAAATGTTCATGGACCACTGGTTCTTTGGTAAGTGGTAAGGATCAATGTTGAGTCAAACTGCCTTTAATTTAAGCAGATCATTGTTTGTTTTACTCCTGTTTTAGCAGTAAAGCCCTAATAAAGCCAGTCATGATGCAGGATGTTTTTTGCCACACAGTCTTACTGAAGGGGTGTGTACCAGCAGGAAATCAATGTCAATGCATACCCTCTATTCCATTAATAAGTTAAGTTACCTGCTCGTAGAATAAGAGCATGTTTACCAACATGACAGAACTTCTTCACTGTATCCATGCAGAACTGAAACAAAACAATGCAAACCATAAACACAGACTCAGATGATACTCAAAACAATTTAAATTTATTCAGAAGGGTCAGGAAAAAAAAAACAGAACCAGTATAACATTACAATGCACACCTTTTCATCTCCATCTCTTGGTATGTGCAGGAACCAGCAGGTACTTCGTAGGCAGGTGCTATATTCACTAAAGTAGTACCAACAATACTGAAGACAGAGAGAAGTTTGGTAGAAAATGTGGATAATGCATCAAAAATACAAAAAACGTCATGTTAAAATGAATACAACAGCAACATTTAGTTTGCTCTCTCATCTATCCATGTCAAAAATCGAGTATACTCACACTGCTGTTTAAAGGTCTCAAAGCAGAGGTTTCTTTTGCAGTCATTTCACGTTCTTGGGCATAAAACACAATGTTACATGTGACATTTCTGGTTAGACAAATTGCTTAAATTGACCATATATTCTGATACACTATATTCATAAGCAAACTTATTAACATTTCAGGCAGATTCATTTCAGAACTTATGTTGATGTTTAACCTACCATTACAGCAAGTGTCCATCACAAGTCTTGCGGCACTTGTGTTTATTACTGTAAGAGCATTCAGACTGTTTGTATCTCTCATCTCTCGGTTGTTATTGCAGTCTGTGGCATTCTGCAAGATGAGGACACTAAATATTAACCCTCCGTTTATTCAGAGACAAATATCAAATAAGTGTTTTTTTTTTTTTGTTTTTTGTGCCACTAGCAGCAACAAACAGAATCGAAAGACTAAAGGCTCAGGTGTAATTCACTTTCCGTGCCCAGACGCTTCTCGCGTGCAGTCGTGTCCGCGCCAAGGTATACTTCAGCCGTACGTGTTCGTGCACCATCCGCATGACGTAATGTTCGTCATGCGGAGGGCTCGCGACCGGCCGCACACCCTGTCCTCGTACAGCCCAAATTTCGAGACCATGTGGACGGTGCGCGTGCAACAGCGCATGCGCAAGCAGGAAAGAAGAGTCCACTAGGTGGCATTATGCACAGTACTTAGCACAATGTGTAGTCGTCGATGAAGAGTGTGTGTGAAGAGTGATTCAAAAATAAGATGAGTAAACTCAGAAGCATGCCTTCATCATTTTTGATTCCTTTTCTCTTGGTGTATCTTCTAAACTATGTTGCAATGGTGGATGCACTATTTTTCTTCTCCGATCCTGCCCAGCGAATATCCGGTTGATGACACGATGTCTGGTAATCATACATACTCTTCAACGACTGCACATTATGCACATTGTGCATATTGCCACCTAGTAGACTCTTCTGTCCTGCTTGCGCATGCACTGTTGCACGTACACTGTCCGCGCGGTCTCGAAATTTGGGCTGCACGCGGACGGGGTGTTTTCCCGGCTGAGAGGCCGCCGCATGACGAAAATTACATCATGCGGATGGTCCACGAATGCGGACGGCCAAAGTATACTACTTAAGGAGCAGAATTCCCCAAAAAAACTAGTGTCTTTTTTGCTTGAGGAGAAACCACACAATTAATGTAATGACACACCTTTTGGAAACATAATGGGCAAATTAAAATAAAATTATCACAATATAATGTTTAAGTGTTTTGGAGCAATGCAAACTGACCTCTGACTTTAAAGTATCCATACCCTGGGAAGGCTGAGCTCTGTAACTCTGTGTCTCCTTTACTGTAGGTGAGAAACATAATTTAATTCACTTTCAAATAAAAATAAGAAAAACCTTAATATTTGACGGACAACAAAATATTGTCCATACAGACATTATGTAGTCCTGCCCCCTTTTCAGCCCTGTGCTTGTTGTGTAAGATCTTACGGATTTATGAATAAACTGCTCTTTTTAAAATCTTCCCTGTCTACTGACATTTGTTAAGACAAATGCTTCAAACATTACAATGCTCATGATAACTTTCGTTGACTTTACAATAAGTAAATCCACTTCACCAGCTAATTACTCTTTGACAGTGTTGCCACAGAAATACACAGCACTACCGCAAAAACTAAATTCTGAATATGGCTGCACACATTTCTCTGTCACATAAGGACCTATGCACACCTTAAAAGGGATAGTTCACACAAAAATGAAAATCCTGTCATAATTTATGGCTCGTTTCCACTGAGCGGTACGGTTCAGTAAACTACAGTATAGTATGCAATTTTTGCTGTTGTTATGAATGGTACCCCAGGACTCCAGGCTAACATTTGAGAGTAGTGGCGCTGGTGCCACTAAGTTCTACAGAAGGTGGCACTAGCACCTAATTTGGTGGCGCTGTTTTAAAAAAAAAAAAATTTTTATTAATGGTTATGGGTAATTAATGGATAATATGGCTAATTTAATCATATTACTGTTGTTTTGCATTAATACTAATAATATTACATGTTTATTCATTGGAAATTTGACAGTAAAGCACTGAGCTTGAATTGAGATGCAGATAAAATTAACTTATTAACAGTAACATGCAAAAACATTTTTATAGGAAAAAAAAAAAAAAAGTAAATATTCTAGTCTTCTTAAATGTACCATACTGAACTGGCCGGCAGCTTCTGTGTTTGTAAAAGGAGCACTCTTTACTTTGTGACTTCATACTTTTCCATATATTAGGTGGTCAACAAGTGCTTCTTTGCCATCATATCTAGTGGTATATTCATGTCTTTTTTAAGTATTTGTTTGCCTAGAAGTGTTAGTTTTCCTTCATCTTTAAACTTTTAGTTTACAAATCATTACATTAAATATTATCTAATTATAGTGTTATTTTTAGAGCTTTTAAGTGCTGGAAAAAGTACAATGGTTTAGTTAGCATTACTACATTAAATCCATGGTGATTTGTGGACTGGAGAGCCTTAACTGGTTTGTGGCACAGTGGCACAGTGTCTCTCCTAATTTCCACGTCTATATGATTTGATATCTTTGGTTTATAGCAGAGAAATTACCCTTCACCAGACGTTTGATTGACAGGCGGTCTAACCAATCACAATGCCAAATCAACTTATGTCCGACAAGGCAGTCAGGGGATTTAGTAGATTAAGGTCGACGGACTTAAACTTGAAAAATTGTGTTCTTTTTTAACATGTTTTTGATAACATGTCGGCAAACCTGCTCTGTCTTGTTTGCCGACATGTTATCACTATTCTCTTGCTCCACAATGTATTTTTCACTGTGTGAGAACATGATGTTTTGGAAATAGCAACAATAACTAAAGAGGGCGGGTATTTGCAAACAATTAATTTTGCACTTAATTTTAATGCTTCCCACTAGATCTTGTAACAGTGTTATTAATTTTGTGGCAAATTCAAACTCTTTGAAGCGGTGTGTAGTAAAGAGTATCACATGTTCGAGATCAGCGTGCGCAGCGCTCGTACTGTCTATTATTTCTCAGTGCTGATAAAAGGTCCGTGCTTCACAGCTCAAGCAAGTAGCACAGTTTCATTTCACTTTCGTTTTGTTAGTCTCATATGAAACAGAAATGGCAGCTCTTATCAATTTTGCAATGTGCTGCTCGCACCAGTACGACCGCTAACAAAACTTAGTCGCACTGGCAGAAAAAAAGTATTTAGTCACAGTCTGGAGCCCTGTACCCTAATTCCGAACCGTACCACTTTTTTGGGACTATTCCAAAAGGGTAGAGCTACACTCACTGCATTTGCTCAAACAAAGCTGCTGTATGTCCTCCATTGTCGTTTAGCGTCACTTTCTTCTTCACGCGAAAATGGTGTCGATCGCTACTTTCCGGCATACATCACGCCTATAAAGTAAGGGTACTGTTGCCGGTGGAAATACAAGTTGTTCCAAACTTGTATGAATTTCTTTCTTCAGCTGAACACAAATGAAGATATTTTGAAGAATATGGGTAACCAAAAAGGCCCAGGGCCCCATTGACTTCCATAGTATTATTTTTTCTATATCCTTCAAAATCATCTTCTTTTGTTGTTCAGCAGAAGAAAGAAACTCATACAGGTTTGGAACAACCTGAAGGTAAATTATGACAGAATTGTCATTTTTGGGTGAACTATTCCTTTAATTAAGAATTAGAACACAAATACAACTCAAATTTACTTTGACATTTATCTTTAAAGGTGCCCTAGAATTAAAAATTTAATTTATCTTGGCATAGTTAAATAACAAGAGTTCAGTACATGGAAATGACATACAGTGAGTCTCAAACTCCACTGTTTCCTCCTTATATAAATCTCATTTGTTTAAAAGACCTCCGAAGAACAGGCGAATCTCAACATAACACCGACTGTTACGTAACAGTCGGGGTGTACGCCCCCAATATTTGCATATGCCAGCCCATGTTCCCAGCATTATGAAAGGCATTAGACAAGGGCAGGCAGTAACGTCTGGAGCAGCACAGCCGAATCATCATACTAGGTAAGCAAGCAAGAACAATAGCGAAAAATGGCAGATGGAGCGATAATAAATGACATGATCCATGATTACATGATATTTTTAGTGATATTTGTAAATTGTCTTTCTAAATGTTTCGTTAGCATGTTGCTAATGTACTGTTAAATGTGGTTAAAGTTACCATCGTTTCTTACTGTATTCACGGAGACAAGAGCCGTCGTTATTTTCATTTTTAAACACTTGCAGTCTGTATAATTCATAAACACAACTTCATTCTTTATAATAAATCTCTCCAACAGTATAGCATTAGCTGTTAGCCACGGAACACAGCCTCAAATTCATTCAGAATCAAATGTAAACATCCAATTAAATACAATACTCACATAATCCGACGCATGCATGCCGCATGCATGACGAACACTTTGTAAAGATCCATTTGAGGGTTATATTAGCTGTGTAAACTTTGTTTATGCACTGTTTAAGGCAAGCGCGAGCTCCGTGGGCAGAGAGCACGAGAATTAAAGGGGCCGCGCATCATAAATCGGCTCATATTTAATTATGCCCCAAAATAGGCAGTTAAAAAAATGAATTTAAAAAAAATCTATGGGGTATTTTGAGCTGAAACTTCACAGACACATTCAGGGGACACCTTAGACTTATATTACATCTTGTAAAAAAACGTTCAATGGCACCTTTAAATATTTCTGTCAAACAAATCAAAGGTCACATACCTGTCACAGAACCACCATCTTTCATATTTTCCATCTTGACTTCTGCAGCAGTTGATTGATATTTGCTGATACTTTAAATTAATGATAGATAAAGAAACAGAACAACAATACAGTAAAAATGCTAAAGTTAAATGTATCACCTAGAATGAATAAATTCAAATTAAATGCAAACAGCAATCTTTCAGTAGTAAGACTTTCTTCAAACATTTAAAAAGATCTATCATTACGTATTAACTATTAAATGAATTACCAATCTGTCTTTAGATCCCAGACAATCTTGCAGTGATTCCCCGTTTGAAGTTTCGACTCTGTCTTTAGCTGTGTCTCTTCATTCTCCTCATTCTCCTTTGTCAACCCATCTTGTTTACTTACAGTTTCAGTGACAACAGCCCCGAACAACTCTGGATCATCCTGTATGACATCCAGTATTAGAACGTCTTCTTCATATGCTCGAGAAACATCCAGAAAGCTGTCAGCAACCATTTGAGATGATGGAGGGGTGGAGCCTTGTTCTTTATTTTTAATCTGACATGTCCCATCATCATCATCATCAGACCACAAGATCTCAGCAGCATGATGTTCCACTGACTCCTCATCTGAAGACAGACTAGTGACATTCTTGTTTTCATCTTCAGAAGAGTCTGTGATTGAGTAGCTGTCAAATACTTGCATTCTTTTCCCTTCTCCTGAACAGTCAGGGATGCTGTCAGGTGTACGTGCAACAGAATTTGGAGTAACACTTTTGGTATCCTGGTCCACAGAGGAAGAGGTTGTCACTAAAGAAGAATGCTGTGCTTTTAACATTTTTACTTTAAGACATATTTCCGAGAGTAACCCTGGATTATACAGAGTTTGTCTACCACCATTTTCTTTCCCCTCTTGATCCTCAAAGGAAGGTGCTCTTGAGGTTTGGATAACAGGTTTGGGATCCAACGAATCTTTGAGCAATTTTGGTTGTTCTTGCCTGTTGACAGGAACATCAGACTGATTTGTGGACCCACTTGAAAGCACTTTTTGATTAGACTTCTTGAGGAGGGGATGATTTTTTAAAAAAACGTTCCCCTCTAAAGATGCTGCATAGCCATGACCATTAAGTTTGTAGTTGTTACTCTGTTCAGTCACTACAGATGCAGAGTACTCAAGAGCATCCTCAAAAGCATTCTTCAGACTTTGGTTTGACTCAAGCTCTGCAGGTTTGGAAACATGAGTCAATATGACTCTTGGACTGTCTACTAGACATTTCCAAGTCCTTTCCAATGTGCAAGTGGGTGGCTTTTCGCCCAAAGCACTGCAAGTGTTGTGGTCTGAAAGTTTTGAAATATGAAATATATCTCGAGTCAATGTACCTCTTGGATTGTAAAGACTTTCTGCTCGATCTTCCAAAGTCCTTTCCAACACTCCTAACATGTCAGTGGGTGGCTTCTCACCTGGTGCAGAAGAAAGTAGTTGCCCCTCCAGTACATCTCTAGCTTCATCAGTACTCTTGCTTTGCTTTGTGGGTTTGGAAAGTTTATTTTGAACATCCGTATCTGATAAGCATTCAGGTTCTTCTCCGAGAGAAGTCTGAACGGTGGCAGGAAATGAAGTGGTGACAATCCACCGGGGTCCAGTTCGATGCAATGATCTGAGTTTGTTGGGAGGTCCCATTCTGGGGAAGGGCCAGATTTTGCATGTGCGAGCGCATGATGATTGAGGGAAAAATATGTAGGCTTGTGTTCGCTGGCAGGAGAAACTCTCAGGTGAGTTCACTTCACTATCAGAACCCTCATTTCTACTGTTGTCCTCCTCCTCCTCCTCCTCCTCCTCTTCATCCAGTGAAAGACCACTGTTCTCATTTTCATCTCTGAAAGCAAAACCATTGACAGTAACTCGTCTGAGTATTAAAGGTGATACACGACGCACTGGGCTGGAAGGACTTTCAGAGATGTTTTTCATTGGACAGGTCTTGTCTTTTTCACAGAAACACACAACAGGACCATTATCATCACAACGTGGGAGTACCGATGCAGTTCCTTCAACGTCGGTCTGTCTCATCCTCTCGCAGTCTGGATTCCTTGCAAGGCAAACATCCCATTCCTTTACAGATCCATCTGGAGTCTCTGCTGTGCCTGAAATGTATGTGCTGCCTGTAGCTCCAGATGGAGAATCACCTGATGAAAAAGAAGCACAGCTATGGGTTGGTGTGGAAACTTCCCAGGATTGGTTAGCAATCTTACTTCTTTGCTTCCTGATGCCATGGAGATGAGGATGCATGAGAAAACCAAATTCTTTCTTTAAGCACCTCACTCTTTTGCACTTCCTCTTTTGTCTTAGTACCGCTGGCAAGACACATGAGAATTCACGTGAGGCTATGTCAAACACTTGGGCTACATTGCACAGTTTCACCAAGGGGTATTTCTCAAAGCGGAAAATCTGAGTGGTTGGGAGCAGATGGGACTCAGAGATATGACAGGCACCTTTCTGCCATGCAGTCGGGCTGGGGCGGACAGCTCTCGATCTCTGATTGAGTAAACGGGTCAGATTCTTACTAGGGGGAGGGGTGTATTTTACATCACCACACAAAGCACAGCACGAATTTTTCACCAATCGTTTGTGGTGTTTCCTCGTGTCTGACCTAAGTTGACGTCTCAACTCAACTTTTGAACTGATATCTGCAATCAGAGACAAAGAATGTGAGAAGGGTGAGAGCAAAATTGCAATATGAATATAAAGGGCCTTCTTATAACTGCCTTTTCCCAAAATGCTTACTAATTTATCCATTAAATCATATCAATCAGAATGATCTTAAAGGGATTCTCCACCCAAAAATGGTAATTTTGTCATAATTTACTTACCCTCATGTGGTCCAAGATGTATATGACTTTTTCTTCAGATGACCAAAATTTTTTAGTCAATATAATGCAAGTGGATTGTAACCCCAAAGCTGACACTTCAAAAACCACACAAAGCGATGATGACAATACCCATATGGCCCTAGGGGATGAATTACTGTCTGGTAACATACTTAAAAATACTATTATTTAAAAATTTTATTACAATAAACCATCACTTCCATCTAATGCTGGATACACACCACAAGATAATCGGGTTGATTTTGGGATAGTTCACCCAAAAATGAAAATTCTGTCATTATTTACTCACTTTCTTGTTGTTCCAAACCTGTATTCATTTCTTTCTTCTGCTGAACACAAAATAAGATATTTTAAAGAATGTGACAGTTGGTGACCAGTAACTGTTTGGTTACCCACATTCTTCAAAATATCTTTTATGTTCAACAGAAGAAAGAAATTCATCCAAAATCATTCCAAACACTATAATTGCAACTTCTTCCTGCCTATTGTCCGCTATGTTTATTCTGAAGTCTCAAGAGATTTTGCGAGATTTCCCGTGTTCACAGTTGGGACTTTGGTTCAAAATCTGTTCGTGTATGGTGTGTGCTGTCTTTGTCACTTTTGCCACACACTATAGGAGCAAAACGGTTAAATCTAGGATTTTTTTGTCCTCATGTTTGTGGTCTCTCACATTTTGAAAATCTTGTAAGACTTTTTAAAAATCTTTTAGTGTGTACCCAGCATAACTGTCATACATGGGTTCATAACCGCGTCGTGTAGCGCTATGTTAGCACATTGTGAAGGGTGATATAAGTGCATTGTGGAACTCGCACGAGAAATAACACGGAAGCAGAGGACCTTTAATACATGCTTATATAATGCTTCTCAGCGTGCTGAAACTTACATTAACTCAAACATGCATATGATAGTCTATAAGGAAGTGAAGGTTTAATTTTTTTTTCTTACACATCTATCGTTTCACTTCAGAAGACATTGATTAATCCTCTAGGATTATATGGATCACTGTTGTGATCCTTAGTGTGTTTTTTTAAGTGTAAACTTTTGGGTTTATATCCACTTGCTATATATGAACTCGCAGAGACTGATTATTTTGCTAGAAATATTCAACTGTGTTCATCTTAAAAGAAAAACAAAGTCATATACATCTGGGACATCATGAGGGTGAGTAAATGGTGAGAGAATTTGATTTTTTTTTTTTTTTTTTCAGATGGATATAAATCAATGCACTTATAACAAATCTGTTGCTTATCTCTGCCTCTTGAAGGGATGTAGTTAACCCAACTGACTTTTCTGCCTGTGAAACATGAGGTCTGGAAATTCTTAACTAAATTACTTCCAGTATTGACCTTTACTTGTGTGTACAAGGATGTCTTGACCCTTACTTGGTGTTCGTCCAGATATAGTGGGTCTGGCTTTACTTGCATGGGCTCTCCGGACTTCCGTCTTGATGGTAGTTTTCACCTGTCCATCAGACCCACCAAAATGATCAATAAAGAGTTTCCTCGGTTTCCTTCCTCGACGAGGTTTTTCTTGCCTTAAGTAATCTGGACTGCCAGGTTTTTGATCGTATTTTGGATTTAGCTGGGCAGGTGGAGTTTTATCTACTGCTTCCCCACAGACTGTGGATTTAATAGAAATATTATCTGACTCAACCGACACTTCACTGTTTATAAATGTCAGCGCGCGACATGGCGTTCCCGTTGGCCTGTGTATCACACGCTTCCCGCCACTTAGCTGTTTTTTCCTTGCAAAGCACAAAGCTAACCGCAAACGGTAAAAAAAATCTTTTTTATGTTCGGACAATCTTTTCAGCGCTTTTTTGGACGCTGGCGGACTCCTTGTACAGGTAACTTGAGCTTTAGTGATTCCACCTCCACAGTTACTAAAGTCACTGACTCTGGATGGGAAAGTACCTTGATTATAACGCCCTCGGCAGTCGTCATGTTCAGCATGAGCGTCTTGTTTGGAGCTCGCTTGCCCGTCAAAATTGGACGGTGGAACGGGGTCGGCAGAGGCGGTGGCGCAGATTTCCTGGGCGTTTCGTTCTGAGGAAACGACATCTGCTGCCTCCGGAGCTGGAGAGCTGTCTTGGCCTTGTACCTGTATGCCACGATCGGCAAGTGGATTTAAACCAGACACAGTTTTAGGTCCAGTCCATCGCCGTTTATTCGGTTCTAATTTGTTATTTTGCTTAAACGAATCCCTCTTTAATTTGATCCTCGAAACGCCGTTGCATGGAAGCATTACTACAGCCAACTGCGAATAACTAAGGTTAACAAAAAACGTGCATTTGTGTGCTAACTAAACTTGTCACGCATAAATGAACTCAATTCTTTATATCCTCAATGCAGTTAAAAATCAGCATATTACAATTTATTCTGAGCTCAAATTGTTGATTTAAGGCACACGGGGACTGTTCGCTTTAAATTCGCTGTTTCCAGCTAGACGTGCATTAATCGCGATAAAGCTGGTAGAGACCTATTAACAGATGCACGTCAAAACCTGTTTTTTTTTTTTTTAAAAGACAATATTAATGAAATGTATGTTCCTCAATACCTGTCCGTGTCACTGTGCGATTATTACTAAAACAATAAAAACACCCTCCCACTTCCAATTCCAACTTAAGACATGCGCAATTGATGTTAGAGTGTTCGATGAATACTGCCACCGCGTGGTTTAGTGCGGCTCAGGCAAACCATTGCTGTGGCAAGATATTGTCAGTTAACTGTAAACTTCATAAAGACTTTGAGATTTATTTTTAAGGATGTTTTGTCTAGGATTTCCACTTTTGAAAATGTTTGTTTTCTTTGTTATTTAATTATTTTGCTTGCAAAACATTTTATCCACAAATGTAAGACTATAAAAGTTATCCCCCATTTTTCTCACTTTCAAAAAGATGTTTGGATTTTTTTTAATCCACCTCCTTTAAAAAAGCTACCAAAACTCATTATGTATGCTCACACTTTTTTATTATATGTAAGTGTTCTATTTCTTTCTTTCTTTCTTTCTTTCTTTCTTTCTTTCTTTCTTTCTTTCTTTCTTTCTTTCTTTCTTACCATTTTCTGGAGTCAAATGTTATGTAATGTTTGGCCATCCCTGAACCCCTGACTTTTCCTATTGGCTTGTTTATTCACCTTTGTGTACTGTAAGCATTTGTTAAATCAATTAATTAAAAAAAATCGCTGTGTTACAAATCATCCCCTATTAACCTCATTCACTCTTCCCTACATTTCTCTAATATAGACCACTTGAAAGAGTGACTGAAAACGAGAGAGCGAATTCGGACACATTTTGTTAAATGAATACAAACTTTACATTTCAGAATGCTAAAACCCTTATTCTACATATAGCAAACCTGATTTAAAATCAAGTCATTCTGTCAAAACACTAGCACTAGTTTTCTATCCAACATGAACATAGTCAATCAATGAGTCAAAATACAGTTGATGGCATTACGAAAACTGCATTACTTGACATGTTTCAGTTCTACCTGCAGAAAATATGAAATCCATTTTTTTTTATAATTCAGTTTCCTTTTACTGCAGTAAAAGTAGAATGCTTACATGTAAGCCATTCTACATTTTTGGTGGAGTGTTGAATGTGTGCATTCTTGGCAACATAGTAACATACTATCTAAAAGTAAATGAGGCATTACTTTATAGAATGTACAGTAGAAAAGAAGAAGAAGAAAGTAACAGAATTACTCAGGGCAGCCACTGATCAAATGGGTCCCCTATGCAGAACTTCAGTTGCCCCCTTGGTTGAAATTGCTTTCTGGGGGTGGGGTGGAGTGTTGATGATGCCCCAGTTGAGGGTGGGATGGTGTTCCCTTGGTAGTTAGTGCCCTATGCAGACCACATTCTGGAACAGTGGTACTGGAATTGTAGTAAAAGCTTTACATTAATCTTTTACTGAAATCAAAACATGAAATTGCTGCCATTGATCAACAACAAATCCAACATACATGGTCGTTGGTTACTAAGGAAGCTTTTTTTTTGCCACAAAATAAAAAAGTATAAAAGCTAATTGTAATTGATAAAGGTGACTTTTTATCTCACAATTCAAATTTTTTTTTTTTCTTGCAATTGTGAGTTTACGTCTCACAATTCTGACTTTTTTTCTCAGAATTGTGAGATATAAACTATGAATTGAGAGGGAAAAAAACTTTTCATTTTCTATTCAAGCAGAAATAAGCTTTCATAGGTTCCACATGTGTAAGGGAGAAAAGCATAGAGATGCACAATCCAGCACACATTGTTCTTCCTTCTTCTTCCTTCTTCATGCATGTTTAAGCATTTGTAAACAGTGTTGGGGAAAGTTTCTTTTAAAAGTAATGCATTACAATATTGCGCTACTCCCTAAAAAAGTAACTAATTGTATTACTTAGTTCCTTTTTACAAAAAGTAATGTTTAATAATAACAAAAAAAAGAAAAAAAAAAAGAAGCTGTGCTGCCATTTCTGGATTGAAGAAGGAAGTTCAACACTCTTATTTCTAAATTTAATCTAAAGTAATTTTTGCTTATTATTATGGTTAAAATGGATCATTGAAGGTCAGCAGCAAAGAAATTTGTTAATAAAGTAAGATTAAATACTTAAAGTATATTTGTTTAATTTAATATATTTAATTTCTGAGATTGCATTCAAATCTGAGATTGCATTTCACTGTTTTTATTTATTCTGAGGAATACTGAATGTTTTCGTGCAAGTAAGATGAGTAACTGCATGTTCACATTTAGTCTAGAACTACAATAACCATTATGTTTACATTTTTTTTTTCAGCAAATAACTGAGCTGTAGACTACTTAGGAGTTAATCAAATTGGCTACATTCATTTTATTATTATTATTATTATTATTATTATAAAACATCAAACAATGAACAGACATAAAGGACAAAACAGACAGAACCTCTACAGAAATGAAATATAACATAAAATCTTCATGTAAAGTTCCACAAACTAAATAAGAGGAAGGAAGAGAAAAAAAAAAAAACATGATAAACACATACAGAGTAAACATTATGCATCAGTGACATTACCAAACAAATCGTCATAAGATTTCAAAAATCTGCCACTGTTCTTGTTTTTAATCAACCTAAGTGATTTGAGAGATGCATCAATTTCAGTTAAGAAATGTGAAAAAGTAGGCTGCGGGTTAGAGAATTTTTGCTTCTGAATAAAAAAAATTCCAAACAAAATAAAAAAAATAACATGTAATTCATTGATTGGAGTATTAGTTGTACCTTTATAGTAACAAATTATATCTTTAAACTGAAAGGATTTGGAAGAATCAAGGTGCTTACCTTTATGAAGATATAAACTATTCCAAAAGTTTTGAGTTTTTTCGCATTGGAAAAATAAATGGATCAGTGTTTCATCCTTATTCCCACAAAATGAGCAAGAACTGTCAACCTCCATATATTTTGCCACAGTATCATTCACAGGATATATTTTATTTAATATCTTAAAATGAACTTCTTTGGTCTTATTTGGAATGCAGTATTTATGAGGTAGCACCCAGGCTTCCTTCCAGTCTATAAATTCAATAAGAGATGCCCAATAAAATTTGCCTTTAGGACCTTTACACGTTTTATTTTGAAGAATTTGTCGAATGCTTATTATTAAATTTTTTGCATCTAAGATCATATCAGGTTCTTTTGTGTCACTCTTACTAAAAGTTAGATGACATTTAACAAGTTGAGTTAGATTGGAAGGAACTGCTTTAAGTGCTGTGCTTAGTAATACATCAGCTTGTTACTGAGTAGTCACCTCAGTAACAAGCTGATGTACGAAGTTTCAATTTGCTGTGCTGTAGCGCAGTTGTCTTGTCAGTAGTTGAAATTTTCTGGAATATCTCATTGCGAAAATTGCGAATGGCCGCCAAAATTTCAGTGTCATCACGCTCACTATACTCTCTCTTAGACTTTTTCAGACTGGGTTTTATGGGGGTGTCAGGAAGAGGAGTAGTTGTTTGTTGTCTCTTCACTCTTCGATGTGTTTTGGTACTCGGATGACAAGGTACATGCACTTTGAACAGGATCCATTTGTGACTCAGGTGCAGGTACTGACACGGTAGCAACTGGAGCTTGTTTGTTTTTTCTTCTGCCTATAAATTTGTCTCAAAATGAGAGATTAATCAACAATCTTGTTTATTTGTTCATTCATTTAAAATATGTGAGCTATGTTGGTTGTAATACCGTCTAACCTAAAAACTTTCCTGACGACACTTCAGAAACACCACCTCCTATCTTGCTGCCATCTTGGCTCTCCGTTCAGACTCTAAGCTTTCGAATGACACCTATTTTGTGGTGATTTAGGCAGGAGTTTTGAAAAATATGATTTTTAATTTTTTTTTTGTAGCTAGGTGGTGCCCGCTGGTGGTACACTCCATTTTAGTGGGATAACTCAGCACTCGTTAAGAGTTGAACAAAATGGTTGGATGCATTAAAAACCTGAGTTTCTAAGCTTTAAAATGATACCTACAGTATTTTGTGTTATTCCTGTCATTGTTTGCTTAGTAATTTGATTATGATTTTTTTTTTTCGCCTGCAGGACACTACAGGCTTAAGGGGTTAAGCATTTTAGAAATGTGTTATTTGAGTGCATTTTGTGTGAAAACGACATAAATTCTGTTAATGGTATGGTCACAACAGACAGATGTTGTGGTAATTGTGTTTAGAGTTTTGAAAATGTAACTAAAGATTGGACAAAAGTATGTTTCTTTTCAAATACCAATTTTCAGTTTTTCAATTGATAGACCTTTATCACACTTATCCGGTAAGTGAAGCGTATCGCTACTTCAGGTCCCATTGCAACGCAATCAATACTAATGTTTACTATGGTTTACTGTGTTACTGCAGCATATCCAGCTGCTCTAATTCTAAACAATGGCACCCTTACCTCAGTCAAATTTCCCGACACTAAAAGAATTGAGGGAAGCATGGCTAAGACAAATACGGTGGGATAAAGATCCTTCTTCTAAAATAATAAGCAGGAGTATGTTCATGTGTAGCATGCATTTTGTAACTGAGGATGTTTAGGCTTACATCTCATATCTTCAACCTGCTGAAATGTTCCCTTCCAAATGTGCAATAGGAATAATAAATACATATATTTCCCAACTAACCTGCGGCAGTCCAGATTGTCTTCTCATGTACAGTGTTTTTCTCTTACTGGTCATATATCATACCTGTTGAATTTACATTTTTAGATGAATTTCCTCACTAGAGAAGCATTCAGTTTTTCTGCTTGCAAATTCTGCTGTGTAAATAATGAATACACCATGGAGTGAGTGCAACTGGCTTTTAAAGGGAATGGGATATGAGACTCTGATTGGTTTATTTCACGTTACAGCCAAAACATACCCATTACTCATTAAGAGAATAGGGACAACCCTTTTAGACCATGCGCCAGGCACGATGACCATTTTTCCCGTCGTTAAACTAGCAAAAGTGGATTCGGACATGCCATCGTGTAACTGCCATTAGAAGCTCCAGTTGCTATAGAAAGCTATAGATAGCTCAGACTCTTCAAATGATATTTGAACATAAGAAAATAGCTGTTGTTAGATTTCATTGGTGTTTTCAAATATGAAATTTATTAATAAGCTTAGTGAACAGTTTGAAGAGTTTCCCCATTCAAAAAGTTAAGAGCTGCACTTGGACAAGACTTGGATGCCCGAGAGGCTTTTCAAAGATGGCCGCCGAGTGAACTGACTTGTCTTAAAAGGACTGAGATTGTCTAGCCATTGAGTGCAAAGCCACTTGAAGGCAAGCCTGAAACCGTATGCCTGCTAACACCGCGGTACACAGGGAAGGAGACAAGAAGCCTTTTTTTTAAATGAATGTCAATGGAGGAGAGGCCTCACTACACTTAATAAATCACTTTTTGTGAGGAAATTGCTTATTATTTAATGAATCAACAGCCCATTGGCTAATCTTGAACATGTTTGCTCTTAAATGTTTGTTTTGAATTAATATATTTTTTAGAGTTTACACCAAAAAAATTGTTATAATTGTATGTTTTTTAAGAGAAGTGATGGACAATTGTGCGGCAGGTATGGTTCAGTTTACGGCACTTCTCATTCATTCCTATGGTATCCACAAATAGTGATTGACTGTCGCAAAACTCGAAATTCAATGATGTCAATGCTGTAATGTGGTTTGTTATCAAGGCACACATGGTCCAAGTTAGCCATTATGCTTTTTCCAAAGGTAGAGCCACGGACCCTGATATCTCCCAATAATAAGACCATCTGTGCGTCTGAAATCATGAATTTGAACTTCTCGACTGTTAAAAAGTATGTTCTATATAGTATGAATGTGTGTACTAGTATAAATATAATATGTTGTCATTATCACGTGACCTACCAGCATCAGTTGCGTCGCTTCTCTTCCATTCATAAATCCTCTACTGTGGCCTCATGGGAAAGTAAAGTGTCCATCAAATGCACATTTTAGAATCATAGCGACATTTAATTAATAATAAGTTGCTTTCAAACATATAGGGACACACATCCCGGAGTTAATTGTTAGAACAACCATTAGTCTTATCCATATGTTTAATATCTGCCTCTTTGCCTGTTGTATCTATTTATATTTATTATAATAAGTTTATTTTTTTAATATATATTTTTTACAATTTATTTAAATACATATTGTAAATACAGTTGTTTTGATAACTCAACACATTTTTTCTATTTGCATAGGATTGACAGTTCAGCAGTGTCCTTTGCAATTATTGCAATTTTTAAAAGAATATAGATACTATTTAGATTGGTGGCCTAAAAAAGTCTAAAAATGTGAAACCAGCAGGGGTATGTGCCATCATCAGATCAAGGTTATAATCGTTAACGAAAACGAACGAAAAAACGAAAACTAGGTGGGAAAAAACATTGTCGTTAACTGAAATCAAAATAAAAACGAGGCATTACAAAAAAACGATAACTAACTAAAACTGTAATGTGTGTTTTGCAAAACTAACTAAAATAAAATAAAATTATAGATTAAATGTCCTTAGTTTTCGTCTTTATCAATGTCTTTCATAGAGCAAATAGCGTTTAGCTGCGTTTCCTTTCCCTGTGTCTCTCACATACACGCGCACACACACACACACACACACAGCCCCTCCCCTCAGTGCACACCGCGTCTCCATGAGAACGAGTGTTCGACTTTGAAAGCAAGTTCGCTAAAGGTTGGTATCTCGTGAACACCTTTACACAAACACACATTAAAAAGTGGTATAAAAATATTTTTAATTCTGAATATAACTTTGTCAGCGTGTTAATGTCGACCCGAGAAGCGATTGCTACTGCAGCAAGTTAACTAGTCGCAAGTTTGAGGTAAAATGCACTTGGGTTGTCGATGTCAAAACACTATATAAGCTGTGATTCAAATATTAAATAATGTTATGTCATTTGTTTACTCTTACACTGAATGTTTGCTGCTTCAATCCAAATGTTTGCATAGTTCACCCAAAATTAAAATTACTGTGAGAAAAAAATCAAGTTTACAGAGTTTTAGTGTCACTGAAGGTAACGTCTCAGGTTACGTATGTAACCATGGTTCCCTGAGAACAGGGAACGAGAGACTGCGCTGACTGCGCTAGGGGAACGTCCTCCGTGACCCGTGCTCGAAATGGCAAAAATCACCACACTCCAATCCTATTGGCCGGCGACAGCCTATCACGTCAAACGGCGCGAACCGTGACGTATAAAGGGAGCGCCTGGGGAAACAGCCGGCATCTTCTTGTCTTTGAGCGACTGTAGCAGGCATCCTGCAGCATGGCATGAAAGCGCAGAGTCTCGTTCCCTGTTCTCAGGGAACCATGGTTACTCCAAGACGTTCCCTTTCGAAAGGGAACTTCTACTCTGCGCTGACTGCGCTAGGGGAACGATATACCCACGCCGCCATGCTAGAGGAGAATGCCAGTCCAAATGTCTGGACACACATCCGGCAGTTCCAGGGAAAAACCGGGGGCAGAACTCCAAGGCTGTCAGTGACAGCATTCCCTACAGCCAACAGCCCAAGCTGAGCCTAAAAGAGGCCTTCCGAAAAAAAGCCTACCAAGGCTGCTCGAGCATCTGGAACCAACAGCCCGAGAAGGGGTGGTCCCTTTAAGGGAATGTGGCCAAGGAACCACAGGAACCTCGGCCAGTCACTCGGGGGGGGAAATCCATCCCGCTGCCACCAAGGAGGCCTAGCCAGATCCAGCGAAGTTAAATCCGGCCCAGCCAACCTTGTCTGATATACAGAATCTCCAAGCGCAAACTCCAGAGAGGAGAGCAGGAAAGAGCGACTGCGAAAGGGCAGTAAGCAACTCAAACCCACACGCAGAGATGGGCATCCTGGAGAGCGGAACTCAGCTAAACGCTCTGGACCCTCGTATGAGGGGAGTACAACCACTCATCCAAGGATCTACTCAGCCGTTAACAAGGTGCTGAGGAGGCTGTGCGCTGAAGACCCCTGACCCAGGGGAGCACAAACCAGCCTGGGGGCCGGTCTAACGGGAGACTTCATAGAAGTCTACAACCATACCAGCTTAGGGAGCTAAGCACAATTACGCAGTTAACCCCGAAGGGAAGTACAAAGCTCAACCTAACAGACAGACCGTAAAGCGGGCACATAGTCATGGAGGCCGGGAAAAGGGCCTACAACATAATCAGAGTTCACTAGAGAACTAGAACTGAATGCAGACGGCGGTAGCCCAGGATGGCCTGTAGGGCCACACCCTATTGCATATCAAGGTGGAGCAAACACCAAGACATAACAGCTGCAAGTGCCCACGAGACAGCCCGTCCAACACAAACCAACGAGCAGTGCACTCGGTGAAGTACCTTCTACTCTTTAAGCAAGAGGAGTACAACATATGCCATCATGCGCTAAGGAAAGGCCCCGTGGGCCTATAATCCCAGCAGGCACGTGGCATCAGCTCGTGGCAGTGTTATTTGCTGTCAAAGGTCAGCATGCTCCACAGGAGGCCTTTACGGCCTACCCGTCACACGCGACATCAGCCAGCGGCCACTAAAGTTTGTTTTACGGTGTGTATTTTGATCTTAACACCTTTTAACCTTATTATTTATTATTCTCAGGTTAGGTAAAGTAAGTCGAGTCTGGCCTAAATTATAAGCATTTTAAATTACTTATAATTTGGTCAGAAGACTCCTCTGTGGTACGTTCTTATTCAAAGTCTTAAAACACTATAAATCAAGCTAAGGTAGGCAGCTTTTGTAATCAATTAAATTTCTTTTAATTGGTTACTTTTATAATAAAAAATGTAAAGGCAAATAAAACTTCATCATTAAAGTACAAAATACAGTAATCACTCTTGAGTCAAAGGTGTAGTCAGCGCTGGGCTTCCCATCTTCAGCTTGGGGTTTCTTGTCCTCAGCTCTGGGCTTCTAGCGTCGGGGGTACTGACGTATCAGTATCCGAAGAGGCAATCAGCTCATCAGTCTTTTATACTCGTGTTGTTTATCACAGACGTTACGTTATCTTCTTGATTGACATACGTTGTAACTTTCCCAAAGTTTCCAGACTCTTCTCAAGGCCTTTGCAGGTGCAAGCTGTCTGGCTTTTGTGTCCTTGAACTGCAGTAAACTCAGCCAAGATGGCTGATGTCCTTATAAGGTTCTAGGAGTAGAACCACAGTTCTCTGTGTCCTTGAGCAAACACATAGAACCACACACACTTCTGTGTGCTGCAGTCCAGTTCTGCTCCTCCTTCTCATGGACAGGCACAAACAATAACTGTACATCTCTGGCCATACAGTATAATACATTTCTTAGAAACAAACAAATATAAATAACAATAATATTGTAAGAAATGCCTAATATTTAATACATTGGCCAAATGTGTAGCAACAGACATCCAAAATCTTACCAAGGAGGCAGGGTAATTGCATTTTCTTGATATAATACAACACCCCCTTCATGCAATTATCCTGGCTCATTAAACATTCTCAAGCATAGTTGTGGCACACAAACGTTGTTCACTTCAAATTTTAACAGTAGCATGAACATTTGTTCATAATTCTTAAACAGTGGTTAGTAACACATTCAGGTAACATTTCACCCAGTTTTCTGGTTCCCATAATTTTAATAATCAATTATATTTCTCTATACAGTATCGTTTAAGCGCAAAACTTTGTGCTCTGCTTGATTTTCAAGTATAAGCCAAATTTGGATCCTACAAAGAATCCATTAGTTACTTCAAGCACCCTTCAGGTCCTCCCAAAGGAAGGTGCGGCTCCTCCCCTGGCATAGACAGTTTGCAGAAGCCAAAGGGGATCTGAGCTTCCAGGCCATGTACCCTGGAAACTTGTGCCGTCTGCATTCCCTTGGATCTTTTGGGCAAAAAATTAGTATCTGGTTAATTTCTTGCTCCAGCTACAAATTAAAATACCCCATACATTCAATGAATTCAAACAGTGCACAATGTTCCTTATCCATCAGTTTGTAAATATCTAATTGCCAAACTCTGGGTGAAATATTTCTCTGGGTAAATATTAACATTACAAATAATACATTACAAAATGGTTTGTCTAGTTCATTCATTATTCATTTAGTACATTCATTATTTTCAAAACAATCCAGTAATTAATCCTTTGTATTAACAGTAGTCTTTCTGATATATTTCTTATGTTCTTATATTTTATATGTTCAAACATAAATTATACATTCTATATCAATAAATCAGTTTGTTGCAATAAGGTTTCCATTGTCAATTTTGTAAACAAAATTTGTCTCCCAAGCTTAAAATTTACCATAATTTAAGCCTTTCATATTTTAAATTCAAAAATTTGCAAATGTATCAAATAACTTGTACTACATTCATGAAGTTTCATCTTCAACTACCATAATACATATTTTAACTTCCTAAATATACTATATGTAGTGACTTTACACTAAGGAAATATGCTATTTTCACACATACAAACAGAATCTAATTGTTATTACACCAAGTGCCAACAGCCGCTTCTTATACTATATTTCAAAATCAACTGAAGCCAATAATGTCTCTAATTCACACAATGGCTTTCAAGTATTTATAGCATAAATCATACTTTTAATAAAGTAATTTCTTATAATAAATGTTTACATAAATCCCCATTATAAGGTTCATCCTTTGGTACATCATTATCTAGTGGCATCTTATACTTTTGTAATCCTCAACACACCCCAGAAATTAAATTGTCTTGTCAAAAGTTCTCCCCCTAAAGCTCTCCTGAGTTCCAGGATTTCCTAAAGGATTTCACTGACCCCAGCTAAGATCTCAGTACTGTTGGATGCAGTGCTATCGTTGCTTGCTATCGTAGTCTATCTTATAACTGAATAAGAAGCATACACAAACTATATAGGACTCCTTATGCTACTTCTGCCCCCTTCTTTCAGGGTTTTCAAAATCACTCAAGGCCGTTCAGTGCTCTTGGTTTCTAATGAGAGCTTGTTTGTCCTCCTTATCTGTTCTCTTGCTGTGTTCAAACACTGGTATTCAAACTCTGCATCCATCACAGCAAAATGACTTGTCATTTCAAATACTACAATATGTCTACTAACACATCTTATTTATAATGAGCTGATTTTCCATTACTAATTAAAGTGTGTTGTATGCTATAATAACATTAATAATTAACTATAGTTTTGGCTGCTTTCTCAGTTTATTTACCATCCTCGTCCAGTTTATTTCTTTTCAGTCATTATAGTCCAAATCTTCTCTTTATCTTCTTTCTGCATATGAGAATATATTACAATCTAATATAATAGATAGTGAGGCATATTTTTTCCTTAATTTCCATCATCTATTTTTTAGATGACTCTCTCTAAATATTATTGGCCCATATGCTCTATGCTATAACTTCCGTATCCATTAAATACTTATCCATTGATTAATATTACACTTTCTAGGTTTCTACAAATTGTCACATTTTAAATTCTGTGCACAAAAATGTTTTCTTCTTGAATAATATACTGTCCATATACTTCTGTCACATACATTTCTTCTCAACCATGAAGTATTCCACTAATATTAACATTCATTTTATATTTAAGTGTTGGCATATTTATTCAATTATTTTTATTATGTTGTTTATGAATTTATTTATAAAATCATTTTCATTTCTAACTCTTACTACAAGCACAAGGTAATATTATCCTGTCCATGCATTATCTTACTGTTTTATATCAGCACTATCTCTTCATTAATTTTCTTATGCTAGAATATTCTTCTACTTAATTACTTAACAATTAATAGTTTTAAAATGTTTGTTTCAATATCACCAAAGAAGCATTATAATCTTAACTGTTTTATGATTTTTAGGATCTGTTTATTACATTCGTACACAATTTAGTATATTTATTTTGTCATACATTTTCTTCTTAAACTTTAGCAAGTCTGACCAATGTTGCTATAGTGTTTAACTTCTCTTTCCCTTTTCCAAATTTATTCCAGCTTTTAAACAAACATATATAATCTTTTCCTTCTTATCTACAAAATTTTAATTTCCAGTAATTTTTCTTAAGGTTCATAAAGTCCCTTTTTCATTTTAATCACCTTATAGTGTATAAGTACTACCGTCCTCTACTCATACATTTCTCTCTGAATATTCTCCCCAAAACATCTTGTTGTTTTAGTCTGTAATACAAATATCATTGAGGGTTTTCAGCTTTTTACAATATTTACCCCTCATTTACTTCATCTATCTTCCAGTGGACTCTAGTTTACCTACTGGATTCTTTATACCTTGTATACATACTGTATATAAATATCCCATGATTCTCAGCTGTTCCATAATATAATATTTTATTTTTAATTAAAAAAATATCTTAGGAATATATCTCAGTCTACTATTACCTGTTTTAAACCAATTTGGTATTCCTTATGTCATATAACCATTTAATTTCAATGCATTTGGTGAAGCTCTTCTTCAGTGTCAATGTTTTATAACTTGCATTTTCTGCCAAGTCCAAATGATCTTCCTTTAATGTAATATTAAATATATTTTTCCACTTTTCTGTAATATAAACTTGTAGATTTTTTTTTTTACAGTAACATTCTTATATTTTTTTCTCACATTGGCTTAATTCTTCCAGTGTTATATTCACATGCAACAGAGATATATCTGTTCTTTATAGCAGAAATTATTATTGCTACTTTTTTATTCTTTTGCTTCCAAAAGCTTTGGTCAATTGTACAATCAATGGTACGATAAAATCAACTACAAGCCATATTCCTGCTACATCTATTTTTTTTTTTTTTTATTTTTTTTTAAATTAATAATTTATCCCACAAAAATTGTTTCTTACTGACTGGATGTTTCTACATTTCAGCATTATTTTTGTTATTTTTGGGCAAAACATTGCTCTTACTCTTTGTGGTCTTTATTTACTTTCATTGTTTCTGATAAGTAAATTCAAAATAATTACTCCACCCACATCAGAACCTTTTAATAATTTACTGTTCTGTTAATCTTGTGCCAACGCTTTCACATGGCACAGGTAAGAATCTGAGGTTCTGATGTGTTGGTCCTGTTCACTATTACCTCTAAACCCTGCAGCCTGCTGCGAGTTGTGCTGAGAGAACTTCTGTCCCTGCCAGGAGATACTCCTCTCCCCCTTCCAGAAGTTCACTGGCACACAGGAAACTCAGCTCTGCTATTCACTTAATTTTGTCCAATTTGTCAAAATTAATAAAGCATAATAATGTTTCATCACATTCTCCCCTTCTTGGGAGATTAATTTATGAATTATTTTGCTATATTCTAAATAGCTTTTAGCAATTGTTACCATTAACCAGTTTTCTGGTTGGAACAGTTTGCCATCTTTAAAGCAAGGTTTCAGTCTATCTAGATTTCTCCCAAATCACCTGGGACAAAACCAGCAGCCCCTTGCTTTGTATGTCATTCGTATTTATGTCAATACATTATGATTACAGATACGACGCTAGAGATACCCAGCTGTTTCTGATTCTACACCTTTGTCCCTTCACTTTTGCCCTTACTGGTCAAATCACCATAGGTCCATGCCCCAAATTCTATGCCTACCACATATACCAGCAAGTTACTTCTGATGAATGTTTTCCGCACATTCATCACATTGTATTCCACTATATCCAAGACCATAAGTCATCCATGTGCTCACTTAGTCTCTGGGACATTATTACTTTGAGGATAACTCATCATACATTCCTGGCAGACACACACAAGGCTCTTTTTTACCTCAATGGCTCCTTCTAAAATATTCAACTTTTCAGCAGTTTTCAGGCATTATCAGTGGTTTAACTATTAGTTCCTCTCTGAACCCTGGTTATACTTTTAACTGAATCATCACAGTAAATACTGTATATTCGAATACCTTCCCAACACATTTGTGCATCTTATTTATTTAGTTAACTAGTTTAACAGGTGTTATTAACCTACCTGTCTTTCTCTTTTTCTCTGTTCGTTGACAGTATGCATTTCATTTTATGATTAAATTATTCTTAGTCCTAAAATCTTTCTGACTAGTTGTCTTTACGAACTTTAAAATTTGTCCTTATCTTATTCGTAATTTTATTGTTAAATATCTTCTATCACATTGTTTTTCCATACCAATGAACAAATTCCCTTCATATCAGAGGAAATGTTCTAATAATCCAATAGTTTTGTCAACTATCCAAACTTTTATAATTCTTTTCAATTTTTTAAATGGTTAACTATCTGTTAAAGTTACAGAGATTTTTACCTCACTTTGCATTAAGAAATTGGTCATTTTTAGTTTGCTAAATAATAGCTGCAAAATTAAAAACATTAATTGCATTCATCACATCTTGCATGCAACTTTTATCAGTAGGCTATGAACAGCTTTTTAGCATTTCCATTCTTCTGGTGCATATCTTAATACTTGAATTAAATTATTTCAGTTAATCAATATTCAAAATTTCTCTTTATTTCCCTAAAATATACTACAACTGTTTTGTGGTCAGAACAAAAGCAGTCACTATCCCTTCTACTGAATTTAAAATGACAAATGCTTTTGTTATGTTTGTAAAAATTTCATTCGGGCAATCCGTTCTTTCTCTCTCTATCTCTCTCTGTTTCTTCCGGCTGCTTCAGTGGATCATCCATGTATCAATTTGGCACAGGCTTTACAACAAATTCCCTTCCTGGTGCGACCCAGCACTGAGAGTGCACTCATGCAACCCCAGTGACTGTCAGTCTAAAAATCCATTAACCACGTAACCCACATAATTAATGATTTAAATATATTTTTCCTTGTTATCTATAACCTCCATATTTGATCATACTCTTCCTTTATAGCTCAATTATATCTTTAACATAAACTTTTTCATATTGTAATCCTATTTCTCAACATGTCTGTCCTCATTTAGGAATATGTATCTTGTTATCTGTCAAACTTCAATCATATTTTCACTTAGGTCACAAACTTGTTCATAAGTCTTTTGTTTATTATTACGTTCTGTTTCTCCTAGTACTGCCCCTCTCTCATTCAAGCTTTATTATTGCCACAGATATTACTGTGTTTTCTTTAGGATTGTCTGGTTGGGTAAAAAGGTTAAGTCTTTCTAACTCTTTCTACATTTTAATTAAATCAGGAATCAGTCCAATTTATCTATGTTTCAATTTGGCATAACAATCTTTTTTTTTTTTTTTTCTTCTTCATTAAAATCTTTTTACACATTTATTGTTTGTTGCTGGGATGTCTGGTAAAATTCTCATTCCTCTTTTCTCTGAGTGACCTTGACACTCCCGTGAGCTCTGCGTTCTGGGCTGTGCCTGGAACTGACTCTCTTATCTCGGGTCCTTTCTCCTGCTTCAAAATTAAATCTTCAGTGCACATATTTTTTTACAAACAATTATACTTTTTAAACAAATCTTCTTTCCTTTTTCTAACTTTTCGTCCCTAACAGCTGTTACAACATAAGATATCTATTTTCTTTTTATTATCATTTATTATTTTTTTTCTTCCTTTGCCATTTTTGTATTTGAGGCACTTTTTAATTCTTCTTCATATGAGCTGTTTACAGCTGCACCTATCTTCTGACCTTGGTCCCAACTTTTCAGCTTGGAATATCTTTAAGAACTGCTAACATTCTATTAACAAAAAAAAAAAAAAACAATCAAGCATAATGGATTTTCTTTATTGCCAGTTTCTTTTCAAACAGGTATGTCTTTTTTCCTATTATTGATATCCTATTATATCAATATTCAAATCTATTAATGTTCTATTGTTTAATGTATACATTAGAAAATCTGCTTTAATTGCACTAACACTTCTTTTGCTTAATGTCTAGTTTAATCATACTCTTTTAAGTGTGAATAGACTTCGTCATACGACTATCCTAATTTTAATGTAACCCATTAAACTATATAATTTACAACTTCTTTTACTATCAGGCACCTCCAGTATTATATTTTGTAATATTTTACCAACTGTGTATTTGTCAAATTCCAAAATGCTAAAAACTCAATCACATCAATCATTAATATTTTTTTTTTTTTCATTTTAAACCATTGATCACTGTTTTTATATGTATCCTCAAACTTTACTTCCTAAGCAATTTGAGTACAACCTCTACAGCTTTTAAACATTTTACTCTTTATAAAAGACTTCAAAATCAATTGATTAAATACACATTTCAACTACCATTTAAAAACCCAGCTCACAAATTAAATAACTTAATCTTATAATATTAATATTATTATTATTTCAGTAAAAACATTTTCCTTTTTCTAAATGTCTAAGGTATAGAACTAACATTGTAATTTAAATTTATTTAAGATCACTTTTCCATCATTTATTTATTTATTTGTTTTTAATCATGGTTTTTTTTCTTCAGCTCAAAGCATTAAACTTGACTTAGTCACTATACCCTAAATGACTCTCTTTGAATTTAACCATTAGTAACAGGTTTCTTAACCTTTTTAATAATTCTACAATATAATTTTGACTTTAAAAATACAGTTCCTGTATGAAAAAAAAAACATGGTACTCCACATATATAGGTGGATTTTATGGTTTTAATTAGTGCTTTTGCCAATTATTACTTTTTCTTTTATCCATTAATATCTCTCAATAACAACCTGTTTAATTTATTATTTTAATTTCATTATTTTAATTAAACTTCAGTTGATACAGGTCTGTCTTGCAGGGGCATTTTTCTCCTGTCCTCATAAGCACTACAGGATTTTACTGTCCTTTCCCTTTAACTCTTACTGATTTACTGACAATTAAAATATAACTAACCACAGTTATATTTACCATTTTAATTCCAATATTCTTTCTTGTACACTATTCTGTTCGTCATTGATAGTTAAAATCCCACTGTTACTCTGGTCTTTTTCCAACTCTTTATCTGGGCTCTGAAAATTCTCTGAAAATTGCCAGTTTTAACACTCTCTTGGCTTTTGATATTTTTGCTGGCATCTTACTTTCTCTAACTCTCTTTTCAGAATCCATTTTTTATTTTTTTTTATTTAATGACAATATTACTAGTTCTAAAACTTACTTTTAGTTACTTTTCTTATAGTTCCTAGTGCATTTAAAATCTGTTTCCCATTTTAGGCACAACTTTCTTTGCCCTTCTTTTTTTTTTTTTTTTTTTTTATCCTACATTTCTCACTATATCAGAACATTTGTATTCCATCTTTAACCTAATCATTCAATAAAGTGTTACTTTTACGTCAACTGTTACAGTATTCTAACTTCTTTTAACATCATATATCAGATTCTCTGCTTTCACTTTTTCTTCTTGCATTGCTGTTAGACCTACCTCAGTCTTTAAGTTTAAAAAATGTTGGTCTGTCACAGGAGCCACTTTCCATTTCTAGAACCTGTGTGTCTGCTCGAAAGGCTAATTTTTCTTTCTCATTGTTAAACGCATTGCTGGATTTTCGCTGGGCTCTCCCTGCCATAAGCGAAGCGTCCTTCACTTACAGGTCTTATCTTTAGCCCGTCTCTGCCTCTTTTTCTCTGAGGCTAGCCATGTGAGACTTTCTGTCTCTCCTACAGCTTTCTTAACCTTTACGGCTCCCTGGCTCGTAAAGTTATCTGTTCTACGCGCGTTCAACCCTTTCTGGGCCGTCTATAAATAATCCCTTTAGATTATTTACATTTTTGGGTCTTACAGGTTACCTGGTGATTCATAGCTTTCCAAGTTTTTACATCTAAAACTCAAGTGCACGAGTGCAGAAGCGAATGGGAAAGCATTGCTCGATCGACCGTGGCCAGGGGTCGATGGATCAATGCCCCACGTTGGGCGCCATGTTTTACGGTGTGTATTTTGATCTTAACACCTTTTAACCTTATTATTTATTATTCTCAGGTTAGGTAAAGTAAGTCGAGTCTGGCCTAAATTATAAGCATTTTAAATTACTTATAATTTGGTCAGAAGACTCCTCTGTGGTACGTTCTTATTCAAAGTCTTAAAACACTATAAATCAAGCTAAGGTAGGCAGCTTTTGTAATCAATTAAATTTCTTTTAATTGGTTACTTTTATAATAAAAAATGTAAAGGCAAATAAAACTTCATCATTAAAGTACAAAATACAGTAATCACTCTTGAGTCAAAGGTGTAGTCAGCGCTGGGCTTCCCATCTTCAGCTTGGGGTTTCTTGTCCTCAGCTCTGGGCTTCTAGCGTCGGGGGTACTGACGTATCAGTATCCGAAGAGGCAATCAGCTCATCAGTCTTTTATACTCGTGTTGTTTATCACAGACGTTACGTTATCTTCTTGATTGACATACGTTGTAACTTTCCCAAAGTTTCCAGACTCTTCTCAAGGCCTTTGCAGGTGCAAGCTGTCTGGCTTTTGTGTCCTTGAACTGCAGTAAACTCAGCCAAGATGGCTGATGTCCTTATAAGGTTCTAGGAGTAGAACCACAGTTCTCTGTGTCCTTGAGCAAACACATAGAACCACACACACTTCTGTGTGCTGCAGTCCAGTTCTGCTCCTCCTTCTCATGGACAGGCACAAACAATAACTGTACATCTCTGGCCATACAGTATAATACATTTCTTAGAAACAAACAAATATAAATAACAATAATATTGTAAGCAATGCCTAATATTTAATACATTGGCCAAATGTGTAGCAACAGACATCCAAAATCTTACCAAGGAGGCAGGGTAATTGCATTTTCTTGATATAATACAACAAGTTCTAGGAGCAAAAATAGAACCTGTTAAATAGACAGAGAAACTATTTTAGCTCGACTAGAGCTAAAGGGAATAAACGCACAAAATACTCAGTAAAAACATCTTTTACTCTCAGCGAGAGTAAAAAGCTAAACTCCGACATGCTAGCAAAGGAAGGCCTGAAATGGCCTGTAACCTTAAAAATGTGCGGCGATAGCTAGTGCGTTAATACAACACCCAAGGGGTATGAGACATACAGAAACCCATACAGCAGTGCCAACATGCTAGATAAAACATGAAAGGAGGCCCCAACGGGGGCCAACAACTTCCATAAACACCTGGCAACAACAGAGTGACGTATGACTCATCATGGAATGATGCCCGTACATGACCAGCGTAGCTGGGCCAACAGGAAGCTATAAAAGAGGCCTGGAGAGGCCTGCTATTTAAGGAACCATGTGGCACTAGTCCGTGGTCATGACAGGGCCCTAGCTACCAGGAAGGGCCAGTATAACCTAAAATGACAAATTTAAGGGAACTAGCTACACAACCTGAGACTAGGCATACACATTCCAGCAGGCAATGTTAAACATGCTAAACAGCGTGAGCGTAACGAGCATCGTAAACCAACAGCGCTGTATCCAAACAAGCTGCATACAGAGAGGCTAAAAACAAATAGCCAACAATAAAACAGCAACGAATCCCAGATGCTGTGGTGCGAACGACCGTGAGAAGTCGGGTAAACAAAACTCCCAACACTCATACTGAGTGTGCGATCCAACAGGTGATGCACTCAGTGGAACACAAACCCTAACCGGGGAGCACAACAACAACACCGTATAGAGGCCAGAAAAGCCTGCTATCATAGGTGTAACCTGTGGCAGCACAAACACGCTCACATAACACGCCTGCTAAACATATGATGGGGAAATATGGGCAAAAATACGGTCAGCAACTTCCTCAGAAGGAGGCCAGAACTAGGAACTATACAACCACAGGGGAATAGTCATGACAGGGGGATGTAAACAAACATACACCTAACCTAGTTCTAGACAAGCCGCTAGCTAAGGACTGTATGTAGACCGCGCTACACTCGGGCTACAAATTCCTAAACACACGGAGAAAGCAGCGCGAGCGACAGCATTAGGCGGCCGAAAAACTGGCCAACACATAACTGACAATAGCGAAAGCTAGCTGGCGCCGCTCCTTGATCACCTCCCTCAGATCTTCCTTCTTCCTTCTAGCGTCTCGCCGTCTCTGCGACTTACTCCGAGGAGGAGGAGGCGCACGAGCAGCGACACTTTCCCTCTGGGCCTGCCTCTGAGCCTCGGCTCGAGAAGGCCCGGGACCTCCCGGCTGTCTGGGCCCAGAGCTGGATCTGAGCGGGATGCAAGATCTATACGCCGCGGAGCGCGTCTTCGCCTCCCTGAACTTCTCAACCACCGCCTGCACGGAGGTGCCAAAAAGTTCAGTGGGCGAAACCGGGGCATCGAGAAAAAAAATGTTTCTCTTTCTCCCCGATGTCCGCACAGTTGAGCCACAGATGCCGCTCAGTGGCCACCATGCCCGCCATAGATCGACCGATCGAGGCGGCAGTTTGTTTGGTGGCCCTCAGAGCGGGATCCGTGGTCCGACGCAACTCCGCGACCGCCTCAGCGGAAAGACCTTGACCCTGATCAAAATCCGTAAGCAGATCAGCCTGATACGCCAGAAGCACTGACATAGTGTGCAACGCCGCACCAGCCTGACCTGCAGCGGCGTAAGCCCTGCCATTCAAACGTGACGTCACTTTCAACGCTTTGGATGGCAGTGCCGGAGCTTTCAGTGTCGGTGCACTCCCTGTAGCGAGATAGTTCGCAAACGTCTCTTCCACAGGAGGCATCGACACGTACCCATGCTGGCCCAATCCCTCAACATCAGCAAAGTCAGCTCGCTGATACTGATGCTGATGGATTCGGGCCGAGTACGGGTTCTTCCATGCCTTCTCGATCTCAGCATGAAGATCGGGAAGGAATGGAAGGCTCGCTGGAGTTGCCGGGTTATGAGTAGAGAGAAAACGATCGTCTAACCTGCTGCGAGCGGGTTCCCTCCTCACGCGCTCCCAGGGCAGCTGCAGTCTGCTCGAGGCGCGTTCCATAACCTCCAGCAACTCAGAAAACGCCGCGCAGGGAGGCCTAGCGGGAGCCGCAGGCTCGCCCGCTTCTTCCACCTCGGCCATCTCCTGCTCCCCGGGGCCTTGAGCCAAGAGAGCACTCGCTCCTGGGTCTGAGGATGTTAAGGATACAACATCATCGTCATCCGCCAGAAGCGCGTCCTCGTCAGCCGCTTCAGCTTGAGAAAGATTGACACCCCTCTCAAATTCCTCAGCGAGCTCCACCTGCGAGCCCCATGATTTCAATCGCCACTGAGCCTCAGCACGAGCGGGGCCGGAACCACCAGGCAGCGGTGATGACACCTCTCCCCTCGAGAAGAGGGCCAAACGAGAACGGAGCGTTCTCATAGGAAAACGTTCACAGTTAGCACAGGCAGCACCCTCGAGTACTGTCCGTGCGTGCTCCTCGCCCAGACAGAAAACGCACAAGTTGTGTGTGTCCTCCGGTGTCAGAAACCTGGGACAAGGATCAGCACACTTCCTGAACGATTTAGCAGACATACTAACTTTGGCAGAGTGAAAAGGGCACGAGCAAAAGCAGTCGCGAAAAGACAAGAGGATGCCGGCTGTTTCCCCAGGCGCTCCCTTTATACGTCACGGTTCGCGCCGTTTGACGTCATAGGCTGTCGCCGGCCAATAGGATTGGAGTGTGGTGATTTTTGGCATTTCGAGCACGGGTCACGGAGGACGTTCCCCTAGCGCAGTCAGCGCAGAGTAGAAGTTCCCTTTCGAAAGGGAAACCTGCATTGCTCATGGTGGTTAACGTTACCTCTCTTAACGGGCTCTTGCTGAATGGCAAGGATTGCACTATGGACTATTGTACCTTTTGTATGTTTTCATTTTTTTTTAACTGTATTTTTTTTTTTTTTTATAACGAACAAGCTGCGATGTCACATTTCCGCTGCTTTGTTGCGTGTGCTTGAGGCGCGGGCGCGATCAAACAGCTGTCTTTGCAGGGGACTTGCCTCATCGTCATGGCAACGGTTCGTAGTCAGGTCAGATTACGTCAGAGTTGGTTGCCGTTTGTTGGATGCTCAGACTACCTTACTAACTAACGCCGATTAAACATGTTCAGTCCGGTGAAAACCGACTCAGACCAACGCCAACAGTGGTATCACACCGATCCAACAAACGAGTTTGTTGGCGTTTGTCGGTGCGGTGTGAATTGGCCTTTACACTGAATGTTTGCTGCTTCAATCCAGACGAGTAGGCTATTGTAAATTTAGTATAGGGTGTGAAAATTGTACAGCTGTGGTATTTGTATGGGGTGTGAATTCTGTATAGAAGATGTGTAGTTTTTTGGTAGATTTTTTGGCAATTTTGTGAAGGTGTCACACACACACTAAAAAAATTGAAAAGCTGTATTTAAAGGTTTTTTATTTTTTATTTTTTTTATTTTTTTATTTGTCATGTTCTTTTCTCAGATTGTGCTCCCTGACAATCTGACAGAAATGTCTTGTTGTGGCTCAAAAATGGGTTGAATAGGCTACATGCGGTTCATGTATGTCTTCTTTAAGGTGATGATACATGGGGCAACTTTTTGAGCAATGTTGCTGGGCAATGTTGCCGTCAACGGACAACCTGATGAGACACAGGGCAACTAATTAGGGCAACAGACAGTTGGCAGCAACTAATCAGAGAGGAGCAAATCTATTGCCAACTCAATAAATACTTTATTATAAACACTTGTTAGGCACTTTTGTGACACTGTCACACAAAATGCATGTTTTACCGCTCTATTTATTACAATGATTTTATGTATAATGGAGTTTTAATTGGTTTACATGTGTTTTAGTCCATTTTATTCCTCTTAACATTTTAAGTGTGTATGTCTTTAAGAGATGAATGGTTGGCCTGTCATGTGACCAGTCACATGACAGGAAGCAGGAAAAATATCTGTATAAAGAGAGCAGCATGGCAACAAACAGAGACTCACTAACAGTCATCTTAACTGGATTGTGGAGTTACCATTTGCGGACTTACCTCTCTTAGACACAACTTTTGGACTATCACTACTTGGACATTTGTATATACACTGGTGGACACTCACATTGGGACTTTTATCAGCACACTAGGATTCTTGGACTGTTTTAGGGTATGGTATTTGGGACTGTATGCTTTTAACAGACTGAGTTTTCCTGGTTTTATTGTGTTGTTTTAAAGTTCCTGTGAATATTGTAAATACACAATTCTTATTTAACTTTATCACCGTTTTATGTCTAATTCTTTTAACCACTAATAAACTCACACAGTAAAATCTGACCCCATTTTAAATCATGTGACTCAACCAATTTGGCTGATCGTTACACTTTATTTCAACTTTTCAAATATTTTCTTCATTTTTATTAAAAATAAATGCCTTTCCGATCTGATTTGTGACAGGAAAAGGGAGATGAGCAAGTTCGGCACAAGGTTATTATAGTTTTGCATTTTTCATTAGTTTTTATTTTTATTTCGTTTTGACTTTTTGTTTTCAAATTCAGTTTAGCTTTAATTAGTTTTTAAAGTGGGTTTGCTAGTTTAGTTTAGTTTTTATTTTTTGAAAATGCTTAGTTTTAGTCTAGTTTTTATTAGTTTTAGTGTTAGTTTTAGTCTTTTTTTGTAATTTGGGTTATTTGTCAGGGGCAAGATTCAAAAAGGTCAGAAAAAGTATTGTGTAATAATAACTCAACAAAAACATCATACAATTTTAGAAAATATTCATTCAAAAAGAAAACCAGTACATAAAATGTACATATGGGCACAAATATGTAAACAGTCTCAACACTCCGCAGTAAGTGCAAAATGTGTAAGTGACGTGTGCCAGTAAAAAACCTAAAGAGCCAACAGACTAAAGACATACATGAACCGCATGTAGCCTATTCAACCCATTTTTGAGCCACAACAAGACATTTCTGTCAGATTGTCAGGGAGCTCAATCTGAGAAAAGAACATGACAAATAACAAATAATAAAAAAAAACTTTAAATACAGCTTTTCAATTTTTTTGTGTGTGTGACACCACAAAATTGCCCAAAAATCTACTAGGGTTGTCACGATACCATAAAAATGTCTTACGATACTATACCAGCTGAAGTATCACGATACCAAGTAGTATCGCGATACCATGCAGTATACAAAATGAACCAAACTTTCATAAAAACATGAAAACAGACCAGATTTTTCTCTGAATACTTCATTAATGAGAATGAATAACAGGCTTTTATTACCATTCAAATGAATCAATGTAAACAAAATTCATCTTAGCACTGCACAGAAGCTGTATGAACTGACATTACGATGTAGCATTTATGCATTTACACTTCAATTACAATTGCATAAATAATGTTATGATATTAATGTTTCAAATATAAAAATTTGAATATAGAAATAAAAATGTTGGTGGAAAAAAATGATAGAATAGACCTACGTTTAGATGGTAAAAAAATGATAGAATAGACCTACGTTTAGATGGGAGACTAAAGTCGCCAGTAGGTGGCAGCAAGTGTTAATGATTAAGTCAATGAATCATTCAACCGATTCGTTCAAAATGGCTGATTCATTCAGGAACGAAGCAAATGACTGTCTTAATGAATGGATTAGTGAGTCAGTGACTCACACAATTTGTTCATAAACAGATTCATTTAGAAACGAAACAAAAACAGCGCTCTTGCTCGTGTCACGAACTATCAGGAGCATTTTTGCCAGCCTATCTTGAAATATCTAACCCTGACTGGAGAGCAGTATGTATATTAAAACATATAATACATTTATAATTATAAAATCACGATTGATATGATTGATAAGAACCGAGTGCAAACCCGCTATAGCTTAGAGAGGGAGTAAAATCTTTGCGTGGCAGGGAGAGCTGCCACTGGACCTGCCACGGTTATATGCGTCTGCCTCGGGACCTGCCACGGCTATATGCGCCTGCCACTGGACCTGCCACGGTTATGTGCGCCTGCCTCGGGACCTGCCACGGTTATATGCGCCTGCCTCGGGACCTGCCACGGCTATATGCGCCTGCCACTGGACCTGCCACGGTTATGCGCGCCTGCCCCGCGACCTGCCACGGTTATATGCGCCTGCCTCGGGACCTGCCACGGCTATATGCGCCTGCCTCGGGACCTGCCACGGTTATATGCGCCTGCCTCGGGACCTGCCACGGCTATATGCGCCTGCCTCGGGACCTGCCACGGTTATGCGCGCCTTCCCCGCGACCTGCCACGGTTATATGCGCCTGCCCCGCGACCTGCCACGGCTATATGCGCCTGCCCCGCGACCTGCACAGATATATATGGCAAGCCACAGATATACGCGCCCCTGTCACTCGAACCGTCACAGCTGTATGCATCTGCCTTGCGCCTCTCACTCGTATAGCCTACCACCGTATACCTGTCACGTGACCCGTTACAGTTATATATTTTTTAAGTAACTACTTCGTAATAAAAGATGACTTGGAAAACAAGTTCTTATTTTAAAGGCCTATTTTGTTATTAAAATCTAACAATGTTTAGTCAAGATTTGACAATACATTTCAATGTAAATGATGACATTGTTACCTATTTTGTGAGGCCAGGTTCATTAATCTGAAATACACAATGAAAGTAGCTTTGCAACCAAGTTATACAACAGTAACCTACAATAATAATAATAATAATAAAATTACACAAAAATGCAATACATGTAGGCCTATATAAAAAGAATGTTTATTAGGGTTTCGGTATTTCACCAACAATTTGTTGTGATAAAACTTCCAAAAAGTGCCCTATTGCAATTTGCATGCATTTCTAAGATTAGAAATAAGTGTTATTTACATACATTTTATAAATATATTGCTATATATGTATAAATATTTACAGTGCTGGTCAAAAGTTTAGACGAATTGCTATTTGTAATGTTTTTGAAATAAGTATTTTATGCCCATTAAGCCTGCATTTATTTAATCAAAAATTCAGAAAAAAACTACTATTGTCAAATATTATTACAACTTAAAATAATGGTTGGAGTAATAATGGGTATATATAGCCTATATATAACCGCAAATAGTGCAATCCTGCTCTTATTTATGCTTTCATGTGTCAATCGCAGTGTCTGGTGGTAGCTGTAAACAGTGAGAGATCTTGTGGCAGGCGCGACGCTAGTAGAAGCCACGAGACGCGCTCCATTATGGACAAAAAGAGCGAATGCAATATGAGTTAAGATGATAAATATTGCAATCCTGCGCTTATTTATGTATCCGTTTGCTTTCATGCATTAATCGGAGTGTTTGGTAGCTGTAAACAGTGAGAGATCTTGAGGCAGGCGCGACGCTAGTAGAAGCCACGAGACGCGCTCCATTATGGACAAAAAGAGCAAATAAAATATGAGTTAAGATGATAAATAGTGCAATCCTGCTCTTATTTATCTATCCGTTTGCTTTCATGTGTCAATCGGAGTGTTTGGTAGCTGTAAACAGTGAGAGATCTTGAGGCAGGCGCGACGCTAAGCTGTGGCAGGCGCGACGCTAGTAAAAGCCACGAGACGCGCTCCATTATGGACAAAAATAGCAAATAAAATATGAGTTTAGATGATAAATATTGCAATCCTGCGCTTATTTATGTATCCGTTTGCTTTCATGCATTAATCGGAGTGTTTGGTAGCTGTAAACAGTGAGAGATCTTGAGGCAGGCGCGACGCTAGTAGGAGCCACGAGACGCGCTCCATTATGGACAAAAAGAGCGAATGGAATATGAGTTAAGATGATAAATATTGCAATCCTGTGCTTATTTATGTATCCGTTTGCTTTCATGTGTCAATCGGAGTGTTTGGTAGCTGTAAACAGTGAGAGATCTTGAGGCAGGCGCGACGCTAAGCTGTGGCAGGCGCGACGCTAGTAAAAGCCACGAGACGCGCTCCATTATGGACAAAAATAGCAAATAAAATATGAGTTTAGATGATAAATATTGCAATCCTGTGCTTATTTATGTATCCGTTTGCTTTCATGCATTAATCGGAGTGTTTGGTAGCTGTAAACAGTGAGAGATCTTGAGGCAGGCGCGACGCTAGTAGGAGCCACGAGACGCGCTCCATTATGGACAAAAAGAGCGAATGAAATATGAGTTAAGATGACAAATAGTGCAATCCTGCTCTTATTTATCTTGCTTTCATGTGTCAATCGGAGTGTTTGGTAGCTGTAAACAGTGAGAGATCTTGAGGCAGGCGCGACGCTTAGTAAGAGCAACGCGACGCACTGGGCAAAAAGAGCGAATAAAATATAAGTTAAAATGATAAGTAGGTACATAAGAGCAGGATTGTAGGTACATTGGCAGGTCCCGAGGCAGGCGCATATAACGGTGGCAGGTCCCGAGGCAGGCGCATATAACCGTGGCAGGTCACGGGGCAGGCGCGCATAACCGTGGCAGGTCCCGAGGCAGGCGCATATAACCGTGGCAGGTCCCGAGGCAGGCGCGCATAACCGTGGCAGGTCCCGAGGCAGGCGCATATAACCGTGGCAGATCCCGAGGCAGGCGCATATAACCGTGGCAGGTCGCGGGGCAGGCGCGCATAACCGTGGCAGGTCCCGAGGCAGGCGCATATAACCGTGGCAGATCCCGAGGCAGGCGCATATAACCGTGGCAGAAAGCGGGGCAGGCGCGCATAACCGTGGCAGGTCCGGGGCAGGCGCGCATAACCGTGGCAGGTCCCGAGGCAGGCGCATAACCGTGGCAGATCCCGAGGCAGGCGCATATAACCGTGGCAGAAAGCGGGGCAGGCGCGCATAACCGGCAGGTCCCGAGGCAGGCGCGCATAACCGTGGCAGGTCCAGTGGCAGCTCCCCCTGCCACGCAAAGATTTTACTCTTACTGATAGCTTATTGATGAATGGAATTGCATTTGTCTGAATCGTGTTCGCAAAGATGTTTCTAGAAACAAACTATTTAATCTTTTCCAGAAGTGGCCAAATGAGCAACGGAAAAACTGTGAGAATTCATTCTTATATAAAGATTTTATGATGTTAATTAAGTGAATTTCAGACCCTTTCTCCAGATAAAATGCACTGCGAATAACAACGTGCAAGTGCAACTTTATCTCATTGCAAAATTAACTGAAGCATCAGAAAACAATAAGGCGCTAATTCTACAGAGCATTTACTACACAGGGCACAGCAGACAGTCAACGGCAGTCTCTTGTAATGTTTTTGCAGGCACGCATGTTCAATTGAAGTGTACCTGCCGCACATACAACATTCCTTACGGTACTGACGATACTACCGTTTAAAAAATACGATGGCATCGCCAGTATTTTGAAGCTTTAGTATCGCGATACTACCGTAGTACCGGTACACCGTGCAACCCTAAAATCTACACATCTTCTATACAGAATTCACACCCTATACAAATACCACAGCTGTACAATTTTCACACCCTATACTAAATTTACAATAGCCTACTCGTCTGGATTGAAGCAGTAAACATTCAGTGTAAAGGCCAATTCACACCGCACCGACAAACGCCAACAAACTCGTCTGTTGGAGTTTGATCGGATCGGTGTGATACCCCTGTTGGCGTTGGTCTGAGTCGGTTTTCACCGGACTGAACATGTTACAAACGGCAACCAACTCTGACGTAATCTGACCTGACTACGAACCGATGCCATGACAATGAGGCAAGTCCCCTGCAAAGACAGCTGTTTGATCGCGCCCGCGCCTCACGCACACACAACAAAGCAGCGGAAATGTGACATCGCAGCTTGAAAATTAAAAAATAAAAAATAAAATGCAGTTAAAAAAAAAAAAAAATGAAAACTACAAAAGGTACAATAGTCCATAGTGCAATCCTTGCCATTCAGCAAGAGCACGTTAAGAGAGGTAACGTTAACCACCATGAGCAACGCAGGTTTACCTTCAGTGACACTAAAACTCTGTAAACTTGATTTTTTTTCTCACTTTAATTTACATTTTGGGTGAACTATGCAAACACATTTGGATTGAAGCAGCAAACATTCAGTGTAAGAGTAAACAAATGACATAACATAATTTAATATTTGAATCACAGCTTATATAGTGTTTTGACATCGACAACCCAAGTGCATTTTACCTCAAACTTGCGTTAACTTGCTACAGTAGCAATCGCTTCTCGGGTCGACATTAACACGCTGACAAAGTTATATTCAGAATTAAAAATATGTTATACCACTTTTTAATGTGTGTTTGTGTAAAGGCGTTCACGAGATACCAACCTTTAGCAAACTTGCTTTCAAAGTCGAACACTCGTTCTCATGGAGACGCGTGTGCACTGGCGGGAGGGGCTGTGTGTGTGTGTGTGTGTGTGTGTGTGCGCGCGCGCGCGTGTATGTGAGAGACGCAGGGAAAGGAAATGCAGCTGAACTTTATTTGCTCTATGAAAGACATTGATAAAGACGAAAACTAAGGACTTTTAATCTATAATTTTATTTTATTTTAGTTAGTTTTGCCAAACACACATTACAGTTTTAGTTAGTTATCGTTTTTTTGTAATGCCTCGTTTTTATTTTATTTCAGTTAACGACAATGTTTTTTCCCACCTAGTTTTCGTTTTTTCGTTCGTTTTCGTTAACGATTATAACCTTGGTTCGGCAAAAGGCGGATTCGAACCCGCGTCGATCGCATCAAAAGCTATTCAAATGTCAAACGCCCTGCAGCCTACGATACTACAGACGTTGAAAAATCCCGTCTTTTTAGTATTTAACTGAAATCATTCAATAGCTTCATTACAGCATACACACATTACTTTCGGACAGTTGTTGGTATTTTAAGCAATATATGAGGTAAATTCCCTGTTTTGGGTTGACGCATGACAACTTACTAGCGTAAAAAGATAAAAGTTCACACTCCTTTTCTCTGCTCCACTGCCGCTGAGAGGCCGCCATCTTGTTTGAATTTTTTCTGAAATCTCCGAACCGAACACGTGATCGGCTGCTAACATTCTGATTGGAGGATCTAAAAAAATTGCCCACGACTGATCTAACGTATCCAGATATATATTTGTTGCTCATTCTCAGTGGGAAAGTGCCCAAGCAACGTTGCTCGGCAACATTGCCCAGCAACATTGCTCAAAAAGTTGCCCCGTGTATCATCACCTTTACACATTTTGCACTTAAGCCGGGGACACACCTAACGATTGTAAGGCCGATTATGAATGTAATTTGATACTTACGACTGATCATGTCCAATCGCGCCGAGTCAGAGCCAGTTGCGTTCAGTCGGTGTTTACAGTTGGTGCTTAAAATCGTGCAGTGTGCTGCGTCTAACGATTCTAGTCTTAGAATTTTAGAAACAGTCATTGCCAGTTCTCCTCACAAAGATTATTCTCAAATTTGATAATTCCCACTTCTGAAGTAGTGATTACGAGCAAATCGCATTCAAGTTTCGAAAGGAAAGTCATTTTTACAATAGCGCTGAGAGTACGTGAAGGCAGCATAATATTTGCGACCGATGACGTCTCTGTTTCCTTGGAGACTGTGTCAGGCGATTGTAAACAAGTGGCGAAATGGCGTCAAAAAACGTTTGCAACATAAATACACATTGGACAACCGGTATGGAAGAAAAAAGGGTTGAACTCTGGCAAGAGTACGAATACAACATATCTTCGAAGGTATAACGTACCATAATAGAAGTGATAAGGAAAGAAGCTGGGCTGCTATTGCGGAAGCTTTGAACGTATCAGGTACAGGACCGGATTAGACGGGATTGGGCGAGTGTCCTGGGGCACCAGCCAATAGGGGGGCAACAAGTGATAAAGATAATGACTAACATTAGACTTTTTTTATCATGTTTTGTATATATATTATTTATCTGGAAAGATACGGATACAAAATTAACAGTTAATGATACAATATATACAGAGAGAATATAAAGAGCCCTGCCCCTTTGATCGCGAAAGTGAAAGTGCCCTTTGAGGTCGCATTGTGGTAGTATATTTTACTTCTGTGGTAATTTAATGGTCTGTACAGTGCCGTTTCAAGTCGAATAAGCTTCATTGAGGATCGCAGCTTATCGTTGCTTAACAAAGGCGACACCACCGGAGTGCAAGCTCTAAAAATAGATTAATTTACCAAAGTTTACTCACCTCAAATTCTCTCTGTTGAAAACAAAGTGCGCGTTTTCCTCTTTTTTTGTTATTTTCCGCACAAATATAGCTGCAGATGAAGAGCGCCAGCTGTTTGTTTACATCCATTTTCAAGATCCCGAGCACAGCGTGTTGCTTAGCAGCGGTCTCAATCGTAAACGTTTGTGTTCTTCTCCGACTGTCAACGATTAAAATCGGCTCCAGTCGAAGGAAACAATCGGTATGTGTGTTCTGTTCAGTCTTAGAATGTTTCAGCTAATCGTTAGGTGTGTCCCCGGCTGCGGAGTGTTGAGACTGTTTACATATTTGTGCCCATATGTACATTTTATGTACTGGTTTTATTTTTGAATGAATATTTTCTAAAATTGTATAATGTTTTTGTTGAGTTATTATTACACAATGCTTTTTCTGACCTTTTTGAATCTTGCCCCTGATAAATAACCCAAATAAACTAAAACTAATAAAAACTAAACTAAAACTAAGCATTTTCAAAAAATAAAAACTAAACTAAACTAGCAAACCCACTTTAAAAACTAATTAAAACTAAACTGAATTTGAAAACAAAAAGTCAAAACGAAATAAAAATAAAAACTAATGAAAAATGCGAAACTATAATAACCTTGCATCAGATATGAATATCAGATATTTCATACTGTGAACTACCATGACAGAAAATGCCACAAAAAAGACATAAACAAACACACTCTGTCCGAGGTGCAGGTCAAGAGAGATACATCTAAATATACATGAGATTGGACTGCACACTCACTTGCAAAAAGTTTTTATTAACCAACGTTTCAGCACAAAGCCTTTGTCAAGGTATGATTTCACTCAGAGTAAAGAAAGCATAAATAGACAATCATTAACAGGTGCATAAAATTAATCCCAGTTAAATATAGAAAATGCCACAAACCATTATAAAGTAATACCTACAGTACCATTCTGAAATGCATTATGAAAACTGGCACCAACTATTCAGAAGTGTGCTGGACCTTGACACTGGCTCTTCACAATGCAGAGTAATGTACTGTAGGTCTGTAGATATTATATTAAACTGGATGTATATTATAATGTGGCTACAGTAAGTCAAATACTTATCAAAATACTTACAAATCAAAACATTCAGTCATCTCCAGAAAGAATGCATGTTCACATTGTGGCCATAGATGAGACACACTAACCACACATTAAATTATAGGCCTATTGATTTATTTTGATCAATATCAGACTCTGTTTACTTGTTTTTGTTTTTGCTGCCATCTTACTTACAAACAAATAACAAATACACCAGCTGCATGTGCATCTTCCTCAACTGTCTTAAGTTTTGGTTTACCTTTCGTTGGCCAATATTACACTTATACTGACACCTACCAGCGTGCATGCAGCATCATGCAAAAATAAAGGTTTACAGTAACGGATGCGGTATTCGTAGTGACCCATGATAGATTTATTTAGTGTGCTTCCTAGAATGGGCAGTAACGGTTTGTGTGATAAACAACAACATACAGTAGTATTACAGGTATTACACAATATTAAGTGGCACATGGCACTCAAATACAGATGTGCCACAAAATGACAACATGCTTGAAAAATATTACCAATTTGAAAATGTTTAATTGATGCTATATGCTATTTCATGCATTCTGACTTATTTACACTGTTAAAGAGTTGGATTCTCTTGCTAAATATGGCCAAAGTTTCAAAAAAATGAGTTGGACGTATGACATATTTCTGTGCCAAAAATGTTAGAGAATTTTTTATTTATTTATTTTTATTCCTTTATTGAACACCATTATAATTGAAGGCTGTTGTTGGATGGATCAAATTAAAATGCTTGCTTTTTAATGCGTTTGACAGAGTTGACTCAAATTAAGTTCCGAAGTGAATAAATGTACATTAAAAAAAAAAAAAAAAAAAAAAAAAAAAAATTCAGAAAAACCTGTTCCCTTCATCAGCTGAGACCCTTGTTTAGAAACATATTAGTTTAAAAATAATGTGTTATTAAGTAATAAAAACTAACTTCTAAAACATGATTTGTGCCTTATCTCAAGAATCAGTGAGCTGTTTTACTTTCTATTCATTTTCTATATTTGCAGGTTTTGCAAAAAATAAATAAATGCTTAGGACTAAATACTAATTGTAAAAGTACAATTTGAATTCCTGATTTGAGTTTAGCAATAAACATTTTATTTATTTATTTTATTTCTAGCAAGACAGTACTTCACTTTGCAGTATTTAAAAGAAAATAATCTCTTCGGTTACAGTTTCACTTCATGTGTTGAAACAGTAGTGACAGACAATTTATCTTATTTTACAACACATTCTTTACATGTACAAAAAGCATGTTTGTGCAATGCTAGAGCACAGTGGAAACCACATATAAAGTCAACTCATTCATGTTGGTCTGAGCTTCATAGTCTTAAAAACTCTTTAACATCATCAGTGGAACACGCTAATGAACACATGACAGTTCATGGGGTTCTTCTATACAATTTCATCATTACAATACAATGATGAAATAGTATAGAATATTACACAATAGTATAGAATAATATACAATATTGTGGTGTCTGTCAGGAGTTATAAAACAATGAGGCACACATGAAGCACACTGTAAAACTGTCTCTTGGGGTGCCTGACAGCGTTTACGGAATGCGTGGCATTCAGCTACTATTTTAGCTTATAAAACAGATAGTTCTGGCCCTCGATTCTGATTGGTTGAGCCGCGTTCGAAGCCGATGTAAAATTCCTGAAAACACACAGCTGAAAGCATTACATGTATCGCTATGCCACTGTGTATGTTACTGCATCTGTCTTAGCAACCAACTCTTAGCAACATAAACATTTGTTTGTTCTCAACTGATTTTGTTAATTGAAGCTTACTGCATTATGTAGAAGAGAATTGTGAGAAAGATATCGAGGGGTCGAGTGTATTACCTGCATTCAGATTTAACATTTTCCTTTAGGTCAGTCCTATGTCCATAATAAAAAATCTCTATGATTGTCCGCTGCAATCTTGTCCTTTTAATATTGAATGGATTCTTCCGTGCCCTGTTGAGAATGACAGCGCTAGTCAAAGCATTTGTCATTTGTGTCTTGTTCCGTGTTCACAACAAGTTTCAATATAAAAGTCTTTGCAACTGAGTTACTCGCTCATAAAGACAATCTTTGCCACCATTTAATGGTGTAATAAATGTAACTTCTGTTAGTATTCACTGTCAAGGACTAATTTTTTCAGCGGAAGGAAGGCTTTTAATGATTTAACATTAATATTTGTATTGTGTGGTAACCATTTTTATAAAAGCAATAGGCCCCGTGAAGCCGTGGTTTAAGGTGAATAGAGTACCTCAGGGATGACGTGTTTTTTTAGGCAAAACCCGGAAGCGAGTTAGCATTTTAGGACTTGCGGTTCTATCGCCCCGAAGTCAATGGGTTTTTTGAATGGGTTTTTGCTAAATCGCCTGAAATAAGGTCAGTGGTTAACAAAGCCTCTAAATATTTTCACGTTTTGATCTATGACATAAAACACACCAGTTATAACCCGCTTGTGATTTTTTTAAAACCTTTATTGTGTCTTAAAAACGGCGGTTGCTGACAAATTGCTAAAAGGGACTACTTCCTTTGGGGGGACTTTAGACGTCATCATGACAAACAGGACATTTGGAAAGCATTTCTCATGAAAAAGTGGATAAGTATTCATACACAGCGCAGATCATAATCAGCGAGCATGTTTTTAAATAAAGTTGTTTTCTAAATAAAGTTTGAGGAAGCTTGGTGACGTTGATCCACGACCATGGTGTGCTGTAGTCCGTTTATAGCCTACTGTTAGCTTTTTATATCTGATGAATTTATTTAGGCTTCAAAATGTATAAATGTTGTGTTAACTTGTAAAGATTATCTTGATAGACAAAACGTGTAAGTGTCATAACCCTTTGTTAAATACAGAGCTTATTTTTTACGATTTTCCAAAAGTCTATGGAAAAAAACGCCTAGGCTTTCAAACAAGGGAACCCGTGCGCCGCTAACTTCCGGGTTGGCCTACAAAAATACGTCATCCCTGAGGTATTTTGGGGCTTATTGCTTTATTTTTACCCGAAGTAGGCTTTCGATGCATCCTAAACATCCTTATACGTTGCACCTGTGTTCAGGTTTTCCAACGTAGCAATTTTGCTGTTAGATTTATTTAGCAACTTTTCAAACCCCTTCAGTAACCCCTTCAGACACCTAGCAACAAATTTAGCAACTTTTTGGACAAACCTTAGCAACATTCCAAATGTCGCCAGTACTGTTCTGCAAGCGCAGGGTCTTTCTCACTGCAGTCACACCTCTTTTTGTGTTTACTCTGTTCAATGAGTGGCTGAGAGGAGCAGAAGCACAATCCGTTGAACGCACGGCAGCTGATGTACTGTAGACACGAATGAAGTATCTGCATAGATTGTGCACAAAGGGTTACCATGGACCAATCACTTATCTGCTTCTCCTTTGTTTTATATTTAAAGAATTTAATTTGTCCGGTTTGTTTTTTATTCTTTTTGTGTGCTATATTGTGTGCACTCTATCACAGGGCTTTAGTTCATTCCAGTTTCTGAACTATGATTTCAGATAATTTATTTAGAGACTGCAAGCACATGGTACATATTTAGGCACAATAATAAACTTTAAACTGTAAACTAAAAAAATAAACAAAAAATGCAGTCTCTCATATATCATACTAGTTCTGTTGTCTGACAGAACATATGTAAATGAGAACAGCTTTACTGGACATTCAACTATACAGTGGCAAGAAAAAGTATGTGAACCCCTTGCAGAATCTGTGAAAATGAGAATTATTTTAATGAAATAAGAGGGATAATACAAAATGCATGTTATTTTTTGTTTAGTACTGTCCTGAGTAAGATATTTTACATAAAAGATGTTTGCATTTAGTTCACAAGACAAAACAATAGCTGAATTTATTAAAATAACCCCATTCATAAGTATGTGAACCATATATTCTTAATACTGTGTGTGTTTACCTGGATGATCTACGACTGTTTTTTTGTTTTGTGATCATGGTTGTTCATGAGTCTCTTGTTTGTTCTGAGTAGTTAAACTGAGATCTGTTCTTCAGAAAATTCTTCAGTTTTCAAACTTTTTGCATATTTTAACCCTTTCCAGCAGTGGCTGTATGATTTTTAGATCCATCTTTTCACACTGAGGACAACTGAGGGACTCAAACACAACTATTAAAAAAGGTTCAAACATTCACTGATGCTCCAGAAGGAAAAACTATGCATTAAGAGCCGGGGGGTGAAAACATTTAAATTCAAATATCAAGGTAAATTGTACTTGATTTTTCTGCTGGAAACATGCAAGTATCTTCTGTTGCTTCTGAAGGGCAGTACTAAATAAAAAACAATGATATTTAAACAAAATAAGAAAAAATATGACATCCTCATCCTGTTCAAAAGTTTTGACACCCCGACTCTTAATGCATTGTGTTTCGTTGTGGAGCATCAGTGAATGTTTGAACCTTTTTTAATAGTTGTGTTTGAGTCCCTCAGTTGTCCTCAGTATGAAAAGATGGATCTCAAAATCATTCAGTCACTACTGTAAAGGGTTCAAATATGCAGAATGCTTGAAAACTGATGAATCTGCATGACCAGGAGGATTTTTCTGAAGAACAGAGCTCAGTTTAACTGCTCAGAACAAACAACAGTCATAGATCATCCAGGTAACCACACACAGTATTGAGAATCAATGGTTCACATACTTATGAATTGGGTTATTTTAATAAATTGAGCTATTGAATTGTTTTGTGAACTAAATCTAAAAATCTTTTATGTAAAATATCTTACTCAGGACAGTACTAAACAAAAAATAACATGCATTTTGTATTATCTCTCTTATTTCATTAAAATTATTCACATTTTCACAGATTCTGCAAGTGGTTCACATACTTTTTCTTGCCACTGTAATTTTCCAGGTGTCTCAAACAGTCAGAAAGGGGTCATCATCAGAGAAAATAACTATACAACAGTCTTCTGTTGTCCAATTCTTGTACTTCTTGCAGAATTCCAGTCTATCCTTGAAGTTTTTCTTGGAGAAAAGTGGCTTCTTTGCTGACCTTTATTACACCAAGCCACTGTCCAAAAGTCTTGGCCTCACTGTGCTTACAGATGCACTCAACACACCTGCTGCCAATATTGAGCAGCTCTGCACAAGATTCAGTAGTGACTCTTCAGGAGGTGACAGTCCTGGCACTTGCTGGACACTCTAGGATGTTCTGAAGCATTCTTCATTGCAGTTGAATTTCTCACCTTGAAGTTCTTGATGATCCAGTAAATAGCACTTTCAGGTGCAGTATTCTTTGCATCAAAATGGCCTCACATGCAAGGAAATTGCTGCAAAATTTATGTCATTGCCAAAACTTTTGGCCATGGCTTTACCCTGTCGTTCAAGTGGGAAGCAGGACCATAATAAATTGCCATTTTTGAAAGGTAATTTACCTGCTTGTAGTTGAGAGACTACAGGAGAGTCAACACTAAGAGTCTCGTTCTCATCTGAGCAGGATGCCTCATAATTACGCTGCATTCACAAGGGGCGTCACGTTAACGCTTCTCATTTACTTTGAATGGGTGATGTCATGCGTTGCCAAACTGAATTGTGGTACTAAACTGCAGTGTAAAAGTAAACTGAGTAAAGCGAGTCGAACCGAGCTGTGCCGAGTCGTACCATGCAGTGGAAAAGCACCAATAGCCCCCAAAGTTAATAGGAGGGTTAAATATGAAACTGAGACTACCAGAAGGTGGCAGCAAATCATTTTCTTAAAGAGTGAGTCATTGAATCATTCAGTCAAATGATTCGCTCAAAACACCTGATTCATTCAGGGACAAAGCAAGTGACTGTCTTTATAAGTAGTTTATATGGACCCTAATAATCCATCTATAGCACAGTCAGAATAAAATAGTCACATGTAACCTCATGAATAAAAATGAATTGGCCAAAATCCGATTGAAATTTCATTCAGATTTTTAGGGGTGGTTTAAACTGTTTCTATTCCATTCGATAGGACATGTAAACACTTAATCAGATTGAAATTCATCAGTCATCTCATCTCATTCATCAGTCAGAATGACGTAGAAATGGCATAATGACGTTGACGCATAGAATAACCTGTTGTTGTTAAATATAGTGCAATAAATGACTGTTGTGTCATTCTAAAATTCTCATTCCATTCATCATTTGTAAAGTGCTGCGGGAGAATGTCATTCTAGCACACCGTGGGAAGGGAAGTTTTTACTGCTTGATAAATATAAGCAGCATGGCACAAAGCTTCATGTGCTTGTTGTCTCCTAATCAGGACCTGAAATAGATAAATATTAAATATTGCGATGGCAGGATGATGGTTAGTATGTACCAACAGTGTAATTCCTAACCAAACTGTATATTCATGCAGTGTGCGAATGTCAAAAGATCAAATCCGATTTGAAGCCATTTTGAAGATTTGAAGCTTGTGTCATATAAACACACATCAACCCAATCACTTTATTATGTAAACACTATGCTTACCTCTCATTCATTAGTCAGAATGATTTCATTCTGGTTGTAACAAAATGTATCCATGTAAACGTAGTGAGTTTTTGAGTCATTAATTAGACCGATACATTTAAAAACACAGATTCTCTCAGTAACAAAACATCGCTGTGTTACTCGGAGATGTGCAATGGCTCTACTGAGGATTTGTTTGGAACTATTACTATAACAAAACAGACAATATTCTGAGTCTAAAATGTAACTCACCTAATATCAACTTTTTGTTTACTGAATCGTTATATGAAATCAATCACATTTCAAAAGGTGATGATGTTTGGGAAAATAGCACTCTATCTCATGTGGTATTGCTTAATTTTCTGTTATAATTATTAAAAACTCATACAAGGAAATTTTTTTGCCCATATTTTGAATTTTGGGAGATTTTTTTTAAATTAATTTTGGTGCCATTTTTGCCCAAAGTATACTTCGGCCATCCACGTTTTGTCATGTAATTATTGTCATTGGGAGGGTCCTAATTTGCAGCACAATTTTTGTGACCACATGGACGATGCAGGTACAACTGCGCATGTGCAAGGTGAACGTTGAGACATAAGGGTCCACTAGGTGGCAATACACACAGTTGTGATGTACTGTGCAGTAGTTGAAGAAGAGTGTCTAAAGTGCGATACAAAACAGTACTCCATCGTTTTGTCTTGTTTTTTGTTCTAAACTTTGCATGCAATGATGCATCTGCTACTATTGCTTCTATCCTTCTAAGCGAATGTCCTATAAATTACACAACTCAGTGCTGCCCTCTGATGTCTGGTAGAGTATAAAAAAGCAATTGTACAGCGCATGTGTTGAAGAAGTCAATCCATGGTTGAGTATACTTTGAAAGCTGTATACCCGTGCCTTTAATTTCCGACTCTGGTGTGTGTGCTGTTTGATTAGTATCATTCTTAACCACCATGCAAACCACGCAAATGCGTAGGGGCCACAGGCTCAAGGGCCCCCTGCTGGCCAAAAGCAGTTATCTCAATTGATGACTCCTTTTGGCATTATTTATTACCGGTGGTCCGGATAAGTAAAGAAACAACCTTGAAGCACACATATCCAAGCAGAACTAAAAAAATTAAGAAAATGAAAGAGAAGAAATCCAATGCTGAAAGTTTGCCAAAGCTTACATTTTTTTCACCAAAAAATCAAAATGTAACGAGGCGCTAGACCCAGTCAGGTCGCACACTGAACATGCTTTGTCCGCATCGTCACTGCCTGTACACAGCTATAGGGTTGGGAATCGAATTCCAATTCTGGAATCACATACTTAAGGTCAGGAATTGGATACTTGTTATGAAATTAAAATTTCTATTCCACTTAACCATTCCTGTGTGCGCAATTAATGTGATTTTCAACTATTCAAGTGCAAGAAGATATAGTGCACGAATACTCAATTCAATTGAGTTCTTTTGTCCTTGAAAAGGCCTGTCCACACCAAAAACGATAACTATAAAGATAACAATACAGATATAGTTCTAAAAATTGTTCTAAATATAAAAGAATGGCACACCACAGCTATAACGATAACGATATAGAGGAACAATATCGTTGGGATAACTTTCAGATAGATTTTTTTTTCCCAGCTGTTGAAAGATAAAACACTGACAGCCAATCAGAATCCATCCGAATTTAAGGGCTCGCACATTTAAAATGGCAGACTATGTTGTGGAGAACTTAATTGCGAGGTCCAGAAAAATCCACCACTGTTTGACAAATCAAACCCCCTTTTCAAGGATACTAAGAAAATGGTCATACCCTCAGAATAAATGGTGAGAAGAAGTATTAACGGAGATGAGATCATTATGCCTGGCTAGCAAACATAACACAAAATTACCTCATGTATCCAGTGCTAGTTTCCACAACATTGTCTTGCTTCCTTAAAGTTGCAGGGAAAAAGACTAGTGTTGTTTTTATTCCACTCTATTGACTATGGCAGCTAAATTTACTGTTAGATTAGATTGATTGCACTTGCTATATTCATTAAAAACTGAGGACATCTGCTGGTTAAAGCCATTGAAATGCAACAAGAATAGCAGAAACATGTTTAATGACATTGTACACACTTTGAAACCACAGCATGCAAGCTTAGAATAAATAGACCGTTATCGTTCTTTGGTGTGGACACAAATATAGTTATTGTCATAGTAATATTTATAGTTATTGTTCTTGGTGTGAATGGGCCTTAATACAGACAAATTTGTCAAAATATATTAGTATAGTCACGACTTAAGTTAAGTCACTGATCTTGACTGAATAACTTTAATATATATTTTATTTATAAAAAGAAAACTATATGCGCTGTTATTTTACATTTGATTATATTTGACTTCTTGCACTTTGTTCAGTTGTAGGCTATTTATTTGTGCTACTGCTAATTTTTTTTTTTTTTTTTTTTTCTTGTTTTATTACTGACTGTTTAATTGTCTTTATTAATGTGTGAAATACACATTAGGAAATTGTTTTTTGTGATATTTTTTCTTAAAAGGGATTATAGGCAAAGTGCCTTGTAAGTGTTATTGAGGCTGATGATTTTTGTTTGTGGTATTCAGCTTTAACAAAAAGAGAGTATAAATATGTTTGATATCTAAACGTTGGACTTATTTATTTGTTATTTTATTGATTGATTGATTGATTAATTTATTCCTTATTGGAATCCAAACAGGGAATTTGCCATAACGGCAGTGGTGATTATAACATATCTGCCTCTGTTGTAAGCTCTTAGAAAGTGGAAGCATATTTTCACATAATGTTGGATTTTGCTCATGGATTCAGTCACTTAAAAGAAAAGGAAATCACATTGCACAAATATGCAAACCTGCATAAACAAGAAGACAGACTGATATTATTTGTTAAAAGAAGACTTTTGCTAAAGCTAAAACCAAGAGAGTTAATTGATTATATTGGTCAAACATATCAAAGGCCACTACTGTTGCTTACTGCCACCCAGCGGTGTTCAACCAGAGAGGCGTAGAGCTTTTCTGCTATGATTTATTTATTTTTACAATGTGCATACTTGTGCTTGAATAATGAATTAATTAGAAGTACTGAAGATTTTCCAAAATAATAATAATAATAAAAGAAAATCACTTTTTGTTGATTTCATATAGCAGATGTTTTAAAAATGTAGTTCATGAGTACAATGTTATGTATGTATGTATTAATTTTTAAATGCACATTTGTAGAAAGCTATAAATGATCATGAAATGTTTCCTCTTTCCTTCATATTTTCTGCCTCCTTTTCCTCTTATATAGTAACTCTTGGGCATCTATCTCCCCCTTCACGCCTTCATCTGATTCTCCTTTAACTCAGACCTGACTCATGTTTTCTCTCCTCTCAGCATTCATTATTGCATATCTTGAGCACAGCCTGGTTGAAGTCTTCTGATTGGTCTGCAAATACGTAGTGACCTGCACCCTGGATGACCTTGGAGGAATTAAAAAGAAAACTGTTACTGTGGAGAGTTTGGGGGAAGACAGTGTGATCACTGAAATAAAACTCACTATGATTTTTGTTTGCGAGTTTGGTCTCATTTCTTGAATGGCTTTTCCTGATTGGCCTTCAATGCTGGAACGTGATCCGTAGATGAAAGTCATGGGAAGAGAAGGACTGATCTTCTCCACTTGGTCCATCATGGGGTGCTGAGGCCATCCGTATGGGATTGTCATGTTTTTAAATGCTGTCTCACCACTGCCGAATCACAAGACAAATCTGTAAATGTTTTTATTTTAATCTCTGTCTATTAGGTCATAAAATAGTGGGTATGCTGCCTGGGTTCACGGTTTACCTGGCCGTTTGTGCATTCACATGGTATATGTAATCAGCCACAGTGTCGTCGGCAAATACAGAAGCATATTTCTGCTTAAAATCTGATCGCAAAAGCTGCAGCAACAAAGGACCTGAAAGAGAAATACATTCAAACACCATAATACGTAAGCCTGTATTAGGCCTATGGGATAAAAGGGGAAAAAATAAGGTCATTATTTCTTTATTTCTCATAGTGATCTTACATCAATATTACTATATTGCAGTTGAGACATAACTCTTGTTGAGATTCATATAATTTTTTTCTTATTAAAGAAAAAAATCATTCATATGACAATTTATATCTGTATACATGTCTGTTTGAGTTTCAGACCAGTGTTGTCTTAGTATTAGCTACTATTATAGTATTAATTAATGTTGAATTAGCTTTTATTTTTATATTTTTTATTTTAGTTTAAATGATTTAGTAATTTTATGTGCTATGTGTTTTTATGTCTATTTAGCTTTATTTTTTATTTCAGTTTTAAAATTAATTTTACTAAAACTTCCATTTTACTTAAACTCAAGGAAATCAATAGAGATTAATGGATGGAGGGCTAAGCCTGTTTTGGGGCATACTTCCCCAAGATTTATAAAGTCCCCAAAACATCTTTTCATTCATATATATTTAGAGTAATAACAGCTGTAAAATCTATTGAAATTATTATTTTTGGTCAATGTTGAAGTCTCATAGTATGTGTTAGATATTGATCTACAGTATAACTTAGGCCTACTTCATTTTATCCAAATAAAGAAATTTAAGTCCACTCTTTCCCTATCCAACACCAACAAATTTAACAAAATGCCTGCACTATGTAGACAAAATATTTCTTCGATTTTAACTCAAATTTATTTTAAAGACATGCAGGTCAATCATAGTCCATTTTACTGATGTTATATCATAGGGCTGAAAACATCGAGGAGACATTTTGTTTAAACATTTTGTTTAAAAAAAATACAATTTAAATGAATCAATACACAATCAAGCCTTCTTTCAAAACGTGCTTTTGTCTTACCCGGATTCACTAATGTTAGCCTGAAGGAAAGGCACGCTGCTGAGGCGACATCCTGTAGGAAGTCTAGTGGAGTAACACGTATGGACTAACCCAGTAGGGCCGTACTTCATACGGAGGTCTCTGAGTGGCTCTCACCCGGATTGGGAGGATACAACACATGGCAGAGACGGCAGAGCAGACTCTGCCAAGGGAAAGACACAGAGCTTCCATTCAGGAGCTTACCGTGGACATTACACATATGGGATCCCCTCAGGGTCGCACATGGGCACCCAGCCTACAACTGGTTTCAAGGATACATCAGACGTAGGCCTGGTGCCAGACGCTCCGCCACGTCCGGCTGCCGAAGGGTAACTGGAGGACTCAACAGGGTCTGCCTCGTAGGGAGTCTCTGGAGAATAAAGCACATGAATTAGCATAGCAAGCTGAAACTAAGCCGGGGCCTCTCTGTGCCTCTGACCGGTTGAGGTGAGAACACAGGAGGTGACTGGCTTGACACAAAGGCTATAGAATTTAGAGAACATGTTAGGTGTCACCCAGCCCACAGCTCTACAAATATCTTTCAGCTAGGCACCGGGGGCAGCGCTTGCAGGTTCACTACCTGGTTTTTGGAGGAGTGGTAGGAACCTTAGGCAAAGTCTTCATGATTAGAATCTTTAGATCAACTGAATGCAGAGGCTTAAATGGGACAATCTGAAGTGCTCTGAGCACCAGAGTGAGGTCTAAATAGGGTATGGAGGGAGGTTGAGGAGGATTTAACCATCTGGCCCCCCTAAGGAACCTGACGACCAGGTTGTGCTTCCCAATTGACTTGCCTCCTATGGGGTTGTGATAAGCAGAAGTTGCAGCAGCATAGACTTTAAGACATGGAGTTCCCAGAAGTCTGGGCACGGGTGCTACAGGATGCCCCATTTTTTTAAGAAAGCATATGCTTCCTCAGGGGAATCAGCCAAGGAGGGACTGTCACGAGGAACATCTGTTCTGGGAACCATGTCCGGTTGGGCCAACAGGGCGCAATTTGCAAGGGTAAAACTTGCAAAAACAAGGAGTCTGACTTTCACCCGGTGAGTGCCGCATTGCCACGTCCATCATGGGACTCGGCCGTGAAACCAGTGCTGAAGCGGTCTCATATGAAGTAAACCGAGCAGTGTTACTGCTGCTGGAAATAATTTCAATAATTTCAGTGTGAACGCCACCCTGCCTTTCTTGGGTACAATGAAGTAGGGGCTGTAAAACCCTGACTTCATATCGGCTGGAGGGACTGGCTCTATCGCGTCCTTCACCAATAGGACTGCGATGTCCACTCACAAGACATAGGCTTCGGCAGCTTTCACTGCAGTGAACTGGATGCTTCCTAACTTGGAGGGACGCCATGCGAACTGAATCACATAGCTGAGTCTGATGTTCTGAAGGAGCCAGCCAGACGGTCTGGGGAGAGCTAACTAGGCTCTCAGAGATTGTGCAAGCGAGACCAAGGGAACCACAGATGTACCCGTAGTGGGACAGCGAGGTGGAACACAGAGACACGGCTCGGGGGGCTCTCCTTCTGAGGCAGCCCGTAGCGGGGTCTGAGTGTGCGGTGCAACACTACCTGGTTCCGCGGTTTGGCAGAGGGTGCATGACCACTGCTGCCCGCTGGTGACAGATAAGGAGGATGAGAGTGGTGAGGTTTTTTGCCTCACACTGCTCTCTGTGCCCTCTTGGGACCCAGAGATAAAGGAACTGCTCTTTTGTCGAGAATTTTGGGTGTCATAAACCATACAAACAAAAGTGTTGTATTTAATTTTTTGTCTCCTTTGATTGATTGACTAACTACTAACTCTGATTTAACTAAATTATAAACTGCTATGTAAATAGTTCACAAACAAGTTTGCCCAGTTTAAAATCCGTATTATTTATTTAGCTTTTCATAAATTAACATTGTACATAGGCCTAGCAAATAGGTCTAGTGATGTACCTGTATCAACTTACACTTATTTATTTCATTTAATTGCCAAGGCAACATTTGTTTTTTAAGTTTATGTTTTTCATTTATTATTTATATTTTATTTTATTTCTGCTTCATTCCAGTTGTTGAAAATCATTTTTTAATAGTTTTAGTTTTAATAAAACAATAGTAAAACAATTAGTAAACAATAACAAGTTTCATACCCAGTGGGCCTGCCAGCCTAAGTGGACCAAGAGGGTTGAATGGATTCATTGCTGCCCCAAAGGCTTTAATCCAAATGGGAATCCAACGCTCCTGAACATTTGGTCTTGCTGCAAAACCCCATGGCTCCACCAACACCAAGTGCTTCAATCTGTGTAAATTAATTTACACAACATTCTTTATAGCAAAAATTAGCCACGTTTCCACTGAAATTACCCAGAACAATTTGTCCCAGGAACTTTTTTCCCCCAAACCTGTTGCTGTCTGCGTTTCCATCGCAGTCTAAAGTACTGTGATTAGTCCAGTGACATTCTCTGTATAAGCTTAATAAAGCCTGAACCTTGTTGTCAGTCCATCAGTTGTATTTTTTAAACTTTTTAAACGAATAGCAAACAGGGAGCAGGGACTTTCTGAGGGTGACATTTTTACCCCGACCTTCATTTAGACCCTGGTCCCAGCAGTTGAAATACACAGAGTACCACCCCAAAGTCCCTAGTTCCTGGGAAAAGTTCCTGCAGTGGAAACGTTTATTATTTATATTTTATTTTATTTCTGCTTCATTCCAGTTATTGAAAATTATTTTTTAGTAGTTTTAGTTTTAATAAAAAAATAGTAAAACAATTAGTAAACAATAACAAATTTCATACCCAGTGATTAATAATCACTTATTAATTCCGTGCTTTTTCTTAATTAAAAATAAATAGTATTATAATCTTATCCATTTCTGATAGTTCAGGTTGCTATGGTAGCGCGCGTTGTTTACACATGTAACTCTTGGCCACGAGAAATAGATGTCGTTCCCTCAACATAACGAAGTCGTGGCCACGAGAAAAATATCTCGTTGCCTCACCATAATGATCTCGAGGCCACGACTTTACATCGCGTGGCCACGACTTATTATCACGTTCCCACGAATTAATATCTTGTGGCCACGACATATTATCACGTTCCCACGAATTAATATCTTGTAGCCAAGACATATTATCACGTTCCCACGAGTTTATATGGCCACGAAAAAACTAAGTGAACCGAACATGTCCCCTCCCGGTCACCGTATTATACAAATCTGGAGGATGTTCAAGACTGTAATAGAGTCTTGTGTCTCCTGAAAGAATAAAACTGACCAAAATCATAAAACGCCTCTTTTTTGTTTGTTTGTTTGTTTATTATAGCACAGACAAAATATACTATAATACATATCACTTTCAGCAGTGTTTATGTATTTTCAAAGGGTTTTCTGTAAAATAACACTTCGATTTTGGATTTATACCACTGTAAATGGGTATGGGGAGACTTTTTATTTAGGTATACTATATACAATATATACTATATATATATATATATATATATATATATATATATATATATATATATATATATATATATATATTATATATTTTTTTTTATTTATTTTTTTTTTATCACGTTTAGAAGTGCTTTATGTAACTTAAAAGGATTTCCTTTACAATGACACCAAGAATTTGTATTTAGACCACTGTATATAGGTATGGGAACCTTTTCAATTTGGGTATGCCAAATCCAGGCGGAAATCCCAAAATGGTCCCAGTGCTCAGGAGGTTAATGATCAGGCAAGTTTAATATATGATGGTGGTCCCATATCTGCAAATCTGATCTTACCACTGGGCTTTTGCTTACAATTTCGGTCGTGTGATGCTTAACTTTAACATATGTCGTAAATAGCTAGCTATAAAACCCCCACATTTTGAATTTTTATTGCAACATGATAACTGAGTTTCTTTGTGTGAGCAGAGCTCATTTGTTTTGAATTCTACTTAAGAGGTTATGCGCCTCAACAGCGCAATAGGCTATCACTCCCAATATACATTACATATATTACTACTATCAATTGCCATATAAGCTAAATGAATCATTATTGCATTTTGGTTGTTATTGACATTTTAATCAGGCTACTTATCTGGTCAGGCAAGTAAAATTCTCTTTCACATCAAAAATCCACTTGTTCCGCAAGTGTATGTCGAGCCCCGGTAAGCCTATGTGCCGGTGTTGTGCCTAATTTTTGACTCCCCGGACAGCACGCCAAATACGTTTACCATTTAGTTTATCTGACTTATTTGTAAGTGTGAACTCATGAAATAAGAACTTAAAATCTATACTGGTGCACATCTGTGAACCTCCTATCTGTGTGACACACACAGACACTCGTGCGCACATACAGCGCACGGCCGCATTGAGTTCTCTTTCACGTTTGAATGCACAAAAAACACAAAAGTATGCCAAAATATCCGCCTTGTATTCTCGTAAGCATAGTCTTAAATGAGTTAAATAAAGTCTTAAATGACTGAGTTGTGAGGACATTAGAGGTGTATCAGATCTGCATCACATGCGGTTGGTCTTAAAGTGACAGCAGCTTAATAAACCCGTTGTTATGATGTCTGTCATTAATGTTAAGAGATAATCACTCACTGCTCTTGACTGAACTTTTGTAGCTTTAATAAGAATTAATCCACAGTCAAACCAAAATTTATTCAGACACCAGTCTTCTTTGCATCTAGACTTACCTGTATGCTTACCTCAAGGACTCCCAGCAATCTACTTACCTGTCTCCAGTGTCTCCTGTTCTCCTCGTGTGAATTCCCATCTGTGTGTGAGTGTTCTCTGTCTCCAACGTCAAGCTCCTCCAGTGTCATTCAAGATCTCCACTTCTAAAACCACAAAAGGACAGTATCACTTATCTGCACTTCATTCATCATTATTGCTTTGAGTTATATTCACCTGCACTGCTGTTTCACTCTGCTGGTATCAATAAACATCCCAGTTTGTGAATTCCTGTCTCCGACCCTTCTGTGTTGTAACAATGTCACAGTTATTTTGGTATCCTCACTTACAACTATAGTGTCCTGCACCCACTAGTAAAAATATATAAAAAATGATATCTAGTGTCTGAATAATTTTTGGTTTGACTGCATATTTAATTTAGAATTTATGCAGTGAACACTGTGAAGTGTTTGATAAATGTATTCAATTTCTGTATATTTCCTACCTTAGATAAAATATTTATAATATACTGTCTTTATGTTGTTTCTACATGCATTTATAGATTAAATGTAAAATATTTACAATATAAAAATAAATAAATATAAAATATATGTGACAAACACAAAAGTAAAGACTCATAACTCCAAATCTATAGCAAGGAGAGTCAAATAATTGTTGTTTGATAGAACACTTTTTAAATTAAAAAAACAAACAAATATATATATATATATATATATATATATATATATATATATATATATATATATATATATATATATAAATTACATTACATTCTCTTGCTGAGAGACGCTCCCCAATGGGTATTTTTAAAATCGTTCCTTCACGAGGAATATCTTGTGATCAATGCAAGGGATTATATTGATTTTTGACTCCTGTTTCATGAAGTTATAAGTAAAAATGCCACTTGAAATCTACATATTTGTTTTTAGTTAAATTATGAAAACTTTTTTTTTCTATTTATCAATAACCGCAATACTTAAGAGTTAATCAAATTGGCTACATGCGTTGTAAAGTTCAGACTCTAAGCTTTCAAATGACACATATTTTATGTTTATCAAGGCAGTAGTTTTGAAAAATATGATTTATTAATTTTTTCATTGCTAGGTGACCTTGGCGGGCGGTAGCCTACACTCCGGTTTATATAGACTACTCGGTACTCCTTAAGAGTTTATCAAAATGGTTAGATGCATTAAAAAGCTTCTAAGTTTCTAAGCTTTAAATGATACCTATTTTGTGTTATGCCATGTTGGAAAACAAGCATGGATGGTTCCGGGAACATTGGATAACACATTGCATCCCGGACGAGAGACATGTAATATATTTTTAGCCAAATATATTACATCATTCAGTGAGTAATATCTCGTGATCAACACAATGGATTATGATGTTTTTGTGCTTATTTTAATTGTAAGAATTTGCTTTAAATGTGATGATCTATGATCTGTGCAAATTTCATTAAGCTCTTCCTCTGGTAGATCAGGACGATTTCTGAGGCACGTGGTCCAGCATTATATTTGGCTGGGGGCCATGGCGATTTGGAAAGTGGTAGCGCTTATTTGGATTCTTATTTGGAGTCTTTTAATATCTTGGACATGTTCCAATCTGGTTTTAGATCTTTACCCACATGGAAAGAACCTATATGTGGATATATGCGCATATATGAAACCTATATGCAGTGTATATGTACATATATGCTGCATATATGCACATATATGATAATATATATGCTGCATATATGCGCATATATACTGCATATATGCGCATATATACTGCATATATGCTATATATATGCTGCATATATGCGCATATATACTGCATATATGCTATATATATGCTGCATATATGCGTATATATACTGCATATATGTGTATATATGCCACATATAGGCAAAATTGAGGTGCATATATGTGCATATACAGGAAATATAGGTCTCCTGTATTGCTTCTTCATATCCATATATATGCCCTATACATACAAGATATGTCTTCTATATAGCTAATGGCAGGATCTGGTCATTTTGTAGCTCATATCTCATTTTTGACTGTCATACATGATGCCTAGCTCATATTTTCTATTATCAAGGCAAAAACTAAGAATTAACGAAAAAAATTATGCAAGAACTTATGTATGTGCGAATGTAGCAGTTATGTATTTAGACAATTATTTTGTGATTCCACTTGCCATGACCATATTTGGGGTTTCCTGCCGCCATGCTGACTTGGGGTGTTGACGCACTTTGCTGCTTCCCAGTCTGCATGAGACATCACAGCGGTAGGTCGCACAAAGTTTTTGCGGTGATTCAATTAAGGCCATGTTTCATGTAACAGCTGAATTCACATGATATATTTGTATGATTGTAATCCAAAACCCCTCTGTGATGTACATTCAGATGTTTCGTTGATTATTTTTCTTTACTTAAGTAACTTTTAATATCTCTCTTTCTCATCGTTGTGCGTTGCTGCCGCATGCTGTTTGTATGCTGCACAAGTCCTCATATATTGCCATTTGTGTTATACAGAATAAAGTGAGGACCTGATGGCAAGATTTTTCGCAGTCTGTCTTTGATTACGACACAACGCAGAAAACACACCGCTACACGAACACGTGAAATTGGTCCCACATGGAAAAAAACCTATACAAACATATATGTTTCAATATAGGTTTGATATAGGTTTTAATATATGTTACATATATAAAATTGGCCGTTTTCCTATATTATGTGTACATATATGTACATATATGTGTATATATATATATATATGTGTATATATATATATATATGTGTACATATATGTGTGCATATATGTGTACATATATGTGTGCATATATGTACATATATGTACATATAATATAGGAAAACGGCCAATTTTATATATGTCACATATATGTAAAACCTATATCAAAACCTATATTGAAACATATGTTTATATAGGTTTTTTCCATGTGGGTACATAGCACTGAGTCAGCTCTGTTGAGGGTCACAAATGATATCCTGCTTGCACTTGATTCAGGCTCCTGCATTGTGCTGGTTTTGTTGGACCTGAGTGCGGCATTTGATACCATTGACCATAGCATTCTTCTTTAACGACTAGAATGCATGGTAAGTGTAAAAGGCACTGTATTACAATGGTTTGCTTCTTACCTCGAGAATAGGACTTTTTCTGTTTTGTGTGGTGTGTCCCAGGGATCAATTCTGGGACCTTTATTGTTTTCCCTTTATTTTTCCATTGGCCCTCATTTTTCAGAAATACAACATCTGATATCACTGTTATGCAGACGAGTTTTACCTTCCAGTAAGGCTTGACACGACTGGTTCATCTGATGTGCTATTAAAATGTGTAAATGATATCAAGAGCTGGATGGCAAACAATTTTTTGCAGCTAAATGAGGATAAAACAGAGGTTTTAATTCTAGGTTGTCCTGCAAACTCCTCTCCCGCTCTGGAAGCCCAGTTAGGTCCTCTTTCAACAAATGTACACAAACAAATCAAAAACCTTGCAGTGATCTTTGACTCTTCACTATTTTTTGATAAACAAATTAGTGCTGTTATTAGAGGAAGTTTTTTCCATTTAAGATCAATTGCAGAGTTGAAGCATCTCCTTTCAAGCAAAGATTTAGAAGTTGTTATTCATGCTCTTGTAACATCACATTTAGATTATTGCAACTATCTTTATTTCGGTCTCCCTCAATCTTCATTATCAAGATTGCAAGTTGTTCAAAATGCAGCTGCAAGACTTCTGACGGGGTCTAAAAAGAGGGACCACATCTCCCCCATTATAGCATCTCTTCACTGGCTTCCCATTAAATTTAGAGTTGATTTTAAGATCCTTATGTTTGTTTATAAGGCGTTGTCTGGCCATGCACCAAGATATATAAGTGATCCTCTTGTACCATACTGTCCCGCTAGGGCACTTAGATCTTCTACTCACTTGCTCTTAACTGTGCCTCGGTGTCGCTATAAATCAAAGCGTGATCGGGCCTTTTCTGTGGTTGGGCCCAAGCTTTGGAATGGTCTCCCCTATCATGTGAGGTCTGCTCCTTCATTGGACTTTTTAAAACTTCTCTTAAATCGTATTTTTATTCTCTAGCATTTGGAAACCTGTAAATTATTCTTGTGTAGATCTGTTTTGTACTTTGTACAGCACTTTGACACAATCTACATTGTGTTCAAATGTGCTTTATAAATAAATGTTGTTGTTGTTGTTGCATGAGTGCTGATCAGGGGCACCGTTGGCACGGGGGACAGGGGGGTCAGGACCCCCGCAGTTTTGAAAAGACAGAATTCGACCCCCGCACTTTTGATAAGGGCTGCTTCAATCGGTCACAATATATAATATTTTAGCTTAGAATATTTTCTTTCGAATGAGACCATTTTCACGTTTCTGTGAGCTTTCGTTCGTAAATAATCAGCTGTTTTGTTGCGGATGTGAACAGGAAATGCGCCCTCGAACGGAGAAACATGCGATCACCAAACCATCATCGATCAAAGCGTGCTAACGTTTTAGGACAGGTCAATGTTATATAAATCATGCCCGAACGTTAGCGTTTGTCAATCAAGCCAAACCGTCCATTCAGAAACCGAGAAATTTGACACTTTAAGGTAAGGAGGCTGATCTCTCAGGTTGACGCTTGAGCTGGCTTGACTGTTTTCGTGAGGATTTATAGTTTATGGACTGTTTTGATTTCGGTAATTATATCTTGAAAGGCAAAAGCATTGATGGCATCTATAAAAGAGATATCTGAAATAGAAACGAAAGTGATATTGTCTCATCCAGTGGTGGACTCACGAGAGGAGATCTGTGCATTTAATTGGTATGTGTATTCTGTAATACTTAATTTACAATGCTTATCAGTGGCGTGCACTTTTGATCAGTGGCGTGCACTTTGAAAGTGAAAGTGCCTTTTGCGGTCGCATCGGATACCGAGCTCCTAGACCGCTTTGGAGAGGACACTGAAAAGATTGCCTTCCATCCCAGCTCTGGATCTTAAGACAGTAAGGGGGCGAGGTCGTAAGCTGAGCCCGTCCAATCCTCTGTGTCTGAGGCCGCCAATGACATGCTGTCATCGTGAAGATCTTCTTCAGATCCCCTGAACGAGACCATGTCGCTTGCAAAAGCAGAGGGACATTGATCTGGGCGGGAAAAGAGAAGAGGTGAAACCTCTCTGTGCGGAGAGAGTGAGGTATGCGGGACCTGAGCCGGTATGAGCTCAATTGGTTCCGGTCGCTGAGATCATCTGCCCTGCTGTTTTTTCCTCACAGGCTCCTGGGAGGAAGAAAACAGGAGGGTGTGAAGGGCGGGGTCGTTCTCTGAAAAGAAAGCTATCCGTGAGCGCAGAGGCGATCTCAAGCTCTCGCAATGAGAGCAACTCGTCTCAGTGAGCGCAGCATCCACGTGGGATTTCCCCTGATAGCCAAAGCACTCACTGTGTCCATCATCAGCCACATTCGTGCCGCAGCATTTGCAACAACGCCGCGAAATTTGCTCTTTGAACTCGGCGGATGGCGGCAGGGGATGAGCTGAACAGCTGCTTGCAGACGCTGAAGGCGGCTCGTGAGCGGTACGCTTATTGATTCCTTGCAGAGAGTGGAGACGGTGAGGCGGCTCGTGAGCAGCACGTTGATGAGCTTGCCTGAGAGCGCTGAACGCTGAAGGCAGCTTGTGGAGGCTCGTGAAGGAGAATAAATCTGAATACCCTATGGCAGAATGCCTGCTTTCGGCCCATTTGCCCATTTCGGCGGGTTCTGGCAGGCTCCATCACGATAAGCTCAAGCAGCTCTGCTGCCTCGCCATTGGTTCATTTCATTACAACTGCACAAACCAATGGATGTGCAGTTTCACTGTGTTATGAAAAAGGCTTCAGTAATTGGAGAAAAAGGAGTTTTCCCCATCGCGTCTAGTGACGCAGTACAAGTGAAATATCGAAAGGGAACTATATTTGTTTTCAGTTTTTGCCTGTGTGCTGTTTTTGTTGTAAACTCAGTTTGTGCAGACTCAGAGTTTGAAAATAACGCAACAGGAGCATGTTGGAGGCATGATCTGAACATGTGAAGTCTCTGATTTTGTATGCAAAAAGAATTATTGTGGTTTCAATTTATATTGGCTCTTAAAGAGAGACATGCAAACGGGAATCCTTAGCAATGCATATTACTTACAAAAATATATTTTTGATATATTTACGGTATTAAATTTACAAAATATCTTCACGGAACATGATCTTTACTACTAAAAAAGAAAAATTGATAATTTGATCCATACAATGTATTGTTGGCTATTGCTTACGACTGGTTTTGTGATCCAGGGTCATATTTATAGGCCGTTTAGCAAAGAAATGCTAGCTTTTGATTAGTTCTCTTGTTTGAATTTGCAGTGCACCATATCTGTCAATTACATCAATCCACATTGCCGATGAAAGCTTTAGGCTACAACCTGTCTGATAGTTGCCACCATGGTAAGTGATAAAAATGCATTCCAGTGCTGGAAATTTTACAATTATTTAATCCAGAAATCTGTATTTAACCTCAGAACCATCTCAACGTAAAAACAGGTGCTAAAGTCTGATTTTGTGGTGGCTGTGCTTTAAAATTAAATTATTATAATCTTACTTTAGGTAATGAAGAATTTTGAAAGTCTGACAGTAATCAGTGTTGAGTATTATTGTAAGGTTAACCCTGCCTGGTTTAAATGTTTGAAAAATTATTAACAGTTGAAAACATTCATTAGAAATCTAGAAAAGTTATCAAAAAGTAATAAAATCAGTTACATTACTTTAGTAAAGTAATTAAAACAGTTACACTACTTTTTACATTTTAAAAAGGGTAACTTGTAATTGAAAATATACATAACTGGAAATAAAGTTGTACTATTTCAAAATGGAAGTGTGTCACAAAGCTCAGGAAAAGTAGTCCATTTAATCAAATAGTCTATATGCAACCTTACCGTATTTCTTTGTCTGTTTTAAAATGGACAGAATGCTAGGTCTAACAAGTGGTAACTGACAAAAATAACCACCATTTTTAACCCTTCCAGTCAAATTTACCGCTGCAAACATCAACAGTTTTAACTTGTCAATGCTGGCAAATGACCATGGTATAAGCAGGATAAAAACACAACTTGCTGTGCATTAAACAGTTTGAATGCAAACTGCAAAACACATTGTGCATTAAAATAGTTTAAAGCACAGCTAGCCATGGATTATCCCTTACTTCAAAACGTACTCGGTTACTAACGTAACCTCGGTTCCCTGAGATATGGAACGAGTACTGCGTATGGGGGAAAAGTCTCCCTTTTTCCCCGCCACTGAAGCCTTTTCAATAACGCAGTGTAACTGCACCGTCATTGGTTCACTCATAGACAAGTTGTTGAACCAATGGCGGCGTGGCTCAGCTGCGCGGCCTATGAGAAGAGAGCGCGCGCACATTCCCGGCAAAAGGGGCGGGGAAATGTGCCATATAAGCGGGCGAGTCGCCATAGGCCATATCGACTGAAGCGACGACCTAAGCCGCAGCCTCGTGGCACGGCAAGTAACGCAGTACTCGTTCCATATCTCAGGGAACCGAGGTTACGTTAGTAACCGAGTACGTTCCCTTTCGATATTTCACTCGTACTGCGTATGGGGGAACGAATTCAACCGCGCCGTGCCACGGCTGGGGAACGACTGAACTTGAGCAGGCACCAGAAGGGGCCGAGGACAAGTGAAGGCCGAAGCCGTCGTACCCTGTTACACTACGGAGGAGAGAACTCCTGAGTTCGTGATGTGCAAAAAGCGGAATATTAAGGGACCGCAATTTTACACTGAAAGGACCCGAGCATGCAAGGTCGGAACGTCCAACTGGTAGAATCTGACGAAAGTCACCAAAAAAAACGAATAGCTGATCAGATTGCCGGAAGGGCTGTGATTGCTCGATGTAGATGCGCAAAGCCCTAACGGGGCATAGTGATTCTAGCCCTGGCTCGTCCGATGAACGGGGGAGCGCAGAGAGTGAGATCACTTGTGCTTTAGACGGCGTAGAGAGCACCTTGGGAACGTAGCCAACCCTTGGTTTGAGCACGACCGTGGAGTCGTTAGGCCCAAATTCAAGGGATGCAGGGCTCACAGAGAGTGCCTGCAGATCGCCAACGCGTTTAACCGATGCTAAAGCAAGTAGCAGAGCGGTTTTAAACGTTAAGGGCTTGAGGCCTGCTAGACTTAATGGCTCAAAAGGAGGACCTTTAAGAGCCCTGAGGACCAAAGAGAGGTCCCAGGGGGGAACGGTGAGGGGACGAGGAGGATGCAATCGCCTAGAACCCCTCAGAAACTTAATAATCAAGTCGTTCCGCCCTACAGATTGTCCAGCAATGGGCGAGTGAAACGCCGCAATGGCTGCTACGTAAACCTTGAGCGTGGAAGGGGCTCGACCCGAGTCCAGTCGCTCTTGGAGGAAGGTTAGTATGGAAGATACTCCGCATTCCTCCGGGTCTATGCTGCGTGTAGAGCACCAGCTAGCAAAGACTGACCACTTCTGGGCGTAGAGGCGTCTCGTGGACGGAGCTCTTGCCTGTGAAATGGTATCTAGCACATTCCTGGGGAGGTTAGACAGCTCCCGTCGAGGATCCACAGATGTAGAGCCCAAAGCTCTGGCTGTGGGTGCCAGATTGTTCTGTTCGCCTGAGAGAGGAGATCCCGTCTCAGGGGAATTGGCCATGGGGCTTTTGTGGAAAGCCGAAACAGCTCCGAGGTCCAAATCTGGCTCCTCCAGAGTGGGGCCACCAACAGAACTTTGTGTCTGTCCTCTCTGATCCGTCTGACGACCTGAGGGATCAGGGCGATCAGAGGAAAGGCGTAAAGAAGGGTATTGGGCCAGATGTGGGCCAATGCGTCGTCCTTCTTGGAGAAATAAGTTGGGCAATGAGAGTTGTCTTCTGAGGCAAAGAGGTCCACCTCTGCTTTCCCGAAGAACTCCCATATGGTTTGAACAGTCTGGGGGTGGAGCATCCACCCGTCCGAGAGGATGTTGTTCCGAGACAGCATGTCTGCTCCCAGATTGCTTTTCCCAGGTATATGAGTCGCTTTGAGTGAGCGAACACTTGGGGAAGCCCATTCCAGAAGGCGTTTCGCCAGAGCGCATAAGCGGCTGGACGAAAGACCCCCCTGGCGATTTATATATGAGATCACTGTCATACTGTCCGATTGGACTAGGACGTGGCGATCCGTCAGACGAGAATGGAAGGCTTGGAAGGCTCGTATCACTGCCAACAATTCGAGGCAGTTGATGTGAAGGTGGCTTTCCTCGTGTGTCCACGAGCCGAAAGCCGGGCTGCCTTCGCACAGGGCACCCCAACCCGAGTTGGATGCGTCTGTCGAGAGAACCGTCCTTCGTGTTACTGCCTGTAGGGGTACTCCTAGAGTGAACCAAGTAGGGTTCATCCATGGTTTCAGAGCCATCAAACAGGCCTGATTGACCTTGAGGCGAAGGCGCCCGTGACGCCAAGCGTAAGGAGGGACCCGGGTTTTCAGCCTGACTGCAGGGGCTGCATGCGAAGCAGGCCGAGCTGGAGCACTGGGGAGGCAGAAGCCATGAGCCCTAGCAACCTCTGGAAGAGCTTCAGAGGAAGGTAGGCCTTGTTCTTGACGGAAGCCGCGAGCTGCTGAATAGCCAGAGCGCGCTCTGGTGAGACTACGGCCGTCATGCGGACCGAGTCGAACACTGCACCCAGGAACGAAATTCGTTGAGTGGGGAGTAGTGAGCTCTTGGCTAGGTTGACCCTGAGACCCAGGCACTGTAAGTGGCTGAGGAGCACGGATCTGTGGTGTTCTAGTTCCGAACGCGAGCTGGCCAGGATGAGCCAGTCGTCGAGGTAATTCAAAACTCGTATTCCCATCTGTCTCAGAGGGGAAAGAGCCGCATTCATGCACATCGTGAAAGTGCGGGGGGCCAGGGAGAGCCCGAAGGGAAGGACCGTGTACTGATAAGCCACACCCTCGAATGCGAATCTCAAGAATCGCCTGTGATGGGGGCTATCTGGATGTGAAAGTAAGCGTCTTTCAGATCCAGGGAGCAAAACCAATCCTCGTGGCAAATCTGCGCGAGGATTTGTTTCAGCGTCAGGACTTTGAACTTTCACTTCATAAGGGAAAGGTTCAACAACCTGAGGTCCAAAATGGGTCTGAGACCGCCGTCTTTCTTGGGTACCAGAAAGTAGCGGCTGTAAAAGCCCGACTCGCTCTCTGGAAAAGGGACTGTTTCTATAGCCCCTTTTCTGAGGAGAGTTACGACCTCGGCTCGGAGGACGTGAACGTCGTCCGCTTGTACCACGGTCTGGATGACCCCTCCAAATCGCGGAGGTCTTCTGGTGAACTGGAGCGAGTAACCCTGGATTACGACTTTTAGAATGCATCTTGACACCCCGGGGATGGCTTTCCAAGCCTCGGCCCGTGTGGCAAGGGGGAGGATTACGTCGGGTGACGGCCCGAGAGAGGGCGGGCCGGACACCGGGAGTGATGGAAGAGGAAATTTGCTCTTTTGTGAGATGTTTTAAAATAGGGTCGCCGTTAAAACAGCGGTTGGGGAGGGCGCAATACTTGTGGGCCCTGTTGCAGCAGGCTGTGTTATTCCCGCGCCCGGAGATAAACGAGGCGGAGGGGAATTTGCACGAAGGAGCTTCTGGGGTGGTCCGGCCGCGGCGGGACATGCCCCAGTCCTCTTCCTTAACAGATCAGGATGACTTTGGAGTCGCCGGGTCCAGCGCAATCCTGGGCCGGGGTCCCTGGCGTCTCGGGAAGGGTGGGCGCTTAGAAGGGCGCGAGCGCTGGCGGCGCTGCTTGGGAAGCGGAGGGAGCGGGCTTCGTCTGCTGAGCCGGCGCAGGCCTGGGGCGGCTAGAAGCAGACGCAGAGCACGAGCGCTTGGGTAGGAAGTGTCTCATGGCCTGAGACGACTTCTGTGCAGCCGTGAAGCGCTCCGTGAAACCCTCCACTGCCGGCCCAAAGAGTCCTGACGGGGAGACGGGAGCATCCAAGAAGGCCGTCTTGTCCTGATCCTTTATCTCCGTCAGGTTAAGCCACAGGTGGCGCTCCAGCACAACGAGGCTGGCCATGGATCTGCCAATGGCCTGGGCCGTGGCTTTCGTGGCCCGCAGGGCTAAATCTGTGGCGCTGCGGAGGTCCCGAAAAGCAGGCGCATCAGTGCCGGACTCGTCCAATGAGCGGAGGAGTTTGGCCTGGAATACTTGGAAGATGGCCATGGAGTGTAGTGCTGAAGTGGCTTGGCCCGCTGAGGCGTAGGCCCTTCCTGCCAGGGCGGAGGTCGTCCTGCAGGTCTTGGACGGGAGGGCTCTCTTCGTCTTCCATCCCACAGCCACGGGAGGACAGAGGTGAGCGGCCACTGCTTCATCCAAGGGCGGCAGATGCTCGTAGCCCTTTTCTTCCGAGCCGTCCACAGAGGTGAGGGCTGAGCGGTGTGAAGTATGCAGGCGGGCAGAGTAAGGGGCGCGCCACGACTTCGTTAGCTCCTCGTGGACTTCTGGGAAGAAGGGAGCGGAGCGCTGGCGAGGGGCCTGACGACGACCTGGGAGGAACCACTCATCCAGGCGGCTCCTAGAAGGCTCCTCTGGGGGGGCCCAATCGAGGTAGGCCTTGTTGTCTTCGACGGCCTTGGACAGGACACGGAAGAGCTCGGCGTCCATGCCCGTACCGTGGTCGATGGGCTCCAAGGAAGGCAGGGGGGCGGGGTCGTCCGACTCGCCAACCCAGGCTTCAGGCTCAGAGGCTGCCATGGAAACAGAGTCGAAGAGGGGCTCTTCGTCAGATCCGCCAAATGAGATGAGGTCGCTCGCATCTGCTGAGGGACGCTGGTCAGGGCGGGAGAACAAGACGGGGGATTGCTCTCTGCTGGGAGAGGGCGAGGCACGCGGGTGCTGAGCCGACGTGGGCTCGCCCATCTCCATGCGCTGAACCGCTCTGCCCCGCGGTCTCTTCCTCGCAGGAGAGGGGGACGGGAGGGCGCGAGCGGCGGGGTCTTCCTGTTTGAAGAAGGCGGCGCGAGAGCGCAGAGACGCGAGACTCATGGACTCGCAGTGCGAGCATGAGCCGCCAACGAGCGCGTTATCCACGTGAGACTTGCCCAGGCATCCGATGCACTCGTTGTGTCCGTCTTCTTCGTGCAGAGGGGCTCTGCACATACCACAAGAGTGGTGTGGCATTTAGAAATGCCGTGCGCCTTGAAAACGGCGATTGGGAGGCTCTAACGGCGAGGGCCGGTGCTCAAAGCGGTGAAACCGCTGGAAAAATGCTCTAAAGCGGTTACTGTAACCGCGGGGAGGACGCAGAGAGGGCGCGCCGGATGGCGGCAGGAGACCCGCTGAGAAGCGGACGGTCGCAGGAAGCGGGAGGCGGCGGCTCGTCGACAGCGCGAAGGCGGCAGTCGGCGAGGGCGCGGGCGCTGCAAGGATCCGGCGAGTCGGCTGGGTCCGCTGCAGGGCCTTTTCAACGGCGGCGAAGCGTCTTCTCAGGCGGCGAGCTTCTTTCCCGGCGAGCAGGCTTCGGCGAGGATCAGCGAAGAGAAGTTCAGTCGTCGCTGAAGGAGAAAGGACTGATGGCCTATGGCGACTCGCCCGCTTATATAGCACATTTCCCCGCCCCTTTTGGCGGGAATGTGCGCGCGCTCTCTTCTCATAGGCCGCGCAGCTGAGCTGCGCCGCCATTGGTTCAACAACTTGTCTATGAGTGAACCAATGACGGTGCAGTTACACTGCGTTATTGAAAAGGCTTCAGTGGCGGGGAAAAAGGGAGACTTTTCCCCCATACGCAGTACGAGTGAAATATCGAAAGGGAACCACACACACATTTACCTATGAGGATATTTCAGGGCATAGGCAGTAGACACATATCCTCCAAGATCATGGCCCAGGAGAATCATATGTTCCAACCCTTCTGCCTTTCTCCAGTCCTCCAGGGATTGTACAAACTGCTCCTCTGCATCCTTGGCATCCCTACCAAAGGTTGGTCGACTGCTGCGTCCAAAACCCAGCATGTCCAGTGCGTACACAGGCCTTCCTTCCCCTGCAAAGGCAGATAGGTTTTTCACCCAGAGACCCACTCCACCCCCAAAACCATGTAGTAGCACTAATGGGACCTTAAGTTGTTGAACCCCAGTGATTGAGAGGTCAGATGAGCACTCTACTTCGTTAAAGCCCAGAGTCCAAATGTAGTTGCCATTAGAAATGGGAACATATCCTTGAGTAAACTTCACTTTGATGGCTGAAAATAAAAGATGTTCAATAGTTTGTATGGAGATCTGAACCTTTTTAGGAGTTACACAATTACACAAACATATACTTACGTTTCAGGATTCTGTCTTCTGATTTTATAAGATGGGAGAGTGAAGTGGGACACCAGGACGGCAGCCAACTGGAGATACACCATGATCTATAATGTACAGTAAACAAATGCCCATGTGACATAATGATATGACAGTATGATCCCTACTTATATTTATCTGCATTTTACAAATGTCATGCCAATCCTGAACAGCAGCCTGTGTGTGTGTGTTACTTTAAGAGAGCAACCATACATCTTTTATTTTCTTTGTTTTATATGATTTAATTTTATAATCATTTATAATCATTAGTAATTTATGTAGTTGTCATTTGATTTATCATTTAATCATTTATTCATATTATTATTTTTATTATTATTTGATTTATGTCATTTTATGTTTTTATATTTTATATTACTTATTATTTTACAGCGTTTCCTCTAGAATGTTTTTAGCTTTGGTGGCAGGCCTATTTCCACAGGGGGAGGGGCCCATGGACCACGCCCCCTTGGTAGGTTAAACCTTTTCACCCAAGATCACACTCACACATACTTTCATACACTTTCTGGGGAATTGAAAATTGAAAAACTTATTCAAAAATACTATTATAAATTTGGTTAATAGATTTCAGCAACAAAAGTTATTCTAGAAAAATCATGAGTGCACAATAACTTTATCAAATCTGAACATTTGGTGAAGAAAAAAACAATTTAGTGAGGGAACAAATAAAAGGTAAAATGTTACACATTTCTCTTTGTATTGTTTTAAAATTCATTGAGGAAAAACAAGTAAATATATTTTCAAATACAATAGAATGAAAAGACATTTCTTTGAAATGTATAGCTTTTTAATGAGGCGACAACATATTATTGATAGGACAGAAGTATTATAATATGATTATGGAAGTATTATAATATGAAAGGCTCCAATACAGAGCAGCACAAAGCGTTTATGCGCATTCCGTGCGCAGAATGATGCGCTTGAAGCAACATGAGTCACAGCACACAGCACTCTGCATTGAAAAGTTCAAAGCAGAAAGGGAAGAGATATTGATGCGTGTATTATATTTATGCAACAGTTTATTGAGCCTTTTCTTTGAACAGTTTTATATAATAATGTGTGTGTGAAGAACAATTCATAGTGCACTCTATTCCAGTGTTGCAATCTAACAGACACCTAGGAGAAAGATGACATGATTTAGAAACAGCAATAAACTCCAGCAAAATAAAAGCCCTTTATGCAAAAATGACCTTGAAGTGAGATTCATCGTGTTACTGTCGTAACCAAATGCGACGCACTGTTTGAATGCTCATGGAGATTGAGAATGACTGTGAAGAAATGAGTTTCCATTAACTTTAACTTAACAACTTAAATTTTCAGTTCTACCTCAAATTAAGCTATTGAATGGCTTCAGAAGTCTTGGAATATAGTGCACAAAAACTTTATGGTGCTTTACAATGTTTTATGCCTTTAGTGCGGCTTAACTAGTAGTGCGCACAATATCAGATGTCAGCCGTGGCGGGAATGATTTTTGATGTGGCGGAAACACTGTTTTACTTATTTCCTTGCTCTTGCAATGCTTGATATTATTGATTAATCTTATGATTGTGTAGTTTGAAGGGATGTTTGTCTTCATGAGTATGAGATGGGAAAATGTCTCCATTTCAAGGTCACAGGATGATGCAGTGAAGCAGAAATTTTCCATTGTTTTTGCTGTGGTATGATAACATTGAATTTGTGTTGGCAGAAGAGGACTGAGCATTGAAACATCTGCAATTACACTAGTTCTGACATGAAACTCTAGATAGCGCATGGCATGCTGATAGGTCTTTAACTGATTTGGCGATCTCATCATTATCTACGTTGCACAGCTGATTGGTTGCTGTTGCATCAGCGGCTAATGAGCTGCAGCTTAACATGTTGCTGTTAGCAGTATGCAGCGTGCTTTCAGAAACCCTCCACCTACCACCTGCTTGGGTCTTTTCAAAACTCTGCTTCATTAAGCTTCTAAGCTTTATGAATCTTTTGTTTTGAATTAGTGATTCAATCTCCTATCAAATGGCTAAACTGCTTTAATCACGTGACTTTGGCGCTCCGATTCACTGATTTAATTTGTAAAGCTCTGAAGCAGTGTTTTGAAATCGGCCCATATAGATATTGTTGAAAAGTCATTATTTTGTTTTTTTGGCGCACAAAATGTATACTTGTCGCTTTATAATATTAAGATACCACTGAACTTACATGAACTGTTTCAAATATGTCTTTAGTACCTTTATGGACCTTGATCTTAATTTGTGTTTGGAAGATGAACTAAGGTCTTACAGGTGTAAAATGACATGAGGGTGAGTAATAAATGACATTATTTTCATTTTTGGGTGAACTAACCCTTTAAATCATGTATGTTACATGTGCAGCAGCAGCATGTCTGTAAATGTACTGGCAGTAGCAAGTCTCGGTACTTGCTTTGCAGCAGCATAGCAGATCTGTTCCACCAAGACCAAATATATTAACATTGCCAAATCCATTACCATGCCAATCTCTATTATCACACCAATCTCCCGAGAGTTGTCATGACAAAACTATGATTATGCAATAAACTGCTCTTTTTACTTTCATCACTTTGTCTCCTGCTTCTGCTCTGGCTTCTGCTTCTGCTCTGGCATGTCCTTACAATGTCTATTTTCTGTTATCATTGATACGTTTTTTTTTTTACTTCTAAAATCAAAATTCTTAAAATGATCACAAATTTAAAATATTTATATAAAACAAAATTATACATATATACTTTACAATAAGGTTAATTTGTTAACATACCATTAACTAACCATGAGCAATACATTTGTTACTGTAGTTGTTAACTTTGTTAATCTTATAAAAAATACAGCTGTTCATAGTTTGTTCATGTTATTTCACAGTGTGTTAACTAATGTTAACAAATACAACTCTTGATTTTAATATTGTATTAGTAAATGCTGAAATTAACATTAACAAAGATTAATAAATGCTGTAGAAGTGCAGTTCATTAAGAGTTTGTTAACTAATGAACCTTATTGTGTTACCTAAGTGTTACCCTAACATTTTTGTCTTGTACCTTTATATCAACACACACATATAGAGATGTTTACATGCACAGCTTACCTCCCTTCTGTAAGTACAAATTCCTCTTGATTTCTCATTGTTGCTCTCTCATCACTGACATATTATTTTTGTGAAAAAGTGGACAGCTAAACAGGCAGTGCAAATAGGGAAGTGGTCAAAGAAGATCCCCAAGGGCCAAAGATGCACCTTTCACCCACTCTTGATTAAAGTGCATATTCATTTTCTTTTATAGCTGACAGAGGTCACATATCTCTGTAGGGCCACAAGGGTTTTTGGTATTATGCAGTTATTTTGAACTTTTTATTTCTATTTAAAATTTTAAATCATATAGGGAACAATAGTCTGTTTGAGGAAGGAGAGAAGGAAAAAGAAGGGCAAGAAGGAAAAGGGAAGGAACATTTTGAAAAAGAAGAAAAAATTAAAGGCAAGGGAAAATTTAAACCCACCTACAATATTTTTTCACAAGTGCCTAAAACTTTTGAGTGATATATTCAAATACACTCTACATAGCAATCTTCATGGCCATTAAATAGATATAGCAACTGTTTCGGCTATGTACCGTATGTACTGTTTATTACTATTCTGTTTTTATTTCTGTTATTTCAATATGCTTCAACTGCTCTTGTCTATAACAAGCAAATGCTTTTTGATATCCGAAAATCTTTCGAAGTATGGATTTAGCAGGATCTAAGAGATTCTAGCACCAGTCTTCCGCCGTTTCCACAGAATGCTCAACCCTTTCAACCATCTTTCCATTGATGATAATACTGGAAGGATGGATCAGTGTTTTGGAAGAGCTAAAAAACAATTCTTTAATCGTTGAAATATTAAGATGAAGAAAGTTATCATCACACCATGTAGTAAAGTATGCTATAGAATGTTGATAGTCCACGAAAGAAACATTGTCCTTGATATTAAGCAGTGCAAGGATGGCTGTGTCATCAGCATATTTAAAGAATGAGTATTGGTAAGTGGACTCTGACAATCATTTGTATATAGGAAATAGAGAAATTTACTAAGTACGCGTCCTTGGGGGGCACCATTATTGAGCACAATGGTGGGTGATAATGAATTGTCCACCTTTAACTCTTGCGGTCTATTAGAAAGAAAATAAAAAATCCAATGTATTAGTGGTGATGGAACTTGCAGATGTTGTAGTTTCTTGATTACCTGATGACACTGGATTGAATTAAAGGCAGAACTAAGGTCAGTGAAAAGAAATCTGGCATAATTTCCAGGGATGTCCAGGTGTTGAAAAAGACAATGCCGAAGACAAGCCACTGCATCATCAGTACCAAATTGGAAATTGCAAATTGAAGATGATCCAAAAATGGTGAGACATATGGAAGCATGATGTTTTGGACCATTTTCTCAAACATTTTATTATGATCGAGGTTTAAGATATAGGCCTATTGTGGAGTGTGATAAGTGAGGAGACAGGAGACAGATGTACGTCAAGTCAGTTTTACTCTCCACTTCAATACAACACAATAGCGGTACAGTGGTACAGTGGTACTCACAACGTTAACCCGGAAACACTATAACCCGCAACCCGCTCCCTTAAAGGGGCAGTCTCTGGGTGAATGTCTCTATAAGTTCAACTTGTGGGCACCACACTATAATGATTTAACTCTGATGGGTGTGATTTTTTTGGGAACAGGAATAACAGTTGATGTTTTCCATGTAAATGGTATTGTTGAGGTACAGAGTGATCGAAGAAAAAGAGAATGAAGAATAGGAGTTTTTCAAGACCCGACCTGGAATTCCATCCGGGCCAGGAGCCTTATTCAGTTAGCACTTAATGAGCTGGAAATAGACATCCTGCTTGGTTAAGAGGGATTCATAATCTAACTCTTGAGAAGGCAAAAAATCTAAAATGCTGTTACACTATGCTGAAAAATCAGAGGTATCAAAACGAGCATAAAAATGATATAGAATATAAAAATGATATAGAGTATATGAATAAGATTAGTAGCAAAGTAGTAGGATTGGATACACAAATAGTTTGTTTGATAGATTGTCTAGTGAGAATCCTGACACGATGAAAGGCCTGTCTGGTGTTCATATTTGCAAAAGCCTGCTCCAGTTTATTTGTATAATTAATTTTGGCCTTTAAAATTTCATTAATGTCCCGGTTTATCATTTTGAGGCCTACAAAGTTCCTCTGGCTTAAATCAAGTTTTTTCTTATGAAAGAGATATTTTATCTGTGGGTTGATCCACGGTTTTTAATTTGGCTATGTTCTGATCGTCTTTCTGATCGTTATCAAAGTATCCATACAGAATTTAATGTAATCAGTAATAACTTCAGTCTGCTCATCAAGCTCTCCCTCAAATACTTCCCAATCTGTACACGCAAAGCAGCCTTGGAGGCATGCTTGAATAGCATCTGCATTACAGGTTTACATCGTTTCAACTGATGTTTGTAAACAGGAAGTAAACAGATAACATTATGATCCACTAATCCTAAAGGTGGAAGAGCTTTAGCTTTATAAGCTTTCGGGATATTACTGTAACACAAATCAATAGTTTTATTAAGTCTTGTTAGTACAACTACATATTGATTTAAGGATGGTAGTACTGCAGTACTGGTGCGTCCGGATACTTGCTGAGCATAGCCTGTGTGTTGTGTAAGATCTGGGGTGTATTCCATAAAGCAGGGTTAACTTACTGTCACATATACCCTGAACTCTCGGTTGATTAACCCTAACCTTGCTTACTCGTGGTATGCTGGTTCCAAAAATGCATCTGGGAGTAAGTTCAGCCAACCCAGAGTATGTTCCCAGTTAACACACAAGACATTCTCAACAGAGCGACGAATTGATGATTCACCATGGAAACAGACGCTAAGAAAAAGCGCGCCATTCTACTTCATTCTTCTTCTTTTGTTTAATGGCGATTTACATAACCTACTTGGTGCACATCACCACCTATTGGGTGTTTATGCAATCATTTTTTATTCTTAATATTGTTTGATGCTAATTATTAAATAAGATATCACATATATGATATGTATTTTATTATAGAAATTATAGCATAGAAAATGTCCTGTTATAAAGGATAAAAAGCAGATCCATGTGTGAGATGACAATAAAATACATTCATATATTAGAATTGAATAAACAGTTATATATTGTATAATATAACATTGTGTATATAACTGTAACTATATAACAAATTTAGATACATTAATATAACCATATTGATAATATAACATGCATCTGAATTCCTCTTAAACTAACTAATCCTTTAACATAACCTGCTCCGGAGCAGGTTATGTTCAGAGAGCAAGTTGCTATGGTTACTTACATACCCTAAAAGTTACCTCTGTTTTTGGAACCGAAAGTTGAGGTTATCCGCTTACTTACTCTTAAACATACCCAGGTATGTCACATAACCTGCTTTCTGGAATAGCCCCAGCTCAGCTGCTGCCTTAACGTCTGCACTTGGTGGAACATACACACAGCTAAGCACAACAGTTGAGAACTCCCTCGGGAGATACAAAGCACAGGGCGGACAGGATAAGCAACTCCAGGTACTGTCACGGTTCGCAGATCCACTGTGTCATTCTGTTGTCTGTGTGAGGGTTGTGGGGTGTGTCACCTGATTGTTCTGTGTGGGCGTCGCCGCTGATTACTGATCAGCGGCAGCTGTGGCTTATTAGATCTTGCCTATTTAACGCCTTGTCTTTCGTCTCATGTTTGTCAGATCGTTTGTTGGAGTCCTGGTGTTTGTCTCGTGTTACCGTATTTCTTGTTTCCTGGAGTTGGAGTTCTCGTCGCTGTTTCCTGTTTCCTGTCTGTTCCCTTGGACACTCGTTCTGGATTATACTTCGCTCATCTCAACTCACGGATTCATCACGGACACTTCTCACCACGGACTACCACTCACCACGGACACCATCGCCCATCAAAGTCCCTGTGTTACCATCTCTCCTGCTGTCTGTATTGTGACTGTGTTTGTGTGTTTATCTGACTTATCTTGGCGTGAAGCCCTATTAAAGGGATTAACTTGCTATTGCATCCAGTCTTCATTTCTCGTGACAGGTACGGATTACAAATCCTCCCATGTAATTTTATATTAGTACACCAAGTTGATGTACATACACACACGCACTGTTCTATCAGTCGGAAATGAAAGTAGATGTGTTCAACCAACAATGGATAGAGTCATGAAGAAGTCATTTGATTGAATACTCCAAATGGTGCAGTCACTAACAATCCATATAATTATTAGGATAATCCAAATCCAAATTGTCCAGTTCCCCATGATGTTTCAGCCATAGTACACTCTCAGCATTAATATTAAACACACACACACACACAAAATAGACAAAAAACGCACCGCAGCCAACGCATGCGTCGGAAAAAACACTCTTGTGTTGAAGACTTATGTGCTGAAGAGTTACTCTTTTTGTTTATCTCTACTTGTACCAGTATCCTAGATTCTATTGCTCCTTTGAAGGTTAAGCGTACTAAACTTAAATCAGAACCATGGTTAAATACAAGAGTATTATTTAAAGTGTAACTTCAGCACTGCTTTTGGACAACTAAAATGCATTTAGTACAAAATTAGTTGTTCCAATTTAGCAAGGATTTAAGGATACAAATTTATAGTGTGCCACAAATACATTTAGTTACACTATACATACATATGAATAAATAGTGCTTAAGTATACTATTTTTTCACTAGCTGAGAGTGGTTCATTTTCAAAATTTCCAAAGGCAAAAGTGAAGCATACAGCAAAGAATTGGATGACACTTAATGTGATTTATGATGAACTACACATCAATAACAGATTCATATAAATATCTAACTTAATGTTAGAAATTTACCCAATATTATTTCAACACCCTGATTTCCCAGTTGGCGGAAAACATTGCATTGCAGCCATGGAAGCCAGCAAACAAACTGAGTCAGAGATTACAGATTCTACCCAACCTAAAAACCCACATAAGCATCGAGTCTGAGGAGGAGGGGGCGAGGGGAACAACTCTCTCCAATATTTTGAATTTGAACTGCAGTACCCATTTTAACTGTTAGCTGTCAATATTACATACTGCATGTCACGGAACGGAGGAATTAAAGACGGCAGGCAGAGGTGAAGATCCAAATGCAGGGAGAATTTAATGGAAATAAAACAATTCTAGCATAAATCAGGAACAAAACACTGAGGAAAAAAAAAACAAAGAAAACACGGGAACCACAGACACCTGCATGACATCAGACAACGACCGACAGAGAACCAGAGAATACAAGGGCTATTTATACAGAGGGGTTAATGAGCTAAACATGTAAACTGACACAGCTGGAGCAGACTAATGAAAAAGGAAAAAACTACAAAACTACAACCTGGCCACAGGAAACAGGATACAGGAAAGAACACAGAAACTAGGCACAGAAAGCTTCAACATAAAAGTCCCACAGAGCACAAAACACAGAACCAGATCTGACACTACACCTTTAACCTATTATTATTTATTATTAGGTTGGTGGTTCAAGCCCAGTCAGGGAATTTTTAAAATCATTTTACATGTAATTATATTTATTTTTAAATACTAGTGGAAAGTGAGTGCTGAATTATAACTTTTTGTAAGACAATTTTTTAGGATTATAACATATACAAAATAAATATTCACTGCCATAAATATTTTATAATTATTGTTCTTCAAATACTGTAAAACATTGTTTTTAATTTAAATTACTCCAAAACTGATGTGAAAACATGTTTGTTTGTTTGTTTGTTTGTTTGTTTGTTTGTTTGGGAAATCTGGTTTAGTACTACAGAAAAGTGCCTTATTGGTTACCATCTGAAAATAAGACTAAGAAGATTATCTTTAAGATTATATATCATGTTTTATGAAATAATGTTGGAACTCAGCAAGAAAGAAGTAAAGAATGAAAAGAGTTATAGAAATTAAAGGAGTGACCAACTTGTCAAATTTAAAAAAATTCTGACTAAATCACAATTTGATACTTCAGGGTTATTAAAAATGCTTAGCTTTTCTGAGAGCAATAAAAATGATAATGACTGTTCAGAACAACCACATGACCAACAGCACCATATAAATGTTTCATGGAGTAAGAGTGAAAGAGGAACTGTGTTTCAGAAAGACATCACATAAGCCAGATATCACATCTATGAGACTATGAGTGTCATTGGTTTGCTCCATTTTTCGTTTTATGGGTTCATTCTGACCACACATGGTATGTCTGCTTTTTACCATTAATACTGCTCTTGTCTTCAATGAGTTGATTTGTGATGCTGTCTTATGTCAGCTCTCCAGCATCAGCGAGTCCGACCCAATGGCATGGCTATTCTTCCCTGTGGTGACCTGAAGGTCGGGAAAGTGACCTGGAGCAGAGATATGAATGGACATCAAGTGTACATCCTCAGCACTGATAATGGAGAGATAATCAGACACATGAATAATAACAGTCACAGCTCATTGCCTGACCTATCTCTGATTATCTGGTTTGCCTCATTTTGGGATGAAGGCTTGTATTATTGCAACGGGACACCAGTGGCATGTCTAACAGTAAAACCAGGTAAGAAACCAGAACCTCAGTATGATATATAAAAACGTCTTCGATCTTATATATGGCATATATTTCATATGTAATATATGTTGTGGAATAATATGGTGGAATTGGTACCAAAATTAATTTGTTAAATCTATATTCCAGGCTGTTGAAAGGCTATTTGTCTTATATTTTGAAATGTTGTAATTTATTCATTGCTAATGGAATTTTGCCTAACCGGGTATAATGTGTACAAGGGGGACAATCAAGATGGTATGATGATGAACCATCAATAATATCAGAGTGGTTTCTAAAATATACTTAGGCTTATTGTGGTCAAAAGGCTAACAAGAGATTTAGTAACATTTTGACACAATACTTAATTTGACTTGGCAACGCTGGACTGGATCTCTTCCCAAATCACCCCTCCCTAACATTTTCGTCTCGTTTTTATTTGTTGACGAATATGTCAATAGATTTTTGTCATTCAGAACTGCTTTTTATTTATAGTTATCGTCTCGTTTTCATCAGTGAAAAAATGTTGAGGGAAGTTATGATAAATTATATAATGAAATTAACACTGCTATTCACTGAGATTATGAATTAATCGATGAGAACAAAATTGTTGTATGTATTAAATGTGTTCTCTGTATAATTTACACAGCTGATGGTCAGAACACTGAAGATCTGACTGAATGTCTCAAAGGTCAGTAAGAAATAAAGGGTATCACTCATGATTTTTAACTGCTGCTTAACTAATTTCAGATTTTTCCATGACATCAAAGCAAATTCTTCACAGCTGTTGGGAAATTGTTTCTCTGTGTGTTTTGAGGGAATTCAGAACCATCTTGTTGTGTAATAAATAATTTATATTTTCGCCGCCTCATTATGAATGTTTGCGCTGTGATAAAATAAATGAGAATTAATGAATCTAAGGCCCTGTTTACACCTGTTATTAAGAGGCGTTTTGGTACCTCTGGAAGTTGTCAAAAGTGGACAAGCACAAAAGTTTTTAGACCCCATTTACACCTGTATTTAGTGTTGTCCACTTGTGATCCGATCAACCAAAATGCATCTTAATACCAGTAAATGGCCTAAAATGGTTACTGGAAAATAATAGCCTATTGCTCAACTGTTTCAAATGAAAAACACAAAGAGAAAACCTGCTTTATAAATGGAAAGTTGTGCCGTCCTGGGACCGGAGTCACAACATATTGTTCTTAGTTGTTATTTTGTTTTTATTTAATTTTTTTTTATAAATACATTGTATTACCGTATTTTGTGCTTCTTATAAATTATCTCCTTAAAGGGTTAGTTCATCCAAAAATGAAAATTAAGTAATTAATTACTCACCTTCATGTCGTTCCACACCTGTAAGACCTTCGTTCATCTTCAGAACACAAATTAAGATATTTTTGATAAAATCCAATGGCTCAGTGAGGCCTGCATTGCCAGCAAGATCATTTCCTTTTTCAATGCCCAGAAAGGTACTAAAAACATATTTAAAACAGTTCATGTGAATACAGTGGTTCAATCTTAATATTATAAAGGGACGAGAATACTTTTTGTGCAACAAAAAACAAAACAAAATAATATCTAGTGATAGGCAATTCCAAACACTGTTTCATGAAGCTTTGAAGCTTTACGAATCTTTTGTTTTGAATCAGTGGTTCGGAGCGCCAAAATCACGTGATTTCAGTAAACAAGGCTTTGTTACATCAAGTGTTTCGAAATTTCAATAGTTCACGTGTCTTTGGCAGTTTGATATGTGCTCCGAACCACTGATTCGAAACAAAAGATTCGTAAAGCTTCTGATGGAAATACTATTGTTTATTAATTTAAAGAGATCTTCTAATCTCCTTACCCTCCCTGATCTTTTTTTCCCTCAACACTAAAATGTTACAAGAAATACATTTCTCATATGATGTTATTAAACAAATCATCTCAGATACTTTACTTTTGAGAACTTCTTAAGAATTTTTCAAGAGATGCATTTAGGAGCAGTCTTACATAAAATTTCAGTTTGATTCACTGACAATTAACTGATGAAAAAAGTAAGGTTGTGTAGGCTGGAATATCTCCTATGGTGAGAATTACATTTAAATTGTTTTTTCATCTTCAGGTGCTAGCTATGTTAATGTGACGGAGCAAGTGTTGATGTTCGGCGGTGTTGGACTGGCAGCTCTGATGTTTCTCTTTGCTACTGCAGCTGCAGTGCAAGCTTTATACTCTTCTGACAATGTAAAGCAAAGAGCTCACACTACAGACCATGTTCAGACATCGCAGACTGATCTGTATTACATTAACCTCAGAGAACAGTAATGAAACTGATTTAAGTCTTTAGGAAAGCTTTTGGCAAATAAATTGCTGGTAACACATTAGTATAGGAAACACATATAAACAATTAACTATGACTTTTCCCTGAATAAACTCCTAATTTACTGCTTATTAATAGCTAGTAAGGTAGTTGTTAAGTTTAGGTATTGGGTATTTGTGCTATGGACATGAATGATACCTCGGATCATGCAGCTTGAGGAGAAGAGTGTGGAACAATAAAGTGGGAAATGTGCATAAAATACACATCACAATATACATCATACTTTGTATGTGGGAGGATGTGGGATTACTCAACTGACTGTTTCAACCTATTGTGATAACATAAAATGCAGAAATGATTCTTTTTTGAGGACTTTTTTTCTCCCCATTTCACACTATATTTCACAAGACAACTCAGTGGCAAACAAGAAGCATTGCAAAAGAATATATTTACATAGAATATATAGAATAATTCTATAAACAAGAAGTTTACAATGAGTCAGTGGCATTTTAGACACTTGTGACATCTTCATTCTTGGTTGCTTCATCTTGGTTACATAATTGATCTGATGACACAAAGTTTTTTATCAGCTCCATACTCACTGTCTTCTCCTCACAAGCTCTTTAAATGCCTGTATGAATTACATCAAAATGACCAGTATTCTCAAGGGAAACAGAACAAAAATGTATTACTATTTGATTCCAACAATCATACTATTTCTCATTCTGATTTGTCTGTTGACATCGATGGCTTCCTGATCAGACTCTGTTCTACAGTTCGTAACTGCTCTCATATCTTTCTGTCTCTAAAATGTTGGACGAGACTGCGCCAAATCCTCAAAATTAAAAATGCAGAGACACTGGATGCTATCAAAAAACAACAACAACAACAACAAAAAAAAACCCTTCAGATCACTGAGGTCATCTGACTCAGGTTTACTGATGTCACTGGTATAACATTGTGAAAATTTTCACAATCTCTGTGTGACCTAACCACCATTAATTCATATCTTTTCAAACCTTGATACTCTCATTGCTTGTCTCCTGTTGTGTTTGGGCTTGTTTTCTGCTCTCCCTGATGTTTGTCTCATGTTTCTGGATCTGGACAGTGACATTGAGTTTGTAAGATGGCATTATATTAAATAAATGTATAATTACTACTTCCTGAAATGCCACAAATGGTCACATTTTTAACTGGGTACTGACTGATCAGTATCAATGCAGCCTAATTATATAAAAGTGTAAAAGCATTTGTACACCTCTATGAAAATGCAGATGAGATCATTTTAACTGAACTATCATTTAAAAAAGCAACAACACATTTTTAGTTCTTAGATATATGTGGTTATCACATGTACACTAAGTTTTTAAAACAAGATGATTGTTGAAAGTTACAAACATAATTATACTCATAACTGCAGTTCTGAACAATATAGTGCTGTTATAGCTTATATATAGAGTAGATTACCTCTAGGGAGTGCACTCATACCCCTGCCAAAAAATACATGGAGTCTAAATTGTTTGTCTTTCATAAAAACAAAATGGAAGAGAGAAATACACAGTTGTTGTGCTTATTGTCATGATGACTTTCGTCACTTTCATTATGAATAAATCATCTTAATGATGTTATAAAATTAATCTTCTTGCACCAGACGTGTTTGGAAGTATATGAACAAAACTCCACTATGATACATGTTTGTGTGATGTAAACACTGGTGAAATAAATGAAAATGAATAAAATCTGTGTATAGCTGCAGTTTTATTATTACAACAATCATTAGGAGCCCTTTCTCAATAATTACACCACCTTTTCACAACTTCTCTTTTTTTTTTTTTTTTTTGGTTTTGGTAGTTCCAGTTTATTCCACATTCAGAAACTACCAAAACACATCATACATCTCAAATCAGCTCTTTCTCCATAACACAAGCAAAGACTGTCCCCCATAAAACACACTATAACGCTTATAAGATGATGACATAAAAAAGTCAAGGTTACCTAAGAGGTAAGACTTGAACAAATGGAGTGCGGTTCCTGAAATGACCTTCGTCATGAGGATTTGGAAGGAAGATCTGGTGTCAAAAGCAGCACACAGATCCAGCAAGATGAGTACTGATGATTTGGAAGCTGCTCTTGCCAGTCTCAGATCTTTAATAACTGAGGACAGGGCAGTCTCAGTTGAGTGCCAGGCTCCATCACCACCCAGTCACAGAGATCACAGTCACCAGAGTACTAATCACCCCCACCTGATCGTCATCTCCTCATCACCACAGCAGCATGTAAGCACACACTTCACCCTGGCACATTGGCTGCATCCAAAAACTGGAAAATGCTGCCTTCGGAGGACACATTTCAAGGTAGGAAGGCATCAAGGCATGTCCGAATCCAATGTTAGCTTCACTTCCTGTTTCCTGAGATTCCTTCATCTGATCGTTTTTTTGAAGGCAGCATAGATGTATCCTTAGCTGTCTTTGATATCCCACAATCCTGTGCTTTCCATTCTGTGACAGTTGAGCTAGAAAATAAAGATGGCATCCAAAAGTTGCGTTTGCTGGCCAGTTTGTGAGTAAATGTACATTTTTGACCAACATTTTCCACTTTTGATGTAATTTCTAGCGAGAAATTACTACTGTGGTAATTAAATATTTGTTTAGTTCTCACCAAAGCTCACGCTATATTGCAGTAGATCATTAAACTCTTATGCTGCTTCAGAAGTCTGTCCGAAATCCGTTTCATGAGGTGCCTTTCATGCACAAACGCTGCCTTAGAAGTCATTGCTTGATAAGGCAGCGAGGCAGCAAGTCAGCTACCTAGATTTTCGGGTGCAGCCATTGTCTGGTCTCGTTCTTGAGTAGGGCTCACTTACCTTCATGTGGTGTTGCTCCATCATCTCTCCTGATCCTCAGTGCCTCCAGCATCTTCCTGATCCTCTGTGTCTCCAGCGTCTTCATTCCCCCGGACTCCTACTATGCTCCACTCAAGTCACTGAAGTTTGTGCTCGGCTGCTCACGTCCACGACCTCCTCAAATCACCTGCAATACAAAGAACTGTCAGTATTTCCATTCATTATTGCATTGCTGCTTTGACTGCTTTACTCACCTGCCTGTTTACTTTACCTGCCATGTCCAATAAACTCTCATATTCATTTCTACATCATGAATCTGTGTTCCATAACAGAAGACCAGACCAACTTACCATTTGAGTGCACTGGATCCATTCAAGGAGGTCATGGACGCTCTCAAGCAAGCACTCTTGGGCACTACTTCCACATCACCCATCACCATCACTCCTTCACCGCCAGTGGTATCCAGTCCCGTGGCCACACCAGCGCCCTACTCTGGCTTGGCGGAGGATTGCTATGGATTCCTTCTTCAGTGTTTGCTGGCCCTAGAGATGCAGTCACACTGTTTCACCACAGAAAGAGCCAAAATAGCTTTCATAATCACCCTGCTGAGGGGACGAGCGGTTCACTGGGCCCAAACTATCTGGAATCAAAATGGAGTTGTTATGCAAACACTGAATACTTTCGCCACTCTTTTTCGTGAAGTTTTTAGGGTTCCTGGCAGCGATTCTTCTGTTGGTGAGCAATTATATAATCTTTCTCAAGGGAAAATGTCTGTTTCTGATTACGCTCTTTAGTTCAGAAGCAGCGACCAGTGGCTGGAATGAGCGCTCATCACCACCTACCGGCAAGGATTAAATCCCCAGTTGCGACTGCATCTGGCTGCATACGACGATGCTATCGGGTTAGAATGGTTCATCCATCTCTCCATCCGCACCAATCATCGTATGCAGCCCTGCCTGGAAGACCTATAGTGCCAGCCTTCACCACCACGTCCTCGCTAGCCAGAGTATACCAGCTCTCACACTCGTTTGACTGTGTCTGAGCGGTAGAGAAGGCTGACCCAGGGTCTTTGTCTCTATTGCGGTTCTGGGGGACATGTTATCACTGCCTGTTCCATTCATCCACCAAGACCTATGGTGAGTGTTATCCATTCAGTGTCTGTTAATACCAAGCCACTTACTACTGAAGTTATTCTTAATGCCTCACATGTCTCCCTTCCAGTACATGCCCTCCTCGATTCTGGGTCAGCTGGAAACTTGATCTCCGAATCCCTCTGCCGCCAGCTCAACCTCAAGAAGAGGCCCATTGAGACTCATTAGCAGGTCCAGTTGATCATTGGCAAACCCTTAAACAAGAGGAATGTACGCCATGCTCTAGGACCCGTTGCAAATAGGACAGTTGCACACCAAATCCATCGTCTTCCTGTTTCTGGAGAATTCCACTGCTGGTATAATTCTAAGGTGCCCGTGGCTAGTGCAACACGACCGCATTCTCTCCTGGAACACCGGTGAAGTCCTGAAGTGGGGCGATGGTGGGTGGATGCTTCCCAAGTCATCCTCATCCAGTGAAGCCTCTCTCAGTCAACACCACCTCCACCGAGAGCCTGGTTGAACAGCAATCCACGGAGATTCCAGCCTGTTACACCCCCTTCAGTGACGTATTCTGCCCCAAACGGTCGTCGTTGTTGCCTCCACACCAGCCATGGGACTGTGCCATCAACCTCCTTCCAGATGAGCCAGTGCCCCATGGTAAAAAGATGGCCCCGACTGTGCTATCTCCAAAAGTCCACGCCATCTTCCATCTGGCAAACTTCTTCCCTTGCCCGTACCACAGCGGCCTTGGTCATACCTAGGAGTAGATTTTGCCACTGACCTATCTCCATCTGAAGGTAATTGTTGACCGATTCTCTAAATCCTGCCTTTTGATTCCTCTGAAGGGCTTACCTACTGCCATGACAACAGCAGAACTTCTCTTCATTCATGTATTCCGATACTACGGTATCCCAGAGGACGTTGTGTATCCCACGGTATCCCAAAGGCCCACAATTCACTTCCCAGGTATGGAAGGCTTTCTTCAAGCTCCTAGGTGTGACCGTCAGTCTTTCATCAGGGTACCATCCGCAGTCAAATGGGCAAGCTGAGAGGAAGATTCAGGAGATTGGCCGCCTGTTTACTTTACTGTTTACTCTCATATTCATTTCTACATTGTTGTGAGTCTGTGTTCCGTAACAGTGTTACCACTGTAAACAAAACAATATTTCCACCGCACGCACGATATTCCTTGATGGATGTCATCTTTTCTTCCTGCCGGAACGAAGAAGGGGGGTGGCGAAAGAAAGCACTTCACGTCTATTGCGATCTCAGAATTCAGGCCAGCTGATAATATCTAGAATATCAAAATCAATCGCAGGCGGCAGATCCTTCTCCTATTTGGCACCTCTGGAACAATCTTCCTAGCATTGTTCGGGAAGCAGACACACTCTGTCAGTTTAAATCTAGACTAAAAACGCATCTCTTTAACCTGGCATACACATAACACATCATCAATTTATATTTTCAAATCCTTTAAAGGATGATTAGGCTGCATAAATTAGGTCAGCCGGAACCGGGAACACTTCCTATAACACCAGATGTACTTGTTATATCAGAAGAAGAATGGCATCTACACTAATATTAGTCTTTCTGTTCTGTTATCGAAGTTTACCGTAGTCAACCGGATCTGGGCCGTATCCAGGTGAGACCAAGGACCTGCACCTTGACACGACCACAATGCAGCCCTGAAGTATCAGCAGAGATTGAGTCAACTAGATCATTCAACTAGATCATTCATGAAGGCCTCATCAACACGACAACCAGTGGCACAGTTCCTCAACAACTGTCCATACTGGTGTGATGAATACGATCCTCAACTGGATGGAACTGAAATAAATACTTTGAATGTTGCGATCCTATCGGACTTATGATAGCGACCTGAATCATAACAAAGCACTGTTTGCCAGAGGAGAACTGGCCCCCAGACTAAGCCTGGTTTCTCCCAAGGTTTTTTTCTCCATTTTAACACCTATTTGCCACTTGTTTGCCACCTGATGTCACCTGTTGGAGTTTGGGTTCCTTGCCGCTGTCGCCTTTGGCTTGCTTAGTTAGGGACACTTGACATTTGACTTGACATTTGATCATCAACAGTGCTTTGATCTGCCTGCATTGACACTATTCTTTAAGAGCTGCTGTGCAGCCAAAATTATGTACCAGTTATCAATGTAAAGCTGCTTTGACACAATCTAAATTGTAAAAAGCGCTATATAAATAAAGGTGACTTGACTTGACTTGACATTGTCCTCCTTAAAGGCAAGATCAACGGCAAAGAATTCAATGATTGCTTCATGAAGGAGAACGATTTTGAGGCAATGGCACTGAGAGCTGAGCATATAGTGAATGGTTTGCCCATATTTCGTGCTCTGTCGCCATTGGCAAGTCATTTTTAATGGCGCAATGCAATCAGACTTCAGTATTTGAGGAAGGAGTGGGATACCCCAAATAGCATTAGCATGCAATGTCAAGAGACTCAATAGGGAACAAAAGGGCTATGTTAGCTCAGCAAAACTGAAAAGTCACACAATACAGAATAATGTAAATAACAACAAACTAGCAACGACAACTGCACTAAAATCAAATGAGAATAGAAACAAATACACTTTCCACTTCTGTTACTTGACTGCTTCTACTGTTAGAAGAACCTATTTAACAGTTTTGAAAAGAGTATGTAAACTGGCTCGTAGGTACATAGAATTGTGGCAGTGGTTGTATTTGAGTGAAAAAATAATTCATGTAAGTTGACAGATATACAGGATACAGATCAATTAAGCTCAAAGGGAATTATTAGTTAATTTTATAAGGAATTTTGACAATCACTTATTTTACAGCCAAACAAATAATCGTCCAGCGCTCAACGGGCAGTATCTATCAATTCTGCAGCTGATATTAAATATCCACGATATAGTGAAAATACTATTATTAGCAAGGTAACAGATCAGCAGTTTAAGACATTAAATTATTAATTTAAATTCTTAAGTACATAATTAAGTACATAAAGTCCTGTAAGTTGCGAGGTGGGGCCTCCATGGATTGGACTTGTTTGTTCAGCACATCCCACAGATGCTCAATTAGATTGAGATCTGGGGAATTTGGAGGCGAAGTCAACACCTCAAATTCGTTGTTATGCTCCTCAAACCATTCCTGAACCATTTTTGCTTTGTGGGAGGGCACATTATCCTGCTGAAAGAGGCCACAGCCACCAGCGAATACCTTTCCATGAAAGGGTGTACATGGTCTGCAACAATGCTTAGGTAGGTGGTATGTGTCAAAGTAACATCCACATGGATGGCAGGATCCAAGGTTTCCCAGCAGAACATTGCCCAAAGCATCACACTGCCTCCACCGGCTTGCCTTCTTCCCATAGTGCAGTGGTTCCCAAACTTTTTAGAGAGGAGTACCCCTAAGGCATTTACCATCTGTATACCCCCTCTCTTCCATTTAGACAGCACCTTTTCCATTAAAGGACAATATTTGCCCCCTAAATTGACTTTCCAGTGCATTTTATGCTATGATAAAAAATGTGAAAAGTGATTCTTTTAAATACCAATACCCCCAGTAGATGGCGGTAAGTCACTGCCGTAATGCGTGTGTCATCGAGTCATTAGTTCAGTGAAGCAAATGGCTGTATTTATGAATGAAACTTTGGCTTGAATGAAACGGACTTGTGTTCTCATGGATTCCGGTCTTGCCAGGCGACCTTGAAAGAACAAACTCGGAAGGACACAAGGACACAGAATGCATCCTTGTGAGAATTGAGATGTGCTGCAATCTTGTTGCTCAACTGCTCATCCCAGCATATAAGAAGCGGCTAATGGACAATAAATGTAACATAACATCACAAACAAATGTCATAACCTAAAAGATTTCTTTCATATTATTATAGACATTGTTTTCATATAATTTTATATCTTTTTCATTTTACCCCGTGCATTTATGAAAATGAGTAAATGAGTGTTAAAGGTGCAATATGTAAAACTTTCTGTCTGCTAGAGGTCGCTAGAGGCCTATTCAAAACAAAGGCATAGCTTGATGATGCCAAGTTTCAGTGCAAAATCTTGGGACATGTGGTCTTCACCTCACAGCCGGTGGAAAATACTCAGGATATGGCTCGGGCAGAAATGTTCATGGATGCGATTATTAACGTTACTGTAGTATGAAGCAGAGCAGGACCAAGTGTTGTGGGAGCTGAGCGAGGCCGCTGGAGCGATTGCGCAACACACGCTGTGAGCAGCAGAGCTTTTATTATGCCACAGACGCCGACGCTGCTTCCGCTTTTCCGGTAATGAGTATGAGATAACACAGCTACAATTATATTATAGACAATTATATTAGATACATTTGAGAGTGTTGAAAATTATGTTATAAAGTTACTCTGTGTGTTTGCTCGGCGGCTGCTGTGAAACACTGTTACGCACTGCAGTAAGCTAGATCGATATTAGAATATCATTAAATGCTGGATGGCTTGTGTTGATAAATGGCATGTAATTAATTTTAAAACGTATTGTATGATGGAGAAAATGCTGTATTACTGTTACTAAAAATAATAGCTGCATCTGATTATGCTATGTTAGCTACTTCAAAAAATAGCATTTTTACCAATAGCATGGTAAAGCATAGTAGTGGCAAAAAAATCAAGAAAATAACATTTAAACAATATGACTAAGCATGTTGAGCTATATAACAATACTTAATTTTCTGTCTATAAATATATCAAAATAGTTGTTCCCTTGTCTGATAAAACATGTAATATATTAAAGCGTCTTTGGTGTTTTCATGGTTTTTACAAAATAAAACCGGAAACCGAGGGTAACGCTGGTATGACGCAATTGACAGACGACTCCTCGTACGTCCCACAGCCTTTTTTGAAATTGCAATTTTCTCACGATTAACAAATAGTTGGAAACATTTGGGATATTGTAAGTACTCAAGTGAACAAAATATATAACACTGGCCTAGCGTTTTTTTGTTTTTGTTTTTTTACTGCAAAATTCTTACATATTGCACCTTTAACTGCTTTGTCACAGTGTTAAGATTCCTTTTTTATATGGCAATAAAAATATTGAAGGCTTTCTTCAGGTTATCACTTTATTAAAATTAAGCAAAACAAACAGACAAATGTTTACTTTCACGAGCCTTCACTCCCACGTGCATCAATGAGCCTTGGCCGCCCATGACCCTGTCGCCGGTTTACCACTGTTCCTTCTTTGGACCACTTTACTGACCACTGCAGACCAGGAACATCCCACAAGAGCTGCAGTTTTGGGGATGCTCTGACCCAGTCCTCTAGCCATCACAATTTGGCCCATATCAATTGCTCAAATCCTTATGCTTGCTCATTTTTCCTGCTTCTGTAACGTTTTGGCCCAGATAACACTAGTTAAATCTATGTAATGAAAGAGTTTGAAGGTGAAAAGTCTGTATTCCACACGTTTAATGGCAGGTACACAGGGACATGCTCCTCTCATATGTGAGAGATTTACTCTAGCGTTACAAATAAAATTAAAGCAAAATTATAACAAGATGGGAGAGCACATTTATCATCTCTCATGATACTCATCACATAGTCACATAGTCCCTCTACATCATCACCGCATAGCGCGCGTTGAGTGAAGTGATCAGTCTCTTAAAGGGCACAACGCACAATAATGTGATGCATGTAAATACATAGTTTAAGCTGTTACACTTCTAACACATCAACTTTGAGGACAAACCCTGCTTTCCATTCGGAAGGGCTCATCGCTATGCCCTAATCCCTTCAAAGGGTTTACCCTCTGGAGTGAGAGCTTCGAAGGGATGAAGGGTATAAGGAGTCAAAAAAACATTTTTTTTTGGAATGCACTTCAGCATCATCTTAACGAGACAATCAAGAAGGCCCGAAGATCATGGGGGCCTGAAGTGTCCATCAGTTGTATCCTTCGAAATCCTTAATTCCGAAGGGCCCTTTGAAGTGGCCAGTTTTGAGCACTTCGGTTTGGAACAACCCTTCAATATGGCGGCCATGACTGTTTTCACTCCAAAGTGCCCATCAGAGGGCAATATATCTCATTTGGATCGTACCGGAAGTGTTCACTTGCTGCCTAATATATCCCACCCAATAACAGGTGCCGTGATAAAGAGATAATCAGTGTTATTCTCTTCACCTGTCAGAGGTCATAATGTTATGCCTGTTATTGGGTGGGATATAGTAGGCAGCAATTGAACACTTTGTCATACCTTTTTCATACCTTTTAAATTGTATTTTTACATTAACAAGTCATTCTCATAAAGTTAGTGTTTAAGCATCTATGTTTTTTCCAAAATAATAACTAAAGGCAGTAACAATTTAAACAATATATTTTATTTGTGTATTGATGTTCAGCTGTTATTTTTAATAGTCAACATTCATGCTCGGTAAACACTGTCTGTCACATACATCAAGATGTAGCTAAAATGTCACCAAGCTGATTGCACTAAAACCCCCCCACAGTCATCAGGTTTTCAGGTCTTTTCAAGTTTAATTATGATGTGATATAAAGTGGGGATATCTAAGTGGCTGAGCTGTTTACTTACTTTTCAGTTAGTCTTCCCTTGACGCCCTCATTTTGTTCATTCAGACTGACGCACGTAACACGCACATAAACAAGAGGCGGGATTTATAGCACAAACCAATCATATCCAATCATAACCAACTTCATCTGATGTTATCATTGCCTTCTGCAAAAAAAAAGGAAAACAATTCAAAATAAATGTTATTTACAAAGACAGATGTGTGATATAGTGCAAGAATAGGGATGTAATATTGCAACAAAATTTATATTTTTGTGCAAAAGAAACAACTTCAGCTCATTCAAGAGCATTTGTAGCAATGTAATATTACAAAATAATAATTAACAATAATAATAATAATCTTCACAAACAAATTTCTTGGTTAGTGAGGCACATACAATGTAAGTGAATGGGATAAAATTTTGCAGGCCATAGGGTCAAGCAATCAAACAGTAAACTGGACTAGATCCAAAAAGCAACAGAATGAACACAAAGAGGTCTGAGACCAAATTCCTACTTAAGTGGACCAAAAAAGGATCTAGGTCCTCTTTCAGGGACATGGACAGTGTGAACATAAAAAGAACTGGGTCCTTTTTCACTTGGTTCACATTTGGTCCACTTACAGTGGTCTGAGTTTAGTTCATTTAATAAGAACCCTAGTGTGAAATCACCCTTAGACATACATTTTATAATAAGGGTGTTTTCACACTTGGGCCCTATTTAAAAGAACCAAACTCAGACCCCTTTAAAGCTGCAGTCCGTAAATTTTTTGGTTAAACATTATCCAAAATCAATTTTTGAGCAAGTACATAACCAGCCAGTGTTCAAAACTTTCTCCTTATCTTAGCCCGATTCACAACGGTAAGCTTGTAATAATGTTTTAAAATAAGAGCGACCTGGTGGATTTCTGCAGGAAATTCGAGCATGCAGCAGTTCGTCTTTGCGTCATTACGTCACGTCCGTAAACAGAAAAAAGGAGTCCATGCAAGTCGTTTTATCATGTGAGGATGCTACTTGTAGTGGATCATTTATAGTCTGTTCTCACAGCAGCTGAAATAATTAAACGTCAGTCTGACACTGACAATCATCAGTGACAAATGGAGATTCACCCTTAGTCAAAAAGCAAAAGACTTTGGACTGTGGAGTGGCTACAGAAATTGAAATCTACAGGTAACACTAATATACACTAAATACACATAGTGTGCGTCTCAATCAGCTCCCTAGTTCAGTAGTCAGGGCACTGATCAGGGAATCGGCCACATTAATTTACATGATATACTGATTCACAACCTAGGGAGCTGATTGAGACGCAGGGATAGTCACGCAATGCTGATGTTGTTAACATTAACAATTTGAGAACAAAGTATAACAGTAATAATAATTTGCATAGTTTGGCGTGATCCGAGCTAAGCGATCATTAGATTTAATCATCATTAGCAGCGCGATTTATTGTAGGCCTAATGCTTTTTTTCCTCAGTTGGTCAGAACAAAAGTGGTAGAAATGTTACTTACTTGTTCAGCTGATATTTTCCAGTGAAAATTCTTATATTGGTCATACTTTCAAGACGTAGAATTTGTGATTCTGAAGTGCAGTATCCATACCGGTGTAGTGATTGACAGCAAACATTAGATTCATCCGCGCTGAACCGTGCCGATGCACAACCCACCTAAAGATAACTATTCCGCATATGACTGCAATCGCACGTTTCAAACAGAGATGGCGACAAAGAGGAAAAATGGTGGACTGCAACTTTAAGTGGACCAAGATGTGTACAATATGTTTTACACAGATTTGATCCATACCATAATTCAAGAAATGAGAAATCATTCACACATATAGTAAAGAAGACACACCTCCAATAAACCATTCAATATTTAGTAACAAATGCATGAATTACGTGTGATCTAACCATACTAGTCACATATATAGGTTGTAGACATGATATAGAATTACGCAGTTGAATGATGTTTGATTATAAGTCCGTGGTGTAAAGTATTTCAGTAAATGTATTTAGTTACTGTACTTAAATATCTTTTTGGCTACTTTGTAGTTGTACTGAGTATCAAAGATATTAGCAACTTTTACTCTCTACTTGACTACATTTTTGAACAAGTAAATGCACTTTTTACTCCTATACATTTGTGATGAGTAATGCAATTACATATTACATTTTGCATGGCACCTAACTTTTTATGCAGTACTTTGTTTCTGCTATAAAAAAGCAATATCGCCATCTAAGGGCATTGAAGGTACTATATCTTGTGCATTTTGCCTTTACTCACCCAAACTTTTCAACAAGGCTACTTTACATGAATGCGAGTGCATTAGCAGGTAGTTGTGAACCGTAGGGGTTTGATTTTTAGGTCAGCCGGTGATGAGGCTGAAACCAGCACATCAAGTGCAAGTATACATACTTTTTTATTTTATTTATCCACTATATTGACGAGATATTTTTGAAGGATATTGGTTAACTTATGGCCTTTTTGTGCACTTGAGACCTGAGTGTTTGTAGATGTTTAAGAGGCTGTTGTGTCGACCTTAATTTATTGCAATATTGAGGTGTTCAGTTTTATTTTGATTTTAGAAATTAAACATCTTACAAATCAATTGTTTCTTATTTTCACTGGCATGTCTCTTAGGTGTTGAGGACTAGTGCGTCTTTGAGCCTATTATTAGTAAAATACTTAAGTACTGTTAAAATAAGATACTCTAAGACTTTTACTCAAGTTGTACTGGAATTGGTAACTTGTAATGGAGTCGCTGTAAGGTATCTGTACTTTTACTCAAGTATGGCATTCAGGTACTCTTTACACCTCTGCGTCTAGTATCGTTTTGAAATGATCGGTCCTGCATTTAAGGGAAAAGTCAGAGGTCTTCAAAAGGAGGTCTGTTTTAGGTCTGTCTTGGAAAATAATTTTTCTGAAAGGTAATGAAATATGTATGTGATGCACATGATGGAAAATGTTAGTGTGTGTTCTTTTTATGATTTAGGAAGCCTCAGACATCAGCAGTGTTTTATAATCATTCATCACAAGGCCTTATACTATGATAAATTGCTTTCTCATAATTATTCATGACACCACTTGTCTGCCATACTAAGGCAGAATAAAGACTGTTAGAGATGTACCACAATTGTTTTACTTGAAATTGCCTCCACTTTTATTTTTTGAAGTGATATGCTTGTTTTACACTGATTGAGACTGTAAATGGTTTACATTAAACAAATTCAAGAAGACATGGTCAAAACATCTACATGAATAATGTTACAGACAATAAGAAAAAAAACAAAAAAAACACTAAACTAAAATTCAATAAGCATACTATGTTTGCACCTTCTCAAGAACCATCACCAATGATAATGTGAAGCTACAGATTCCTCTGTGGTATGCATGCACTTACGTATGTGTGTGTGTGTGTGTGTGTGTGTGTGTGTGTGTGTGTGTGTGTGTGTGTGTGTGTGTGTGTGTGCGCAGTTTCATTATTCACAGAGTAACGTCTATACCTGAAACAGCTGAATATTTCACAAGGAAACCTAATAAACTTAATGTCAAAGAGAAAGCACACATTGCTTTAAAAAGAATCACATAAACCTTTATTGAACAGTGAACAGCAGTCAACTGACTTAATGATAACATACTGATATTTCTTAAAAAGCAATCTACTGATAAGCAGAAGCATTTGCTTCAGTGACTGGAGACAATACATCTTGGGAACATATTGGTCAATGTCAAAGAGTCCCCACATTTCAATCCCGTCCATATCAGTATAAAGAACCGAACGAACATTTTGGTCCATAGGTTGGTTCATGTGCCTAAAATGATTAAGTGATCCATTCATGTTGGTCTCTGGGTAAATGAGTGCAGTTCTCGCTTTATATTCTTTTACTCTCTCCCTCAATCATTCTGTTTTTTTGTTTTGTTTGTTTTTGTATTATTTTCTATTGTCTATGTCAACATTAATCTCAGAACACTCATTTCAGGTCTTTAGCCGCAAAAGGTTCAGATGACCATGCATTGGTTTCTACTCCCCAATTTCCCCAAGTTCTTTTCAAACATCGCTTACTCTCTCACTCGTACTCAGCGATCAGCACCATCATTCCTACTCCAAACAGCAGAGCTAGGATCTCCAGCATTGATTGCCAGAAACTAGACCGTCCAACCAGCAGCTCTGGGAGAACCGTGACGGTTGCGATATAAACAAAGCCTCCGGCGGTGAAGGGAAGGATCCAGGCTGTGGCCGCAGCACCCACACCTTCAGCCAATAAGGAGCAGGCAGTTCCAGCTAGCGCACCAATGGCGGTGAGAAGCTGAAGACACATGGCCTGATGAAAACAGGAAGAGTAGAAAATTAATGGTAAAGTAAAAACACTGATGTTTAATGAAGTCGGGGTGAACCACCTCCGTGAAGTTGGCACCCTATAAAACGAAATAATCCCCAAAACTATGTCATTTGTTTGTGCTACGTTTGTGCTGATTTGTGCCGCAAAAACAAACGTTTGTGCTGGTTTGGTGTTTGAGATATTGAGCATTATTTTTTGGTCGTGTTACGCCATTCTCCACCCCATGTCGTTCAAAACGCTTTGTTTGTGCTGTTTTGTGCAGGTAAAAGTTTCGTTTGTGCTGCTTTGGTTTTTAAAATATTAAAATAATAATTATATAGGTCATTCTCAGGTCACTCAGCCGTCCACATGCTCCAAATTCGGCCAAAATAGTCTCGTTTGTTTGTGCTTAGTTTGTGCTGGTTTGTGCAGGTAAAAGTTTTGTTTGTGCTGCTTACAAGAAAAACAGTTTCATATTTCAAAGAAATATGGAATCATCATAGAAAATAGGCCTATCCCGGTACACAAATCGACATTGTTAAAAAGGTTTATATAATATTCAGTGTTTAATTGATGATAATTCTTTATTTGTTTTTTCATTTTGGTTTTGTAAAGAAATAATGAAATAATAATAATTATTGGATTGGGGTCCGGGTCCGTGTACCTGGTAGGCTGATTTGATTTTATACTTAAAAAAAATAAGAAAGTGAAATAAGAAAGCATTTGATTTTTGTTTTTTCGTTTTGTGTAAGAAACTGAAAAATTTAAAATCAAGCTAGATTTTTCGTAATTTTTTTTCATGGGTAAAAAAAAAATGTGATTATTCTTTAATATTTGTTTTGCATGGCTGTTCAACTCGTAATGTCTTGCATGTCCCATCACGCAGTTCATTTGATGTAGGCAACTGCTCTGCATTTTAGTTACAATTTTTCTAATTGGTTGTTTCATACATTTCTTGCCAATGTACATCACGTGTGTGTCTCTTGTCTGCGGAGGCGCCGGCGCGATCCCTTCCATTGCTTTCTGATATTTTGGGGTTTTCCAATGAAACAAATTATGTTATATATATATATATATATATATATATATATATATATATATAAATGCTTCCAATAACGAGTGAAACATGTTGCATAATTAAGTTTTTCTTAGGCCTTTTAAGAATAAAATAAATAGAAATAAATAAAAAATTCCTCAATGTTGTTTTAGACCACATAAATCTAAAATGAGTATTTTAGGGGCCACCCACACATTCAAAACAAATTTTAAAGCATAAACTAATTTAAGTTTTACACATAAACCCAAAATCCAAAAAAACTCTTAAAGCTATTTTTTCAGTTTCTCATACAAAAAAAAAAAGTTATTTGTCTTTGTTTATTATCAGGTAAAAATCAAATTAAACGAATGACTTTATTTGTTTTTTTGATTTGGTTTAGTAGACAATGAAATAAGTTGTTTTTCTCGACGTAGGCTAATTAATTGAAGGAATTACACGGACTGATGCTGCACAACTTTCCGTTTCTGACACTGAAAATGAGGAAAGCAAACAGAGACTCAATTTGAAATCACATTGCTCCTACTATTTCTGTTAAATGTATAGGCTTTGGTATAGCTATAATATAATATATTACTTTTGAAGAGCACAAGTGTGACTCCCAAACGAGGAGCACCAGAGGGTTAATATTTTAAAAACCGAAGCAGCACAAACGAAACTTTTGGCAACTGGCACAATCCAGTACAACGAAGCACAAACAAATGAGACTATTTCGGGCGAATTGATTGGGTTTTTTCATAATTTAAAAAAAAAAAAAAAAAAAGGTAATCAATAACAGGGATTCTTTTAACGGCACAAACCGGCACAAATCGAGCACAAACTAACACCGGTTTGGAGCAATTTGGATGGCATGGGGTGGAGAGTTACATAACTGTTCATAAAACATGTTTTCGTTATATTTAAGAAGAGGTCTTAGTTACAATGTTTGTTTTAACAGCACAAATCGAGCACAAACGAACAACGCCGGTTTCGTGCGATTTAGACGAAGTGAGAGTGACATCACAGCTCCCGAATTATATTCGTTATATCTGTGGAAGGAAAACAGTTACAGTGTTTGTTTTAACGGCACAAACCATCACAAATCGAGCACAAACAAATGGCACCGGTTTGAAGCAATTTGAACGACATGGGGAATGATGTCACACGACCAAAAAAATAATGTTCAATATCTCAAACACCAAACCAGTACAAACTCGTTTTTGCGGCACAAATTAGCACAAACGTAGCACAAACAAATGACATAGTTTTGGGGATTATTTCGTTTTAATGGGGTGCCAACTTCACGGAGGTCATTGAACCCATTTCACTTTTGCTATATCCTTTGAAGTGGCTTCATAAGCGCAGTTTTCCTCCGTGTTGAAATGTTTCGGATCAAAACATGAAGGGGGACAGGACATATCAAAGAGTTGTTTTTTTGTTTTTTTAAACAGCCAATAAAGTTTAGTTTATTTACTGCAGTAAAACCGTGATAATGTTTAGTAATGGTAATGATGCACTTTTAACCCTATAAGACCGAAGGGAGCACCCACATTCCCGTTTGCGTGTCTCTCTTTAAGAGCCAATAGAAACTTAAACCAAGTAGGTAGCACAATAATACTTTTTGCATACAAAATCAGAGACTTTACACATTCAGATCATGCCTCCACCATTGTCCTGTTGCATTGTTTTTACCCTCTAATGAGTCTACAACAAAAACAGCACAAAAGCGATAACTGAAAACAAATAAGTAGATTTCACGTGGTGTTTTTGCTCATAATTTCATGAAAATTGCACAGATCATAGATCATGGCACATCACCATTCAAAGCAGATTCTTATGATTAAAACACAAAAACAACATAATCCATTGTGTCGTTCACGAGATATTACTAACGGAATGATGTAACATATTTGGCTAAAAACATGTCTCTCGTCTTTCCGGGATGTAATGTGTTATCCAATGTTTCCAGAACAGCTTGTTTTCAAATGTGGAATAACACAAATAGGTATCATTTTAAAGCTTAGAAACTCACATGAAATCCCCAAACACATCTTTTGAGATATGAACAGATATGTACAAGCTGCACATCATTAAAAACACTAAAGGTACTCATTAAGGTAATCCATAAGTGGAAATTAGTTATTTTTGCATTTTTAGAGCAATTTCTGTCTTACAGTTTGAAAAGCAAAGTCGGAGCAACGTCATGGCTTCTGACGTCAATACGTAATACTGGCAAGACCCGGAGTGGTGATTGGCTGCCAAAGAGCTCATTAATTCTCATTATTCATGAGAATGAACTCTATTAATCCAAGCACTGCACTGTATTATGCATGAAATGGCATTACAGCGGAGAGTTCAAATGACGCAGCTGTCCATTCACTTCTGACTGTTCAACTGCGCTGTTGTCCTTCAGACGCATAAGTGTACAGTAGCCTATGTTTCCTCCTCAGTAACACTAAAGCGCTGTTTGCATTTTCCCCGCCATGCATTTAGAGCTGCAGTTTGACTAGAAACACAAGGGAAATAATACTGTAACAATATTTAATATGTAAAAACGGAGGGCACATAAGAGCGTTTTTTGCACGGAATGACACAAGTTTAACAACACTCGTCACGTGGATCATAGATCATAAATGGACAGAAGCAAGCATGTTTCAAGTATTATTTTATATAGACATATTTCATATAATCTATTGCTCTAAATATGAACCAGCATTGTGTATGTGGACATATTTTGTCATGTATTTTCAAATGAAATATATATGTGCAAATAAGAACACTGATTCAGCCTTACGTCTGATTATGATCGCGATGACATGATGAATTATTGTGATAGTCAGAAGACCATGTAGGAAATTCAAAGAACAATGGACAAAAAAGTAACTATGCCTTATTGTTTCTGTGTTAAACGGATGCGTCTTCCGTTCAGAGACACTCGTATACGTGATGAAAATATTAGACCTTTTAAATGTTCTTCCGTGACTGTCCCTCGTTTGTTGTCATAGAATTATATTTTTAAAACACATCAAGGTGCCCTCGACTTTGTTTTTTCCTCCACTCATATGTTAATATTCATTATTCTGTATAATGAGTGTGTTGTAGTTCTGTTTTATTGGTTGTTGTCTCCTCTCTTCCTCCCCTCTACACTCCCACTTTTCCAGTTTTGCACGCCCATTTTGAGAGACTTTTTTACAGTTCTGAGGTGTGAGCGACAGGCTAAAACAGGGGGGTCTCATGACACTTTAATGCATCTAACCATTTTGATCAACTCGAGTGCTGAATAGTCCCTATAAACCGGAGTGTACCGCCCACCAGCACCACCTAGCAACGAAAAAAAATTAATAATCATATTTTTTCAAAACGCAAATTAACGCAAAATAGGTGTCAATTGAAAGCTTAGAGTTTGAACTTTACAATGCATGTAGCCAAATCGATTAACTCCTAAGTAGTGCTAAGAGTTATTTGCTGATAAACTGAATTTTTTTTTTCATAATTTATTTAACTAAAAACTAAAATGTGGATTTCAAATTTTTACTCATAATTTCATGAAATATGCACAGATCGTAGAAAAGTATAATGCTGTGGCACAGCATTAGTTAAAGCAGATTCTCACAATTAAAATGAGTCCAAAATCAACATAATCCCTTGTGTTGATCACAAGATATTCCTCATGGAGTAACGATTTTAAAAATGCCCACTAGGGGGCGTCAAGGGCTAAACAAAAAGGCTACCTTGGTTCCAAATGCTGTAACTTGTGAATTTCCCTCTTATCTTATTTCCTTCCTGAATTATTGCATGTCAAATAAGATATGTAAAATTATAAATATTTGTTTGTTTTAATCAGCAGTTTCTCAGCATGAGAATATTGAATTGTAATGTAATTTATATTTTCTAAAAATTTAAATGTGTTCTATCAAACGGTACCTACATTTTGACTATCCTTGCAAGAGTTTTGGAGTTATAAATCTGTACTTTTGTGTATGTCACTCAGAAAAAAAAAAAAAAAAACTCTAAAAATGCCTTCAGGTCTTAAAGGGTTAAAAGCTTGTAATTGATGTAGTTGTCACCTGTTCTCATTTTCAAGGTTTATAATACCAAGGGTATCTAGCCAAAGAGGATGTTCCATAACGCTTTAAATTACAATATTCTGTGCAGAATTCAAATGGGCTTGGAGTGCGTTAAAAGGAAGACTGGTTGAATCATGCATATGACCCATTCTGATGTTGCTTCCGTTTAATCAGAAGAGAGAGACTACAGATTTGAAATCTGAATATCTTCTGAAAACAAATACATTGAAATGCATTTAAAAGTACAACAGTTGACTGCCAGATTATCCTAAAGCTATTAGATATGGACTGTAACCAGCAAAACATGATTTTTGATTTTGTGGGGTCTTTAAAGACATCATTTTATGTTCATATTACATAAGAAATGTATAATTTTTTATGCTGAAAACCTTGACAATGTGATAGTTCATTCAAAAATGAAAAACCTGTCATCAATTTCGCCCTCATGTCATTTCAAACCTCTTTGACTTTCTTCTGCAGAACACAAAAGATATTTTGATTAATGTTTGTGAAGAACAGTTTTGCTTACCATTTACTTCCATTGTATGGAGTGGGAAATAAGCACTGATATTTCTCAAAGTATCTTTTATGTTCTACAGAAAAAAATAAAATGTCATACAGGTTTGGACATGAGGTTGAGTAAATGATAATAGAATTGTTTTGGGTGAACTACCCCTTTAAACTGTATAATTTGCCCAAAAGCCTATATTGACAAATCAACTCTCTGGAGCTCCATACCTTCCTCTTTGTGCAGCCTGATTGGACAAGAATTGCAAAGTCTCCAATCTCATGTGGTACTTCATGTAAGAGGATGGTGATGGTGGTAACAGCACCAACTGCTGGACCAACCAGGAATGACGCTCCAATTGCAAGACCATCCGTGAAATTGTGGGTGAAATCAGCAGCCAGGTTCAGATAACCAGACACTTTAATATCTAAAGAGACAAAGAGAAGTTATTCTGTCAGCAAGACAGCAGCATTGAAAGATGAAAATAAAACTTCTCAAATACTTGAGTTTTTTGGACTTGGGTTTCCATACCAGAACTCGTCTCTACAGTTTTCTCTACGGGTTTCTTATTGGAGTGAACTTGATCTTTTTTTCCCTTCTCTCTTTTCTTGTCATCCTCTTCATCACTATCCTTTGCCTTTGGAGCAGCTGAAAACACGACAAGGAAATATTTTTTTAATGCATTTGAAAATCTGTCAAGAATGTCCAGATCACTCTATAAATAAATACATAAAAATAAGAAATTATATTTTTTTAAATTTTATTTCAGCACCAGCAGCATTGTTTGTAATGTGACATTATTTTTATGACAACCTAATTTTTATTTTCCCTGCATGCCACTTAGCTATGCAACTGGGAACAGCTGCTTCATTGTGAGCACTGATGAAAGCTATCAATTTAAATTTTTGCTATCAGTGGTCAGGCCTTTATCTCACTTGCACTTTTACTTTGTAAAAGAAAAATAAATTATTTTTTTTTATTTTTTTTTGGCTAGACCTTGAGTCTTTATTCAGTGTGTGGACACAGATCAATCTATATTTATGGAATTTAAAGGGTTAGTTCACCCAAAAATGAAATTTCTGTCATTAATTACTCACCCTCATGTTGTTCGACACCCGTAAGACCTTCGTTCATCTTTGGAACACAAATTAAAAGATATTTTGATGGAATCCCAGAGGTTTTTTTATCCTCCATTGAAAGCAACGAAATCAGTATATTCAATGTCCAGAAAGGTACTAAAGACAGTGGTTATGAAGCGATGACAATACTTTTTGTACGCAAAAACAAAACAAAAATAACGACTTTATTCAACGATTTTTCCTCTTTTTTTATGTCCGAACGCCGCCTCATTATTGGCCGGCTCCTGCGTCAGCTGCAGACTCATGCTGCTCAAGTGAAGAGGCGTCAGCCAATACTGAGCCGCCGTTCGGACATAAACACAAAGCACTGCGCCAACTGGACTGAGAGGAAAGAGGAAAAATCGTTAAATAAAGTCGTTATTTTTGTTTTATTTTTGTGCACAAAAAGTATTCTTGTCGCTTCATAACATTAAGTTTGAACCACTGTAGTCATGTTGACTATTTTATAGGGGTATGATGAGATCTCGTGGCATGAGATCTCACGAGACTAATATGTGACGAGATTTCTCGTCGAGGCGAAAAGTAGTCTCGTGATGTTGCCATGACAGAGTGGTTAGGATGATTAGGAAAGAATATGCCACCGCTTCGTTTACATTACGTGTAAGTCATTTTGCTTTGTATTTAAATAAAAAACATTTAATCCAGTTTGATAATGGTCGCCGCCGCTCCATATTTACAGACTTACGCGCGATCGATGAAAGTGAAAGTAAATGCGAGCGCGCAAACGTGATTTCAATCCCCCGCATTTTGAAAACGGCTCCATGATGAATGCAAATATCTCTCAATATGAAAGCTATTTTAGGCTGGGCAGTGTAGTTGTAACCATCTCTTAGCTCTGTATCAGAGAAAAATTTGGTCTTATTTGCACTTTGAATATTGAGAGAGTGTGATTATGGTTGCACTTATTGTAAAGTGTTACCATAAAAAAATGAATAACAGTTTTTTCTTAATCTTATTAAGCACAAACAATAAGTTTTCATTTGTTAACATTAGTTAATGCACTGTGAACTATCATGAACTAACAATGAATGACTATTTTTATTAACTAACATAAACAAAGATTAATAAATACTGTAGCAAATATATTGTTCATTGTTAGTTGATGTTGGTTAATACATTAATGTTAATAAATGAGACCTTATTGTAAAGTGTTACCATGTTTATTTATACTGTTTTTATTTCTATGATCAGTTTGTGGAAAGGAGTTCAGTTAGAGACTGAGTCAAGAGTCAAGACTCTTACCATGAGAGTGAGAGTGCGAGTGTCCTCCCTTCAAAAGACGAACAAATTTCTCAACCACTAGAAATGCAACAATGCCAGCCAGAACCCACAGACCAACTGACATCATGTGACCATGGGAACCTCCTGTGACAGAAATTAAGCATTTATTGACACTGTATAAAAAAAAAATGACATCTTTTAATAATTTCCATTCCTGTATTTCAGTTGAAAACGTAGAAGTAGAAAAACACAAATTTCAATAACTGAACAATGACCCACCATGGGAGTGACCATGTGACTCCTCATTACCGCTTGAGTGAACATGTGACTCATCGCTGCTGTGTGATTGACCGTGATGAGAATGAGGTTCTGTGTTGAGATAAAATCAAAAGGTGAAGGTCAGGCTGGTTAGCATGGGCCAGTTATTTGGATGGTAGTTTTCATAAATACACCAACACTACATCTAGCTGCAAAGTAGCCATGACTTCTGAAAGGATAATTAGGGGCCAAGCCCCAAAGGTCTGTGGTATGGAAGTTTATTAATGCCAAATGTTTTTTAAATAAAAAGCTTGTTGAATTGCACTAATTGAAAAAAAAAAAAAAAAAAAAAAATGTAATTAAACATGCTTGCATTTTAATGCATTGTATTTTTAGGGCTTGCATTTTTATAGACTGAAATTTAACATGGTCGTATTTAAGCTGTGAATATTTCAATTCAAAACATTTCACACATTTTCATTATTAATATTTTTAACACCTTTTAGATTTCACTTCCAACATATTGAGTCTGTTCAGTTGTTTTTTTGTTTTTGTTTTTTGTTTTTTAACAAATTTGCTTCCTCAAATTCAGTGATTCAAATTAGACAGAAAATTCAATATTGGACATCCGGGAACTGCAGCAATAGCAGTAGATTGCCGATGCATTATCTCCATCTGCTGTTTTTCCTGGCTCAGTGCAGCTTCAAAGGGCTTTAAATGATACCAGACGAGGAATAAGGGTCTTATCAAAGCGAAACGATCAGTCATTTTCTAAAAAAAAAAAAAAAAAAAAAAAAAATGTATATGCTTTATAAACACAAATGCTCGCTTTGCAAGTGCTTCCACCAGACCGCCTTCCGTATTCTTCAAAAAGCTTACGCTGTACATCCTACGCCTTCCCTATTCAACTTACGGAACTAACGCGGTGCCAGTTTCGTTTTTCCGTAATTTGAATATGGAAGGGTAAAGCTTGGGGGTAATTTTCATTTGAAAGTGAACTAATTCTTTAAGCATGATGATATGGTAACATATCACACTGAAGTAGGCTGCTTATAAATTAACATTTATTTAAAATAAAAGTTCTTCTTTGGGTAAATTACATTTCCTTACTAGCCTAAACACAGGCTTTACTCCCTTCAAACTTAAACTGTCACTGTTTCATTATATCATTGTTGGAAAAACACACTTATCAGAATAATTTCTTTTAGTTAAGCTTGTGTATATTTTTAGTTAAAACTATCTCATGTAGGGTTTTTTCTTTTGTGTTTTATATAATGACCACTAGGTGCACTAGGCACAGGTTTTCCTTGATTGGTTTTCCCTGAAGAGAAATATGTTCAGTTGAAAATGAAAGTAAAACAGTGATGCACTTTCGTTGCATCTTACCGTGAAATGAGAGTTTTGCGTCTTGATTAAAATCAACACAATTGTTAATTTATTCATTCTAATATGTCAGAGGAATGTTCTTAAAACATTAGAGCTGCTGTCCGTGATTTTTGGCCCTCTATGGTGTGCATCGTATGACGTTGGAGATGGTCCCTAAATTTGCAAATATTGAACGTTTCACTGGGAAACGCTTTGTTATGTTCATTCTGAGTGCATCTGCTTGCCTGTAGCCAACATCACCAATAATGTGCGCATTTGGTCTTTTATATCACTCTACTAGTCCATTAAGCTATGTTAAAGGGTTAGTTCACCCAAAAATGAAAATTATGTCATTAATGACTCACCCTCATGTCGTTCCAAACCCGTAAGACCTCCGTTCATCTTCGGAACACAGTTTAAGATATTTTAGATTTAGTCCGAGAGCTTTCTGTCCCTCCATTGAAAGTGTAGGTACGGTGCACTGTCCATGTCCATAAAGGTAATAAAAACATCATCAAAGTAGTCCATGTGACATCAGTGGGTTAGTTAGAAGTTTTTGAAGCATCTAAAATACATTTTGGTCCAAAAATAGCAAAAACTACGACTTTATTCAGCATTGAATACATTTTTTAAAATGGTGCGTAGGTGTGCATGTCGCGAATGTCCTAATCGCATCACAGTTCGGAGCAGAAGGGGGCGGTAAACTGTCGGACTAAATCTAAAATATCTTAAAGGGGTAGTTCACCCAAAAATGAAAATTTGATGTTTATCTGCTTACCCCCAGCGCATCCAAGATGTAGGTGTCTTTGTTTCTTCAGTAGAACACAAATGATGATTTTTAACTGCAACCGCTGCCGTCTGTCATTGGTATAATGCAAGTCAGCGGGAACTTGGACTATAAGAGTAAATAAAACACGACAGACAAATCCAAATTAAACCCTGTGGTTTAATTTACACGAAACGATCGGTTTGTGTGAGAAACCGAACAGTATTTATATCATTTTTTACCTCTAATACACCACTATGTCCAACTGCATTCATCACTCGATTCGTTTGGTCTGATCGCGCTCTGACAGCGGCAGTGATGTCTCGCGCATATACTTCAATGAGTCGTCACGAGCTGCAGGGTTTAATTTGGACTTGTCTAAGCAAGTTTTATTTACTCTTATTGTAGAAGTTCCCATCCACTAGCATTATTTGACTGACAGACAGCAACGGTTGGAGTTAAAAATCATCATTTGTGTTCTACTGAAGAAACAAAGACACCTACATCTTGGATGCTCTGGGGGTAAGCAGATAAACATCAAATTTTCATTTTTGGGTGAACTATCCCTTTAAACTGTGTTCCGAAGATGAACGGCGGTCTTTGGAACGACATGAGGGTGAGTCATTAATGACATAATTTTCATTTTTGGGAGAACTAACCCTTTAAGTTGACCACCTGGCTATTGATCTGTTGCAGGACAGTAGATGTGATTTTGCAGGACAAGTGTGAGACAGATAAGTGTACTAATATTATGCTATGTAAATATTGATTTACATTCATTGGCAAACTCGGCATATGCACTGATTAATGTTTCTGCCAACACTATAATGTTGCACTTCTGACAACATTAAATCCTGAAGAGAAGACAATTCTAGATTCACGAGTGCACATGTACAAAAACAAAGTCTGAGCATGCACATGTAATATCTGAGCAAGTCCAGTTTTGTCTGAGAAGGAAATCCGCCTGTGAGCAGAAAAATTCCTGCTCGAGTTCTCGCGTTACAATAATGCACTCTCGACATTTGTCATTATAATAACGCCACAGAAACTGCCTTAAATGAACTATTAACATGAGAGGAAAACCATGTCTGAAAGTTGCAATCAATTTTTTTTTATTATTGTTTAAATTTAATGCAGAATATATCGTGTTTTTCCGTAGGCACTCAAATTTCCGTAGGTGGTTCGTTGGAAATATTCAGGATGAATGATTACATGCTTTAAATCATCAATTTGGGCAGCTCTTGAGGTTCTTATCCAGTATGTGAGATAAAATTCTTAAAATTCATAAGATAAAATTCTCCACATATGACTAGAATCGGAGGGTCACATTCAGCGGACAGACACCAATACACTATTCTTTATATTTATTTTAAGAAATGACAACCAAAATCAAACCCATAGAAGCTTGTGAACAGTTTTGAAGTGGCTGTGTGCAAGTTATACTCATTCACAAGCCGAGTGAGGGTCATACTCGCAAATGTAATGTTAATTATTAAACCAAACAAAATACAAAACTTTCAGAAACACTCAGCTGTGATTATTTTATTGAGTGATAGGGAGTGAGCTCAATCAGTGATATTATTAGATTTTCTATACGGCGTTAGATTTGCTTCCCTTAGTGTATTTACACGTAGAAAAGGCAAAAATTATATTACACCATCCAGTTTTTTCCCTGAACGATAATGTGAGTTCATATTGCATTTCTCGATTCAGCATAAATTACCTACAATGCCGACATTTTTCACAATCACGACAGAAAATCAAAATACTGCTCTAAACTCACTAGCAGAAAGGCAGCAAGATATTAACAAACCAGACTACTGAACAGCAGCTTCACATTCTCTATATCTACAATGGCAGGATAGTCTTTCAATTCAGTAGAAAAATGGCTCCTCTTCATAACATAAGGATCATGTCCAACATATGTGATTTTCTGTTTATAAATTTCTAAACCAGCACAGTACAGACTTTCCTCCATCTTTTCTATTTTAATTTTCACTGCTTGCCCTCCAACTGAATTTCGCACGTCACCAGAACCACCTGATTGCAAACAACCTATACTTTTGGCAATATAGTGTATTTTACACACAATATTGTTAGTTTTTTCCCATTTTTTTTCCAACGAAAATATAACCTATAAAGCCAGAACAGAACTGTTGTGGATCTCTGAGCAACAAACAGTGTTGTTTTGTTTCTGTTTAAATCCGCATTTTGAGCGAATTGCCATTATAGGCGTGTTCGACTTGAAGCAGCACTGTGCAGACCGATCTGTGTATGACATCACAGTACAGCAAGAATGATTAGAGAGAAGACAGATCCACATTCTTTCGAATAGCTCTCGCTGCCTATATAGACGACAGATTGTGCAAAGAGGTTAAAAAGTACCCTCATTTGGTACTCAACTGTAGCATGAAAGAACACAGAAATATGTACATGGGTTGTAACTCTTAAGGTTGCTCAAAACTGCGCATGCGTCGAATGCCTGTGTACGTGTACGAGTCAAATGAAGTAAACTTTGCAAGGCTGTGCATTCGACTATGTGCGTACGCTAGAAACAAAGTATACCCAAAAAGTACCAAAGATCCATTGTGAATTTAGACCATCTGTTTGTTTTAAAGGTGAATATTGGTGGTAGATTAAAAAAAATGTACAAGGATACATACAAGGAAACCCAAAAGGTGTCAAAATGCAAAGATTGACTTAAGCGCTCTTTAAGATCGTTCCTGCGAATTTATGACTTTTACAACATGCCATTAAACTGCTCAGAATTCATGGCCGTGACGGATACAGTAAATTATTGTCTGTTTATGACTTTATGTAGTCTACACTTTAGTTTTGTGTCCGTTTTATGTTTAAATTGTGTAGATAGGAGTGTTTAAACTGCTTCCAAATCTGCATTTATTAAGGATGGTAAAATACAGCATGACCTCACAGAATAATTTTGAGAAATGTGTTGAAACGGTAGGATTTACTGTTCAGGGAATCTGGATGTTTACTTACAATTATAAAGGCAAGTTAAGAATAGGGTTTACTTTTTGGTACTTTTTACTCATTTAGACATTTACCGCCACCTACTGGCAGTTTTAGTTTATTATTTAGATATCACTTCATTAAAAAAAAAAAAAAATCACAATTTATATAGTTAGCACAAAAATGAAAATGCTGTGCATTTACATTTACTTACCATCATGTCGTTTCAAACCTGTATGACTTTCTTTTGCAGAACATAAAAGTAACTAGGTAACTATATTGTTTTGGTCTGTAATATATCTAAATACCAATTCAGATGCTGCTTCTGACAATAATCATGGCCATTGTAGCCTAAAAGTTGTAATAAATTCTATGTTGATCAAATAAAATATTAATTTTTAAAACTACTTTTTGTAATGTCTATTTGATGATTTTCTCATTTAACACAATAAATTACTTTAAATTATCTTTTGGGGGTAATATCTCAGCCAAATTTGATGTGTGATTATTTTGCGATTAATTAGATTCATTAATCGGTACATGTAATTAATTAGATTAAAAATCTCAATTTCTTGACAGCCTTAGGTATTTAGTCATATTCTTAAAAATTTGGATCACGGCTTAATAACCATGAGAAAATGTAGGTCCCATGGCCAAACCAGTTGAGAACCACTATTATAGAACACCTTGGGTAAAATCTACAATAGCAAAACTAGGAAAGATTTTAAACACCTCATAATACACCAATATGCTAATATATTTATATAGTCCGGTATAGCTACAGAACTAAAGACAACGGTTATTGTCAAAATAGCATAAAGCATATCCTGTGCACTATGGGATAACCTCAAGGTTATACTTATCACTTCAAGTGACAGGATGTTATAGTTACATGACCTCAAATTGCGCTCACTCACCCAGCGCATGAGGAATGAGATGAAGGAATGCATCTCCAAGCAAACCACCAGATGCAAAACTCAAGAGCACTTTGAGTAGTTTCTGGTGCTGGTCCGTGTTTGACTGCACTGGAATGAGGAAGAGGATGAGGAAGGGTGCAGCACTGATGAGCAGGGTGGCTCCAATTGCCTAAAAACCAGTAAAAAAGAAACAACTGAGTAGCCACGTTTACATATACAATATTTTGTCATTCCAATTCTAATCTGACATGGTGTTTACATGTACCGGCGCTTTCAATCAGAATGACTTTGTGACATGCGCACTTTAGATTTTGTCCTGTTTGCTACCTTGTATCCCTGTCAACATGGAGCTCCATTATTTCTTATGCGCACTATTTTTATGTAAAGTGTGCTCAAGCAGCAACAGCGTGAATTTGTAGCATATTACTGCAGGAAGGTATGAGGAAAAGACAGGCACAGGAAGCTGACCTTTTTCGTGGCTGTGCATCTCTAAGCAGCATCTCAGTACTACCCCTCCCTCCTCCAAAAAGCAAAAGCATGTGGATGAAGGTCCGTAGTAATGATTCACTGAGTTCCTTCAGTGTATTTAATAATTGTGCCGCTTCAGTTTTACTCCAGTTTAATTTAGCTGCCGCCATTGCGCATTCTGACGACCCCTGGCCTCTTGATGTGATGAAGTAGACGCAAAGTAATCGGTTTAACTTGTTTACATGACAGAATTTTTATTTAGTTTGGTTTATAGAATGGTTTATCCCACCCCTCTCAAACCAATTTCATTCGGTTTGGGCATTTTTATTCAGATTGGGGTGTTTATATGAAGCATTTTCATTTGGATTGGACTTTTAAACCGGTTACAATGCTCCATGTAAACGCACCTAGAAGGGGACATCGGATGAACGTTTAGTTTTCTGGCATGTCTGCCAGCTAAGAAAAGCTGAAAAGAAAAACACGCAGCCAGTTTTTTATGGGCTGTCTGAGTCTAAAACTGTCATCTAGTGAGCTAGCTATTTGAATAAGACCACCCACGACTGCTGACAGACTCTGCATAGACCCCACCCTGAGCAAGTTGTACACTGTCCGCCATTTTTTTTCTCCAGGCCGGAGCAGCTGTAGCGACAAGAATGTCTCGTAAGCAACTCAGGTGTTTTGTTGTTGTTCACTCTTCCATTCCCTGCAAAGTCTTGTCTAGTGTTCAACTGCAATTCTGAGCATTCTGTCATTTGTTCCTGTTCTTGTTTTTTTGCCTGTCTCCTGGATTTCCCTGTCTGTCTGTGCTTTGTTGTTTTGTTTGGACACACCAGTCTCTGATGGCAAAATAAAGATCACCACCATGTCCAGTTATAATGCTTGCTACACCTGTGTTTCATGTATCTTTCCGTCCTGTGGTTCCTGCAACAAAGCCTGTTCACAAGATGGCTGCCAAGTCAGAGTCTCCATTCAAGATGGTTGTCATTCCAGATTCTCGTTCCATCATGGCCGCTATTCCAGAGTCTCATCTCGTCCCATCATATATAAGCCTGGTTCACTCTTCCATTCCCTGCAAAGTCTTGTCTAGTGTGCAACTGCAATTCTGAGCATTCTGTCATTTGTTCCCATGTTCTTGTTTTTTTTTTTTATCTTTGCCTGTCCCCTGGATTTCCCAGTCTTCCTGTGTGTTTCTGCTTTGTTGTTTTGTTTGGACAGACTTACTGTGGATTTATGACCCTTTGCCTGTTTTTTTTTTTTTTACCTCGAGTGTGGATTACCCTTTCAATAAACCAATATTTTGATTTTCTGTCGTGATTGTGAAAATTACTCTAGACATTACTTTGTGAAGATAGTGTCATAATACAGTGACATAATATGTTTTTTAGCCATATCAAAATCACATGCATGGGTAAATTTTACCCGCTGACAGAATTTTTATTTTGACCCCTGGTTCTAGTGTTAATGCATAAATTATTTTGTTTAAGATGCTGTCAGTATTGTATGTTTTCTTATCAATGCAAATGCAAGTAAATGTACAAGAGGTAGAACCACACTTTATATAAAATTGATATAAATACTCATGAGACCACATTAAAACACATTGGTTAAGGTTAGGATTATGGATAGGATATAAAGGATAAAAACAAGGGATAATATCATTATTTAACTCTTTAAATATGAGCTAATTAAACAATTTGTAAATTACAGTTACACTGAAAAACTCACTATTCCTATATAGCCTATTAATGAGAACCCAAGAATGTATAAATTATGAACTAAAAGGTTGTAAAAGATTAAGAAGTGATTTATTACTGATTCACAATAACCCTAGCGTCATATGAATCTCTTAGTATACTCATCCATCAGCATGTTTTACCTGCATCCAAAGCTCAACCATGTTCCGTCTCCCTGCTTCCACATCTCTTTTCAAACGCTCAGATCCATGATCATGTATGTGTCCATGATCATGTGTGTGCCCATGGTCGTGTGCGTGTCCGTGGTCGTGTGCATGTCCGTGGTCGTGTGCGTGTCCGTGGTCGTGTGCGTGTCCGTGGTCGTGTGCGTGTCCGTGGTCGTGTCCATGATCGTGTGTGTGTCCATGATGCTCCTCTTTGTCATGGGGCAGATTAGCTTCAGCACTCCATTTGCTTGCCCCATGATGCATCTTCACCCCACCATGCGAGTGACCGTGGCAACCACCGTCACCATGGGAGTGTCCGTGATGATGGTGGGAATGAGCGCGTGTCTGCTGGGACATTATGATCCCAACAGTGAGCAGCAATAGAGATTTACTGAAGGTCCACATTTCTCCTGAACAGAAAGGAAACACATACAAAGATATTCTGAATCATCAGTGCCATAATATGAGTGGATTCAGTATCTGGTTAGTTGATGCATGACGTGTCTACGGGGGAGCAGCCCCCATCTAAGCTATGCTAAAAGTGCTACGCTATGCTAACAGTGGCGTGTTCCTTTAAGCGCTGTAACTGGTAATTATTCCTTTTGTTCAAGCATTCTTTTGCCTTAACAACAGCCCCAATTCCAAAAAAGTTGGGACATTTTATAAAATGCAATAACATCAAGAAAATGTGATTTGTTAATTGTCTAACATTTATTTTAAAAAGTACAAACTCTGTGTCTGAAATCGTCCCCCATACCCTTAAATAGGGCAGTATTTGAAGCAACAGCCTTTTTTAGTGGTGTTCGAAACCTTACTGAACATTATTGAGTGCACTAATTAAAATCCCACAATGCACCGCAATAATGAGTGTACAACTGATGAATAATGGCTAGAGAATACCCATAATGCACTGTGAGAGTCATGCATCGAATTAATTCCTGCATCTCGCCAGAAGATGGCACCCACAGCTGAATCATCCATCCATCCATCCATTCATTTTACAAATCACTCGTCTGTGGCATACAGCGTACTATAATACAAGTATGAATTAATTTGTAATTGATTATTAAATTGTTTATATAAGGTTTATACATAATTTCCATGACAGAATTCAAGATAAATCCTTTCATCTTACTACTGGAGCTGCCAGTTTGCCAAGTTTCAAAAGATTATTAAACAGCAAGCGGCAACTAAAGCGGCAGACCTTCCGGCACACTCAGCGTCCGAATTCACTCACTCGTTTCCATTCACTCCTTCAAGTGGACTATATTATTGGAGTAATGTAGGGAAAAGCGAATGAGAGTATAGGGGGCGATTTCAGATTCAGCCCATGAGACAGGAGAGACTCTCGGACATTGCAGTAGCCTACTGAAGATTGTACAGGGCATTCATGTGGATTTGGATAAAACAGTTAATCAATTTGATGCCGTGCCAGGTGGACGCGGTTTAACCCTTCACAGGGTATATAGCAGATAGGCAACACAGGGTATATTAAATTATTATTATTATTACGCTACTTTTATTATTAAATTAATATTACAATTCATTTGCCCTGCAATAATTTTATAGGGCATCACCACATAACTGCAGGCTGCGAGGATAATAAAAGATTAGTTAGATTATTAGCTTACTCATTTCAAAAACAACTTGTTTAACACGAAATACTTACATTTTCGAAATACTAATTTTTTCACTATGGGCCACAGCATCAGATGCCAAAAGCTCAGTCAGTTTTTACATTCAGTTACTATAATGAATGATTGACTGGCATTTGAGACTTCTTCACCAGCAAAACTCTCATGCAAAGTTTGCACATTGCTTGTGTGATATTCACTGCTTGCCTTCATGATTTAAAATGAAAGTATTTTCTATATTGTGATGTGGCATTTTTTTTTTATCACCAGTTGCTCTCAAACTGATGGACAATGATTCACAATTCGTGCATGTCATTTCCAGTAGGCCTAATAAAATTAAGTAAAGTATTAAATAAATGTGTAAATAAACAAGTAACAAGCAAACTTATGCTGCCTTCACGTGCTATCGGAAATTTCATAATTCCCACTTCTGAAGTTGTGATTACGAGCTCATTACATTCAATGGGAGGGTGTTCATGTGCAATTTTTACCTAGGAAACTCTTTTTTATGATAGTTCCGAGCATGTGAAGGCAGCATTAAACTTGAAGTTTGGCACTAAGTGGTAAGCCATGACTCATCTTTGCTTGCAAAGACTGAGCCTTTGGTGGATGCTCCTTTTATAATCACGATACCCTCACCTATAGCCAATTCGCCTTCTAATTGTGGATTGTTTCTCACCATTTTACTTGGATATTCTGTAATCTATTCACTTTTATTTTGCCTCCGTCCCAACTTTTTTTTTTTGAGTGCGTTGCAGTCATCAAAATCCAAATTTGTTTATATTTATAAAATACAATTAATTTGGCCAGTGAAAACATTGAAATTTTGCCAGTCAAAGGTTCCACACAGAGATGCGTTTTTGTGAATACACACAAATTTTGTATTGGAAAGGCGCTGTTTTAAGTGTATCTCTGTGGCAAAATTACAGCGCCACAATGGTCTGGCATGTATACTACATCATCTTGAGTCGTTTCAGTGGTTTTGTGTGGACGCATTTCTTGAGACAAGGAAAAAAAAAAAAGATTGAATAGGGTAAGCTCCAGCTTCCTATGGATGTAGCCTAAATGTTTAAACTTATCTGAAATTGGGGCTGTAGTTCTACATTGTAGAACATGTAGGCTTTCAATTAACAGGGGCTCATAAAAACTGCATGCACAATAACATCAAAAAAAAAAAAAAAAAAAATAGAAAACTGTTGTTCACAATAGTTTAAGATGCAGTATAGCATTTAACACAGTATGTCAACTCCCCGGATTTAGTTACAACTCAAATGCCTAGTAAACTGTAGTTTTTAGGGATCAGTTTGTAACAGACTATTTAAAAAGGCAGGCTTGCTACGGTAGTTGGTGTTCAGTCACAACACCGGTTTCATCACTTGCCCACTGCGGCACCGAGGTAATTTTTTTCAGTTTAATGTGTAAAAAATATTTAACGCAATTAAAGCAGTGTCCCTTTTTCTGTGTTATATGATCAAGCTCTAATTCATGCAAATGCTTTTAAACCATTCAAGCGTGACAAGACAAAATAAAACACGCTGTCTGTGAATGTCCTGCCTATGTGACACACTCACAATGCGCGTCAGTATCGAGCTCTCTCTTCCATGCTTGAACGAACCATAACACACAAATTATGCCAAAATGTCCTTTTTGTCAAGTGTCCTCAAGAGCGGTCTTAAATTTGTTAAATTAAGTCTTAAATGAACAAAGATTTGTGAGAAAATGGGACACGTGTCGGATACTCGTCGTTTGCAGCAGCAGATCTTAAAGCTCCAAAGTGGTGCAGGGATGAGGTTAAAACCTGGAAGATTTTTCAATGATGTAGGGCTGTAACGATTCCTCATATTCGAATGCTTGATTTAAAAAATTCTCGATTTCAATTTGGCCGTGTCGAGTAACCGGTAAAATACCGGAAACGGTGCTTTCCACGGACAAGAATCCATGAAACACATTTTTAGACTTATCTAAGGCTGCACGAAATTAAACCCTTTTAAACATCATAATAAAGCATAACGCTATTGTGAATTTGCAAAGGCGGTGAATCAATTAAATTAATATATGTGCTACAGGTTTAGTATATATGCACTGTAATTATTTACATGTGTGTAAGTTATCTACGTGCGTCTCTGAGCGGCACGGTTCACAGTAAACGCTGCTCCATGCATGTGAACTGTTATCATTTACATGAGTGGCGCATCTCAAATTCCATCTCTGCATATGCTGTGAGTCTAGATTGCTTTTAACATTCATAGGGCTGCAATAACTATTCAATAAAATCGATAATAATCGATAATGAAAATCATCGTCAACGATTCTCATTATCGATTAGTCGGGTCTGCCCACCGTGCGCAGAAAACTTCTGCCAGTCCCATCAAGTTACAGCACTGAATAACGCATTTCTATGGATAAAAAGCATCTAAAAATTGTAGAGGAAGCAGAGTGAGCTGCTGCCGGAAAGGTACGTAATTTAAGCTGCCCAAAACATGAGAATTCTTTATTTTAAGCTTCAAGCTAATGCATTAGCATAATAGCTTGCCCTGTGGCAGATGCATGTGCGTCCTCAGCGCAAAACGTTCATTCTACGGCTATATCCTTATCTGTAAATGTTACAAATTCACGTGAGGATTTTCATTTTGCATAAAGGCTCGTCTTGACAGTCTGCGTTAAACTTCAAACTTTACTGAATGATGGCACGCACCCCCGTCAGACAGACGTAACGCGGTAGAGAGGGAGACAAATATTCAGTGCAAATATATTAATTTTGCTGAAATATCTGTTGTTTAAAGTTAAATTTAGATTTAAAAGTCATCATGTCATTCAAGTATTTTATAAGAGTAACTGTAAAGGGATAACAATAGGGGTGTAACGATTCACTCATTTTCTTGATGCACTGATTACAAATCCTGACAATGCATATGCATCGATCTTGAAATGTTTTTTTAATCGTGAATTGTTAATTTCGGTCGATAATCGATGTAAAAATGCTAAGAATCGGATTAATCGCGATTCGATAGCGATTCAGTGCTTTAAAATATATAGACATTAAATTACTACATGCACAAATTGATGGAGACGTTGTGCGCCGTCACACACGCACTCACAGCTCTCCTTCACAGACGCGTGGCACTCTTTACTGCCTCTCACTGGATTGTGCTCGTGCTTCGTCTGTAGCTCTCTAATCGACACATTTTGAGCAGCCCGTGTCTGAGCTCTCCTCAGGACGGCCACTGCTATTCACATAAACAGATGACAGCTCTCTATCGAGACAGCAATACTGCCCTACAAAGCAAAAAGGCAGTAACTGCAAAAATTAGTTATTGTCATTTTCATGACATTCAAGGCATCCTTTGTTATGTGACAAATTAAATATGAGGATTGATATGTACAAAGAATAAGCTAATATAAAGTAACATAACAGCAACATGTCCAATAATCTACCTACAACTACTTAGCTGGATGACAGGATAACTTTTAAGTCATTTTTCTCAGTTCTGCACTCTGCGTAGTTACTGCCTTTTTGCTTTGTAGGGCAGAATAGTCCTGAGTCAAACTGCTCAAGCCATTGATGAAGCTGCCAAGTCATTGCGTGGTCACTACTGTTGAAATAAATAGCTTTCATTGCGTGGAAACGCATCATAAGGAAAATTATCCGTATAAAGAGAACAAAGAGGGCTTTTATATTCTGTGAAAAAAAATTTGTTTAGAATTAGTTGGGAAAGTTTGGATATTCTTTGGTAAGCCTAGTCTCTCCATGTAGCATTAGTATGTTTAATGTACCTGGAACACTTTAATAAGTTTGTGTAGCCATTAACACTATCCTACACTATAGTTGAACAAACAATACTTTTAAAGCCTTTAAAAATTGTGATGTAAATTTTTAAATGTAAATTTCTACAAATGCCAATTTTTAGTCTATTAAAATAAAGTAATGTAGCATCATTAAGAACTAACATGAACTAACATTAACAATGGACAAAAGGTTGTTTTTTGCCCTTACTCTCTGACCTCCTGAAGGCCACTGTTTAATTCGCACCCTAACTAAGACACATTGGGGAAAGCATTTCAATAACACTATGATTGCATATAAAAATGCTGAATCGAATTAATCAAATCTTTCTGACTTTGCAAAAATTGTTCTTGAATCGAATCGAACACCTTTGAATCATGAATCGAATCGATTTGCTGTATACCCAAAGACTCACAGCCCTAAATAACAACATGTAATTGAATATAAATGTATGACATTTCTTATTTACAGAATAAAGAAATGACAGTAAGAGGTGACTGTGTCCACAGCTGTCCTAAACTATCATTATTTGTCATTACTAAAATAATTTTTCATGTTTCTGTAATGGTTAATCCACCTGTATGTGTAAGCTCTTTAGTCACAGCAGTATTTCTAATGCTACAATATAATTATTGCTGTTATCCATGAATTTTCGATTTTACTGTTTTACAAGAAAGGCAGAAAAAAAGTAAAGCACTTTATAGTTGTTATTTTCAGATGCACACTTACAGTCAATAACAGAGACTGTTATTATGTTTTTTTGATATTATGTGTGAATAATGACTATTTAGTTATTTCAGTTTGTTATTTTGCCTAATAAATGGCAATAACATTTTTTTTGTTTTAAACAAGTTTTTGATAGAATCCTAAAATATTTGTTCTCTCTCTTTATTATGACAGGTAGTCTAATAAATTAAGCACTGTATGTTTTCATAGCATTCAATTGGCACATCTGTTTGAAGTACATTGGGCAGGATGTGCAATAGTGTGTTTTTTGTCAATAAAATAAAAAAATAATAAAATTAGGATTTTTATCCGATAAATCGTAAAAATAATCGGCCAACTAATCGATTATTAGAATAATCACAAGTTGCAGCCCTAAAACTCAATGTGCGGCATTTAATCAAATTTGTAAGGCAAGTCATCTATAAACCTTAGCAAACGCAGGAGAATACATTATACAGTATGCTTCTACTTGGTGAAATGTGCTAACTGCTCATTGCGATTTCAAAACAAAAGTTTAAGCCCTCATTTAAGTCCACATGTTCTTGTTCAATAAATTACAGTGGTTGTAGCATTTCTGTCATAAAAAATGGCCAAATATTAGGGGTGTAACGGTACACGTATTCATACTGAACTGTTTCGGTACAGGTGCACGTGTGTACCGAAGCATTACATTGCAACATTGTAGCCTAACCACCAATAATCGCAATAAGCTCTGCATTTTGTTACTTTCGATAAGTAACAAAGTGTTATCCTTCAAATTCTGTCCACGAAATCACGAAATTCAAACAGAAAATGCGTTTTGACGTGCTTTGATGGGGTGTGACAGATCACTGTACAGGCGCTCCAGTTCAACCGGCGGAGCACGAGCGTGGAGCACGAGTAAACGCAATCATCTCTTCCTCTTTAATACTAGTTACAGAATAAACATGAAAGAACATCTGAAGGTATGCTGAAAGATACAGTACAACTTACTGAAACGGTCATATCTCTTGTAATCACTCAATCAGTTTCAACGGCGGAAAAGCATCAATGAAAGTTTGTAAACATTATGTCATGTAGCATTTACCTCAGAAAAGCCATTCAGTGTCCACAGCTTGTTAGTTCCCTAGAGAAATGATATCTTTTGCTTAATATATGCATTGTATTAGCCTATATATTCATTATATTTTACTTAACCTTTTAGTGATGTCTTGATTATTTAATGTATGTTTATATAAATCTGTCACGAAAATGACAACTACTGTGAAGACATTATATTTATATAATATATATGATTATATTTCAACAACGAATTGGAGTAAAATATTTAGAAGTTAATGCAAAAACTGCCTTATGTGCAGCTTACATGTTTGCATACAAATTGTTATTTGAGTGTTGATTATTTTATCTAAAAATAAAAAGCAATTTAATTTAGGCTAATAGTTTGGGCTCAGTTGTTAACCTTTAATATTATAGTAGCATAAGGTTCAAGTAAGGGCTCCCTACATAGTTTACACCATTAGCAAAGATAATTTTTTTTTATCCTTAAGAAACTTTTAGTTATAATTTATTTTAATATATTTACAGACAAATTTGTTCAGTAAACCACTGTTTAATAAAAAAAAAATAAAAAAAAATTTATGTTTAGTTTTCTCCCCACCTGCTGTACCGAAAACCGTACCGAACCATGACTTCAAAACCGAGGTACGAACTGAACCGTGAGTTTTGTGTACCGTTACACCCCTACCAAATATTAAAGATTAATTGGACATTTGAAATAAATGTTGTAAGCTAATATTAAACAAGGATTAGGGCTGCGTTACACTCCACTTTTAGACGCGCACTCACAAACTTCCCTGAGCACTTCCCCTCGGGGGAATCCCTGCACTCATTTTGAAGTGCATTCCACTTCCTAAAGTGGACGAGGGAAGTTTATATCAAAGAAATTATACTGACAAGAAGTGAAACTCAATAGAACGTTCCATTGCAACACCAGCTCCCAGTAGCAGCCTTACGCTTCGGCCATTTTGGGGTGAAAGCGACTCGGCAGTCCACTGGTTTCTACGGCAATATCAGCTGCTTTGTTAAAAAAAAAAAAAAAAATACATTAAAGCTAAAATCCAACCTGAATGATGACAACACAGAATAAAATACTATCACTAGTGATCATCAAATCCTTTTAACAGTTTATTTTACAGACTTTGTGTTTAAGTCTTCCACCTTTTTCACAAAACCTTTGCTCTCTAGAAACCCAGACAGTTTGGGTTAAAATTCTTTGAAGTTCAAGTATTAGCATTATAAACACTGAATTAATACCAACATATGAAATTAAATTAAGGACATGCATCAGAAAAATTGGGAATGTTGGACAATATATAACAGAATATAACAAAATGACAGTAAACTGTTTTTGCAGTGTTGTCTTACATTAATGTCCGTTAAAGCAAGACTATGTAAACAACAAACACAGCCACTGTGTCCAAAAGTGGGAGTTATGGGATAACAGACACAGCAACGCATCGTGTTCTATAAGGTCATTATGTTTGTAGAGTGATCCAGAGGATTAAAACATATATATTTCAGACATAGTGAAGTCATTTATTTATAATGAAGTCATTATTACTACACTAGGACTGAAATATATTGTACGTTTTAATTCCCTGGATCACGTTACAAACATGATGATCTTAACTTTATTAAATATAAATTTATTAATTTACTATTAATAGTAAATATGTAAAGTTGCATAAAATGGAAATACTCAATAAAGTAACTACGTTACCTCATATGTGTATGTTAATGGTTGGATTCCACAACTGATAACATAAAACATAGGCTAAGAAAATACAACATTTACTGTAGATGTCATAAAATTTACTGAATTTGAGAAATTTTCTATCTATTCACAGATTTTGGGAGCGTAAGATGTGATGGATTCTATTGACCAGTTGGTATTTTCATCCCAAAATGGCTGCAGCGCCACCAAATTGCCACCTAGTGGCTGTTACCCAAAAAGCATCAGAATTTCGCCTCTTGGGTTCGATTTTGACCAAGGGAGCGAGTCTAATTCATATGTACACTTCAGGCAGCTCCATACCACAATGCAACACAATTGTGACGTCACTGCATATCACGTTTAATTTACCCCACCACAAACAACTCTATGATAATTAATTATTTTTTTTAAATCTCTAAAACAACTCAAACACACCTATATATACATATACATATAGCAGCTTTCTCTCCAGTGAATGAGATAACATTATTCCCCGATGCTGATGTACAGATCAAACGTTAAATCTGAAGTAGACATTTATTTCTCTCTGTTGTTAAGCTTCCTTAACTTTATATCGCGGCGCTGTGTTGTAATACTAGGGATTCCCTCATTCGTCATAGGATTCCCCTGCCATCAGGACATATGAAACGCTTAACTTAGCTTAATGGACTAGTACAGTGATAGAAAAGACTAAACTCGCACCTTATTGGTGATGTAGGTTATACTATATAGACTCCAGGCAAGCAGATAGTGGCATAAAGTTGGTTTGATGTTGGACGTTTGATATTTGCAAATTTAGGGAATGTCTCTAAAGTTACGACATTGGTATTCATGATTCTACCTTCAATAGCATTTAAAGAGAATGACTTACAGTCACAAAACCAACTGTAAAGTGTTTATCTAGGTCTCAGGTATGATGCACACCTTTTAGATTTTTGATGTTTATTAAAATAAACGGTAACACTTTACAATAAGGTTCATTAGTCAACATTAGGTAACTATTAGTTAATGAACTAATAATGAACTGCACTTCTACAGCATTTATTAATCTTTGTTAATGTTAATTTCAACATTTATTAATACATTATTGAAATCAAGAGTATTTGTTAACATTAGTTATTGCACTGTGAACTAACATGAACAATAAACTTCTGTATTTTTATTAATGTTAACAAAGATTAACAAATACAGTAACAAATGTATTGCTCATGGATAGTTCACATTAGTTAATACATTATGAACCTTATTGAAAAATGTTTCCAAATAAACTGTCAAGTAATATGTAAATATTGCTATGTATTTCACTACTGTATGGGAAAAAATTTAAAGCTCAATAGCATTTGACGAGAATGATTTAGTCACAAAACCAACTCTAAAGTGTTCATCTAGGTCTCAGGTAGAACAGTGACTTTTTTTAATACACATTCATCACACAATTCATTCTACTTTGTTCATTTTATTTTCCCTGCTCATATAAATGCTTTGGCAACACAATGTAAAAATGTATATGAGCAGGATAATATATGAGCAGGAAAAATAAAAATGAACAAAGTAGAACAAATTGTGTGATGAACGAGTAAAAAAAAAAAAAAAAAATATGTAAAAAAGAGAAAAAGTATATATGTATGTACTTTGAGTGGGGTGTGTTTGAATATGTATGTGCATGTGTGCATGTACAAGAGTTTGTGTGAGTTCACATGTTTGTGTGTGTGAGAGAGAGTAGGGTGCATCACTGTTCGACCTGAGACCTGGATGAACACTTTAGAGTTGGTTTTGTGACTAAGTCATTCTCTTTAAATGCTATTGAAGGTAGAAATGTGAATACCAATGTCGTAACTTTAGAGACGGTCCCTAAATTTGCAAATATCAAAAGTTCAATGTCAAACCAACTTTATGCTACTATCTGCTTTCTTGGAGCCTATATAGTATAACTTGCATCACAAATAAGGTGCAAGTTTGGTCTTTTATATCACTGTAGTAGTCCATTAAAGCTGCAGTCCACGGGTTTTGGCCCTCTAGCGGTTAATAAACAGAACTGCACGCATCTTCCGGAAGAACACTGTAGCCGGAGCTACTTTTCTCCGTGTATGTCTATGGCGAGTCACGCAGTTACTGTGATACTCTGTGGCGGGTCCTACCAGTCCGGTCTGAAATAGTCCAAATATAAACACTTAATATAAGTGTACCATAATGATTCAGGGTTAGACAAAAACACGGTTTGGAAAATAGATTCATGTTGTACATTCTCATTATATAATTTTTGTAAATTTTGAACACAAAAAAAGTTGCGGACAGCAGGGGCAGGGGAATCCTATGACGTATGAGGGAATCCCTAGTATTACAACACAGCGCCGCGACAAAGTTAAGGAAACTTAACAACAGAAAGAAATATATGTCTACCTCAGATTTAACATTTGATCTGTACATCAGCATTGTGATAAGCCAAATCGGTTTAAACAAGATTACATGTTAATTGTGATTAATCGTGCAGCCCTCTGAGGGAATGCAACTGACATTGGAAGGCAAGGAGAGTTTCACACACTGTAAGTTTATAAGTTAATTTTAGGGCTGCACTTCAGTTTGAATTTCATGGAAGCCATAAATAAGTTAAAAATCTCTATATATAAATGGAGGGTCCTTCCGTTATCTTTAATTGGTCGGGTTAATGCCATTAAAATGGTCTCTCTGCCTCGATTTATCTATCTTTTTCAAAACCTGCCTATATATTTGCCACATTCTTTTTTTAAACAATTCTGTCATTTTGCCATTCATTTGGGGTTTTAAATCACATAAAATTTCTAAGGCCCATTTACAGAAGCCGAAAGAGTTAGGTGGTTTAGCACTCCCTGATTTCCGTCATTATTATTGGGCTGCTAATGCAAGAGCTATGATGTTCTGGCGGATTAGCGATCAAGCTGCCGATAATTTGATGGATACAGACCCAAAGTGGCTGTATATTGAGGCTAGGTCAGTTGTTGGATGCTCCCTTGCTGCTATTCTTTTTTCTAATCCTGTATCTTTAAAAGAAATTAAAATGTAATAATTCTGTTGTGCTCAATTCCATCAGAATTTTAAAACAAATGAAGACTGCGTTGAATATTAGGTGTCCTTCTGCGCGCCTGCCCATTTGCAATAACTCCAATTTTTTGCCCAGCCTGTCGGATAAGGTATTTTCACCGTGGAGAGGCAAAGGACTAACCACTGTCAAGGACTTTTATATAGGTGATAAATTTGCCACCTTTGAACACTTGTATAAAACCTTTGATCTTTCCCAATCACATTTTTTCCGATATTTACAAGTGCGCCACTACATAAAACATTCTTTTACTGAATTTCAGGATTTGCCTCAGGATCATTATATGTACGATCTTTTGGGCCAACCTCCTGTGGACAAACATTTGGTGACACAATTTGTTTCTTTGTTTGTTTCTCATTCTGCAGTGTCTTCAGATCACCTCAAAGTAGCGTGGGAAAATGATATCGGAATTAATATCTCAAATGAGACTTGGGAAGAGGGACTGAAACGAATTCATACCTGCTCTATCAATGCCAGATTACAACTTATACAATTTAAAGTATTGCATAGGTTACACTATACCAAAACTAAACTCAATAAAATTTACCCTTCAGTTTCCCCATTATGTGACAGATGTAAGAGCTCAGATGGCACGCATGCTCATACTTTTTGGTTTTGCCCTGAGAGTTTTGGAAGAATATTTTTCAGTGGTATTCAAATGTTTTTGGAGAAAATATCAGTCCAGACTTTGAATTAGCTTTGCTTGGGTGTTCTGATCCTACACTAGCATTAACACATTCTCAGCAATTGTCTCTTATGTTTGGTATGGTGGTAGCTAAAAGGGTGATTTTGATGGAGTGGAAGTCCACTTTACCACCCAGTTCTCATAAATGGTTGGCGGAGATGGTTGCTGCCCTCAAGCTCGAAAAGATTTGCTTTTCCATGATTGATGCTTCTAAAAAATTCGATAAAATCTGGGGCCCCTTCCTTAGGTATCTGTTTAAGAGTTGAATTTGCTTGTGCATTCATGTAAATGGATAGCTTCACTGATGTATTTCTTCACTCCATGTTTTGTTTGTTTTATGTATGGTTTTGTCTAAGATGTTTATTTTTCATTGTATCTGGTGCCCGTTTATGGGGGGTGGTTCTCTTTTGTTTGTTTCCTTTTTTGTGTGTATAGTATATTTATGTAAACATTGAGATTTTCATCTGTTTTATGTTTATATAAAAACTGTTATAAATAAAATTGTTTATATAGTTTTAATTGTTTATATTCGTTTTTATAAAGTTTATATAAAAACTGTTATAAATAAAATAAAAAAAAACAATTTTAGGGCTGCACGATTAATTGCAATTAAACCATACACGATTTGGCAAAGGCTGGGGATTATTTTATTTGCGGCTTGTCAGTGCTGTATAGCTCTGTGATCAGTAGTAAATGGTTCTCCATCTGAAAGCCAGAGGGCGCACTAGCGCAGAAACTCCAAATATGCCCTGCTGCAGAAGTAGATAACACATGTCATTCCAGGAAATCCCTATGGGCATAATACTATGGTTGTAGCTGAATAAACAGAAGACTGAAATGCTTTGATTAAACATAACTAATAAACACATGACTGCCTTATTATGTGTAAGAAGCCACATCATCTCACAGAATGATGCTCAACTGTCGTTATGAAGTGAGTTTGAAGTAAAAACATGTTATTAAATGTAGTCTTTTGTTGGACAAGATGTTAATAAATAATTCTCATGTCTGGGAATTAGGGCTGGGTTAAAAAAATCGATTTTTGATTAATCGTTTTTTAAAATGTGGTCGATTCAATATCGATTCTCAAAGGCCACGAATCGATTTTTTTCCCCATATTTATTTCCGCAAACATTGAAGTAAGATAAACGTTAAGAGAGTCTTCTCCACTAGATGTCACCCTCTTATTTGCCTTGCGCGATGTCACCAAGGAGCGAGAGGCGAACTTGTCAGCCGTGTTTCCATTGTCGGGCCTAAAGCGGGCGTGCTGGTGCGTGCCAGGGCCAGTCACGTTTCCACTGTCACTTCCGGGGCTTGATCGTGCCTCGTCGGGGCTTCCTCGGGGCCAACGGCCCGGGTTTTTCTGCCCGCCGAATACCTTGGTCCAAAGCGGGCCAGCTCATGCTTGAGGGAGTGGTTACGAACAAAGGCGGAGTTCATTTGTGTGTGGAGACCAGACGGGATGATTACATGTAATGTAGGCATTAAAGACTTTTAAAATCATTTTAGCTCAAAACTAACTTTCAGGCAGCAGCAATTGTTTTAAATAACTTCTGTTTGTGATCTGATGTGGATTCTGATGACCAAGACTATGCGCGCTATTACCATAGTAAACATGGTAAATACGACGGCTTGAAGAAATCAGACAAATATGCTATCACAATCATGTATTTATTTTATCTGTCAGCACATCTCGTCTCTCAACGGACTGATAACCATATTTAGCTCTGCATATTTCATAAAATAAAGTAACTCCATGTTTTCGGGATTGTTTCTCTTTTACTGGAGAGAGTGCTAAAGCTCCTCAGGTCGTATTTTTGGTGGAAAATTTGTAGAAATGATTATTCTTTGTATATGTGATGTATACGCCTCCTATGACTACAAATAAACAGAAACAGACGCGACTGAATAAGTGTGTGTCCTCTTTCTTTTGTGAAATAACAGTAAATACCACTTTATTTCTGTGACTAATGTTTAATCTTGACACAAATTAATTCATTATGATTAATTTGTTTGGTAAAACATCGATGCTTGGGTTTTTAAATTAAGTAAACAACAAAATGCCAACAAACGCCTTTTATCATGTTCACTTTACGATCTCGCTAGTTTCCAGTAATTTCTTTCTGATTATTTTTCTGATAAAACTTCAATTTGTTTGTGAAATGACGGGTTTGTGTGACGTTGTTCAAGAGAGGCGTGTTACGGGCGGGTTTTAGTGAAGCGCTGTGGAACTTCTGGCCCGACGGTGGAAATGCAGCGTGATTTTGGGCTCGGTGCTACAAGTCCGGGGCTATTAGCCTAGCCTGGCCCGCTGAAAGCCCTGGCTCGCACTGGCCCGACAGTGGAAAAGCGGCTATTCATTCATTCAGTGCTTAAATGGCGGTTTCAGGTGCTTTGTCGACGTTGATGCCACCTTCACATAAAATTGAATCGAAAATCGAATCGAGAATCGAAATCGAATCGATTTGAGAGCTTGTGAATCGAAATCGAATCGATCTGGAACATCTGAATCGATACCCAGCCCTACTGGGAATATGTCTGACACGTGTTGCTTTTTCAAATGCACATTATAAGTGACTCAAAATCACAGTGCTTTCATATGGATTGGCATTTGGAGCCATACTTCATTAACAAGCTGTGCATAAAAAAATAGTAATAATAATCGCAGCCTTTGCTATTTCATAATCGCACTAAGCCAAATAGTTTAAGCGTGATTTCAATGTTATTTTTCTAATCGTGCAGCCCTAGTTAATTTATCTGTTTTAATATGCTCTTGTTCATAGAGATTTTTAGATGGATGCCGAGGCTTTTTAGGTTGGTTAGAATCTGTGATCTCTTGACCCAGTTTGTTTGCTGGCTTCCGTGGCTGTAACATTTTCCGCCAACTGGCAACATGGGGTGTCAAAATAATATTGGGTAAATTGGCAGTGGGCGGAAACAGACACAAACCAAAACAAAATTAAAACATTCTGGCAGGGAATTTACAAAAATAAAAATAACTGGCTGTAGCATTGTTTTTGAGAGAAACAAGAATGTTTCCTAAATATTTGCAAACATATTATGTAGGGCTGGGCGATATATATTTAGAGGTAATCAGGGAACCGGCTTTACTGACGAAATGCGCGTGAGAATCGCATGCGATATATCGCCCAGCCCTAATATTATGGTAATTTTATGCTTTAGTACAGTGAAAAAAAAAATTCATACAGCACCTTTAAAATGTCATATTTTTAGGCCAAACGTGTCACCCTTTTCTTGTGGTGGCTTGGAATTCCAAAGGGATCCATATATGTGTTTAGACGTAGGTCAGAGATCCAAATATCCAGATGTAATTTAAAACCACATTTGGAAGTGGCTCAGAACAGATGCAAAAATAAAATCACATCTCTTGTGGATTTTTGTGTTTACATGTGTGCAACAAATTCTGATTTTGTCAAACGTGAGTAAAAAAACAAAAAAACAGATTTTTGGTGCTAGTGTAAACCATAGGTGTAAACGCAGCTTACTTCCGGGTTTACGTCATCCCTGCACCACTCTATAATATGACGACAATTTAAAGTCAAGTGACATCAGAATAACATCCTGCTGCAAAGCGGACCTGACAGTAAGATCCCACACATTTAAAACGATGGCATTCTATGCCATTTTCAAGATGTCTGTGATTACTGGATACGAATTATTATTAGTCATTCCCATCCAAATAAATATTTAGACTAAAGCATAAGAGGAAAACATGACTATGACTTTCTAAAAGTGATTAATATTAAAACCGTGAGCATCAACAGACAGAAACTTACTTAACCAAGCCCAACAATCTTAAAATCAAATGTTCATAGTATAAAAACCTGTTTCACGGTAACTACGGCAAAGAGAGAATGATGCTAAACAAAAAGCATCTGTTGATGATGCATCGGCTCCATTCAAACATTAGAGGCCTCATCACTATGAGCCTGTGAATTTAAAAGAGATTAACACTTATCTGCAGTATCAACAAATAACTAAAAAAGCTAACTATATAGTGAGCAGACCAAATGATCAGTACAGTAAACACACGATCAGTCTCACAAAGTGCAATGATCATCGTGTAAATACCTGCTGCTGATGAAAACGCCCCAAGCACGCGCCTGTACCGTGCACTGTTTCACAACCGGCAGTCTACTAGTCTTGCACGCGTCTAGTAATATTATAATATGGAAAAACTCCGATATCGCTTATTTCGCACTGTCGGTGGAGTAGAGACCATGAGATGCAGCTACTCACACTCAAACCGACGTGGCATTCAGTCAACGAACTAAGTGCCGCGAGACTTTAGAGTTGTGTGCTCAAAAAGACATACAACAATGAAATAACGCGATATTACAGTCACGGGTCAAGCCGGATGAGAATGGTGTACGTTAAACACTACTGAACCGTTTTAAAAACAATGTATCACCAGTATTATTTTAAAGGTATCGTTTTTAGTTGTACACGAAGAAAGGAGTGAATCAAAGAAATATGATTATATTCTAAGGAATTTACTGTAATATTGGGCGGGAAATGTTGTTCATAGTTTCCTGCTATAAGACATAAAGTTTATTGTTCCACCAGGGGGCGCGCGTGGACTTTCAGCTGGATAACACCAGATTCAAATTGTATACTTTTTGTTCAGTTGGAGTAATTTGCAATCTTATAAGTATAATCATTCAAATTTACTAATTCAAAAACAGTTTAGACTGCTTCTTTCCCAGCAGGAAATATTTTGCTTAAAAAGTTACTGTCCACTTTTCATAATTGATTGTTTTTCTTTCAACCCGGCCAGAGCTGGGAAAAGTATCAATAACAACTGCATAATTCAGTTCACTTGCTTTTCGTCCATATGAATGAAAAATCAGAAATGCAAACCCATGTAAAGAAGTTTCAAATTGTGTTGTGTATGAATGTTCAAGTTTGGTGAATTCTGACCAGCGAATTCACATGACGAGAAAATGTGTAACCAACAGATGATAAATGTAACTTTACAGATTTTATTGTAGGGATGGTTAATTATGCAGGAATTTTGTGACCATAGTGACCGTGATGAATTATATGATATATATTTATATGACATATAAATGTGATAGAAGACTGTACTAGTACTAGGAGATGTACATATTAAAAAACTTTAAAGCATATTTCACTTTCTGGAAAACAGATCAAAATTGCTGCTGGATTACCACTGATTTTACTGGCACATGCAGGACCCTGGCGTTATTATAGGGTTGCAGGGATGCTGAAGTCTATCTAGAGGTCCTAGAGAGAGAAACCCTGCATGGCCAGTCCATCACAGATCTTTACTCATGTATGGGGCTGTTGTTGCAATATTCATGAATAAATGCACATAGATTCACAAAGAGATAGCTAATTTACAAATAGATGGTTTACAAACATAAAATAAATTCACAAAAAATTAAAAAATTAGATTTTCTGTCTAATCCAGCTAATCATGTTTTAGAACAGCCTTTTAAGGCCCGAGCACAGATGGTGTAAGGCAGTGTTTCTTAACCAGGGGTCCATGGACCCCTAGTGGTCCTTGACATAATGCCAGGGGGTCCTTATAAAATATCTGAATGTGAATTTTTGTATTTTTTGACATTTTACATGTTCCCATAAAAGAAGATAATATATGTATAATATAACAGACGATATGACTAAATAGGACAAGTCAGCTAACGTAGTATTATACTTGATTGCATTTGGTCGTCACAAAGACATTAATGATACCAATGAGCCAGTTTTATTCTGGGGTCCTTGAGGATGGTTCCAAATATGATGGGGGTCCATTACTCAAAAAAGGTTGATATTCACTGGTGTAAGGACCCTATTGTAATCGCTATTATTCTTCTTCTCCGAAATGAATCACATTTTTTAGGGCCTAAACATGCTTAAAAACTCTTGAAACTTTGCACACGCGTCAGAAGTGGTGAAAATTTACATCTGATAGGGTCTCAGAATTAGGTGTGGTACAATGGCTCGATAGCGGCACCTACAAAATTTCAATGAAGTGCCCTTCATGCTATGTTTCGCATACAAGTATGAAATTTGGTAGACAGTAGACACACGTAACAGCCCAATACCTACAAAAAAGTCCCTGGGAGCAAAATCTGAAAACCCAGCAGGAAGTGAGATATTTTGAATTTTCTCAGCAAAATTTTGCAGTTTTTTTTCCATTTCCAGATGTTGTACTTTAACAAACTCCTCCCAAAGATTTTATCAGATAAACATCATTTGGTCTGTCTAATCTAAAGGCCTTTGCTACGTTAAATGGTGAAGATCTTGATTTTTCACTGAAGTGCGTGTCCGTGGCGGCCTGACAAAATTCAATGTTTCTCCATGAAACAGGAAGTTGTTGTAACTCGGGCATACAATCTGCCCCAAACTTCACACGTTTCATAAGCATCCTGACCTGAAGACATCTACATGCCAATATTCAGTTAGTCATAGCGCCAGCTGTTGGCAACAGGAAATAGCATGCTTTACTCTGTAATTCACTCCCTGAAACACATTTAAATATTAAAATAAATATTATAATAAATAATATATTATTATATTTTGTGGTGCTCAGTGTGCTTTACATGGCTTACTAATCTATTGGCTGAAAGAAATACATGCTTATAAAGAAATTCTACTATTATAAGGGCATGGTTCATGAATGTTTGGTCGTTAGTTTTACTGTAACTCTAGGTCAAAGATCTAATTTGTAAACCACACGTACTCTCGATCATACACACATTTATGTCAAAATACAATACTTCACAAAAAAAGCCATTGTAATGTCGTTAAAAAAAGTAGATCAACCTACCATTTATTTAGTTCTTAATGTTTCTATGCTAACGAGTTGTTTGAAGAGCTGCCCAGAGGTAAGAAAAATGAAAAATGTCTTAAAAAAAAAAATACTTTAACGCCTCAAATGTTTCTCCTAGGCAGAAATGAGGTTAGCATTGAGGAAATGTGGTTAAACATCAAATGGAGACTTTTGATTAAGTCTTCTGGCACTCTCATTTTCTCTTGAGAACAATATAGCCATTCTCTAGTGTGGCCAAGAGAGCTCAACGCGCTGCAGATGAAGAAAACACATGCAAATAGAAAAAACACCAGGAAATAAAGAAAACATCTTTATCAGTTTGACAACACATGCGCTGCAAAAGTCCATGACACATGCAAATAGAGAAACGCGCTGCAAAAGTCCACAACACATGCAACTAGAGAAACACGCTGCAAAAGTCCACAACACATGCAACTAGAGAAACGCGCTGCAAAAGGCCACAACACATGCAACTAGAGAAACGCGCTGCAAAAGTCCACAACACATGCAACTAGAGAAACACGCTGCAGAAGTCCAACACATGCAAATAGAGAAATGCGCTGCAGAAGTCCACAACACATGCAAATAGAGAAATGCACTGAAAAAGTCCACAACACATGCAACTAGAGAAACGCACTGCAAAAGTCCACAAAACATGCAAACAGAGAAATGTGCTGCAAATAGAGAAACGTGCTGCAAATAGGCCTGCTCATAATGCACATACAATCAGAATGTTAAGATAAACAAAAAAACTCACCTTTCAGGTGCACACCACTGAAGAGTAAACATTGAACAATCCCAGCCAGCGGTCCAAGCCAGGTTCGTCACTTGGTGTTCCCTTATAACATTTTCGTTGTGGTCTGTGCCAGGACAAACGATTTGGGGGAAATTATTTTGCATTAACAAATATTATTAATAAATTATTAATAATAAATAATATATTTTTTAATAATTTACTTGATTATATGTCTCAAATCCCAGTTAATTATTCACTGCAGAAAGTGAAACTGAAAACTCAGCGATGATAGAGCTCTACTTCAACATGTTCTGATAACACTATTTAACTCTAATTTATTTCTTAATATTTCTCTTGTGGTCCATATGTATTGAAAAAAATGAGAAGAGATGTAGGTGTTTTTTTGTTTGTTTGTTTTCTAAATGAGTAGTTAGCTAATCTTATTACATTTTTACATAATTATTGCGGGTCAAATTAAAATATTAATTTATTTCTAAAAGTAGCCTAATCATCATCATCATTCAGATCATTGCAGAAGGGGCTTGAGATCGCCGGGCCTGGTATGTGCTATTTGCAGCACGTTTCTCTAGTTGCATGTGTTGTGGACTTTTGCAGCACATTTCTTTATTTGCATGTGTTGTGGACATATGCAGCACTTTTTTTCTATTTGCATGTGTTGTGGACTTTTGCAGCGTGTTTCTCTATTTGCATGTGTTGTGGACTTTTGCAGCGTGTTTCTCTATTTGCATGTGTTGTGGACTTTTGCAGCGCATTTCTCTAGTTGCATGTGTTGTGGACTTTTGCAGCGTGTTTCTCTATTTGCATGTGTTGTGGACTTTTGCAGCGCATTTCTCTAGTTGCATGTGTTGTGGACTTTTGCAGCGCATTTCTCTATTTGCATGTGTTGTGGACTTTTGCAGCACTTTTCTCTATTTGCATGTGTTGTGGACTTTTGCAGCACTTTTCTCTAGTTGCATGTGTTGTGGACTTTTGCAGCACGTTTCTCTAGTTGCATGTGTTGTGGACTTTTGCAGTGCATTTCTCAATTTGCATGTGTTGTGGACTTTTGCAGCACATGTGATGTCAAACTGATGAAGATGTTTTCTTTATTTGCTGGTGTTTTTTTCTATTTGCATGTGTTTTCTTCATTTGCAGCGTAACTCTCACATTTGTCTCATGTAAATTTTCAGAAGAGATCTCAACAACATCACACACCGTGCTCATATTTTTCTACTTCTACTTTTTCTGTGTTCTACTGTGTCTGTGAGTTGCTTTGGATGAAGGCATCTGGTTCATGACTGCTTACAACAACAAATTAGCTACTGTTGTAAAGATCATGAAATATTAAATTAGTTTATTTAATCTATAAAGCAGTTCTTCATCAAAAACTGTAAAAAAAAAAAAAAAATCCATAGTTTTTACAAAATAATTTTGGCAGCTGTGGTTGCCAGAATAATTTGGTAAAAAATACAGAAAAACTGTAGACACATTTACAGATAAAACTGTAAATTTTACAGTATAAAACTGTAATTTAAGAAAATTTGAATGTAAACCAATAAATTCAACAATGCACACTAAAATCTGTTTTGTACCTTTAACATATACTGACAACCACCATAATAATGCAGGTGGTAAAAGAGAAAGCCACATGAAGAATCAGAGTTCATCACAAGTAGCTTTTTCACAAGCTGAAGTATTTACTATTATAATGAAGGTGCAAAGAGTTGCAAATGCAAAACACCATCATGGTAACCCACAATACTTAAATAATGCAATAAAATTTCATTAAACAACAGAAGATGTAACATAAAACCCTAATGAATAGGGGTGTGACGAGAGATCTCGTGGCACGAGATCTCGCGAGACTAAACTGTGACGAGATTTCTCGTCGAGGCGAAAAGTAGTCTCGTGATGTTGCCATGACAGAGTGTAAGGATGATTAGGAAAGAATATGCCACCGCTACGTTTACATTATGCCTCCACTGTCGTTTTGCTTTGTATTTAAATAAAAAAAAAACATTTAATTCAGTTGGATAACGGTCGCCGCCGCTCCATATTTACAGAGTACGCGCGAACGTTTAAAAGTGAAAGTAAACGCGCGCGCGCATTCAAACGTGATTTCAATACCCCGCATTTTGAAAGCGGCTCCCTGATGAATGCAGATATCTCTCAATATGAAAGCTATTTTAGGCTGGGCAGTGTAGTTGTAACCATCTCTCAGCTCTGTATCAAAGAAAAATTTGGTCTTATTTGATCTTTGAATATTGAGAGAGTGCGATTATGGTTGCACTTATTGTAAAGTGTTACCATAAAAATGAATAACAGTTTTCTCTTCTTATTATTTACTAGTACAAACAATAAGGTTTCATTTGTTAACATTAGTTAATGCACTGTGAACTATCATGAACTAACAATGAATGACTATTTTTATCAACTAACAAAGATTAATAAATACTGTAGCAAATATATTGCTTGTTGTTAGTTGATGTTGGTTAATACATTAATGTTAATAAATGAGACCTTATTGTAAAGTGTTACCATTTTTATTTATACTGTTTTTATTTCTGTGATCAGATTGTGGAGAGGAGTTCAGTTAGGAGGTCAAAAGCTGTAGAAGCTCATAATTCATGTACAGTAAGATCTGAAGAGACTGAAATCATACAGGAGGGAAGTCAGTCAGTTGAGTTAGTGGCAAAACCTTTTACATTACTTAAGTATTGTTGTCTTTTACTGCATATGATAATTCAGTCTCAGAAAGTAGAACTGAAATGACATTCATTACAAAATGATTAGTTAAAACATTTCAAATACACCTGCAGAATATTTTTTCTAGTCATGTATTTCGCCATCTTGTCTCGTCTCGTGAACTCAATCTCGAGTCTCGTCTCGTCTCGTGAGATACTGGTCTCGTCACACCCCTACTAATGAACATAACTGATAACAAAAACTATTAAGAAACATGATTATTTAAACAAAATACTTTCAAATGTGGAGTGTCACACAGGGAATTGTGGGAACATTAGTTTACAGATTTTGACTGTAAATTATACATTGATTTTGTCTTTTTACTAATAAAAATTGTAAAAAATAAAATAAAAAATAAAATAAAAAAAATAAAATAAATAAAAAAATAAAATTTACAGCATTTTACTGTGAAAATTGCATGAATGTCTGGTTAGAGCTTTTACAGTTTTTCCCTGTATATAATACGGGAACTTGCTGTTAACCTATTTACATTTTTTCCGTAGCGTTTTTACAATATTTTACCGTTAAAATCACATTAATTTTTTACAGTGTAAGGTATGATTACAACAATAGTCCTGATAACTGCTGTCTATAACTCTAATAGAGTTTAGAATGTCTATAAATGCAAATCCGAATGGTTTTTCTAAGCAATAAAATGTTTTATAATGGAGTCTTGAAAGCAATGATGAGACAATAAAGCGATGTTAAATGTTTCTCACACCACATTTTCAGTTTTGACTCATGTTCTCTCAGAATTTTCTCGAGTCTCATATATGTCTATTTTTATTTATCAAATAAGGAAATTCAGCGGAAACATTCGAGACAACTTTCGTCAGTACCCGCATGTGTGTGCTAATAAACCCACTGCTGTCATTAAATCAGCCATGAATGTCTCAAGTGTGTTTAATAACTAAATGGAGGGTTATCAATCCATTCATTCATTTTTTTTAAATTTAATATTGAAAGTAGAAACAAAACTGCAACTTTTTCATTTTTCATTTTGCATTATGTCTATTGTCTATTAAAAAATCATTCTGTAATCAATTTTGGTTTCTGCATAGCATTACAAATCAGTCACCTTAGTCAGGATGCTGCAAGCTCATGTTAGATGTGTGACAGCAAGCTTAGTAGATTTTGGAACAGAGTCAGTGAGTACTGGCATGTGTGCATGGGAGCACAGCCTAATCTGCCTCCTATAGTCAAATGTCATTTTAGACTTTGTAATATGTGACAAACACATCCATAACAACGAAGCCTAATCAATCATTCTGGTGTCTGGCTGTCTTTTTCAGATAGATCTTCTTCTTCAAGTTCAGACCTCCTCTCCTCTGACCCCAGACCCATAGACAAGAGACACCATTGTCCTGATGCTATTCAGAGCACACATTGAAAATCACTCGATTCGATTACAGCTATCTGCATATTGAGCATCTGCCCCTCAAATGTGGCCAGCCATCCTTTACTCCATACCACCCCCCCCCCTTTTTGCACAGACCTAAATGACCCTGCAGTCACTCTCGACCTGTTTACCCTTTTCCCCCTCCTTCCCCCAGAGTTCAAGGTAATCAAAGTCTATCTCTCTCTCTCTGTGTGTGTGGTCATAATCACGTGCACCATTATTTTTTTATTTTATTTTTTTGTTCTCACCGAGTGTCTGTTCGACCTGACCACCCATGTGAACCCCACAACCCAATCCAATAAATGTTCTTTTATTTTAGCACCTCTAACTTTTGTCAGTGTTTGGTTTCTGTAGTACTGTACAATGTCAAAGTTAAAGCAACACAGAATAGATTGTGTACATTTTAGAGCAAGAGGCTCCCCACTGAAACTATTCAAAGATGAATGGATTATAACTTTGATCTACTTTTTATGGCTTTAAATAGAGTTTAAAGAGCTGGCTGGATTCTGGGCTTGGTGACGTGAAGGATGGTGTTGACTGGGGGAAGATGGTCTCCAGACATCTGAGGAGGACCTCCCTCCATTTACCCACTTTCATGTCTGGTAGGTCTTGAGGGTTGTGATAGTTCGCCCCATTCCAATAAAGAGATTTCAGTGTCTCATCATCAAAAATGCATTTTGCTGGGTGAGCTGGCAAAAAAATTAAAAGAATATTTCATAAATGTCAGATCTTCTTTAGTGAGAGCAATAAAATCCATTGGTGTAGGCAAGGTAGCAAGACAAGGAAGAAAGATGAAATAGTATTTATTAACAATAAATCTAACTCAGAACACAAAAGACAAACCATAACTAAACATCGTTAGCTAGAACGTTAATGAGAACTGACAACTAATAGGAGAAACACAGGCATATAAATACTAGAAGCAAACAAAGATGATTGGACATACAGGGAACAAATGAGTAACCATGGTAACAAACAAGAGGGTAATGAGTAACCAAGGAAACCAATAAGAACACAGACAAATGGAACTAAGCAGACAGAGTGAAAACTAAACCAGTGCTGCGTCCCAATTCGCCTACTTATACTACGTCCTAAAAGTATGTACTGTTTTTGTAAAGAAAAAGTACATACTTTTGAGTGTGTAGTAGAAGAGTATGCAAGTTTTGGGACATACTACCTCGTCATAACTGCGTCTTTAACGGACGTTCTGTTGCTTAGTTACTCAACCTGTAACTGTTTAAACTACCCTGTCAATCATCTTGTCACAGTTAAAATCCTCCACATTGAATTAAATTTATTTTCCTACCGTTTCGGAGAGAAATGTAGTCACACGTTGATCTGCCAGTCATGGGTCTTTCATGCAGAGAACTCTCCTCATCTTTGCATAATGATGCATTTAAAAGTTAATGACCAAACACATCGTTATAAAAGTTCACAATGCTGTTGCAGATGAAATATAATGTGGATAACATTTAATAAATATCTTTTTGTCAGGTTAGACACTGCTTATTAATCATTCAAGCCCCTTTTTCTTAACCGTCGTACCTCGCACGTCCGTCATGTTTGTAGTTTTTAAACACTTTTTATTCGTATTTTGTAGTTCTAATCGAATCCTCGTCCACAGCGCAATGTGTTATGGGCAATATTAGCCGTTAGAAGTGTGCACGGATCTGCACTTCGAATTCTAACCGGAAAAAGTACACCATCCGGGTATCTTTGGAATACTCATTTCAACATACTACGATTTGGGACATACTAATTCTTTTTTCGAATACTATTTAGGACGCATAGTATGCGAATTGGGACGCAGCACAGAACATAAACAAATATAAAAGTTACATCCACTCCATGTTTATATAAACCTTAATGCCTCTCATTAAGAAACCACAATTAGATCCAAATGAATTGGCGAACTACAGACCCATTTCAAATTTTCCAGTTATCTCTAAAATACAAGAGAAAGTTGTATCAATCCAGTTGTGCTCCTTCTTGCAAAAAATTATATATTTGAAAAATTTCAGTCAGAATTCAGCCCTCATCACAGCACAGAAACTGTGCTTGTTAAAATGATAAATGACTTACTTTTAGCTTCTGACCAAGGGTTTATCTCAATATTAGTTTTACTTGATCTTGCTGCGTTCGACACCATAGATCACAAAATACTCTTAGATCGATTACAATATGACATTGTTTGTTTAGATCATACCTATCAGACTGTTACCTACTGTTACCAACTGCTTTCATTTGAAAGTGGCTAAGACTGGTAGCTAAATGTCACTAGATGAAATCATAATGGCAACTTCATTGATCTATATAAATATGAATAGAGATCAGTTGGCAAAATAAGAATCTAGATAAGGTTTGTCCAAGAAGTTGCTAGATTTGTCCCTAAAGATTTGTCTCAAAAGGGGTGGGGAAGTGACTAAATCTAGTGACAAAATCCCTAAATTGGCAACACTGACCATATGAAATCTCTAAATTATCCAAGTTGACAGAGTGTATTAAAGATATAAAATATTGCATGACCAGTACTTTTCTTCTATTAAATTCAGATAAGACTGAGGTATTACTTATTGGACCAAAAACGTGTACACAGAATCTCTTAGAATACAATCTGCATTTAGAATGATGTACTGTTACTTCATTCTCTACAGTTGAAGACCTGAGTGTTATATTAGACAGCAACTTGTCCTTCGAAAATCGTATTTCATATGTTACAGATACAGCCTACTTCCACCTCAGAAACATTGCTTAGTTACGGACCATGTTATCTGTTTCTGATGCAGAAAAGTTAGTTCATGCATTCATGATTACTGTAGATTACTGTAATGCATTACTAGCTGGTTGTCCTGCATCCTCAATAAACAAGCTACAATTAGTCCAAAATGCAGCAGCTAGTGTTCCCATTCAGTCAGTCACGTTCAACGTTACGTCGATACTGACGTAATGGGGTCTCGCTTGGTAGCCCAATCACCTCCAAGTGGTACAAAATGAGCCAATGGGAATTGGCCAGTGAGATTTACATGCCGGGCATACCCCCGGCATCCGGGTATAAATAGGACCGGCATACTCACTTCTATTCATACTTTTGCTTCGGAGATGATCGGTTGTTTGATCGTTTCTCTCTCATTGTATTTGATGCAAAACTAATTAGACTTAACCAAATAGGGAAAAAATCATAACTAAAACTATTTTCATAGTATTTCATTTTCACCATAGGGATTTATAAAAACAAACAAAAAAATATGAAAACTTATAAATTGTTTAAGACAGTCCTAGTGTAACTAGGCCTATCAGAGGATGTTTATCGATAGGCTGTGCGTTTGTTAAAGTCATCAGTTTGCAAAATTTAAACTTTTTTTTTTTTTTTTTAAATAATACTGATATTTTTATTTATTATAGTCTACTTGTCACGATTCCTGTCACTTCCCGGACTCCAATTCCCATAATCCTCCCTGTCAGTCACCTGCGCACACTCCACACTAATCACTAATCACCACACCCAGCTGCAGCACATTAACCAGACTGTAAAAGACTCTAATTCACCACACATCATTGCGAAGTCTTGTTTACCTGTGTTGCAGTTCCGAGCGTTATTATCCTGTCTGCCTGTCTGTTACCCGTTTACGATTCTCTGCCACCTGCTTTTGGACTGTTTATTGTTACCTGGACCTGTGAGTGATATCTGCCTGCTCCGATCTACTGCCTGTATCCTGACCACGATTCTGCCTGTCCCTTGCAGCCTCCACGTCTGTTATCAGGCCTTCATGCTTTGCTCTCTCCAGTGCTGGAAAGCTTCTCTAATATTAACATGGGTCCTAAAGCGCTTGCCCAGTCATAAAACTTCATTCCAGTGATATTCTTCTGAGTTTTTCTCTTTTGTATTGTGTCTCATCTCTCTTTCTACAGTCTTTCTTCAGATCTCCCTCTTGCTCATTCTCTCTCCTCGACCGTCATACATCCCCTAATGCTGATTGGCTACACGTTTGTTGTTGTGTCGGCCCAACTAACTTCCAACAGCATTTTTGAAATATCGCTTTCCCCACCTTTAATGAAAATAAGTATTTATGTCTAAAAATTACCAGATAATTTATAAACCTTTTTATATAGAGCTATATAAGAATCTAGTTACATCACGGCATTACATTACGTTTTTCTCTTTTTTTTTTACTCCCACTTGATGGAACTAATCTGCCTTCAAAAATTGGATTTTAAAGGCATTCTATTTAACAGGAAATACTGCTTTAATTGAAAAGTAATTAAAAAAAAATATTTTTTTTTCAATGGGAAAAAAATGGATAATATATATTAATTAGTACCATGAAATTGCATTGATTTTACTGAAAAAAAAAAATTACATTTCAAATGTTCGGTCACTTTTGACCATGAACAACACAAGTGTGACTCCCAAATGAACAATACCAGAGGGTTAACGGTGATTGGCTCACACCCACATACAGCAAACTACAATTATCCAGTCTAACAGAGATGAAAGCATGAATAATCTTCTCACAATTACAAGATAACAAAAATGGTTTAATCTTTGCTATTGAAACAGATAAAAGAAACAGGATTTGACCACAGAATTAATCTGTTTGTCAAATTTCAGAGTGTTAACTACACCAAGATTCTTTATATCTGATTTACAGAAGGGGGCCAAATTGCCCAAATCAGAGACATTTTGGGCGTCAGGAGTCCCAAACCAGATTATTTCAGTGTATCTATAATCTAAATAAAACCAAGATCGCTGTAATTGGATCCTTCTCTTTCCTTGGATTTACCCTGTGTGACAACATGACACATGTTTGCCTATTACAGGAATCTCAGAATTCAGTTTTGGATGACTGCCCATAAATCAGAGGGGAGAAGATTGAGACATCACAGTTCAGGCCAGATCAGCAGTTTTTGCATATCTGCCTTTAGTGTTAAGTATATTTGTAGATTATCCATGATACTCTGAGGTCTTTTGTCCATGAGGTTCAGCTTTGAATTGTATTGCTGAAGATGCACAAAAGGTATCACATGGAGCCCATGGAATAAGACGACCACGGCAGCCTTTAATCCTATTACTGCCACCCATATCGCAGCAGCTCTCTGTAGGTCTTTACCTACTAGAATATCTAGAATATTTGTATAAAGACTACAAATACCGGGTGACTTTATATTAATCTGAATCTACACAGAGCATTTGCATTATATTCGCATAATAAAAATGCCCAGGTTACATACAAAATCTCATTATGTATGTTCACTCATTTTATTTAGTTATTTATTTACTATCATATTTTATATATCATTCTAAGCTCAAAGTGATAAAAACACAACCTACATATAACCAAGCTGCCTCTGAGTTTGAAGATTATGAAAGAGCATGCTCAATGCTCATACTCAAGATATTTATGAAACATAGATACCATTACAATGTGTTATTTATCGACTTTTAGCAGTGCTGCAGTTCTAATGATGTGTTAATTGTTATAATGTAAAAATAAATGTTTAAGTTATTGTAGCCTGGTTGTATCACTTGGTTGTATACGGTGATACCTTGATATGATTTATAGTGGAGAAATATACATAGTGTCATGTCTAGTTTTGGTTTTGTTTCATGTTCATGTTTCATGTCTTATTTTGTGGTTTTCACATTTTTGTTATCTTGCCATGTGCTCCCCTTTTCATGTGATTTCCCTCATGTTTCATGCCATGTGGTCCCTTAGTCATTGTGTCATGTGTTACACGTGTTGTTTAAATTTAAACACAAGTAAATATATAGGGATTTTAAACATCTTTGGAAAATTGATTTATGATGCATTTCAAATAATATGATGTTGAAATCCTTGTGGGAATTTCAGTAGTAGCCTATTACAATTAATGTATCATGTAATGGACAACAGCCTTTTAAGTGCGTAAACTTTTACAAGTACAAACAAGTAAAACTGAACAACATATTAATTTTAAGTATGCTTATGGCAATGCTTAATAGTTGAGAAATGTTTATAATACATTATAAGTTGGTACATTGTAAATGCTGAAAAAAAAATTCAAAATCTCTTCTTTTGAAAATATTAAAATTCTAAATATATAAATATTTAAAATATATTGCAGTAGGCCTACACATGGTTATAAAGTACATTTAAACCCACTAAAAGCTTAATCCTTTTGCTATGTTCTTAAAGTACACATAAAATATACTTTAAGAGTAACATAAGTATGTTTTCTGTAAATACACTAACTTCACTAAAAGTATGCTTGTGTTTAGCATATTTTTTAAAAGTGTAACTAAGTATATATTTATTACCAAAGTACTTCTAGTATACTGTTTAGAAACATATTAAAAGTATGCTTTTTTTGCATAAAGCAAAAGCAAAAAACTTTGGACTGCGGTCGGAGTGGCTACAGAAATTGAAATCTACAGGTAACGCTAATACACATAGTCACGCAATGCTGATGTTGTTAACATTAACAATTTGAGAACAAAGTATAACAATAATAGTCATTTGCATGGTTTTTACGTGATCCGAGCTATGTGATCATTAGATTTAATCATCATTGTTATGCTTTTTTTCTGTTGGTCAGAATAAAAGTGGCAGACATCTTACTTACTTGTTCAGATGACATTACTTTGGTCATACTTCCAAGACATAGAATCCATGATTCTGAAGTACAGTATCCACACCGATGCGGTGACTGACAGCAAACATTAGATTCATCCACACTGAGAAGCCAAGCCAAAGCACAACCCATGTAAAGATGATAATTCCACAAATAACTGCAATTACAGGTTTCAAACAGAGATGGCGACAAAGAGGCAAAACTTATGGACTGCAGCTTTAACATAATACTTGGATTTCAAGTATATTTTTAATACATTTAATACTACATTGTTTTCACCTGGGTAAATAAACTGCACATGGGTTTTTCTGCAACTTGCCTCAGTAGACGTTATTACACATAGGAACTTTTTGGACCATAAACAAAATAAGTTTCCACTTTATTTGTTAGATTTGTGTAATAGTTTGTTGAATGCACACCCTGAAACTTTTTTTTTTTTTTTAATTAAAAAAAATATAACAATTACAAAAAGTAAAATGTTATTAGATTCAAAACAAATGTGAAGACCTACTGTATCAGTATAATATGTTTTTATTCACAAAGACCAGTGCAAACCATTACATAATAAAACATAACGCCTTATACTTGTCCCTACGGCTGCCAATTGTAAGTAAAAATCAGCCATGTGTGACTTCAGGGTTTGTGCAATGCCTTAGAGAAATGCAAATGAACTGACGCCAGCTGCAGGGCAATCACATCTTATTAGAACAGAGGCAATAATGTTGCCACATTTTTATTTATTTATTTGGAAACAGGGTGTCTCATACATTTTGGTCATTTTCAGCTCAATTTGAAAAAAGTGTGAATCTAATAGTTATTGTCTGGGGTCCGGAAGAACCAGGAAGTGTCTGTGATTTTTTTTCCCTTTTTTTTTCATTTAATAATTTGTGCCTCATCTGAGTGTCACTTATTTGGTTAAGGCACACACACACAAGGCACACATTTGCGTGGACTGTCACTACAGTCAATTGCCTGCCAAATGTTATATATGCAGGATTTGGCTGTTGTGGTTCCCATAGAGGTGGTCATCGGGCCCCTTTCATTTACGCACTCTCCCAGTGGCCCCTCAGTTCAATGTTAATGTCCAGCGGGTTCCACCCTCCAGCTTTTCACACCCTCACCTCTTCTTGTGCTGTCCAGCTGGCTGTAACCTTTCACCTTTTGACCCTCACTCCTAACCCCTGGACTCGTTCCCACGCCACACCTTTTTGTACGGACCTTGCTGTGGCAACTCCGAGGCCATTGCTGTCACGGTAACAGATGGATAGAGTTGTGGAAATAACATTATTCAGCAGAGAGTTGGACAATCTGCCTGAAACGCTCCTCAATTCAGCAACTCTAATCATGTGATCTGATGAAGTCTAACATAAACACAATTTCCAACTAATAAAAACCATTCACTTCTTTGTCAAATTTATGTTTGAAAGTTGAAAACTCAAAACACTTGCTTACATGTTGACTTTCTAGCAGTTTAAAGTACTTACAGGTAGATGATAAGACCACAGGATATACATTACAAAATAGTCATTCTGCCTGACGTCAGAAACATTATAATTGAAATTAAAGCCATTCCCTATATTTCTTAACAATGTTGCTTAAATAATTAAATATATAAACCATTAAACTCACATCAGCCAGCTATTTTCCATATAAGACAACCAATTGTATCTTCATTGATGCTTTCTGAGTACACTCTTGTACACTCTCACTTAGAACAAATCTGACCATTATCTAAATCCCTTAATTACTCTTTAGCGCACAGGCATGCTAGTCAGACTTGTCAGACTTTGCACCTGTAACAAATTATTATACTGTATTTTCATTTTTGAGAATTACTCACTCTCACTTAACAAACAGACCGATATTTAAATCTCTAAATTGCCTTTGAATGCTCAGACGTTTGCCCGAGTCACTGCAGCACTGATATATGTGCTAGAGAACACTAGAAATACAATACAGCTAGATTTAAATCCGGAGGATCACTCGTATCATCGTTTTATATTAACATATAATATATTATAAATATATATTAATATATTTATATCATCCAGCCCTAAACCTTGCTCTATGATAAAGGCATTACATAACAGTATGACTTTCAGTAAAGCCGCTCTGAAACCATGTGTTGTGAAAAACTCTATACAAATCAATTTGGTCATTACGGGCATTAGCAAATAATTCACTCTGACATTCCTAAGATATTAACAGCATAGAGGAAATTTTCTCCCATAACATGAACGCACCAGAAGTAACAGCTATGATGTGAAACACCTGCTCATCTTAGTACTGTGTGCATCACTGCACAGAACCCATAGGCACTAACTAACCATAGTTTACATGTCAGGAACTGTATAGTGTAAAGGTGCCACTTTCATGAATTTGCTTAATAAACTTATTACTTTTATGTAGTAACTGTCCTATGAAAGCATTAAAGCACTGGAGGCTATTCTCAATCGAGGATGTTGTGTGATACTGTGTAGTAAACTAAACATCCTTGTGTTACTGTGTCGATAACAAACCTCAGTACTCAAGGGTGAGAGAGTTGCCTTCAACAAGTTTTAACTAAAGCAGAATGTATATTCAGTTAGCATGTTGACACCGTTTAACTAACTTACGAGCTTGCTCAGAAAAATTCTCTTCAATCTGTTGCTCTGACATGGCAGTAAGTAACCAGAAAGTGAAAACTTGCTGTATAAGAGGACAATCCGTGGTAATGCAGCTATATTGCTGTTTGTGGAGAATGTTGCATTGTGCTGCATTGGGCTTGAGTAGCTAAAAGCACTTGAGTTCACGTACTTGCATGTATTCAGCCTAGCAGTGCTTTTTAGCCGTGTCCACATTCCCAAATACAGAGAGTAATGCAAGTCTAAATGAACATGACATTTTTTCTTAGTGTAAATGCTTCTTTGGTTTATGGCCCTTGAGGGAGTGTTGTAGAAAACTTGTGCTGTCCAAACACACACTTCTACCCTTTACAGAGAAATTAGTTGCCCTTCGACCCTTTTACTGAGTAAATAAGGCAACAAACAAGATGATTCGAGAACTTGAGCTCCAGTTCTGTACACATAGCGAAGGCTTTTAACAAATACTTAACCATGTTAAGTTCTTCTAAGCACTTTATTCTGAAAGACTAACTTTAGATACATTCAAAATGCTCCAAACCCTTACTGTTGAGCTGAAATCACACAGACTTGTTCAGTCATAGATTTCCAACTCCCCGACCTGCATCTGTATCTCCATCTCTCCCTTGCACTGCCTCCTCCCTCTCTTTTTCTCTCTTGCCTGGTTCATTGTGCCCATGGAGATTTTCTCCATTGAGCTTGAGTCTCTTAGGAAACCCCAGTCCTGCATAAAATGAGGGGGACAGAAGAAAAGGAGGTTAGGAGGGAGGAAGGGGGAAAAGAGGAGGGGAAAATCCAGAAAAGGGACACAAAATTTGAGGGATAGCGTGAGGATTGAACAGAAGATGTTGAGGAGGTTCAGAGGAGCGGATCAGAGGAGAGACTATCATGCAGAGGAGGACGTAAGAACTACTGTCACTCTGGCCCAGGGATCTTAACCTGATAACTCTTTAAACTTACTCTTTTTTTAAAACAGGCCTTTCCTGAGGAATATTTCATCACTCAGGGTTTACTCTTTATAGTTCAGAAGACATAACAGAATTCTTAGTTATGTTTTGTTTTAAGAATTAAGATGTTTCTCTTAAAATTCTTTAGGAGAAAAAAATAAAAACAAATGGCTCAACTGTTGATAGCATTAGAGAGTATAGAGCTATACAAGTTGGATCAGGTCATCTAGTTTTGTGAGGAATGTTTGTGTTTATATTGAGATGACTGCAGATTTTGAGCACAGTGTGAGACACTGTTGAGATCTCTTCTGAAGCTCTAGAGAAGAAGCTTGTGAGGTCACTGGTATCTTTTTTATCAGGGGAAACATCTAAGAAGATGTAGACTTAATTTCATTGCAACCATGTAGGGGAAGATATTGAAAATGTCTCATTTGTGATTTTTTCTTGTTCTGTGCATTGAGAATTTTGTGTTTTAAGAACTCAATTTTGATGTTTAAACCCATGTAAAGTCAAAATAGCGAGAAAGGTTTTGTGTTCCAAATGAGATACTGTTTAAGTTTGTTATTAGCATGTGAAATCTAGATGGAATCTGCAGACTGTTATCGTATTTTCTGTACAGATTTGGGGGGAAATCCTCAGAATGGAAGAAATGAATATGCAAGGAACAGGTGATGTGTGGACAAGTGTATCCTGAGTTGTGCAGGCACAGATCCCATGTGGGCCTGGTTATTAGATAAATCAAAAGAAATGCTCCGTCCAGTGATTCCACAAATCACAAGTAAATGCGTTACATTTTGGAGAATCTGAGCTTGATGGATTAATGCAACAAAATTTAACAATTTTAGATGAATGTCTTCTCTGTCATTTTATGCTCGGATGAAGTCTCTCTTAAGGTCTCAATTCAGTTAAAGCCACCAAAAAAAAACCCATCTGGGACGTTTTTGAAGCATCATTTAGTCAAACTCCATGGAGATTGAAGCATATTTACAGCCTGTCAAAGCGAGAGAAAATGAATGGTTTGATTTATCTCAGATCTTTTGTGTGGGTGTTTGAGTTATGGTTTAAGACCCTGCAGTTGGGCAGTGCTATTATGTGAAGCTGTGTGCTTTGATCACTTAGGCCATGAGGATCCTATTGTGACTACACAGCTGCCCGGAGCGCTGACCCTCTCACCGCTGACTATTGTGTCCAGTCAATCACTTATTAAGACCCTAACACAGCAGGGAGAGACCACTGCTTCTCTTCTCTTCTCTTCTCTTCTCTTCTCTTCTCTTCTCTTCTCTTCTCTTCTCTTCTCTTCTCTTCTCTTCTCTTCTCTTCTCTTCTCTTCTCTTCTCTTCTCTTCTCTTCTCGTTGATCTGTCTTGTTTGATATTGACTGTCAGGTGCTGATTGTCCAAACGCAATTCTTGTGCTTGTGTGAAGCAGGAGTTGTGGATGGACATCATGCTTCTGACCGTCCCTAACATCTCCAAAATGATCCAAGCATGTTTTTTTGGGGTTTTTTTATCAAATGTTTTTTGAAAGGGTTCATGGTCCTTCAAAACGACAAAAGACAGTTTTGAAAATAAGACACTCAGCCAGTTCTTGTGATTTGGTTTAGTTTTCTCTACAATCTTCAGATATTCAGATTTTGCTTCACACATTTATTCAGATGACAAATGAGATTAAATGACTAAAATGATTTAAAATAAGATAAAACAAGCTTTGAAATAAGCTAAAACAACTAAAAATAATGAAAACTAACATATTTCTGACTTTAATTCACTCCCAGAATTTATAAAAAAGTGTGTGTGTGTGTGTGTGTGTGTGTGTGTGTGTGTGTGTGTGTGTGTGTGTGTGTGTGTGTAACTTTAAGTAAATATTTAAGTCCAAAGGGCTTTGATTGACAGAAAAGTTTGGAAATCCCTGGTCTATAGAGTTTCAGAAAATCACTTTAGAAGATACTTTAACAATGCTTCAAATTGTGCTCAGATTTTACTCCTGGAGTAACCCCAGCACTGCATATTTTATCCCTGCATCACAATGTGCATAATATCCACCCTATCCACCCTAAATAGTATTTAATATTACTAATGTCACATACTATTTAGGATGGAGAGTATGCACATTGAGACATAAGGCTATGTCTCCATAATGAAACACACCTGATTCAACTCATCCGCTTGTTAGAAAAGACTCCAAGACCCCTAATATATGTGTTAGATAAAATGTTCAGTGTTGCGGATACTCCAGGACCAGGATTGGGAACCATTGATTTGGCGCTACACTACTATACTGTCAAAAATTATTACTTTAACAGTAAATTAAAATACGAGTAATAACAGTATCATAAATACGAGTAACTAACCCTAAACCTAACTCTAACCCTAACTGTAACTCTATAGTAAGTACATGTAGTTAGTTAATATTCAGTACTTATTTGAGTAATTACAATGTAACTATGGCACTGTAAAATAAAGTGCAATTTATTTTTCAAAGATGTAAATTATTGAGATTATTGGAGTACATTTTACAAGAAAATATTATTTCAGTTATTATACTTTAAAAAAATCATGTTTCTTAGGGTACGTTTACACGACAACAATGTACTAAAAATGAAAAAAGTTTTTCCATTGCTTTTTTCATGTACAGATGACAATGTTGTCAAAGCAGTCCCCTTTCACACAACTCCGTGAAAACATTTAAAAACGCTGTATTTAGTAGATGTCACTTTGTAAAGAAACACCACGCGCCTATAGACTGAATGCATAATACGCATGCACGACGTCAAAAGTTTGCATTTTCAGGCCCCCAAAACGCTGTTGTCATGTAAATAAATGGCCCAAAATGGTGTCGTGTAAATGGCCCCATAGTGTTACTTGCTGTTTTCTTGTAATTGTTTGTGAAATGTAATTTCTGAGTTAATATAGTTTCCACACCATTTCCCCAGTTTATTTTCATTTCAGTAATTGCCTCGTTTTTTGTCTTGTGTTTATAATTGTCTTAACAAGCATAAGTGAAACCTCTTAGACAAAGTTGATGAATAAACAAGCCATAACTAACTCCATTGAGTCTCCTTAATCAATAAAACAGCAACCTCTTGACAATTCAGTTTTCCTTTGAATGTGCATTTGATGTTAGAGGGAGAAAAACATATTTACTGAAATTAGATATTTAAAGATTTTTTTTTGTTACATTTTGATGGTCCACTTTAGACATTCTACTACCTATAAGTAACTTAAGGTTGCATTTACACATTTACACTGGCACAAAAAAAGGAATTTTTTATTTATTTATTTTTTTTTGTTAACGTCTGACACAGATCGGAATTTGTTGCATATGTGTATACACAAAAATCCGCATGAGCTCCAATTTTTTTCGCATCCAAACTGATTCCCCTTGGAATTCCAAGCCACCATGAGGCGAGGGTGGCACATTGGCTCACTAAAAGGTAGCTTTTATCAAGAAGATCGGATCATTAGTCAATCAGGACATGATGCGTTTACATTTGATCACATTGAAGTATTAGTTCACTTTCAAATGAAAACTAGCCCAAGCTTTACTCACCCTCAAACCATCCTATATGACTTTCTTCTTTCAGATGAACATAATCGGAGAAATATTAATAAATACCCTGACGCATCCGAGCTTTATAATGGCAGTGAACGGACCGTAGTCTACTACAATCTACTAATACTTGTAATGAGTGAATGTAGTTGCAAAGTTACTTATAGTTACTACAATGCCTAAAGTGGGCCATCAAAATAAAGTGTAACCAAAGATTAAAATCAGAGGTATATTGTGACAATCTATCTGTGCAGATGGAACTGAAAAAAAGCAACATAGAGAACAGCAGAAAGAAAGAAAGAAAGAAAGAAAGAAAGAAAGAAAGAAAGAAAGAAAGAAAGAAAGAAAGAAAGAGACTGGCATTAATATGCTAACGGCCTGAGTGAATACACAACAGCTTTACTGACCAGACTAATCACTGCTGGACACACACTGTGGTTAATCCCCCCTCCCACACACACACACTCACACACGCACACACACACACACTAATCCTCACTCGCACAGAGAGCCGTGCATGCTCGCACATTTACATGGACACAGCACACACGCTTGGTCACTCACACACACTCTTCACCTTATTCTTATTTTCTCTTGTCTTGATATCACACTCATGGTGGACTTAAAATATCTCTGTGAAGTATACAGAATTATAATATACCATGTTATTTTATTTGTAATTTAAAAGGGCCTAGAGTTTCTCATTGCTCACTTGCACACACAGTATATTCATTTTTTATATAGACTGTTTTTTTTTTACATGAATAAACTGTTGTATTTGAATCTTGTATGACTTAATGAAACTTCAATATATTGAGCAAAAAGATGCAAGTAAACTAAAGTGTATCATTGCAAGTCATTTGTTTTGAATGATTTTGATTTGTTGGATTATTTATGAAAATAAAAAATAAAGCAAAAGCACTAGCAACCAGCAAACTAAATTTACATGAGACAATCCACCCTCAGTTTTTTCCTCACACATCATATATTTCATGTCAGTGCTCTTCACTGACACAGATGTCTCATTGGTAAAAAGGGTAGCCAGGGCTGCCAGCAGTGCTGGGCTGTAACTGATTACCAGCTAATTACCTGTAATATGAAATATGTAATCAGATTTAAAAAATAAATAAATAAAATAGTTTTAAAATACTTGTAATCAGACTACAGTTACATTTCTATTGATCTATTGATTACATGATTACATGTTATTCTCACAATGGCAATAAATTATTCATAATTCATTGATTCTACTCCTTTGTTATATTTTACATTTTTCCTTTCTATAAAAATTTTATACGTTCAGAAGGTCTTCCAAGTTTGTGGAACTACACACACAGATCAGCCACTAGTTATGTGCCGATCACTGAAAACTGAGATCCGCAGCATTTGATCACTGGATTTACAGAAATCATTTCACTTTTAAGAAGTGTTTTCTCAACATTGAACCACTGCATATCTAATCAGCTCCTGACAAACAAAATTATTTGAATTATCACTCAGTGAGTAATTTAACCATGTATTACTGTTTTTGGATGGCTTTTGTCTTTCAAATACATTAAAATGTACAAATACACATTTCATATTTACATGCAATGCAGTGATTCCCCAACTTTTTTTGTCAGCTTAACCTCTTTTCCCTAATATATTTACTTGAAGTAAGCCCTTAGAATTTAAGTTAATAAGTTAGGTCAATAATAAAATTAAGTCAATAATAATAATAATACTAAAATGAACTTCACAGTTCTCTGATGTCGGTTAATGATCACAGTACATGACATGCTACGTAGTTGACGTAGTGAACGCATTTCAGTGCTTCCGAGTTCTACGCCAGGGCGCTGACACATTATTGGCCAGCTCCTGCGTCAGCATCACACGCATGTGTCACGTGCAGCGTCGGCCAATACTGAGCCGGCGTTCGGGCATAAACATGGAAACGCTGAACTGCGTTCACTACGTCAACTGCGTATGACAACAGTTCAAATTGTTAAATAAAGTCGTTTTGCACAAACAACGTGTTACAGAAGACCAGACCACCGAAAATGGACGAATGGGAAAGATTCATCCACGTGGCTCAGGAGAGTCAAGATGTCCTGTCATTTTCAACCTTGTTTTTTCACCTTGCTGTCACCAGCCAGCTGGAGGATGAAACCTTGAAGACCCTGTTCCGGATCGGGGTGAATTTCCACGGCCCCAGCAATCTCGCAGATATCACCGGCTTGAACTGGAAGGAAGCCCTGTTGAAGTGTTTGGAGTGCAAACGACCCCAATCCAGAACACTGCCGAGCCCAGTTCCCAGTCAGAGACCCACCGCAGATAGAGTAGACGACTCTGCCGTGACGTCAGAGCCCACGCCAGGAGGAGCAGCCGAGTATGACATCACACCGGAGCCTGAGAGGTTCCCATCTGAGGAGAGGTTCGAGTCAGCGGTCCCATCCAGCTTCGAGGGAGTAGGTGTCGGAGACGAAGGGCAGGTCAGAAGCCCCGCCCACCCGCCCGTCACTGAGAGTGAGTTTTTCAACTGCAACTCAACTCCCCAACTGCCTAACCACTCTATACTGGACTCACTGGTCCCTCCCAGCCTCCCTCTCCCACATCCTCTCCTAGATGTCTTGGGCAACTCATCATCCCAGCCTTCTTCCCTGAACCCAACCACGTCTGCTGTCCTGCCCAAGCTGTCCCCCATCAGTCCCACTGCACCACCGTCATCTCCTCTCAGTGACGTGGTAACATTGCGGGCCTACTGTGAGCCCCCTCCTTCTGGGCGTGAGGATCCCGTGGTTCCGCCTCCAGCTTCTGTCCTCGTCTCTCCTCCTCGACCCATCACCCTGACTCCTTCACCTGCGCTCCTCCCTCCCTCGACGTCTGGTGGGACCTTCAAGCCATCGGCTTCACGGAGCTTCCTCGGGCTGCCGGCTTCACCCAGGTCAGACGTCGTGTCACCTGCGCAACGGACTTGCGGGCCATCTGTTGCTCTCCGGCCCTCCACCCCTACTGCTCTGGCTGGCTCTGGCTGGGGACTGGGTCACCACCTGGCTCATCCTCCTGCTCAACCGTCCTCCTCCTGAGCCACATACCAGCATCATCCATTTCACCACTCCATCCACTTCCTGAACCCCCTCCAGCCCTCCCCTTTGGATATTCCATTACGGTGCGAGGACGCGCCTTGCCGGAGGGGGATATACTGTCACAGTCACCAGCACCAGCACTACGTTTCCCAGCATCCCTTCTGTTCAGCACCCGCACCTGAAGACCTTCACCGTCATTATCACTCATCAGCACTCCCTTCATAAGCAGTCACCTTCCTCATCTCTGTGTCCGGTCTCGTATTTTCCAGTGCATTTTTTTTACTTTTATAAATACCTTTATAAAATGAATAATGCTTTAAATAAAAAAAAAATCAATAGATACAATGATGATAAAAATGAAGTGACACTTTTAAATATTACATTAAAACCAACAGTAGGTGACGGTCAGTGTTTTTATGAGTGAATCATCGAGTCTTTTGTTCTTTCAGTATCAAAGCAAGCTGCTGTATTTATGAATGGGTCATTGAATAATTGCCGATTCGTTCAATGCCGCAGATTTGTTCACGAATCACAGCTTGTGTGCTGCAGTTCTGCTGTGGCTTTCGGTGTAAAATTTTTTAACAGTTTTAATGTTATTTTAAGATGGAGTAGAATCAAATGAACAGCAAAACTCAACATTTTGTTTGCATACATCAGTTTGAGAACCACTGCTGGATATCAGCCTACACTTTGGTCGTAGATTTAGTCAGCAAACGAGCAGCACAATATAGACGGCTGAATGACACTTTAATTTAAGTAAAAAATCTCAAATGAAGATTGCTGAACTCCAGCTTACTTGTCTTGCTTATGGATAGTTCATGTTCTCATTGTGAGAACATGTCTATCGTGATGTTGAGGTCAAGGCTTGCTTACCTTGGTTCTCAAGGCCAAGCTCCCTCCCCTATGCCCAGATCTAGCATTTTCTTTGGTGGCCATCAGAGAAGCGTTACTTTCGGCAAATAGACCGGGTGACCTGAGGATTACGGTCAGGGCTTCCCCTCCGAGGCAATCTCTGTAGGCCCCTCACCCCTCAAACACATCGCAGCCTGTGGTGCTTCCAGAAGGTCACGCTGGTCCCTCACATGGGCGACCAGCCATTTCTTTTGTTGCACCAGCTGATGATCAGATGTCGATCGTGGCATCAGAAGGTGAGCTCTTGCCAGGTGGCAGGAGATCACGCAAGCGGCCCTGAGATGGGTGACCTGGAGGTAGTCGAGATGGCTCTTCGGAAGACTTTGAAGGACCCCAGTGAGCCTTCTTGCACAGACTTTGTGCAAAGTCAGGAAGGACGAGGAGCAGGTCTTGCTAGTTGCGGCGTACTGGCCCAACCGGACCTGGTTCCCAGAACTCACGCTCCCTCCCCCGGAGGAGGGCTGGGTGGAGAATCTTTTGTTTCTGTTTGTTTCTGTTCCGCCAAAACATCCTTAAAAGAGCTGTTTCCTCTTCCTCCAGGTCCCAAGAGGGCGTGTCTGCCAGTGTGCGACACTATGCCTTGCCGCCCTCAGCCCGCTCTCATATCGCCAACTGGCAGTGGTGTGTGTGTGGAGGGTGCACTGAATACGCCGTCTCACACACCTCCTGCCCCACCATGGAACCAGGTTGCTTCCAGCACTCAGACCTCACTTTGGGCCGCGCTGCCATCCGATTCGGGTCCCTGGGTTCCTGCCCCACTGCAGGTACGTCTGCTGTGCCGTTGGTCCCGCTTGTTCGGAGTTTGGGCGCCTGTTTAGCGCTTCCCAACCCGTCTCGCTGGCTCATCTGCACAAACAGACTCGGCTATGCGACTCAGTTCACCCGGCGTCCCCCAGTCTTTCAGGAGCATCTTGTTCACCCATGTGCTGGTGACAGATGCTCCTGTGCTTCAGGTGGAGATTGAGGTTCTACTGGCAAAGGACGCAATAGAGCCGGTCCCTCCAGCCAATACGAAATCAGGGTTCTACAACCCCTATTTCAGTGTACCCAAGAAAGGCAGTGGGTTACCTTCACAGTCCCTTCACAGGCTGCTGTTCAAGATGTTGCGTGTGGCTATCACACCGAGCTGCCATTATACCCTCACCCCATGGTCAGACCTGTGGGCATGAGTCCCCCGGAACAAGTGTCCAGGCATGCTGTGGTCTCCACAGATGCCTCCACCACTGGCTGGGGGGCCACGTACAACAGGCATGCAGTCTCAGGTCTGTGGACGGGGCCCCAACTGCAGTGGCATATCAATTGCCTCGAGTTGTTAACAGTACGACAACCATTGCGTACATCAACCACCAGGGTGGTCTACACTCCCATTGCATGTTACAACTCGCCCCGCCATCTCCTACTATGGAGTCAGAAGCATCTGAGGTCACTTCGTGCCATTCACATCCCAGGTGTGCTCAACCGTACAGTCAACGACTCCATCCCCAGGTGGTCCAGCTGATATGGTGTCACTTTGGACTGCACAGGTAGATTTATTTGCCACCCCGGACACGACCCATTGCCAGTTGTTTTACTCCCCAACCGAGGGGACCCTCGGCACGAAAGCACTGGCACACAGCTGGCCCCAGGGTGTGTTTCCCCCAGTGAGCCTTCTTGCACAGACTTTGTGCAAAGTCAGGAAGGACAAGGAGCAGGCCTTGCTAGTTGCGGCGTACTGGCCCAACCGGACCTGGTTCCCAGAACTCACGCTCCTCGCGACAGCACCTCCTTGGCCCATTCCTCTGAGGAAGGACCTCCTGACTCAGAGACGGGGCAACCTCTGGCACTCACATCCGGACCTCTGGAATCTTCATGTCTGGTTCTAGGTGAACTACCCCAGTCGGTGGTAGACACCATCACTTCCACTAGAGCTCCCTCAATGAGGCACCTCTATGCATTAAAGTGGAACCTGTTCATTGAATGGTTCTTCTCATCAGGAGAACCCCCGAACTTGCTTGGTCAGGACAGTGCTTTCCTTCCTGCAGGACGGGTTGGAGCGAAGGCTGTCTCCCTCCACCCTCAAAGTGTATGTTGGTGCTATTGCCGCACATCACGATGCAGTTGAAGGTAAGGCTCTGGAGGAAGCACGACCTAGTCATCAAGTTCCTGAGGGGGGCGAGAAGACCTCCTCGTCCGCACTCTATACCCTCTTGGGACTTGTCTCTGGTGCTTACAGCTCTGGAGAGACCACACTTTGAGCCCTTGCAATCAGATTGTAAACTCTGTCTCTTAAGACAGTTCTCCTGGTTGCATTGGCCTCTATCAAGAAGGTAGGGGACCTGCATGCATTTCATGCCTGGAATTCAGCCTGGCTGACTCTCATGTTATCTTGAGACCCCGGCCCAGATATTTGGTCCGAATTAAATAATATGATGTTCTACATGCCTGTTAGTGTGTTTTTACATTCCCTCGTGCACCCTGTTCGTGCAGACATCATACGTCATCAGCACGTTTCATGTTATGCATACAGATACTCAGTCACGAGCACCGCAAACAAACAGCTGCCACCTTTTACAGTTCCTACCGAATCAAAACAATGAGCTTATGCTGCGTTCACTTCATGCCATAACTACCGTAATTAAGAGAAGGAATTATGCGATTCCATGTTGAAAGTATCAACACCGAAATTAATCTGCAGCAGTCAGGTAAGCTCTCTAAGTTGTTTACCTTCATTATTGTAATCTTCATATTCCCTTCATACTGTAACTTTCACATAATGTAACTTTCATAATGTAACTTTTTTTTTTACTTTTTGTAATGATACTACTGACAGACCCTTTCTCAATACCAAATACGACATATTATTTATATTAAAATAATATTTTTTTAACAACGTTTAAATTAACAACAATAGCCACTATAAAATACATAAACACAAGCAAACAATAAACACAATCAAATACATAAAAAAAAACAAAAAACAAAAAACAAGCAAACAATTCGAGAGGGTCCGTACTGCAGAACATGAGATCCAGGGGGCGGGGTTGGATCTAGATCCAACTCCTCACACTTTACATATCCCTAAACCTACCCGTCTCCACCCCCTGGATCTAAACCTACCCATCCCCAACCCCTGGATCTGGATGCAACTCCTCCCACTTTACACGTCACAGATCCCTTGTCTCCCGAACTCCATTTCCCATGATCCTCCTGTTTCCACACCTGCACTCACTTCCCTCGTCATCTCCCCATCAGCACTCATCATCTTCACCTGGACTTAATCATCATAACTGCCTTTATAATGGACTCACTCCCTTCACTCTCTGTCCGTTCTCTGTTGTGTTAATCGTGTGTTAAGTGTGTTTATCTCTCCTTCGTTTGATTAAAGTACCCTTATTGTGGATTACCGAGTACTGCCTCTTCCATACAGCACCACACGTGACAACATAGCCCTTAACCTACCCTCTCCACCCCCTGGATCTCGTGTGTTCTGCAGTGAGGGGCTACTGAACAATTCAGTCAAACGTAAGTAGTGCTCTAGTACAGGATTTAAGTTAAATATAGCCTAAATATAAAGTTAAGAAACTTTTCCCCTTAACCCAAATCATTTACTCTGGAACAAGTAATAGATTAATAAGAACAAATATTAACTGTTTTATATACCCCAAATTAATTCTTGTTTAACCACTGTCCACATAAGAGCCAGCAGCAAATTCCTGAAGGACTGGCCGAGATGAAGCTGTTCTCTGCGGGTAAATGAACGCTGAATGGTTGCTGACACCCTGGAACTTGCAACTGCGAAAGATAAGATGACCAGACATCCCCGTTTTCCAGGGACAGTCCCGGTTTTTGGTGTTCTGTCCCTGACAGGAGCTGTCCCCGGATATGTCCCTGTTGTACAGTTCATTCAAAACAACCCGCAAATACATTGCAAAAAAGCCCAACCAACATACAGCAGCCTATAGAAACAATCATGTAGTGATAATTTTTGTGATTATTTTTACCAACATATGGCACTGAGAGCTACGCTGACTCTATCTGTTTGAGTGCCGCTACTTCCTAAAGAACGTATCATCAAAAGAAGCAACGTTAACGCTTTCAAGTTAGTAACCAGTTTTGGGGGTAACACATTACAACTAACTTGAGTTATGTAATCAGATTACTTTTTCACATTTAAAAGTAATCTTTAAAAATATAGAGACTGTATGGTCCCTCTCTATATAGTGTTAAAGTAACACTGAAGCAGAGTTTAAGTTAATGAGATAATTAAGTGATTAAGTTATGATTGAGCATTAGTGATGAACACCTGCTGTTAACACTCACTGAAAAGAAACACAGTAACTACAAAGGACTTCCAGCCATCCAGACATTAAAGGTGCCCTAGAATTGAAAATTGAATTTACCTCGGCATAGTTAAATAATTAGAGTTCTGTACACGGAAATGACATACAGTGAGTCTCAAACACCATTGTTTCCTCCTTATGTAAATTTGAATTGTGCAAAAGACCTCTGAAGAACAGACGAATCTCAACATAACATAACACAGACTGTGACGCCTCCAAATTTTGCATATGCCAGCCCATGTTCAAGGCATTAGACAAGCCAGTATTAACGTCTGGAGCTGCACAGCCGTATCAACAGACTTTATGCAGGAAAGCAAGCAAGGACAACAGTGAAAAATGGCAGATCAATGGGAGCAATAATAACTGACATGATCCATGATATCATTATATTTTTAGTGATATTTGTAAACTGTCTTTCTAAATGTTTTGTTAGCATGTTGCTAATGTACTGTTAAATGTGGATAAAGTTACCATTGTTTCTTACTGTATTCACGGAGACCAAAGCCATGTCGTTATTTGTGTGAACTTTGTTTATGCAATGTATTATAGAGTTGCGAGCTTGGGGGCGGGGAGCGCAAGCATTTAAGGGGACGTGTGCTGAATCAGCGCATTTATAATTATACCCCAAAATAGGCAGTTAAAAAACTGAATAAAAAAAAATCTATGGGGTATTTTAAGCTGAAACTTCACAGACACATTCAGGGGACACCTTAGACTTATATTACATCTTGTGAAAAAGCGTTCTATGGCACCTTTAAATCTCTCAAGATCTGATTAAACAACTCCACAAACAGCATATTATCTCATTAACTGCTTCAGTGTTATTTTAATTCTATGTAGAGAGGGACCATATACTCTTTGGGCAGAGTTGATTAAACTCTGGGGATTTTGCTGTGTATCCCATTCTTTAATTCAGAATGACAACACAGCTGAAAAGTTAGTTTGAGCTGTGCCCTCTACTGTAGAGGTGTAAACATGTATTTCCTTCAACCTGAGGCTTAAAGTCCGCATAAACCGGAAGTTGAAAACAACTTTTCTCCAGTGTTGTGACGTATTTCCAAGTGAAACGGAATATTGAATAGAGGGCAGTGTTTTACTTTAGCGTTCCTCCTCTCCATCTCTCGTTCATAGCAGACTAGCAGTTGCAAGGGAGTGGTTTACGCGTTTTCAACCCAAGCCGTCAAACTGACGTCATCAGAGCAGGAACGCCATTCCAGACCGGAAGTAACTTTTCAGATTTTGATTAAAGATTACCGCGACAAACATTTTTTTTTCTGTTTTTTAACTTGCACGGATTAATTGTTTATCACAAGACTAGTAATATACACTAACAAAGTAAATAAGGTCAATTTTGATTTCATGTGTACTTTAAGGCCCCGGTATACCTCAAACGAAATCGAAGAATGAACTGATGTGACGTCATTTTGAACCAAATCAGGCCAAAACGAAGTTCGTTTTGTGTTCTTTTTGGAAGTTCGAAACGACTTGCCAAAGCGAACTTTCAGGAAAAGTTCGTTCCAGCTGCAAAACACCTTCGTACTACCATTGGTCCGTGACGATAACGTAATAGGAGGTGTGCGCTGAGGCTCCACCTTCACTCGCGTCAAACGCGTCTTTGACTCATTTCGTGTGTTTGAGTTTGTTGAGGTAAGATCTCCGCGAGTTGTGCTTGTAAAAAAATGAGGCACTAACACTGTTTTTCATGTTTGATACTGTAAAGCTGCTTGATTGTATGCAATCTATTAGATAAAGTGCTATATGAAGATGTGACGTGATTGGAGTGCTACTTTGCAGAGCTCATGCTTCCATGCTGTTATGATCAGACACTTTTCTTATGCTTAATAAATGCTTGCTGTTTTCTTATTTTTGTTGTGTTTATTTTGTTGCTCAGAAGAAAGTGCATGGCACATATTCATATAACCGTCGCTCTCAGCAGATGCTCGATTACAGTATATCGCTGGTCATGCATTTTGAACTTAGTTTTACCCAAGCGGCAACCTCCCCCTATCAATACGGAAGTAACTTAAACTGCGATTCATCGACTGGCCGCTAGGGACAGGCTCCAAAAGAGAGCAGAATCTCATAGAGTCCCAAGTTAAATTGGCCAAGTTTATAGCAGAAAAAAACATGTTTACAAGTTGGTTCAAATTGTGGTTTTGGTCTATACTGCTATTTTTGCCCTTCATGACAACTCTGAGGGGGGTGAATTTTTTTTATAACTTATCCGTTTAAATTATATTAAGCCTTAAAGTTCTGCATAATTAAGGGCGTGGTCACTTGAGTGACAGGTAGATTGCGCTGCTGTCTGTGAGCCGCCATGTTACCTCAGCTGCCGCTGAATTTGGCATCTCAGCCGTTTTTGTGCTTTTTTTCTCGATTATTTTATACAATTATAAAATATGGCTTGCTGCATAATATTCAAGACTGATGTGTGTCTGTGTAGATGTGCTCGCATGGGGAAGAGACACAGAACACACGTTGTTGGATCGTGGCATTGGCTGAAAGTTTTGATTGTGAGATTTACTACAATGACAATACCAGAGGGCTGTTTCATAAAATATGCTAAGAAAAGCGAGGATTAAACTCCAAAACCTGACTTGAATTAACCTAACAAATGAGTTTGGGCTAAAACGGTTTCATAAAAGGTAATTGAAGTTCACGCAGTCCCGCTAATTCGATCCAGGTTCACCTAGTCAAGATAATTTAGCGTGCACGCTTTTCTTAAGCAGCCCTAGAGGTCGATCATGGATCAAATCGATCCACCATAGGAAACGGCATACATTTTGTGCTATTTTATGCGTTTGAGACATGGTGTTTTCCTTAGTCCATAACTTACTTTTCACAAGTTTATTCTCCATCTGTAAATGTTAGAAAGTAATGCAAATATTTCCATTTTGAGGCTAAACTTCACAGTGAACGAGCGCTGCTGCGCGCATGCGCGCTAAACAGACGGGACGCAATAGAAGCGCACTAATTCTAAAATATACATTTCGCTAAAATATTTGATGTTGGACATTAAATGTGCCTTATGTACACTTTCAAACCTACAAGTAAGTGTATTTTTATGATAGTAACTGTAAATGGACTATTGTAATGGGGTAAACCAATATACTTTGGGACAATTACTGAGTTTAGATTCATCTTACCAATTAAAATTTAGTCTGTGCATATTAATTTTAATTTCTAATTTTGTGATTTTAATTTCTGCTCTTCTAATAACCATAAAGAGTACTACTGCCAAACAAAACCAGAGAGAAATGTATTCATATATTTTAAAACAATCTAATTAAATATTGGGCACAAAACATTTAACCAGTAAGAAAGGAAAACCTATATATATATATATATATATATATATATATATATATATATATATATATATATATTCAGGTTGATTAGGACACTTTTTCCCAGTCATTTCAATAGCAAAAAGTGTCATAACCTGAATTCCATATATATATATATATATATATATATATATATATATATATATATATATATATATATATATATATATATATATATGAGACCAGAGTATAGATTAAATATGGGCCTTGGAAAAGGCTAGCTGACTTTATTGTGCTTTGACTACAGTGGGTAGTTTCAGTGTGGACAACAACCATGCATGCCACTTCAGCAGGCTGCATCTTACTCTGACACTCTTTTCATAGCTTTTGCTGGCTCTGAAACACTCACTTGGTATTTCTCCTGCTCTTTGTCTAGCAAAAAAATCACTCAATGAATCACTTAATGAAATCACTTAATGAAAGCTTACAAATGAAGGCCTGATTGTTTCAGGGGCCTTGTCACAGGTTTATTGATTTTGAATTTCTGTGTTACTTTTGCTATATTTTCACACTTAAAAACAATGATTTGGTAATCCTCTTGTATTCTTCTGTGCTAAGAAATAAGTCTCCTGACAGTTCTCTCCCAAGTGCTTCCATTGTTGTCAGCCTTAAGTCTGAGAATGATTCAGTGGGCTATATAACACTTAATTTTTAAGAAATTACTTCTCTTTAAATGTTTTGTTTCTCATCATACTTACCTTTTAATAAAATATTAAAATAATAAAAATGTCTTAAACTTACACCAATATATATTTTTATTTAGCACAATTTAGTAAATGTGTGTATTATATATATTGTTACGGGTGGCTGGTAGAGAGATGAGGCAGATACGGATTTCCACAACAAAGACACTCTTTAATAAACAACGGCAAGGAATACCAAACTAACACCTTAACATAAACAGAACGGACAAGGAGTGCAGGGAGTGAGTGCAATATATGGGAGTGCTGACAATAGAGTCCAGGTGCAGGTGATCCGTGAAGATGGGGAGCTGACGAGGGAAGTGAGTGCAGGTGACGAAACAGGAGGATCATGGGAAATGGAGTCCAGGGAAACACGGGATCTGTGACATTACCCCCCCCTCCCGGTTGTTTCATCTACGGCGCGAGGACGCGCCTACCGGGGCGGGCGCCCTGGAGACCTCAAGCTGGTGCAGGGGGAGGAGCAGACTGGAGTGGAGGTCTCCAGGGCAGGTTCAAAAGCCATGGCGGGTCAGGGGCTGAAGGCAGCCATGGCGGGTCAGGGGCTGAAGGCAGCCATGGCGGGTCAGGGGCTGAAGGCAGCCATGGCGGGGTCAGGTGCAGCGGGCAGCCATGGGGGGGTCAGGTGCAGCGGGCAGACATGGCGGGTCAGGTGCAGCGGGCCGCCATGGCGGGTCAGGGACCGAAGGCTTCATGCCGTCGTTCCCAGGCGGCGCTGAAGGACCGGCGGGAGATGGCGGAACCAGCGGCTCCGCCGACCGAAGCGCAGCCGGGGCTCCAGAAGGCCGCAGTAGGAGACAGGCGACAGACAACAAAGTGAACACTGGGGGGAGTGAGGAGGCCAACTGGAGCTGAGGGACGGAGGGACGGAGCGAAGACGGAGGAGTGCAGTCCAGAAGTGAGGGCAGGCTGACGAGGGACCAAGGTGTGAACGGGGGCAGGATGGAGACTGGTGACACTGGTGGACTGATGGGCAACGGTGGAGCAGAGGGAGGTTGGAGCCGGGGTGAAGGTAATCGCCCAGAGGTCCGAGGTGGAGATCTGGGCGAGGGGGCTTGAGGTGGAGGTGCAGTGAAGACACAAATGGACGGAGGTGGGAGAGGGAGGCAGGGAGGGAAAACAGTCTTAGCGCTGTATGTTTCAACAACAAAGTTCATAATAGGAGCGGCTGGAACTGAGGGTTCGGCGGCGGCTGGAGCTGAGGGCTCGGCGGCGGCTGGAGCTGAGGGCTCGGCGGCTGAGGCAGGAGCTGAGGGCTCGGCGGCTGAGGCAGGAGCGGAGGGCTCGGCGGCTGAGGCAGGAGCGGAGGGCTCGGCGGCTGAGGCAGGAGCGGAGGGCTCGGCGGCTGAGGCAGGAGCGGAGGGCTCGGCGGCTGAGGCAGGAGCGGAGGGCTCGGCGGCTGAGACTGGGGATACTGGCTCGGCGGCTGAGACTGGGGATACTGGCTCGGCGGCGGAGACTGGGGATACGGGCTCGGCGGCGGAGACTGGCGCTGCCTGCTCGGCGGCGGAGACTGGCGCTGCCTGCTCGGCGGCGGAGACTGGCGCTGCCTGCTCGGCGGCGGAGACTGGCGCTGCCTGCTCGGCGGCGGAGACTGGCGCTGCCTGCTCGGCGGCGGAGACTGGCGCTGCCTGCTCGGCGGCGGAGACTGGCGCTGCCTGCTCGGCGGCGGAGACTGGCGCTGCCTGCTCGGCGGCGGAGACTGGCGCTGCCTGCTCGGCGGCGGAGACAGGCGCTGCCTGCTCGGCGGCGGAGACTGGAGAACTTGCAGGTTTGCGGTTTGCACAGGGTTGGAGCGGTAGGCTCGGAAAGGGCTGAAGCGGGCTCTGGAGATACTGGAGCGGGCTCTGGAGATACTGGAGCGGGCTCTGGAGAGACTGGAGCGGGCTCTGGAGAGACTGGAGCGGGCTCTGGAGAGACTGGAGCGGGCTCTGGAGAGACTGGCGCGGCTTGCTTCCTCCTCCTCCGCCTACGGGACCCAGTGGAGGAGTGTGGCTTCCGTGTGGGGCAGGCAGGGCGTTTGCTGGAGGGGTATGCGGAGGAAGAAGGTGGCTGACTGACTGGCCCGGCCAACCATGTTTCTGCCTGCTCGGCGGCGGAGACTGGCGCTGCCTGCTCGGCGGCGGAGACTGGCGCTGCCTGCTCGGCGGCGGAGACAGGCGCTGCCTGCTCGGCGGCGGAGACTGGAGAACTTGGCTCGGCGGAGACTGGAGATACGGGCTCGGACCAAAAGTCAATTAACCAGACCGCATCATCTGGCGGTTTGCACAGGGTTGGAGCGGTAGGCTCGGAAAGGGCTGAAGCGGGCTCTGGAGATACTGGAGCGGGCTCTGGAGATACTGGAGCGGGCTCTGGAGAGACTGGAGCGGGCTCTGGAGAGACTGGAGCGGGCTCTGGAGAGACTGGCGCGGCTTGCTTCCTCCTCCTCCGCCTACGGGACCCAGTGGAGGAGTGTGGCTTCCGTGTGGGGCAGGCAGGGCGTTTGCTGGAGGGGTATGCGGAGGAAGAAGGTGGCTGACTGACTGGCCCGGCCAACCATGTTTCTGGATGGACTAGAGACAGACACCCATCCTGAACCCAATCAACAACAAATTTGGAGTCATTTAACCACAAAATGGAATTTATGGTTTCGCTTAAGGAGAAACGATAATCGGGTTCACCAAAACGGATGGTGTCATCGTCTAGTCCATCCAGAAACAGGGAGATCAAACGTGCTTCAGGCCAGTCGGACAAAAAAGCGAGCTCAACAAACTCCTCCACATACCTTTCCAGCGAACGACCCACCTGTAGAAGCCCGATGAGGCGTTCGCCAGCAGTCAGAGGAGTGCTAGGTGAGGGAGAAGTTGGAGCCTGGGAGCCGATGAAAGTCTCCATTTCGTGGAAATCCAGTCGTTTTTAGGTCCGTTCTTCTGTTACGGGTGGCTGGTAGAGAGATGAGGCAGATACGGATTTCCACAACAAAGACACTCTTTAATAAACAACGGCAAGGAATACCAAACTAACACCTTAACATAAACAGAGAACGGACAAGGAGTGCAGGGAGTGAGTGCAATATATGGGAGTGCTGACAATAGAGTCCAGGTGCAGGTGATCCGTGAAGATGGGGAGCTGACGAGGGAAGTGAGTGCAGGTGACGAAACAGGAGGATCATGGGAAATGGAGTCCAGGGAAACACGGGATCTGTGACATATATATATATATATATATATATAAAATATACACACATAATAATATACACATAATATACACATAATATACACATACACTATATATATATATATATATATATATATATATATATATATATATATAGTGTATGTGTATATTATGTATATGTATATTATGTATATATATATATATATATATATATGTTAATAAAGTCAAATAATTGTATGTGAGAGAGTCAGTTGTAATATCATTGTAATATCATTTTATGTTGACCTTTTGTTGTATAAACTTTTCGTGTGCTGGACTGTGGATTATAGGCTCATTTTATGATGATTATGCGCGGATGAACTGGATGATGGGCTCACTTTACGTTGGATGGAGGAAGACTGTTATAAAATTATCTTCACTGTGGATGGAGACCCGCCTTATGTTGGACATTGGGATCAATTATAATTTGACAATTGGGAAAAGATTAAATATTAGGTTTAAAATGTTATATCAAATGTGGACTGCACTGTGGAGATTTGGGAGTACAGGGGTCTTATGAGTATTTTGTGAGGCGACTGTATGTTTGTGCGTGGTTGTACACAAGGTAATGCCTAAAAGAGTTATATAAGAACAATTCTAAAATAATATGACTGAGTTTGATTATGATTTGTCAGTAGTTAATAGAGACATAGATGAACATGAGTTAGAAAATATTGATAGTTCTTATAGAAGTGAACTGATTGAACATAGTAATTTAATTGTGCATGATTTTTCAAATTATAAAACAAATGAGTTTGGGGAAGATATAGATCCAGATAATAATTTCTATAATAATATAATAAATGAATGTGAGTATTATACTGAAGAGCAATGCAATAATATTAATATGGGAGGAGCTTTTAGTTTGATTCATTTCAATAGCAGAAGCCTGTACAAAAACTTTGAAGATATCAAAGAATACCTTAGTAAAATTAATAAATTCAGTGTTATTGCTGTTTCGGAAACTTGGTTGGATGTGGACAAGGCTTGTGAAGTGGAATTGGAGGGATATGAGCTCTTTACTAAGAATAGGATTAATAAAAAAGGGGGTGGCGTCGCATTATATGTGGATAATGACCTGAGCTGTAAAATTGTTGATAGTCTGTCAACTACCATTGAGGGAGTTCTAGAGTGTTTATCTGTCGAAATCGCAGTCCTAAAATCTAAAAATATTACTGTTAGCTGTCTCTATAGAACACCAGGATCATGTTTAGATTTATTTAATAAAAATGTTGACAATTTGTTTGGTAACCTTAATAAGATGCATATTGTGTGTGGTGATTTTAATATAAATCTTTTAAATCCCCATAATAATATGAAAACTAGTGATTTCATCACAACCATGTATAGTAATAATCTATTTCAACTTATCACTAAACTCACAAGAATTACAGCCAATACAGCTACATTAATAGATAATATATTTACGAACAGACTTGAAACCCAAATAACTGCTGGATTGCTCATAAATGATATTACTGATCATCTTCCTGTGTTCAGTATTTTTCACAAACTCCTTCATAAGGCTACTGTTTTTAAAGTAGATCAAATTAAAACTATACGTCATAGAACCCCTGAAACCATGACTGCCTTAAAAACTGATTTGTTTAATCAGACATGGGACAAAGTCTATGCCACCTTTGACCCTGATAAGGCTTATGACACCTTTTTGACTACATTATTAAGTCTTTATGATAAACATTGCCCACTAAAGGAATACTCTATAAAAGACAGAACCAACCTAGAGAAACCATGGATAACAAAGGGCATAGCTAATGCTTGCAAAAAGAAAAAATACCTTTACAAATTATTTATAAAACATAGAACCAAAGAAGCAGAGGATAAATATAAATTGTATAAAAATAAGTTAATTAATATAATAAGATCAAACAGACGATTTTATTATCATAATATTTTGGATCAGTACAAAAATAACATCCACACTACTTGGAAAGTACTAAATAGTATTATCAAGAAGCGAACCAACAAAAATGATTATCCAAATTACTTTGTGAAAGACGGCCATATTTTAAACGGTAATAAGGAAATATCAATGGCGTTCAATAATTTTTTTGCAAATGTTTGAACCCACTCTAGCCAATGAAATCTCTCAACCATCAGCTGTAAAGGAAATAGACAAAAACATTATTAAAGGAAATGTGAACTCTTTGTTCTTGAGGAGTGTGGATGAAAATGAAATTATTCAAATTGTGAGTAAACTTAAGAATAAGATGTCAACAGATTGTTTTGAATTTGATACGATCTTAGTAAAAGAAATTATACATAGCATTGCAACTCCACTCACATATATTTGTAATCAGTCTTTTCTTATGGGCATTTTCCCGTCTAAAATGAAAACGGCCAAGGTACCCATTTTTAAATGTGGAGATAAACATCAATTTACAAACTATAGGCCAATTTCACTACTTTCACAATTTTCAAAAATTTTAGAAAAGTTATATGTTATAAGACTTGATGATTATCTCAATAAATTCAACCTTATTTCAGATTATCAATTTGGTTTCAGGTCAAACAGAGCAACCTCAATGGCAGTCATTGAACTGGTTGAGGAAATATCCACAGCGATTGATAATGGAGAGTACACTGTCGGTGTTTTTATCGACTTGAGCAAGGCATTTGATACCATTGATCACAATCTGCTGTTGGCTAAATTAGAACAATATGGTATCAGAGGTATTGCCCATGATTGGTTGAGAGACTATCTCAGTGGTAGAGATCAATATGTACATATTAACAATTATGACTCTGAAAGAACAAACATAACGCATGGAGTTCCACAGGGCTCTATACTGGGGCCAAAGCTGTTTATAATGTACATAAATGACATTCCAAAGATCCTGACAAACTTACATTGTATCTTGTTCGCTGATGATACTAGTCTCTACGGCTCTGGACAAAATTTAGAGTTTCTTTTGGAGACAGTGGAAAAAGAGCTTTCCAAATTAAAAACTTGGTTTGATTACAATAAATTATCAATGAATTTGAATAAAACTAAATATATTATTTTTGGTAATAGAAAAATTGAGGAATCAATCAAAATTAAAATTAATCATATTGACATTGAGAGAGTGTGGAACACAAAATTTTTGGGTATTTATATTGATGACAAACTCAACTGGAAATTTCATATAAATTACCTAAAGACAAAAATATCTAAAATTATTGGTATAATGTGCAAAATTAAGTCATCTATTAATCAAAATTCACTAAATTTATTATATAATTCGCTCATTCTTCCGTACCTAAATTATTGTGTGGAGATATGGGGGAATAATTATAAATCTATTATTAAACCTATCTTCATATTGCAGAAGAAAGCTATTAGAATTATTAATAGAGTTGATTATTACGCCCCAACTAACCCATTGTTTATTAAATTAAATGCTTTGAAATTACAGGATTTAGTTGATCTTAGCACAGCCACAATGATGTATAAGGTTCACAATCTCAAGCTCCCAGTCTGTATTCAGGAGAGGTTCAAGCCTAGAGAGACTCGATATAATTTGAGAGGAACTGGGGTCTATCAAAAAAATAAGGCCAGGACCAATATCAAAGGGAGGTGCTTCTCAGTTCGAGGAGTAAATTTATGGAATAGCCTGGATGATACATTAAAACAATCTACATCAATAATGGCGTTCAAAAAAATTTACAAATGTGATTGGTAGTTATATTGCATTGGAATGATATTGTTTAGTTTATTTTAAATATTTTTAAAACAAGAAGGAGGCAAGTGTATAACATAATGATTCATGGCAGTATAAGGGTAAGGGAATGTTTAGAGGGAAATTAACAAGGTGTTTTGTGTCATGTTATTAGAAATGGCTTACATTTGAAAAACATCTCATTAATATGTTATCCGTATGAGCTGTTCATATAGAGCTGGTAGTATTCTTGAATTATTTATTTATTTTTTTTTATTTTTTTTTATTTTCCACTTTGCTGCTTTCTGATTATTGTTGCCAAATGTTGGGCATTTAAATCTTGGTGTAAATAGGGTTAGGCATTAATAAGTGTTTCACTCCAGCTTAAACCCCTTTAGTCATTGTTGTATGATAATAATTTCGTTTGTGTTTGTTGTTATGTTTGAATGACTGAAGAAAAAATAAATTACAATTACAATTACAATTCCTATTGGTCAGTGTTAGAGGAGCTCAGCTTAGCCTGACAGTTAGCCTGCTCCGGAGCAGGCTAGCTGCAAAGTGTAAATCTCCATAGTAACTTAATGTAGATTAATTTAGCCTCCCTTCATGCAACCGAGTCAGGGCTAAATTCAGCCAGGATAACTGGAAAATCCCAGCTTAATCCCTTATCTTGCTTTTGTGCAATACCCCCCAGGAGGATATACAACTCTGACAGCACTGCTTGGATATTATAACTAAAACTTCTGCACTATTTTGAAAAAAAAAAAATACTTTGGACACAGGCACATTTTGTTAGATACGATCGTATACAGTTTTACAACATAAACGCTGCTCAGATTGCATCCTTTCTTGAAGAACGATGACAGAGAGCAGATCATTCAGAAGAAATGTGAAATGTTTTTTTGCAATGGACACTCATATTTTACCCAAGTGCCACGGATTGGATTCATCTCACGATCTCTATTTCATTATAAAGGTATGAAGTCCCATTTGATTTTCCATGTTGTTATTTGCACACCCAACACTACTGGTGTTGGAGCATCTATATCTTAAAGAAACACCGTAGATTGACAGTAAACCTTTAGAACGTTCTGATGATAAAACTTATCTTCATTAATATTTTAGATTGTATCTAAGATAGATAGATAGCTCCTTTGCTTGCTAACATGGTCACGTCGAGCTAGGCGGGCGTGGTTTCAGCAACCAGTCACATCAGCTCAAACCACCTCCCCGCCTCTTTGCCGATTTTCAGTTATCCGGGAGTGACGTGCGGTGACGCGCAGCTAAGATGGCCGCGGCCTCATTTATGCATCAAAACTGCTGTTCAGAACTCTATGGGTGACATCATGGACGCTGCATCCATATTTTTTTTACAGTCTATGGTTTTACCCCTAAACGAAGAACAAAAAAGAACTTCGCTTGAAGTATACCGGGGCCTTTATTCATTTCACTTTTGGTGTGAAAGGGCCTTAATATTTGCCAAAAATAGAACTTTTTGTTGTTATTAAAAGACATAGTGTACAAGCAAGCCCACAATATTCAGTGTGTGATTTGTTTGTTTTTGCTGGTTTGGTGAATTGTATTAATAACTGTTACGACTTAATATGGTCATTTTGCTAAATTTTTTGCTTGAACATTAAACATAATCATTTCTGTAATACATTTTAATTTTGCAACTTATAAAGCGTTAAAATATATGTTTAAATTATATTTTAAAACTAGTGTAGGAAACAGCAAATGTAAATCATTATAGCACATATATGGAAAATGTAAATTTAAATACAGAAATACATTGCCATTTTACATATTGCATTGCCATTTGGCATATTACACTTTAAATTGAATATTGCTACACATGTGCTTCCATACACAGTTACATGTACTATGTATACATCCAAATGAATCGATTTTGAATCGAGATCGAAATTGAACAGCAAGCTTATAATCGAATCAATACTCCAAGATGAACTCAAGTTGGCAGTAACTTTTGAAAAAAAAAAGGAAAACAGCATTGATTCATATAAAATGACTTAATGATCACCAGTGTTGGATAGGAATATTAAATGAGTGCTATGAGTTACATATATGAAAACCTATGATGAAAACATGTGCGCGCAGTACTGTACTTCGCCGCTAGAGGGCATCGGGCAGGAAATGAGGTGACTCCTTAGAAAACAACATCCGGTATTATGATGTTAAAATATTAGGTTTTCTCTCGTGTGCTGAAAAAGTTCAGCAGCAGACACTGATCTCAGACAGACACATTTAAGGGTGAGCGTGTGAACTTTAATGCTTTCATTCTCAGTTTCTTTTCACATCTTCATCATTAGTGACTGTAGATTAAACTAACATAAAAGTACCAATAACGTACTATAGTATTACAATGTTTCTAAGACATGGTACCGTGGTAAATCCGCGGCAGTTTTTTTCAAGTACCTTGGAGCATCGTGTAAATACCATTATTGGTATCATACAGTTCCGTGGTATCATTTACGCAGCGAAAGACATTAACTATATGAAACAAAAATATACGTAATAATAGTTAATTGGTTTAAGTTTTAAAATAAAGCAGCAACTAACACAAGGCTTTTGTAGGACAGAATTATTCATAATAAGGATGGTTTCATCGAATCAGTCCAGGAAGTTTGTATTATGTGTGCATATTTTGTTTCAAACTGGTTACATTTCATTTTGTTAATATTTCTAAAATTGTCCATTTGAACGATTCTTTTAAGATTAAACTGGTAGTAAAAACTGACGTTCGCATGGGTCGTGTGTGTAAAGTGTGTTTCAGTTGTCAGTGAAGTCATGATGGCGAATCCAATGAGTGTTCAGACTCTGAGTAAGACATGGGAACTTAGTCTATATGAACTCCACCGAACGCCACAGGTACGTACACTCACTCACTCACTCGCTCTCTCTCAAATTCAAATGTCAACTTGAAAACAAAACTGGACTCCATTGGACCTCTTGAGATTAACCCTTATGAATGTTGTTCAAACATTCACAGCATGTCACCAGTTGTTGTACTGATTGGATACAAGGCATTCCTAGTTCTACCTGTAACTCAGAATCTTAGACATATTATTCCATGTGTCATTTGTTAATGTTGCCTCAAATGTGCTCAGAGATGTGAAATTTACTTTCTACATATGACTCTTTACTACAGTCGGTGTCTTCATTTCCATAAAGTTAAGTGTCCTCATTTTCTGCGTCAATAGCAGCACCAAATGGAATAATGGTAATTTATAAACTGATATTGCAAACATTCCACATTCCCAATGCCCTCTTCTTCCTGTTGCCCCCATCCTTTGCTGAGACAAAGATATGAATCAGAATTGGACATGCACACTTTTTATTTTCAGTTTTCATTTGAATACAAATTCGAATTTATCGAATATATTTATGTCTTAAGTTCCACCCATGTATGTATTGTTTCAGGAGGCGATTATGGACAGCACAGAGATTGCTGTGTCGCCCAGAAGTCTCCACAGTGAGCTTATGTGTCCCATTTGTCTGGACATGCTGAAAAACACCATGACCACCAAAGAGTGTCTGCATCGTTTCTGCTCCGAGTGCATCGTCACTGCGCTCCGATCAGGGTAAGACCATTCTTTTACATTTAAGAACGATCAGATCAACTGCCATTTGCCAATTGATCAGATATTTCTTGCTCACTTCTGCCCTTTAATTATTTTATGCTGCAGAAATAAAGAGTGTCCAACCTGCAGGAAGAAGCTTGTGTCCAAGCGTTCTCTTCGCGCCGACCCAAATTTTGATGCCCTGATCTCTAAGATGTACCCTAGCCGTGATGAGTATGAGGCCCATCAGGATAAAGTTCTGGAGCAGCTCAGTCGACTGCACAACAAAGAGGCACTCAGCAGCAGCATTGAGCAGGGCCTGCGCATGCAGGCCAGACACAGGTCACAGCACAGCTAGGAGTGCATATGCATGTCCACTTAAATCTTGCCCTAAAACTTAAATAGTGCCTTCAAAAATGGCAATTCTGTCATTATTTACTCACCCTAACATTGAACATAGAACAAAAATTTTGAGAAATTTTCATATAGCACTATCAATACAGTGAAAGTAATCCTTCTCACTGAGCTTTACAGTTAAACAGGAGTACTGTACTTGTAAGACGTCTTATTTTTATGTGAAATGAGTAACAAAGTTTGCACTTTGGCTAAACTGAGTTACTCCCCCCTTTGTTTTTTTTTTTTTTTTTTTTTTAGAGCTCAGCGTGTCCGTAAGCTGCATCCAGAGAGTGAAAACACTACCTTCAGCGGTGGTGAGGATAACGGTGACACTCGTTCACATGTCTCGCACGACTCTGCCCCTTCACACCATACCTCTGCCCCGGCAAGCTACGCTCCAGAGGCCGGACCGAGTCGCAGTAAAAAGCAGCAAATGTCTGATGATTCTGGACCTGAGGCTTTTGGAGAGAGTTGTACACCTCCTGGACAACTGCCAGGCCATGGGCCAAGCTCAGAAATTGAACTTATATTTTGCCCACATCCCCTGCTGGTCAACAACCAACAGTACAGCCAGACAAGGTATAAGGAAAATGCGTGACTAAGGGTATATGGGTAATTTTTCAGTGAGAGGACAATTTTACATGATTAATTGTAACAGCTAGGGCTGTGCAATTAATCGTATTTTCAATTTCAATTTTGATTTTTCTTCCAACGATTATAAAAACAAGATAATCGAGGTACAACGATTACTGTACCGCTGCTGCATTCCGTTCAGCACACCTTCCTTTCCTTCACAGTGGTGTGCTTTTATTCCTCCCTAATCCAAACTTAACATCCAAATCAGCCGAATAAGAGAGGGATGTTAAATGCAGTATACTGTTGCTAAACTTCGGGACGTGCTTGATATTAAACATAAACAGTGCTATTATAAGCGCATTAAGCAGCAAAACGGACACTGTTCCCTAGGCAGCCACCTGTGCGTGCGTTCCGAGACAGTGCAGAACACGCATAAGCAAAGGGCTTCAGATATGTGCCTAAACAGTCAAATAGCCAACACATATATCGAAATGCCGTTTAGGTAAGTATCCTTGTAAATGCAGTCAGTTAGTTATTAAAGGGTTAGTTCACCCAAAAATGAAAATAATGTCATTTATTACTCACCCTCATGTCGTTCTACACCCGTAAGACCTTCATTCATCTTCAGAACACAAATTAAGATAAGATGGTGCACAAAAAGTATTCTTGTCCTTTTATAATATTAAGTTAGAACCACTGAACTCGCATGAACTGTTTCAAATATGTTTTTAGTGCCTTTATGGACTTTGAGAGTTTGAATGGCTTTGCTCTCATTAGAGGCCTCACTGAGCCATCGGATTTCATCAACAATATCTTAATTTGTGTTCAGAAGATGAACGAAGGTCTTACAGCTGTAGAATGACATGAGGGTGAGTAATAAATGACATTATTTTCATTTTTGGGTGAACTAACCCACTGAGAAAGTGCGCGTGTGTATTGCTGCCTTCACGTTATCTGAAATTTGATAATTACCACTTCTGAAGTCGTGATTACGAGCTCATCGCATTGGGTCCGTGCAGCTCTTAAAGGGACAGCAGCCAACATTAATGATTGCTAAAGTCATTGTTAATCTAACTAGAAAAGACAAAGATAAAATGAATTGAATGAATAACTTTTTTAGTTTTAAATAAGAATTAGTCTATATTTAATGTATACAGCAGTTATTTTACATTTCATTACTTTATTCAGTTTCTGTTAGGTATTACTTATCTAAATACCACTGTTAGTACATCTGAAAAACCTAAAGCACTGTTTATTTCATTTGTATTTTTGTTCTGTTGCATTTTTTGTCTGCTTTGTTTGTAATTAGTTTCTTTGTTCTTATTTAATTGACTGTTTATTGTCTTCTGTAGCTGTTTTGAGGACTTTCTACTTGCATTAACCTAGTATTAGTTTTTACTGAAGTAGTGATAATTGTGAAATTTCACTGATATTTAAAATGACTCATATCATGAAATAAGGCTTTGATCATATCACCCACCAATAATCGTGTTAAATAATTGTGATTATGATTTTTGCCATAATCGAGCAGCCCTAGTAACAGCATAGTAATGTAAAGAGATATTTTATTTGCTCATTAAACTCAAAGCTTCTGCAAAGAAAGAGTGTAGATGAACAAAAAAGTTCAAACAACAGGGATAATGTACAGTCATCTCAGCTTTTCACCACATGAATAATGACAGGGACATGAAATATTGATTTGAGGTGCAAGATGGCAGCAGCTGAGTTTCAATGAAACAAGAAAAAGCGCATCCAATCACATTGTGATACGAAAGAAAAGAAACTAAAGAATCGCTGGCCTCAAATACCCAGATGAGTGTCGTCATACAACGTTTCTATTGACGATAGTCATTATTGGGGAATAACTGACATAATGACTGACCAATCAGAACCAAACATTTCAGAGAGCTGTGTATTACTTTTTTTTTTTTTTTTGTTGAAGTACTTACTCTTAAAGCTTTATGGATGGAAATGTAATTATGGGAATGAACATATTGGGAGCTACATTCTCCTTTCTGCTCTCAGATATGTCAAAACCACAGCCAATGCCACAGTAGACCACCTCTCCAAATATCTGGCTCTCCGCATTGCTCTGGAGGACAGTCAAAGTGAAACGCAGGCGAACAGAAACATGGAGGGAGAGCCAGGAGCTACCAGCAACAGTAGTCTGCAGGATGTCAGTGAAAAACAGTTTACAATCTATATCAGCACAACAGGAGGACAGTTCTCTGTGAGTCATGCTGCCATCAGTACTCTGCTAATAGAGAAATCAGAGTTTGGCTTGTCTTATCTTTAACGTTTCTGTCTTTCAGACACTAAATGGCTCTTTGACTTTGGAGCTGGTGAATGAGAAGTTCTGGAAGGTCTGTAAACCTCTAGAGCTCTTCTACGCTCCTACACAAGACCAGAAGCAGCAACAGAATCAGACCCCTCAACTGGGGCAGACAGACGAAAGCCAAGGAAAATCATCTTTAAACTAAAGGCGAATAACGATCTCTTTATGCAGATATATTCAACTGTGACTGCAACTCCTGAGCTTAGAGACAGTCTATCAAGTTCACCACACTACTCCTGCACAAATACATGAACCTCCTGTCTATACCAGTGCTACTCAAAACCCCACCACTGCACATTTTGGATATATCTCTTATCAGACACATCCATTTTGGGTTTTGCAGTCTCTACTAATGAGCTGCTAAGTTAAATCAGGTCTGTTTCGATGAGGAAGACATCCAAAATGTGCAGTGGTGGAAGGACAGGTTAAAGAAGTACTGGTCTATACAACTAGTCAATCCACACCACTGAAGGACTGGAGATCATGTAGATCAGTGTTGCCCACCCATTTTTTTTTTTCTAGCGTACCATAGCAAAGCAGTTACATAGACAAGGCAATAAAGGTAAATTTGTAGAAACTAAGGGTTTGTCCCAATAGCTACACTTGTGGACACTTGAGTGTGCATGCAACAGGAACAAAGTGTTTAAGACCGTCTGAGGTCCAAAAAATGCCTTAGTGTCTTTAACACACTAAATCCACACTTTGTCTAATATTGGATCGCAGTTGTTTCAAACTAAGCACATCCCATCATTTATCATCGTCAGGAACTTATACTGCCCAAAATCGTGATATGTCAAGAAAAACTTTCCAATGCAAGTTAAATCAATTAGATATTGCATATAATTTGGCAGCAAAAAGAAAAATGTTGCAGAGATGTGTATTTTGTAAAATCTTTGCAACTGCTTTTTATCACTTAAATTATAAGCACAATTAATAAATTTGTTTTGTTACAAATAATCTTATGAACAAACATTTAACACCCCCCCCCCCCCCCCCAAAAAAGAAAGAAAGAAATGTAAATACAGCTTTGTAAAAACATTGTAAAAACAAAGTTCCATGGTTTTCACACCCACTTTGGCCAAATACATGCGATACATCTTGCAAGCAGACAAGTGATCATGCGCAAAGACTGAAAGTGTGGGTATTAGGACAGACCCTAAATTCAATTTGCAGATGTTGTATTGTGGCATGTTATAGAATCTCAGCTTATTCTAGTAAAATTACACGTGTATAAATATTAATGAGGAGTCAAAAAACTACCTCTGGACAGACTGTACTGAAGGGTCTGAGGATTCTTGGTAGCAGCAACCTGTGTGTGTATAGCCCAAGAGAGTGGCAATGCATTTGTATTGTTTCATTTGTTTTTGTTCATTTATTCATATAATCATTTAATGATTTATTTTTACCATCACTTAATGTAATGCTTCCTGCTTTTCCCCTTGGATTGATTCAAGATGTTTCTGCTTACTGTTTAGATACCAGACAAAACAGCTTCTGATGGGATCTGGGTACGTTTCTGATTATGTCATTACCAAAGCAACCCATACAGATAAATTGGTTATGTCTGGAAACACAAATCTTTTTTGATCACTTGCAATTAATAGTGTGGACAGTCTGAAAAGATCTAAGAAAAAAAAAGATTTTCCTGCTATCTGAACATAGCCTTTGCGGCACAGCGGACAGGATCAAACCTTGGACGAAAATTGACTCAATATAGTCTTAATTTTTAAATGGAAGTGAATGCAGTAACATGATCACAAATAATCAGACTAATCAATTATTTAAATCTATTGACAACGGTTTTGTACAAGTTTTTCCAAAAAGCCCTAAGTTGCCTCTGGTAGAAATGACTGATACAGATCTCTTAATAAATAAGACACCTTTTGCTCCATGCTAATGCTTTTGTAGTATAGTCTTTTTTTTTTTAATTGATAGGAATTACGGGGACATATGCAATCAGAATAGGATAAACTGATGTAGTGGCTCTAACTGGTTTTTATTTTACCCTTGCCTTGAACAAATGCATTTTTTTCCCCCATCAATAAAAAGACATTTATACTTCACTGCATTACTGTTGAACTTGATGAATCTGGCATCTTTTCTTAAAGGAATAGTTCACCCAAAAATAAATTCTGCCATTTACTCACCCCCAAGTTGTTCCAAACCTGTATGAATTTCCTCTGCTTATCACAAAAGGGGTTATTTTGAAGAATGTCAGTAACCAAACAGTTGATGGGACCCCACTGACTTCCATAATATTTGTTTTTCCATACTATGGAAGCCAATGGGGTCCATCAACTGTTTGGTTAACCAACATTCTTCATAATATCTTTTGTGTTCAGTAGAGGAAATTCATACAGGTTTGGAACAACTTGGTGAGAAAATGACAAAAACTGACTTTTTTGGGTGAACTATCCCCTTTTACTGCTTTCTCAGCATTAAAGCATCTTAAAAAAAAAAAAAAAAAAAAGACCAGTATCAAATAACTTTAGGTTTGTTGTTCAAATGGAGAATTAACAGATCGTAGATGTACTACTATTCCATGGACATTCATAAATTGTACATTGTAAATACAAACATTGTAATTTTAATAACATATGACAATGTTAGAAAAAAAATAATGAAAATCAAGCATAGAATCACAAATTTAGCTGAAAATGGAGACCAAGACACAGAATGGCTGAATGGTTCAGTTTTATTTTGAGTTTACTTCTTCTTGGACACACCCACAGTACGACCGCGACGACCAGTAGTCTTGGTATGCTGACCACGTACACGCAGACTAAAGAAAAACAGCAAGTAAAAGAATCGCATTAAATGATATCATGACCATTATAGTTTATCATTAAAAGTCATTTCAAATGCACCCTGTACCAAATTTCATTACTGGACCTGATGGTATTAGTGTCCAACGTAATCAAGGCTATTTTAACAAGTGTTGCATTTATACAAGGCACTGTATCTCTGATCATGTAAATCATTTCCTCATTAATTCTTTATTTTCCTAAAGTCAATGACAGCAATTAGTTATTTCACTGTACTGCAGGAAAGCATTTGCAGTGAAACTCACCCCCAGAAGTGACGGAGGCCACGGTGAGCCCTGATCTTCTTCAGCCTCTCCAGATCTTCTCTTAGTTTGTTGTCCAGACCGTTAGCGAGGACCTTGGGAAAATCACAACATTAACCATCAATTTCCTTGTAGTTACAGAAGTAACTTTTACAGTGTCCTTCACATCTATTCCAGTCTCAAAGTTGATAATACCTAGAACATCAAAATTGACTGCTTGTGGTAGATCCTTTTCCTTTTTAGCACCTAAACTTTGGAACAGTCTTCCCAGCATTATTTGGGAAGCTGACACACTCTGTCAGTTTAAATCTAGTCTAAAAACACCTCTCTTTAACCTGGCATTAGGGGTCGACCGATTATCGGCGCCGATATTAAGCATTTTTATTGTTATCGGCATCGGCCATTTTCAAAACCGATTTGCCGATAAAACCAATTTTATTTTGAAATGCGCGATCTGGCACTGATCCAGCCACCTCAGTCAGAGCGCACCGCTCTGTGGCCTAGACTAAGCCCCGCCCATCGTCTGTCTGATTTGTTGGGAGTCAAGAACCTGGCCAATCAATACGGCTGGCGCGGCTGGAAAATGTTCCGCTCTCACACCGAAAGCACAGGAGCTGCTTCAGTGATCATCATCACGCATCAATAAGTTATCTCTCGAAGGTAAGAATGCAGTAAACGTTCCTGAAGTTGCAATAAATCACTACACTGAAGTTGCAAAACACCTAAATATAATCGATTTATGATGACAAGCCCCGTTCAGTTATTATACTGTGAATTCCCGGTCAATGTCCGTCATTGCAGTGATATGCTTTAACGGATCATCACGTCAGTGCTGAGATAGTGAAACTAAAACCTACTTCTCTCACCATTCGGCCAACTTAATGTTATATTGTGAATAGATTATCAACACAAATGAATTCACTCTCGTCTGCTGCGTTTTTTTTTTGTGTTCACATAGCTTCACTGAACAGCGTCCGTTCCGTTAGGGCTCTTAGTCAAAAAAATTGTGCATATTTGGAGAAATATTGCTTTAGTCTAACATGATTGCAAAATAATTTATCATACAGATTCAGAATTACCATTATGCAATTTTGAAGAGCTGAAAGGGCATCAAACGCGAGCTCTGACGCCCTGACGCGACGCGAGCTCCCTATTCCTGATTTAGTTATCTCCGCGGCCGCGCTCTCTCATTTGACTCAGAGAGATTACATTTATTTTCCATTATTTGTTCATTTGTTGCTGTTTAAATTTGCTTTAAGTTTTACTTTGCTTATAGAATGCTGCTGATGGATGCAAGTTTTACTTAGTTTACAGAATGCTGCTGATGGATGCTCCCAGCACTTTTTATGTTTGTTGTTATTATTAATATTAATGTTGTTATTATGAACAGTTCTCAGAATTAAAGATGTGTTAAAATAATTTAAAGAGAGTCTTTGTCAGAGGCCTTTTTATTCTTAATTTTGACATTAATTTTCATTTTTACACTAGACACATATCGGTTCAAAATATCGGTTATCGGTCTCCTTGATCTGTAATAATTGGTATCGGCCCTGAAAAATGCATATCGGTCGATCCCTACCTGGCATACACAACACATTATCTACTTCAAATCATATAAATCGTTAGCTGCATAAATTAGGTCAGCTGGAACTGGGAACACTGAAGAACGGTTTTAAAAATGCCCATTGGGGGCATCAAGGGCAAAACCAGGGGTATCTAAACTTTTTTTAAAAGGGGGCCAGATTCAATGTTGTGGATACATCTGGGGGGGCCGGTTCCTTATTTATTTATTTATAAATAAATAAAAAACATGTTTTGTTTCTTGAAAATATGACAGATTTGACAAAAGCTTGAGCTGACATTACAGTAGCTTGAGATAGGACACATCTGTAAAACAATCTTGTTTTTAAAGGGTGAAATTTAAATATTATTATTGAGCTAGAACTCCATTCTTATTTAAATTAAAAAGTACTCCAATTAGATCACCACAGGTAAAACCATACATAGCACCTCACTACATGGTAAAAAGTAAAAAATGTTGTTTCTATATCTAAAATGGCTTTGTGGTATTTAGTCTATAAACCAGGCATGAAAACGGGTCAGGGGTGAAAAAGGTGAGAAGGATATTACCCCTCTAGGGGGGTCCGGGGGCATGCTCTCCCGTAAGAAAAATTTAAATATTCCATATTTTAAAGCATCAATCTGATGCATTTTGAGATGCTTTTTTTTGCCAACCTGGGGAGAGCTGGAGAAACTTAACTTCAGCCATGAGTCAAAAATTATGGCCACCTTACTAAGTATTATGCAAGCCATTTCATGCCAGCCTGTCACTGGGTCTAACATTTACAGTATATTTGGGGGAAGAACCTAGCGCTATGATTGGTCGAACTCTTCTTCTTTTGCTGTTGCTTGATTTTAGGACTGCGCGTGCACAGAGGCGTCACCAGGTTTTGCGTAGAGTGACAAAACGTACCAGCGTACTTTGAAGTCAAAATGCGTATCCGCTACGCAAATTGCGTACAGGTTGGCAGGTCTACTTATTGATAGAACGGTGGACCACTTTACCTTCTGCCTTGTCAGTCCCCTCACCTCAAAATCTACCTCCTCAAAAATGGTAGCGTTAGCTAATAATTTTCCACCAGAGCTTTAGCTAGCTAAAGTTGCGTTCTCTCCTGCTGTGTTCAATGACTCAATTCATGAAGCTGTAGCTAACGTTAGCTAAGTCTATGTCAACAGAGCTCCTGGGTAACAGATATACCAGAAAATATTAAAATTACTGAAACCATCCAGGGCTCAACGCTAAGGATTTTTTCTGCTGGCCCAGTCGGGCCAGTGGTTCAAATTTTTACTTGCCCTGCTGAAATTTTCCAGGCCCCACAACAAAAAAAAATTAATAAAAGACAAGAAAATGGGCCTATAAAATAAGCATAGTTATTGTTCTCATTGTTTTTGATACATTTAACCTCAGTAAATAAAGTTATGACACCAAAAGCTACTATTAAATATTTTAAATATTGTTAGACAAATAAACAGTAAGTAGTAAAATAGTAACAAATAATCAAATTACGAGTAATAGCACAAATAAATACAACAGAACAAACATAAATTAAATAAATGGTGCTTTTCAAGTTTTTCATGTAGGTTTAAACAGAAGATTTTCAGGTACAGAAATTGTAATCTAATGTATAACTATAGAATAGATAACTTTATTAAAGTTAATCAAGAGCAGTTACAGATGCATAAAAATGTTTTTAATGTGCAAAATATAAAACGTTAAATACTGTTATTTGAAATTTAAAAAAAAAATGAAGACACTTTAACTGTGAAATTAAACCCGCCAGTAGGTGGCAGAGAATCACTGTTAATGAGAGATTCATTGATATTCAATCCAATTCATTCAAGCGGCTGATTCATTCAGGAAGTGTTGCTCAAAGACGCAAAACAATTCTTTGGAACTGTTTTCATTGGCGAAATACAGCAAAACAGACGATTTGGTGTCTAAAATGTAAGTCACTTGATATTAAGTTCTTGTTCATTAAACTGTATGCTGAATAAAATCAATATCACATTTGTAATCATGCTAATATTTGAAAAAAGGCGCTCTTTGTGTAATATTGATTAACTTTATTAAATTATAAATGAAATATATACAGGGGCATTTTTGCCCCTTATCTTGAATTTTGGGGGCATTTTAATAGACTAAATCACGCAGTGAAAGCGTACACTTTAATATGTGCACACACTAACGTTACTCTAACCTACTAGACTATGTCTAGTAGACTATGTTTTTGTAAAGTGAGGGACATACTCGATAATTTCAGATCGTTAAATCAACAATTACGATATTATAGACGATATATAACGCACACCCTACAGCACTGGCCCGATCGGGCGACCGGTGCGTCTACTGTCCCGAGCGTCGTTCACACTGGCCCCGGGCCATCGGGCAGTCCTTATTGTCGAGCCCTGCCGTCACTCACCAAATTCAGTCAGGTAAATCGCCGAGGCCAGGCGTTCTTTCAGCTTCTGATGGTGTTTCACATTGTTTCCCTGGCCTAAAATCTAGTACTGTCACCTTGTGTTGACATTGTGAAACTGTACGGTTTGTAAATTATGCATGGTGGGCCACATATAATATATTTTAATAGGCAAGCTGCAGGCCGTTTGAAATTCATTCCGTAGTTTGGACACCCCTGGGCTAAACAAATGCTCTAACTTTTGATTACTTCATGCTATCACCACAAAATTTGATCCAGATGCAGCTCACATGTAGGAGAGCTTCAAATTTTTTTTTTTTTATTATTTCCTTCCTGAATTATTGCATGTGAAATAAAATATGTAAAATCAAAATTACTTTTTTTTAAATCAGCAGTTTCTCAAGCATGAGAATGTCAAATTGTAAATGTAATTTATTTTCTAAACATTTAAGAAGTGTTTTATCAAATGATACCTACCTTTTGACTCTCCTTGCTATAGTTTTGCTATAGTCTCCTTGCAATACATTATAAAACCCAACCCCCAAAAACCACAAAAAAGGCGCTCCAATCATACCTGACTGTATTTTCCATCTTTAATGTCCTTTTGTCTGTTTAGGAACCAGTCAGGGATTTTGTACTGGCGAGGGTTCTGCATAATTGTCACCACCCTCTCAACCTGTGCCACAAACAGAACAAGTTGTTTTTGTTATAAGCATGTTATTTGCAGTCACACAGAAAAATGTAAAAAGCAAATGACTAAAGATCAGACCTGGGTAGCGTTTCCCAAAAGCATCGTAAGCCTAAGATGATCGTAGCTCCATTGGTTTCAATGGAGCTACGATCAACTTAAGCTTACGATGCTTTTGGGAAACGCAGCCCTGGTCACTGACACAAATTTCACAATTGGATTTGATTTCGATTCAGAAGCTTGCGATTTGATTACCTTCAATTCAGTACTAATTAATTTGGGGCCTATCAGGTACAGTACATGGCAAATTTCCTCAAGATTATTTATCGAGCTATCATGTTTAGTTTACAATCCACTGGTCACAATTGAAAGCTGACCTGTGAAATAACTTTTATCCATCGGGCAGGCAATAATGCAAAGTAACAATAAATAAGTAAATAAAAAGTAATGAAGCAGCAGCCAAATCAGTCAGCAGGACATCAGAGAGCTTGTTGCATGAAGCTAGTTGAACAAACTGAGTTTCAGAGTAGGTTTGGAGTTGACAAATCCATATAAATCCAACTTGGTTTAGATCAGGATCAACGGGCTCACAGCGCTCAGTATACACATTTAAAGAAAGAGGCCTTAAAGGGATAGTTCACCCAAAAATGAAAATTTTATGTTTATCTACTTACCCCCAGGGCATCCAAGATGTAGGTGACTTTGTTTCTTCAGTAGAACACAAATTATGATTTTTAACTCCAACCGTTGCGGTCTGTCAGTCGTATAATGCATGTCAGTGGGAACTTCATCTATAAGAGTAAAAAAAAAAACATCCATAGACAAATCCAAATTAAACCCTGCGGCTCGTGACACATTGATGTTCTAAGACACGAAACGATCGGTTTGTGCGAGAAATTGAACAGTATTTATATCATTTTTTACCTCTAAAACACCACCACGTCCAACTACCCTCCACATCCGGTTAGTGAGGTCTGAACGCGCTCTGACAACAGAAGTGATGTCTCGCACTCATTGAAGCAAAGCGCGCGAGATCACTTCCGTCATCAGAACGCGTTTCTTGACCTCACTAACTGGATGTAGAGGGCAGTTGAACATAGTGGTGTTTTAGAGGTAAAATGTGATATACTGTTCGGTTTCTCGCACAAACCAATTGTTTCGTGTCTTAGAACACTGTCGTCACGAGCCGCAGGGTTTAATTTGGATTTGTCTATGGATGTTTTTTTTACTCTTATAGACGAAGTTCCCACTGACATGCATTATACGGCTGACAGACCGCAACGGTTGGAGTTAAAAATCATCATTTGTGTTCTACTGAAGAAACAAAGTCACCTCCATCTTGGATGCCCTGGGGGTAAGCAGATAAACATAAAATTTTCATTTTTGGGTGAACCATCCCTTTAACGACCATGGATTTATGTTTTATAACTCTGCTAAAACAAGTTAAAGAAAGAATTAAACTTTTAACACTTATCTACAAACCCACCTCATCTTCAGTAAGTTCTCCAGCCCGCTTGCTCAGATCAATATCAGCTTTTCTCAGGACCACATGGGCATATCGTCTTCCAACGCCCTGTGGAGTAAATGTACAGAATTAACTTCAACAACTTCACTGGCATTGCAAACAGAATTGCTGTTAGTTTAAATCACCCACCTTGATGGCAGTGATGGCAAATGCGATCTTGCGTCTTCCGTCAATGTTCGTGTTGAGAACACGAAGGATGTGCTGGAACTTCTCTGGAATTACGAGCGACTGGGAGAAAACAGACCGTCACCGTGTGAGAAATACCGCGCTATACCCTCCCACCCAGAACAGTGTAAAAGTCTCATTTATCGACTTTTGAGTGGAGCAAGTAGACCGAACTATAGTTTAGAACTCTAATGTAACATCACACTGACGTACCGCTAGCTTACTGACTAGAAACATTTACAAGCTTCTCTGTTTTATGCTAAACACAAACCAAATAAACATAAAAAATATAAATGATAAACTTCTGCATGAACCTTCAAAATACTGTGATGAATCCATATCTTTTTGAAGACTTGAACCGGCGAGGACTGAACACGGACTTTCTATCACTCATTTAAGCGTTAGCTCTATATTGTAAGCCTAAAATATAAATGTATATACATTCTATATGCATAAAAAATACTAAATGTTAAATCAATACTAACATAAACACACAAATAAGGGCGATGTTCCCAGATTTCATGTCAAATAATGAGGAATTCATTTCATACTCACCATCTTGTCCGCTGGTTCCGCGCAAAGAGGAAGTGATCACGATCTCGCGATAATTTGTCCACTCGAAGTTCGAACCTTGACAGGAACCGATTCCGTCACAATATACAGGTCCGATTGGCAGATTGGGGCAGATGCTATGCAAAACAATATTTTAAACCGATGACGTTTAAACAGATAAAGCGCAGTTATTGCTGTTTCGTATGTTGTAGCATATATTTAAGAGCTTTACTCTTTTGTAAATAGCTTTCGTATTATATTACACTGTGGAATTTTTGGGGGGAATTAATGACGGGAGGGACTAAAATACTGAACGGACGTGTAGTTTTTAAGAACTACAGACGCCATGGCGGAGGCGCTGATCACTGGAGCTGTTCATATAAACACACCTGCTGATTCCGCGAGCGGTGCGATGGCGTATTTACAGCATAAGGTGATGACTTTAATTCATGCTTTAGCAGCATCAGCAATGTTTTTCACTGATCATGCTGCACCTGTTTACACCCGTAAACGCTAGCACTGTTACCAGCCTCAGAGCTGTATCTAATAACACAAGGCATGCCGTTGTTTTAAATGAACTATCATCGTTATTATAATTCCTTTGAATGTTGTTTTACTGATGGCGACTGTTATTGGCCACTACAGGTCTTTATTTCAGCCAACATCTGAAGATATATTTTTTATGTCATGTCTTACATTAAGATCACGTGACAGTGTAGTGACGCGTTAACCTACACACAATATAACGCTCTCGAATATCAGATGTTAACATTGTTGTGACAAGTCGGCATTGCACATAACAACAGGAAATAGTAAAATTCTTCTGGGCACTGCTCTTTTAAGTCATTTATCATTCGTTGATTATTGTCATTTTTCTGCCAATGACAATGACCGGCCAGCAGTGAAAAGACCAAATCAATTACTAGGAAAATTATGAAATTCTTGGATCTGTATATATAGTAGTTCTACATAGTTGAGGACAGAGGCTTCAGAAATCTGATAAATTACCTCAGAACAAAATATACAACATAAAGAAGGCGGTACTTTTCCAACATCGCGTTACCCGAATTTAATCTTGTGTCATGTCTCTCACACAGCCTGTTGCAAGCTGATCCCTGAACAGCAATCCGTTTTACAACTGATATTTGGACATTAACTTAAGCAACTCATTTTCAGTCAATTGTTATTTCTACCTCTTTCCAGTCACAGAACACTTTATTTTGAGAGTTGTTTAAGTGAGAGAAGATCCTGTAACAAATTCCTGCAGTTTGGAGGAATTTGTAATGTTTATTTATTTATTTTTTTAATGTTATTTTCAATTATAGTTATATTAAATTATATTAAAATCGGAATTGGCAAAAATTGGTATTGGCAGGTCACACTTATAAAACAAAATCAGAATTCAGAATCGGCCAAGAAAATTGCATATAAATTGTTCGATGGATAATTACTGAAATCACTTGTGGTACTGTCTCCAATGTATAAAATGGAAATGAAGCAGTCAGTCAAGTTAACATTATTTATTAAACTGGGGCTATATTCACAAAACATCTTAAGGCTAAAAGTAGCTCCTAACTTGCCGATTTAGGAGAAACTCTTAAAAATAAAGGGCGTGTCAGTCCTAATTTTAGGAGTCCTAAATTTTTGCTCTAAGAGTATTTCACAAAGCATTTTAGCGCTAAAAGTAGCTCCTAAATCTGTGAAACATTAGGAGTAGTCAAGAGGACTCCTAAGTCACTAAGACCAAATCACAAACAGTCCTAATCCACCCAAAGACACTGAACACCATTGAGGCAATAGCGATAGAGCCTTAGTTGCTGAACTTTTTCTTCATAAATGCAATACATTTTTATTTATAGATTTGAATCTGCGATGAGACGCAAAAAAAAAAAAAAAAAAAACTTGAACAAATAAATAAATATTGTCTGATTACCTGTGGCAATGGTTTTCATGAGTTCACACTTACAAATGATTGAATAAAGTAAAAAAAAAAAAATTATATATATATATATATAATATATATATATATATATATATAATAAGCATATTTGGTGTGCTGTCCAAGGGGATTGAGGGCTCCGAGCTTGGAATTTAGCCCAAACCCAAAGTTATCTCCATATCCCCAGCCGAGAGTGAAGAGTGGGGTGGAGGAGGGATGCAGAAAACTGTCAAAGTAACTATAGGCGAGTCGGCTTTCATCTGTGTATATATTCCTCCTCTCGAGCTGATTAGAAAAACTGTTTGAATGTGTTTCTCCCAGACTTTGTTTATAAAACATAATTTGTCGCTTGAATTCTACAATCTCTTGAGATGCAGACATCCAAGAGGTGGACAATTAAGTGTATATACTAGTTTAATTAGTGACACTAACCTATTTTAAAAGCTTTATGGCAACAATATGGCAACATTTTATTTTGACTATGGCAACATTTTTATTAAAGGTCCCGTTCTTCGTGATCCCATGTTTCAAACTTTAGTTAGTGTGTAATGTTGTTGTTAGAGTATAAATAAAATCTGTAAAATTTTAAAGCTCAAAGTTCAATGCCAAGCGAGATATTTTATTTAACAGAAGTCGCCTACATCGAACGGCCAGTTTGGACTACATCCCTCTACTTCCTTCTTTAATGACGTCACTAAAACAGTTTTTTGACTAACCTCCGCCCACAGGAATACACAAGAGTTGCGTATGTAGAGTGTGTTTGTCGCCATGTCGTCGAAACGCTGTTATTTTCATCCCGCAGTCCAATCACCGGGTCTGATTCTGGCTCAAATTGATAGGGTAAAATTAAAGACATGTTTACAATAACACTGAGCGCGTGCATCTCCACGTTATGGTAAGAGGCGTGACCTTTCCGGGCAAGATGCGCTAAACTGCTGTCGAATCACAACCTTTAAAAAACCTTTAAAAACCTTTATTTGAATAGGGCAACATTTGTATTTTAAAACCTTTATTTTAATATGGAAACATGACACCTCATTCTACAATATTTCTATGATTAAATCGCTGACTCCTCCCCCATCAGCCAATCACTGTGTGTATACTCCATAGCAATGAGGTCAACCCCACCCTTACTCTTAGCTTAAAACTTCTGTCTATTCCTTAGTAAAAGTTTGTCTCAGCAGCTTTGTGAATAGGTTTTAAGAGAAAACTCTTAGCTAAGAACTTTTACTGCTATTTAGGAGAACTCTTAGTGGTAAGATAAAATGTTTTGTGAATACGGCCCCTGATTTCTACTCTGTTGGCCAGTAAAGCAATATTAGAATTTGTTTACTTTTTGATCACACACTTGTTTTGAAATGCAGGAAGATGAACTTGAAAAGACTGTTGAGGGCATAATAAGTCCAATTGCTTATGCTTTTTAGTCGATACAGCGAGGTATCCAAACCTGTCCTGGAGGACCCCCAGCCCTGCACATTTTGTATGTCTCCCTATTTCTGACACACCCATTTCAGGTCTTGCTGTCTTTACTAATGAGCTCATGAGTTGAATCAGGTATGATAGATGAGGGAGACATACAAAATGTGCAGGGCTGGGGGTCCTCCAGAACAGGTTTGGGAACCACTGGTCTGAGGCACTACCTGGTGTGACGGTGCATTCCCACTACAGCAGTGGTTACCAACCACGATCCTGGAGGCCCCCCAACACTGCATATTTTGTATCTCTCCTTTGTCTGACACACCCATTTCAGGTCTTGGAGTCTCTACTAATGACTTGATGATCTGAATCAGGTGTGTTTGATTAAGGAGACATGGAGAACATGCAGTGTTGGGGCCCTCCAGGAATGTGGTTGGGAACCCCTGTACTACAGTATCAACTCTACTTAGTGTCACTGGCAACCCCGTCAAGTGTCTTTAATCTTTATTTCAACACAAGGACAATATAATAATCAGAGATGCATGCTTGCTTTTGGAAAGCCTAAAATCCCCCATGTAAAGATATTCTGTCAATTTTATAAACTTTTGTCAACCCAGCCAGTGCAATCACAATGAAAGCATCCACCTGCAATATCATGTATATAACAACTGCAAAGCGTGCCCCGTGCCCTGTATGGCCCCCCCCATGTGAAATTCACTGCAGTGCAGCGGCAGCATGGTTGGCCACTTAGTGATCAACTTGTTTGGGTTTTGATCTTCTAGTATTGCTCTCCTCCTCTCAGGTTAACGCTTTCTGAATCTGCCTTAATGCTTGAATCAGCAAGATGGACTTTTTAGTGGTGACTCTCTCTTTGTAATGTGTTGGCAGAAGTCAGACTTTGATGTGGTTCCTCCACTGAATCTGGGTGATCTGGACATCACCACGGATGAGTTCATTCTGGATGAGGTTGACAGTGAGTTCAGTGTTTTTGTTTTTCATCACTTAAGTAGGGGAAATGCAGGTAATTTATTTCATCAATATGTTCCTTGTTATTTGTCCTTTTTTAGTTCACATTCAAGCTAATCTGGAGGATGATCTGGTGAAAGAGGCACTCAAGACGGTGAGATGAATGTTCAGCTGCTGATGTGTGTGTGATCATCATTACATGTTAAATGTTTTGTTTTTTTTGGAACAGGGTGTGGATTTGCGGCAGTACTCCAAGCAGGTGGAGACAGAGCTGCAGCGAATTGAACAAGCATCAATCAAAGACTGTATCCATTTTGCTGTTTTTAATGGCTTAATAGCAGAATCACACAAAAACTCTCAATCATTTTTCATATATATATTATGCACATTTCTCTTAATGTTTTTATTGATACTCTCGTATCAATGAACATGGAGCATGGTTTATGGTTCAATAATTGAGACTTATTTAAAATTGTCATGGATATTAATAAAGAACCCTTAACAGTAGCACTGTTGTAGATATCAAAGAGAGTCAGAATATTGCCTCTTTACACAACCAGATTACAGCCTGTGACTCAATACTAGAGGTGAGTGTATTTAGTGGACATTAGTACTTTGGTTTGCAAACTATGACCTGCAATTCCATATTGTGAAAAGATATTTTACCAGTCAGGAACCTAAACATCACCGATTTACTTCATTGCAGAAAATCAAACATGGAGGAAACTCTCATTCAAGTTTAAAATGTTATAATAATACTAATACTATTAATACTAATAATACTATTTTATAATAATTCTAAATTATAATTAAGAAAAAAGCTGCATGGTTTACAGAGTAACTTTTGGAATGTATTTATTATTTATCACTTGTATTTATATTGAAATGTAGCATTGTGAGGCCAAAAAATTTTGCACACTTAAACACATGTATATCTTAAGAAATATCACAGCATGTGTTTTTTTCTTTTTTTTCTTATAGTACTTTTTTGTGATAATCTAGCAAAATCATGACTTGCTAATACTATTTGATGACAGGTAATAGTTCATAATTCAGGCAAAAGGACACTTGCATTCAAATAATCAGTTTACTGGTCAAAAATTTTGGTGGTTGATGTGTTGTGTTGAATTTGACATGAACAGAACTGCTCAAGCGCATCTGCTTTCTTTTCTGTCTAGCGTATGGAGGGCATGTTGAGCAGTTTTCAGAGCGACCTGTCATCCATCAGCAGTGAGATTCAGACACTGCAGCAGCAGTCAGTCAGTATGAACATGAGGCTGAAGAACCGTCAGGCCGTCCGCAGTCAGCTCAGCCAGCTGGTTGATGAACTGGTCGTTCCCAGCACCATGATTACGTAAGGACACTTATTGAGCGTGTTATTACAGGGAGATTTTGCTTTACTATCTTAAATCATAGATTGAAGAACTGTATGTGTGTTGCAGTGTGATTCTGGACAGTCCTGTAACAGAGCAGGATTTTTTGGAGCAACTTCACGAGCTCAATAACAAGATCAACTTTGCTAAAGAGCTCAGCTTCAGAGAGACCCTCGCCTGCTCTGATATACAGGACATCGTAGATCGTCTCAAAATTAAAGTGAGAGCAAATCAAAGATTGACTTGTATAACCCATTCTTGATACAACAGATGCATGCAAAATTAATTCAGTTTTCTGTTGCAGAATGTTACTCTTTTAATTCTGTTTCACAGGCTGTCTCAAAAATCCGTGAGTTCATCCTACAGAAGATCTACTCATTCAGAAAGCCAATGACCAACTACCAGATCCCTCAGAACACACTACTAAAGTACAGGTACAAAATGCACTAAGCCCGTCGTGATAATTAAATGACCTGATCGCGGTTATTTGATTATTGCGCTCTTTTTATATGGCACAAAGGGGAGTCATACATAGACCAAAAGAAATAGACAAGAACAAATTAAGTTTCCATGCAATTTAATCAAAGTCATCTGAAGCCATTCCATAGCTTAATGTCAGGGACAGAAAAATATTTTAAATTAAAGTTCACGAAAGATTTTGTAAAATGACTCTGCAACAAAGATTTTTTTCAAGAATTACTTTTGCTGCAGAATTATATACTCACTTAGTTTAATATTTTCTTTGTCATAGCTTATGATTATATATTTTTATTAATTTGTTGTTTTCTCTATAATGAATTAGTGTGTATTTAGTGTATAGTGTGTTTAACAAATAGGCTAAAAGAGTGACCGTTAGTTCATACTGTATATGTATATGTAAATGTATCATTCACTGTATACAAATGATACATTTTATGGCCTTTTCTGTGATTGGCCAGTTTGTTGTGATTGTTTCAGCTGTTTACTGAATTGAATTAATTACTTTAATATTTAAAGGTGTTAACTGTAATCTTGCACTGCAAAATGATAACTAACAAAGTATTCAATTCATAAAAAAAGCATGACAAAAGCCTTAAATAGGCAATTAATAGTCATAACCATAACAAGCACAAGGGTTATTCTCAGAAATTGTGTGTTCCAGTGGATTACTGATAATAGGATTAACAACATAGATTTAGCTCTGTTTACAAACCCGATTCCAAAAAAGTTGGGACACTGTACAAATTGTGAATAAAAACAGAATGCAATGATGTGGAAGTTTCAAATTTCAATATTTTATTCAGAATACAACATAGATGACATATCAAATGTTTAAACTGAGAAAATATATCATTTTAAGGGAAAAATAAGTTGATTTTAAATTTCATGGCATCAACACATCTCAAAAAAGTTGGGACAAGGCCATGTTTACCACTGTGTGGCATCCCCTCTTCTTATAACTGTCTGCAAACGTCTGGGGACTGAGGAGACAAGTTGCTCAAGTTTAGGAATAGAAATGTTGTCCCATTCTTGTCTAATACAGGCTTCTAGTTGCTCAACTGTCTTAGGTCTTCTTGGTCGCATCTTCCTCTTTATGATGCGCCAAATGTTTTCTATGGGTGAAAGATCTGGACTGCAGGCTGGCCATTTCAGTACCCGGATCCTTCTATGCAGCCATGATGCTGTAATGATACAGTATGTGGTCTGGCATTGTCATGTTGGAAAATGCAAGGTCTTCCCTGAAAGAGACGACGTCTGGATGGGAGCATATGTTGTTCTAGAACTTGGATATACCTTTCAGCATTGATGGTGCCTTTCCAGATGTGTAAGCTGCCCATGCCACACGAACTCATGCAACCCCATACCATCAGAGATGCAGGCTTCTGAACTGAGCGCTGATAACAACTTGGGTTGTCCTTGTCCTCTTTAGTCCGGATGACATGGCTTCCCAGTTTTCCAAAAAGAACTTAAAATTTTGATTTGTCTGAACACAGAACAGTTTTCCACTTTGCCACAGTCCATTTTAAATGAGCCTTGGCCCAGAGAAAACGCCTGCGCTTCTGGATCATGTTTAGATATGGCTTCTTTTTTGACCTATATAGTTTTAACCGGCAACGGCGAATGGCACGGTGGATTGTGTTCACCGACAGTGTTTTCTTGAAGTATTCCTGAGCCCATGTTGTGATTTCCATTACAGTAGCATTCCTGTATGTGATGCAGTGCCATCTTAGGGCCCGAAGATCACGGGTATCCAGTATGGTTTTCCGGCCTTGACGCTTACGCACAGAGATTGTTCCAGATTTTCTGAATCTTTGGATGATATTATGCACTGTAGATGATGATAACTTCAAACTCTTTGCAATTTTTCTCTGAGAAACTCTTTTCTGATATATTATGTTGCCAATTGACCTAATAAGTTGCAAATTGTTCCTCCAGCTGTTCCTTATATGTACATTTAACTTTTCCGGCCTCTTATTGCTACCTGTCCCAACTTTTTTGGAATGTGTAGCTCTCATGAAATCCAAAATGAGCCAATATTTGGCATGCCATTTCAAAATGTCTCACTTTCAACATTTGATATATTATCTATATTCTATTGCGAATAAAATATAAGTTTATGAGATTTGTAAATTATTGCATTCCTTTTTTATTCACAATTTGTACAGTGTCCCAACTTTTTTGGAATCGGGTTTGTAGTATAATGCAATATATATATTTTAAAATAAAAGGCTGCCATTGCATTATCAGCCAATTTGCACGTTCTCATTCATCATATTACATTTTAATTAATCTACAATACCACAGCGAAAACACAACTTTATATTTAGTTGGCCTCACAGGATAATTGTCTCAAGTAGATGAGGGAGACACATACCCGGTCACACCTGGTATTTTAATCCTTCTCTTTTGTCCACTTTCGACCACTTCTGTCCTGGTTTCTTCGAGGGGAGGGTCTATGTAGGGTAAATGTATGGGTATTTCCTGTCTTTAGATCTAATGGACAAAATAAGCTGACGCAATTTACATATGAACGTGCACAGACAACAGAAATACATACAGAGAGCAGCAGCTTTCTTTTCTGCTCTGATAGCCCCAAGATGTTAAAAATCAGGAATGGTGAGAGAACATTGGGCTTGGTACGTTTTTCGTCTTTAAACCAAACTTGGGTCTTTCATCAACAGAGTTTAAGCCCATCTGGCTAGCATGCTTCCCATAATGTTTATATGCTTATGCTTTAGGTCAGTAGGCAGAGACTAAGCGTTTTTTTTTTTTTTGTTGTTGTTGTTGTTGTTGTTTGTTTGTTTTTTGTGTGTGTGTGTGTATGTAAGAACATATTCGACCAGATGAATTACACTATGAAAGCAATCCGGTCAGATGCATTTTCAACTGCCTCTGGAAGTGGTCGAAAGTAGACAAACTCAAAACGTTTTAGACCCTGTTTACACCTTTATTTAGCATCATCCACTTGTCATTGACCAAAACAAAATCTTAAATTCTGTCATTAATTACTCACCCATGTCATTCCAAACCTATAAGACTTTTGTTCCTTTTCAGTTCGTAAATGTAGATCTTTTTGATGAAACCTGAGAGCTTTCTGAGTGGTTTAGTCCAATTTTTTTGAAGAGACTCGATCGCTAAGTATGATAAACAGATTTAATTTAGGCGCTTACTCGCATATAAATATTGATCAGCGAACATAAACAGAAGCTGAACCGAACTTGAATGATGTGCGAGGACAAATCACTTGCGGAAGCTCAAATGTGCTACATAACACACAAGAATGACCCTCTTTGGTTACACTGCACGTTTGAGCTTCTGCAGTCACGTAGGCTGTCTATGGAGGGACCAAAAGCTCTCAGATTACTAAGTATGAATATGTTTCTGGTCATCTACAGATTTTTCTATCAGTTCCTGCTAGCCAATGAGAGAACAGTTGCAAAGGAGATCCGGGACGAGTATGTGGACACCATGAGCAAAATCTACTTCAGTTACTTCAAGTCATACAGCGGCAGACTGCTCAAAGTCCAGGTGATAGGCATGGAAGTGCACTACAGTTCACAGTCTAAAAGAGCAAGAGCTTTCTAAAATCGCAAGCTTTGATCTGATTGGCCGATTTTACATAATTTTTGGGAGTTGGCACATATAGGTTTATAGCTCATGAGACAAAGTCAGGTGTCCCGGCAAGTTTCATTACAATGAGAATCACTTTTTTGAGAGATTTTAGAAGTTTTGATTGAGACACGAGACACAATATTTCCTCCACATACACGCATGTATAATCTACTTTTTTCTTATAGTTATGTCTGATTTAACATTTACTCACCACTAAAGCTTGTGTAAAAAAAGCAAACTGTGGCTGCTCACTTAATGTATTGCTTAAACCATCGCTTCTTGTCTAACTGGGTGGTTTTTGGAGAGGGTACTGTAGTGATTTTGGATTAGCCTCACATGAGGGTACCACAAATGTAGTATTTTTTGGTCTTAAATATTAATATTAATATTTGTGATGATTCAGATGATTCCTTCCAATATTTCCAATATTCTCACCTTGACAATAAAGAACAATCATGAAAGATTGTTAACTGAATTAATATTTTATAAATTAAGTTTATCATCTGACCAATCTGAAGGATTTAGTGAGATTCGGGCGAGCTTGTAGAGCCTCTGATTATCAACACAAGAATGACACAGTTTGCAATAAAATGAATTTATTAACAAAAAGATATACAAGAGTAAAATATCACACTCACTAAATACTACGAAGGAAAATGACTAAACTACTAAGGAAAAATGACTAAACTACTAAGAAAATTGAATCAATAATCAAACAGAAACTACAAACTACAACACAAATGGATGTTAACAAAACTGAATGCCAAGTAGATGAGCAACAGATTGGACGAAGCAATGAATGGGTAATTAGCAGTCTATGAGGGAGTCAATTGTTGTCTTTCTGGATGCTGGTATTGAAAATAAGTAAATAAGCATTTACTCTGAATACAGATAACGTGTCTAATGTATCTATCTGTGTACGCTGACCCTAGATAAACAGTCTCTACACAAATAGCAATCTCATTTAGCAACAACCTAATGCCAAGGCTTTTGGAAAAGGTTTGGTTAGCTTATATTTACGTTTCACTTGGTCGGGTGATCAGTCCGGGAATGGGAAACGTTGTCCACTGGTATCCTTCCGTGTGCAGTGGGAGACTGGATTGCTTTCCAACAGCTGCAGAGCTGCACTGAGTGCTGGAGGTCTTTGTGTAATCCAGAGAACTGTAGATGGTGGTCAGTCAGTAGGATCTTCTGTAGGTTGGAGGTACTTGGGTTATGCAGGTCAGGAGTCAAAGTCCTCTGCAGAAGCAATTTGGCTGCTTGATCCGTGTGGTGAAAGGTTTACTCGCAAGAGTCTCACCTTGGTTGTGCTGTTGTTCTTCCCTCGTCAGGTCAGAAACTCAGAACCAGGGTCTGTTCACTTAGGAAACTTTTATTCCTTCTCGTTGGGGAGGGGATTATTAATCCCCACCTTTCCTGATGTGGTGATGTAATTGGGTCACAGCATTCCAGGTGTCCGTCCCTTAACACGCCCACCTTTCATCCTGTGAAACTTGTTGTATTGTTCCAAAATACACAGTTAAATAAGACAATGTCTTTAGGACCTTGGAAATGCTTTATTTCTTTTTCAAACCTTTCTCAAAGTCCTTGTGGCAGTTTTCTGAACTTGTAGATGTGAATTGGTTGAGGTATCACACTTCTGTCTCAGTGGGTGTAGTTGCATTGGCTTTTATTCCAGGTGTGGTTTCTACTGTGTGTGCACAGTTTCCTGGATGAGTACAAGGACACATAGGACATGTTCCTTACAGTATTCCTGTCCATTTTTGGTGATTTCAAGCCAATATGTTTAGAAAATGTCTTCCTTTCTGAGCATTTCTTTGTTCTTGCTGTGCTCTAGCCAGAACCGGTTTGGCAGCCCTAGGAGTCCATGGTCATTTGCACCTTGAACTCAGGCATGGAAGCCTGAGGTGAACAAAGGCAACTCGTGATGAGATTAGCCTATCATCAATGGGCCGTTGATGTCATCTTTCCTGTCTTCCACATTTGGCAGTCCTGATTACGGTAGTCGTTTACTTGACGTTGAGGGTCTGATCACATTCTTTTGATTAATCAAACTGGGACAAAAGAATGTCTGTTGTGAAGCTCTGGTGCAATCATACCTGTTGTTCACTACAGTACTCACTGCAGAGCCATGGGTAGAGTATAACCTCCAGCTCCCCCTCTCTTGACCTACTGTGAGCATGATGGATGGAGCTGCATCCTCCAATCGCACCCTAACCCTACCCATAACCCTTTCTCTCCACCCATTAAACAGGTTAAGCTCCACCCTTGAGCTCCAGAGAGATGGAGCTGGAGGTCATTTGGCTTTGCAGCAAGCATCACTTGGGTTTTTGGCCAAAATAAGCTTTATCTGCTCAGAAGTTTGACTACATGAGAGTGTGACATCACTAATCCACTCTAACGTTTAGTTTTGGTCCTGGATGCTCATTGGTTAATCAGGGTTCTAGTTAAGTGAAAATACATGATATAAACAGCTTTATTTATTTTAAAGCCTTTATTCACATTCAGATTTTTATATTAATATAAATTAAAAGTTTAATATTAGTTTCTAAAATATAATTTCTTATGCGTAATGCATTATGGATATAATATAATTAATATATAGTTTATCATAAATATAATACATAATTACATAATTAGCTTGGCAATTTTGTCTATAAAATTCTTTCACTGCTAAACTGCTTTAATTTGGAGCAAGAGATTCAGACTTCATTGCTTTATATATAACTGTCACTTGCTCACTGCTGATTGGTCCAGTTTTGGTTTGCAATATCTTACCCAGTATAGAATCTTCTCTGGAGCAGGTTATTTGTGTAGCGTAAGTCATCATGTCAAAGAACAGCACTAAAACCAATCCAGCACTTTAGCCTGAAAATACAGTTTTCTCAGTCTAAACTCAAATTTACCACTGAACCTGGCTTCATGGAACAGGTCACAAAAGATCACTACAGAGCACCCATACCTAAGCCATTTTTATAGTTATAATAAATTTAGTTTAGTTATAATAAATTTAGTTATAATAAATTTGCTGTTAAAAATATAATATAAATATAGTGTTGGCGCGATACTGGAATTTCCAACTTCGATACAATACCTTGAAAAATATCGATATTCGATACCATTTCCAATACCATGGGGAAAACTGCTATATATACACCACCTTACAGATAATTTATTATCTCTTTTTTTTTTTCTTTTTTTTTTTTTTGATAAATTGGGTTGATTTTTAGTAATAGCTTACACACAGCACAGGGAGACTTTATTTGAACTGTTGAGCTACATTTACAAAAAATAAAGTCATGTGGGTCTAACAGTATATTCAGGTAAGAAATACTACAGAAATGAAAAGTAATTAAATGTAAAACAACAACAAAATTGTAAAAATTAAATACAGATTAATGCTTAAAGTTATAAAAGTTTTCTCTTTGTCTTTTGTTCTTTAATTAACATGACAGACAGGCTGCTGTCACTTTAAGAGCTTATGCATGGATCCAATATATTGTTACACAACATGCATTTTCTCTCAACTATTTATGTTCCAGAAATTACTGTATTTACCTGAATACTCTGAAAGACGGGCATTTTTGACACAATTTTCTATGTATTTTACCATTTAAGTGCAATAAGCGAAGATAGAGAATTTGGTACTTGCAAGCTGTTTGAGAGGCGGCTTATTTAGATCAGTGATGCGGGCACTTTTGATGTGAGCGCGAAACCTGCGGGAATGACTAAAATTATGTGCAATACAAGCAATATTCAACCGGATTGAATGAGACAAGTGAATGAGTTGGGTGTGTCAATTCGCCATTGGAGAGGAAAGAGAGTGAG